>NC_141319.1:2767500-3367500 GCF_037954325.1 Fistularia commersonii | reverse complement strand
TACGAGTGAGTCCTCGCGACCTTTTCTAGAGCGGTTCAGTTGCTCTGGCAGAGCAGAAAACAGGAAGGTATCCATTTTCCCGAAGCGAAGAGCGTCCAAAGCCAACATAAACCCGCTGCATTAGCAGCAGATGCTAAGCCGCATTAATCATTTCAAAACGTTTGTGTCACTGCCACGGTCAGCTGACTCACTCACACACACACGGCAGCTGCTTTGCTAACAAGCACAGCTGGATTGCTTCTGCAAAGACCACCGGTCCAAGTCATTATTTAAGTCCCTTAATAAGAAATTACATTCCAGATTAGAGTGTTTGTCTAATGAAGCCTGTAATTACAGTGAGTGACCGGAGATTTACAGCCGGCGTGACCTCATGTTTGGACCCAACTCTGTCGTAGTAGATCAAGAGTTTATCCAGCTCAAGGAACTCCGACGGAAATTAACCCACGTAGTGACAACATGTCCAGGGAGTAAGAGAGCGACTTCTTGCGGAGGCTCTTCCCTGGTCTCGACCCGTTCGTTTCGGCTTTTTTCGCGATCGGGAGCGGACTCACGAACTCGGTGATGGGGTCCCCGGTCATGGGAGCGTAGGCGATCTTGTACTGCCTCACGGGGCCTTCGGCGTGGTCCCACCCGATGGTGAGAGAGTTGGTGGTGGCGTCGAACACCCGCATGTTCCTGGGGCCGCCGAGGGGCACTGGAGCCGCGAGATGATCGACCCCCGACAGTTCGTCGAACCGGTGGAAAAAAAAAAAAAAAAAAGACATTTTCCAAATTAACTTTCGGCGAAACAGGATGCAATCATTCGCGCGCCTTGTCCGAAAAAAAAAAAAAAAAAAAAACTACAGACATCAAACAAGGTTCTCCCGGAACAATTCGTTCCAGGGTTCGAAAAAAAAAAACACAGCGTCTCAGCTGTTCTTGCTTAAAAGGAGAAAATATTGTCAACCGGCTCTAATCGGATTGCGATCAAAGAGGCGCGTCGCGTGAAGACGTCCGAGAGGCCCTTCTTGATCTCGGTCGGAAAACGGGATTCATGTTCTGGAGACGCTGCCCCGCCCGAACTCCATCGCGTCCTTATGACTCAGCGTCCGTGCAAACAAGCCGCTTTGTTCGCGGTGTCTGGCAGGTGTTGTACGTACGTGTCTTTCCGTTGTCCTTCGCAGGGGGTCCCTCGCCGTCGGCGTACAAAGCGACCACGCTGACGGAGTAGGGAGTGTCCGGGATCAGG
This sequence comes from Fistularia commersonii, assembly GCF_037954325.1. NCBI lineage: Eukaryota > Metazoa > Chordata > Actinopteri > Syngnathiformes > Fistulariidae > Fistularia > Fistularia commersonii. Next base: position 3,366,272 of record NC_141319.1, on the reverse strand, counting down.
TTGTCGAGGAGGGCATTGTTTGAGTTTCCTGGGACCAGGACCTGCAGCGAGGGGGTTTGGGGAAGGAGGGATCAAGCTCAGATGTGGCGGCGGTAATGTACATAATGACCTCAGCGTCTGGACAGTAATCTCCAAACTCTGCTGCCAGAGACCGGAGCGCTGGCGGGGCTGCGCCGAAAGCGTCACGCGCCCCAAGCCGCCCTTCTAATTTACCATCACGCCGTGGACTCAGATGCTAGATGGCGATCCGAAGGGCCCCGAGGTCCGGTCCCCGCCGGCGTACCCCGGCTTTGGCCCCTGGCCCGTGAAAATAGCACTGATTGCCCCGAGATTGGAGTCATTTCCTGACGGCTGCATTCAGACGGCACTTCCTCACTGGAGTTGGAAATTTGGGTCGGAGTCTCATGGGTGCTTTCCAAATGGGGCCGGAGTGCTTCCTCCAACTTTTAAACCCGGCGTCTCAACATACCTGACGTTTCGACGGTCGTTCGATGATGATCATGGCGACCACCTTTTTCGTTTTGGACGTCGGTACCTCTTTCCTCGCTTCTTTTATGACTTTTAAAGCTATTATTGTATCATGTCAGCTATTATCAATGAAACTGCGCTACTGTTCCTACTTGTTCCTCCCAACCCTCATACTTCCTCATCTCTATCCCCCTCTTGGTTTCTATCTCTCTATCCTTAGAGGGTTTCCACACTGTTAAAAATCCAATAGTTCCATTAAGCACTTGCTCAGGAGCAAATGTTTGGTTTCTGTAAATCATCACTTGTTGTTATTCTGTTGTCGATTTTTATCCTTGTTGTTGTGTTTGTCCTTTTGATTGTCTCTTCTATGTATATGTATATGTATATGTATATGTATATGTATATGGATATGGATATGGATATGGATATGGATATGGATATGGATATGGATAGGGATATGAATATTATCTTAAAGACTGTGGTCCAAACCTGCTCTACATGAAAAGCATCATCAGACAACTGGGCTGTGACAAAATCTGAATCAAGTTGACTTGGAGGAATTTTGGATCGGCAGTTTGTTTTAAAGTGACCAAAAAACAGATCTCTTGTGGTCGTTTGTTGGTCCCGGGACAGCCGGAGACCCCGAGCTTGACTTCAGACGGAGCTACAGATATGAAGGGTCGCTACAAATAAGGCATCAGAGGAGTAGATTTGATCGTATCTCATCTTCAGTAAGTTTAAAATCTAAGCTTACAAAGATCTAGCTCTGTTACCTAGCAACTGTTGCCGCTTTTCCAATAGGGCCGAACTGCTGCAGGACAGCCAGATTCTCTCGGGATCCAAACAGGAACCTTTTCGGGATGTTTACACCGCAGCCAAAGTGAAAAGGGAGCGGTTTAATTTATCTCTGATGTGAAATAAGTCAGTGTGGATATTTACATTGAAGAGCCGCTGGGACCCTTCGACCGTTTAACGGAAACCTACCGATGACCACGAAAGATCGTCGGTAAGTGAGGATTCTAAGAGGAAAGAAAGGGAAAAAAAAACCCTCCTTTCTCACGTCTAGATGACAATAGTTTCAACAACGTGTGAAATCGCGACCGATTCGGTCCGATCCCGCCGACCGCATCGAATCGCGTGGTTATCTGGGATCGTCACCGTCGCCGTTCGCCTTGGTCTGAGAAGAATCCACAGCAGCTCGGTGAGAGGAGCCAGAGCCAGACACGGGCCACCTGCTGCCTGACCCTTCCAAGACTCCGACGATGAAATCATTTCACATGCGTGGGGGGTTACAGGCGGAGGACGGAGCCAGACAAACAAGACTGGTTCGGATGGACATTTGAACTCTATTGAAGAGTTCCAGCGTGTCTCGGGTCAAAGTCCAACAACGGGGCCCTTGAGCCTCACGTCGTCATCGTACATCTGCGGAATCTGGTTTTGCGAGACCATATTCCTTTTTAAAAAACTAAAAATTTCCGACAAACCAACTGTATCGTGTACGAAGCTATGATACCCTCTGGCCCTCTAGCTTGAAATTATAATATGCGTGATTATTGGGACCCCCGCATTTCTTCTAAAGTCAACTTGTTCGTTCATTTACTATCTGAACACTGCGCTCAGGGTTGCAGGAGCTGGAGGGTACCCTTGCTGTCACTGGGCGAGAGGCGACATTCACCCTGGACCAGACGCCAGTGGACCGTAAGGTCACATCTTGAGACATACAAGTATTGACCCTCACATTCACGCATCTAGGACATTCAAAAGAAATTCAAACGGCATGTTTTACAACTGTGAGAGGGAACCGGAGAACCCAGAGGAATCCATCCAGGGACCGTCTTGCTGTGAGGCAGAAGCACAAACTGCCGCGCCACCATGCCTCCTAAGCAACTTGGTAATACCTTTTATTTTTGAAATTTTAATACACGTGAATGAACAAGTCAACTTGTTCATTCATTTACTATCTGAACCCTGCGCTCAGGGTTGCAGGAGCTGGAGGGTACCCTAGCTGTCACTGGGCGAGAGGCGACATTCACCCTGGACCAGTCACCAGTGGACCGTAAGGCCACATCTTGAGACATACAAGTATTGACCCTCACATTCACGCATCTGGAACATTCAGAAGAAATTCAAACAGCATGTTTTACGACTGTAAGAGGGACCGGAGAACCCAGAAGGATCCATCCAGGGACCTTCTTGCTGTGAGGCAGAAGCTCAAACCGCCGCGCCACCATGCCTCCTGAGCAACTTGTTCCATGCTGTAATCTCACCCTTTGACCTGAGGCCTCCGGTTCCACACTCCCCTTCCCCCAAACCACCACAGTCGCCACACTCCTTGCCACTAACGAATCTCCAGAGAGTTACTTACTGACTCGGCAGGTTTGCCTCCGTTCAGGGGCGCGTACACCACCTTGTACTGCTGCACGCGGCCCGTGGCGGGCTCCCAGCGCACGTTCAGGCTGTTGGGGGTTGGATTGTACACCTTGATGTTCTTCGGCGGCGTGCGGGGAACTGGGGATCGAAGAGAGAAGGTCACGGAGTCGAAGTTGAACAAACTGAAACGTCGCCGACGTCACACCGCGGTCACATTCCGCATCCCGAGTGGTTCAAGCGCTTGTTTCTCTCAGAAAGAAGCCTCTCAGAGTGTTTTGAAAGCGTCATCCGAGCGAAAGGGCCAAATAAACATGTGACGCTTGAAGTCGCGAACAAATCGAGACGATGTTGCCGGAGGGATTCACGCCGGGGGGATAAATCGCTTGCGAGGGGGACGCGGTGAATGTGCTGAGAGCAGCGCCGGGTTGTTTTTTATGACGGCGATGTGGGGAATGCGTAGAGACAAGTAGCAAAATTTGGCCTTAATGGAAAAGCCCTTAACGTCTCTTTAACTGGAACCAGATGTTCACCACCACCGGCAGCCCCCCCACCTCGGTATTCGGATTCTGAGCCAATAAAGCATGGACGCACGAAGAGGAGAAGCATCTTTTTGGAGTTTTTTGTCTATTATATAACAGCATTAGAAATATACTCATTCATCAGCCTGTCACCATGTTTTCTTTGGTCATTCATAGAGAGAGTGACTCCTTAAAGCCTCCTCGAGATGCATTAGGTCATTTGCTTAATTTCGCCATCGACATTTCTATCCTTGAAGTTCTTCTTTTTTTTTTTTTTTTCATATTTCGGTTCAAAACTATTTCACCATGGAGTCAAACTACAGGACTCTTATGTCATGTTGCATCACTCGGATTGGGGGGATGTGGGGTCTATAATGCCTGGAATTCATCAAGAAAAGTCAGCAAAGTCAACTTCAACCTCTTGTCAAGGCATCTTTAGCTTGCCGTGTTATTCTTGATGACTTCATGCAGCGCATTGCTATGAATTTTTTTTTTTTTTTTAATAAAACATAGCTGGAAGTTTGTGAGTTTGTGAAATACATCGATGCCAGAAAACAACCGAATCTCGTGCGGAACATCGAAGCAAAAGGGGTAAGGAGGAAAATACCCTTGCCAACTTTCCACTTTTTGGAAACCCTTACTTCAGGGTCACCTGGAGAGCAGGACTCGTCCAGGATTCCGTGTCAGGGAGGCGGCGAGCATCGAACGGGAGCGAAAATTACTTCCCGCCTCAACATCGCGTCCCCTCGGAAAGGAGCCCCTAAACGTCTGGACCGGGCTCACTCAGACAGGGAACCGGCTAGGAGTCTGAACCAGAACCACACAAACACTGAGGACTCTGAGGGCCTGGGAGCATTTGCTTCAAATTAAAGTGGAAAAAAAAAAAATCTCAGTCTGCTGACAGAGCGCGGCACGCCATCGAGCTCGAGAGCGGAAACCCAGGAACACGGCGGGACGCCCCGCCACAGACGTGACGGGCGCTGAGGTTCTTTAACCAGAACCCCACAGACATGCAGAGATCTGAGGCGCGCAATGGGAACCAGACAGGCGCGCAGAGGGCTGACGAACGGAGGCAGGACCACGCAGGCAGAACAAGTTTTCGGAGGTGAACGCAGGACCAGACGGAGCTCCGAGGAGTTCGGTAACATTCCCCCGATCTTATCTCTGCGTCAGCGCTTCAGGTCTCAAGCTCATAAGCTTCAAGGGACACACTTACGGGTTTTCCCCTTGTCAGACTGACGAAGACCCTCTCCCTCTGGGTAGACCGGGACCACCGTGACTGTGTAGGGCGTGTCTGAAAGAAGGTTCCTCAGGACGGTATTTGTGGTTCCTCCCGATACTTGCTCCTGATGAAGGACGGGGCAGACAAGAAGTCACACGGCATGAAACTCGATGAGAAGAAGATCTTCAGTTCGGCATCGTCGGACTCACCATGTCCTCGGCGCCACCTGAGGCGGGCACGTAAAAGAGTCGGTACTGTCGCACGTTGCCCTCGGCCGGTTCCCAGCGCACTGTGAGCGAGCTGGTGGTGGGGTCGGTGACCTTAAGATTCTTCACGCCCCCGAGCGCCTCTGTCGATGTAAAGAAAGGGGTGAGACCGGGGATCGTCACTTGACGACAAGGTGGCAAACCTTGTATGCCCGACACGTCATGACAGAACGAGCAAGCGCGTATTTCAAGGCCTCTCCGTGACCTCGGGTCTCGTCATCTCCGTGGAGTCGCCGCATGTCTGCATCCGTTTCCAGTAGGATAACAGAAGCAGCCAGATGTTATCTTCAGACCGAACACCACCACGGCATGTTTTCGCAATTTTTGAATCACATCGCCACATGGAGAAGCGTTCAGTCGGGACTGCATTTGAACCCAGGTGACGAACAGCCGTCCGTACGGGGGGGAAAATCTAAAACCACCTCTCCTCTTTCTCCTTCTCCCGAATCCCCGGGCTCTCTCATTTCGCAGGTTCCCAAAGGGGCGCGGCTTGACCTCCTGCAGCCTCTTGCCAGGCATACACCATTTATTTCCTTCAAAACTATCATGATATCAGCTATTAGCACGTAACTGTTAGCGCTACTGTTGTTATTAGTACGAGATCGCACTCTCTCTTTCAACCACGACCGGTCAAGGCAGAAGGCCACCCACAGTGATCTCGGATCTGGTTTCTGCCCGTTAAAAGTCAGTGGCTCCCGACACGAGGCGTATGTTTGGTTTCTGTAAATCATCTTAAAGAGCGAGGTCCAGACCTGCTCTGCAGGGAAAGTGTCCTCTGAAAACTGGGTTGTGATTTGGAGCCATGTAAATAAAACCTGACTTGACTTTCCTGGAGAAAAAAATCCAAAGCGACTGCTGCAGAGCGGAGGAGGCTAATATTGTTAGCTGAGTCATGAGGATGATGAGTCAGTAGCCTCTTGAAGAATGACAAACATCTGATGCGCATTTTTTTGTCCGAATGTTCTCACGGGCGGACTCCTTCGACACGCAGGCGAATACTTGTGTGCGGATCGGGGGTTATTGATCTGCCTAGCTGATGCGTCTGGTATCTCGAGAATTTAAACACAAACAAAATTCTTATTATCGAGCCCTGTCAGCGGGAAGGAAAACTCCTCCTGTGTGTTTGAACGAACGCCTCGGGCTAATTAGCCATCGTCCGCCCCCCTACTCACTTGTTTTGCCGTTCTCCGACTCCGGTTTCCCCTCCACGTCGCTGTACAGAGGGACCAGCGTCACGTTGTACTCGGTATCCGGACGCAGGTCCGTCAGCATGGTGTTGGTGGCCATTCCTGAAACTTGCGTCTGAAATAACATGGGGGCGACATCTGTTCACTTTCTGATCACCCTTCAAGTTCAATGTCTTTCCTTGAGTTGGTCGTGAATACACGTTCCCCGGTGTGTCGGTCGCCGTGACAATACGCCCACTTCTTGGGTCTCTGCAAAATTGCGCAGTTCAAAAAGGACTTTCCGGCTTGAATCCCATTCCAGGAACTACTTTTCAGCTGGGTATCGGAACGGGCGGTAAGAGCTCGGCCCTCTTGGTTGCTTCTCGATAGTTCCGTCGCCAACTAGCGACCGCGATAGTTTTAAAAAGTGTCGCCCTTCTTGACAAAATGGGCACCCATCAAAAAATATTTGGAGAGTTGAGGATATTATCACTATTTGATTGAGCTAGATGTGTTGTTTTGGTTTTTTTTTTGTTTGTTTGTTTGTTTCGCTTGCTATTGAGGAAATAAGTGAATTGCTAAATGAATGGTAGAAATAATTATACCTATAAAGAATATTGTATAATGTGTATCTTGTCATGAGGTTTTGTAAGAATGTGTGTGACTCTGTCAAGGAACTTGTTCTAATAAATGTTCAAAAAAAAATAAAAAAAAGTGTCGCCCTGCAGTTCGTGGGAAGTATTTAGTGATGAGTTCAACCAATGCACCTACGTCACGAGTTCCCATGGAACCGCAAAGACGCACGAGAACTAAAATGGTTCCGGGAACCTATTTGTTAGTTCATCTGCTGCCTGATTGCCCGAAAAAAAGGTCGACCTCCTCAAAAAGTTCTAGGAACCGTAAAAAGTACCGACCGCTAAGGGCTATGTAAGGGTTTGGCGAATCGGCGTGTGAACGCACCGTCCTCTCGGGTCCGCCGCTGACGGGCACGTAGATGATCTTGTACTGTCGCACGTCGCCCTCGGCCGGATCCCAGCGCACCCTCAGGGAGTTGGTGGTCGGGTCGGTCACTTTGAGGTTCTTCACGCCGCCCAGCGGTCCTGGAGGAGACGGGATCGGCAAAATCGACATCAGACACCGACGTAGCTCTGAATTCGACGGGTTGGAGTTCGGCGACTCCGGATTCGGGATACGCTCCTCGACAGACGGGCGGTTATTTAATCGAAATAATCGAATACAGGCCGAAATAATCGTTAGCTAAAAGTAGCAATATGAGAGAAGACAGATGGGGAAAATGGTTTTCGGTTGCTAGTTTGATGTTTTCCCATCAGCTGTCAAAGTCTTCCTGTGCAACTCTCATGTGACCCATTATTGTCTGATTAGATCATCTGTCTCTCAGGAACAACGCGCACACACACACACACACACATGGACAGTCTCGGGAATTATGTCATCCACGCCCACTGAGTTCCTCACTTGTCTTTCCCTTCTCCTCCTCGCGGATCCCCTCCACATCAGGGTAGATGGGAATAACCGCCACGTTGTACGGCGTGTCGGGGTCCAGGTTCCTCAGGATGGTGCTGGTGGTGCCGCCCGACACCTCCTCCTGTGGAGACGCCGCGCAGGTCGGTGAGAGGAAGGCGAGAACGACGCGTTGGGACGCCCCGAGGATCGACCCCGACGTACCGTTTGCTCGACCCCGTCGGGCTCCGAGGCGTAGATGATCTTGTAGCTGCGGACGTTTCCGACGGCCGGGTCCCAGCGGACCGTCAGGGTGCTGATGGTCGGATCCACCACCTTCAGGTTCTTCACGCCGCCGAGTGGATCTGAGGAGGGAGATGACGCGCGGCTTTGGCTCCGTCTTTCCGAAAGGCAGGTACGCCGACGCCTCGACTTATTCATTTCCTGAACGAGCTCAGGACTCGATTTGCTCGTATATCAAATTAAATTTCCCCGATAACAACAAAAAACAACCTCCTTTTAGTGTCAACAGGGCTAACTTACTAAATGGTTGTTCTGTCTTGTTACATGTTCATATTTTGCTCTTGTTTTTATGTTTTTTATGGCTTGAACCAGACCTGGGCACAACTTTCGTAGCAGAAGGTGTAAGGTGCGCTAGCATGACGATAAAAGTTTCTCGAATCCTTGAATACTAGAATAAATTGAAAAGCTATTCATTCGTTCCAGACCCCTGGTTATTTCTACTATATTACTTTTTCTATTATTTATAATTTATTTTCTAGTTTCATTATAACCCCTGGTATTAAACATATTTTTATATATAAATAAGAAAAATCTATTTAATGAATGCAACTAACGTGCATAGAAAATAACAGTACACAACAGAATAAAATAAAATAAAATAAAATAAAATAAAATAAAATAAAATAAAATAAAATAAAATAAAATAAAATAGTTTCATGAGATGTATTTTACCTTGAGATTGGGCGGAGGAGTTTTTCATTTGGCACTCTATCATTAACTTCACTTACTGGCTGCACATTTAAAGCTGCAATGTGTTGCTAAATGTAACCTGCACGCTTTTCTTCAGCTTACGGCTAAATTTCTTTTAGCGACAGAGTGAAAGCCGCTCCTCTTTTTAAAATGATCGAATCGCCCCCGACTGGCTTTGCACGACCCGTCCGATTCCTCGTCCGTCGACGTTCCCCCCGTAAATGTCTCCGGCCTTCTCACAGATGATGCTCTCGGTCACGGTATCTCGCCAACAACAACTTCGACGACAAAGTCGACGACACGCAAACCTCACTCGTGTTTTTCCATGATTTTCGACGGGCGTATCACCAAGGAAAACAAAAAAAACCAACCGTATCTTGGACAAAACGCGAAATGGAAGAACGCCGAAAAAAAAAAAAAACTATCGGGCCTTTCGCGACAGAAAACCCAGTCGCGTGTTTGAAACTCAGAAGCCAAATGAGAACGCTCGACGAAATCTTCTCGACGTTTGCGCCAAACGTAAACGAGCGGAAAAAATGTGCCTTTTTGTTTTATCGATGCTGTCGGAGGGGAGGGGGGGGGGGGGGACTTCAACCGGAGTAGATTTCTACATGACAAAAAAGTTTAGGCGCGTCGTAATTTTAAACTTCTCCCTGTGATGTTCAAAGACGTGGGAGCTCCAGACTCCCCTCCCCCGCTCCCAGACTGTTTTCCGCCACGTGGACGATCCTGCGAGTCGTTTTTCCACAGGAAAAAGCTTTTTCTAGCCCCCCCGCCGTCCGCCGCCACCCGCCCTTAGGTTATAAATCAAACCAAACTCACTCGTCTTGCCGTTCTCCGACTGCGGTTTCCCCTCCATCTCGTGGTAGACGGGCACCACGGTGACGGTGTACTGGGTGTCCGGGTCCAGGTTCTTCAGCACCGTGGAGGTGCTGGAACCGGCCACCTGGTCCTGGGGAGGTGGGAGAACTGGATGAACTTTGACAGAGAAGACGACTAAATAAATAAAAAGAAGGCCTGGCAGCGGCGGAGACACGCGAGGTTTAACGAGACGCGAGCTTCTTTTTATTGGACGCCGGTTCGGTTGCGAGAGGAGGCCGCGGGATGAAGATGGATTGAGGCGGAGACGTCTGGCGGCGGCGGCGGCGGCGGGGGTTCGTCTCCGTCTGACGGGCTGCTCCTGCCGCTGATCTATAATCTATTAATCACCTAAGCCGCTACGTAGCAGAACGTTCGGCGACCTTCATCATTTCAGACGTCCGGTGGAAATTTTTTAATCCCCGCTAATTCGTCTCGAGGCGTCGCAGCTTCGTCGTAAATTTAAAAAAAAAAAAAAAAAAAAAGACGTCTCCACCGCCCGCAGGTGGGAGATACCATCTCTGTTTTCGGGGAAACCTAACGAGGGGAAAACATTTCTGGAATATTTTCCACGGGTTCGAGTTGGGGGGAGAAAAAAAAAAAAAAAAAAAAAAGGGGGGGTTTGACTTTTTCCAAGACACGAAGAAGAAGAAGAAGGGAAAACGGAGAGTCGGAGCGACGGTCGCGCCGAGGCCTCGAAACGTCTTTCCGCAGACGTTTCGCTTTCGAATCAACACAAAAAGGAGCAGCAGCTTCTCTGAAGCTGTGAGGACAGAAAGCAGTAAACAGCAGGAATTCTGCTCTGGTCCACAGATGTTACTCCTCTAACTAACCAGATCGCAACCTCTGGATCCCGTTTATTTCGGTTTATTTATCCTGTAAAATATAATTTTCCCTCCTCCGCGGCTTTTTTTTTTTTTTTTTTTTTTCGCGGCCCGAATCTGTTACCGTTCAACGAAACAATAATAGAAGCGGCATCTGCTCCCAAGGATTGGGGCGGACGTCGGGGGAACAATGCGGAGCAGACAAAACATCGGCGGGGGATCCTGAGCGTGGAGATGTGTCACGGGGGAACAAACAAAAAAAAAAAAAAAAAAAAAGGGGGCGGAGTCTGGCTCACCACTTCCTGCTCGCCGCCGGCGGTCGGCTCCCAAATGACGATGTACTCTCGGACGTTCCCCTCCGGGGGCTCCCAGCGGACGTTGAGGGTGCTGGTGGTGGGATCGGTCACCTGCAGGTTCCTGACGAAGCCCAGGGGCCCTGAGCCGGAGAGAGAGGTTTATTTTCTTTACAAATGTCTGGATTTTAAGAATTAAAAATTCAAACCGCGGGGTTAAAAATTCCGAAAAAAAAAAAAAAAAAAGTCTATCCAACCGCCAAGATAGCCAGGACATTCTTGCTCATGGGGGGGGGGGAATTAGTTGTTATTAGTTGGTATTTATTGGTAATTAGAGCCGCTGGAGTCCGGAGACTCGGAGATAACGCGGAATAAAATGATTCAATCGCTTTATTTGTCCCGGAGGGGAACTCAGGTGGCGCGTGGATAGCGTAAACATCTGAAAACTGTACATCTGCGCACGCATACCGACGGCTGCACATCTATGAATATCTGTTCATTTATTTTACTGTTTAGCATTTCAAGTGAAATATGGGATTTTGATCTTCAAAACATGGGGAAATCACGACATTTCCGCCGGGATGTGTTTTTGAGGATCGCCGCCTCCGTCGGACGATCGGGCGACTTCATCGACCGACGACCGATCGGCACTCACGTGTCTTGCCGGTGTCGGACAGCTGCGGCCCGTCGCCCTCGGCGTAGACGGGGACAACGGTGACGCTGTACAGGGTGTCCGGCAGGAGCTTCTCCAGGACGGTGGAGGTGGTGCTCTCCGACACTTGCTCCTGTAAAAACGACAGGAAGCGAAGTCCCCTCTTGACTTCGACCGAACGAAGGCGTTTGCGTTCCCGCCAGGTTCCGACCCGGCGGTTGTTAAGGTTTTTTTTCCTTTGCCCCCATTAACATTGGGGATGTTCATCCTGGAACGTTTGTCAGACACGGAGCCAGAGACTCCTCACTTTTTCCGAAACTGGCTGGAAGGCCTTTCCCTCCTTACACGGAGATCCCGTTTTAGCCTCTCATTTTCTATCCCTATAAATCTCTTTATTCTACATCTGCGCGCGTCGACTTTCCGATCTCGACCGTCAATCTGCCGCTTTCTGCTAAATCGATTACTTGGAGTGTCGATTACTTTGAATGAGTCCGTCCTCGTCACGTGACCAGAAGCGCAGCGATTAGCTTGCTAACAAAAAAAAAAATTGCGCGTATGTCTTTGGCGTTGGCTGTTTATTTTGCAAATTCATTCATTCGTTGGAGAGGCGGGGTTGGCCTTGGACCGGTCGCCGGTCGATCCCACGGCGACAAATATTTTTTATCTCCAATTACCTTCTGCTGGATTTTGGGGAGTAAGAAGGGGAACCCGGAGGAAAACCCACGCAAACACAGGGAGAAACTGAATTTTGGAATCCTCGGTTTATGACATTGTTACACGGCAGTACGCCCCCCCAAAAAAAAGGCTTTGTTTACATTCCGCTTGAAGGCCATATTGGATCGCGCTACATTCGCTCTATGTTGTTTTTTTTTTGGACGCTTTCGGACTTTTTGGACACTGCGATGTTTCTACGGCCCAGATTATTCTACCTCGTACTTATGAACAGTGCATAAGATCCGACTTGCGGCGAAAATCTCGTTACGTCGCACCGTAGGGACAGAATTATTTGCATAATTGGAGAATCCCTGGTAGTTAAACGAGTCCTGATTGTCATGTGATTTGTCTCAAGCTGTCCAAGTCATCGGATCTAATATGCCAAAAAATAAGAAGTCGGTATCTCATCGAATCATTAAATTGTGGTTCCAACCATCACTAAAGGGAAGCGTCCACTCTGCTGCTGAGGAGCTGATATTAGGAGACGGAGACGACGGATATGATTTATAATAATGCGGAAGAAAAATCGCAATTGGGGGTGGGATGATGATGATGACGACGCCGATGGTGGGATTTCACCGCCGACCGTCTGATTGGACGTCAGCTTTCCCGGCCGAGCCACAGCCGTCCCGTCTTTTAAGACATAAATGTGGAACCGGAGGCTCTTTTTCTTTGTCTTTCCTTTTTTTTTTCCTGTCTGGTCGCAAACTAATTGGAACAGAATCGAGTACACGGTCCGTCCCGGACCTCCCTCCCGATCGGACGGGAACGTAAATAAATGAATAAAGCGAGTAAATAAAAAGACCTCATTAAGTCAGACGTCGTAAAACGTGTAAAAGAAAAGGCAAAATGTTCATTAATCGATGCCGGGCGTCTATAAATGAAATATCAAAGTGAGCCGTGTCTCTTATAAAAGCTTTGCTCTGATTGGCTCTCCACGTGTATATGTGTGTGTGTGTGAATCTGTTTGTCTTTACGGGCCCGGGACGCCTCGGGATTTAATTGAATCCAGATTAGGATGGAAACCATTGCCGGTTATCCGGGGGACCGGCCTAAGGAATCCCGTTAAATTGTCTAATTCGTCACCGAGCTGGTGGGAGGGGAGGGGGGGGGGCGACCTCCGCATTCCTTTTTCGTCAAAATTTATACGGCCGAAAAAATTAAATGGGGGCGGATTCACGGCGGGTCGGCCAGATCGTCAGTCAGTCAGTCAGTCAGCCACGTTCAGCTGTTGTTTCCACTCCAAATGGTCCGAGCGAGGTGATTCACACACACACACACACACACACACAACCAATTGTGCTCGTAAGACGCGCAAACACGGCGAAGAGGACCGCGCTCGGCCAGAGGGATTTAGACGCTGCAGCGTGGCGGGATTATCTTGTCAAGAGCTATGACATCACTAAATCCTCCTCGAGGGTCTTCATCCTTTACTTTCTTTGGAGTCCTGACAGCCGTTTCTTCTTTTTTTTTTTTTTTTTTTTTACTTTGCGTCTTTCTAAACGTTTTCCACCGAGAACCTCCCGCCGCTACTTCTGCCTTTGCGCTGCTTCTGCAGATTTGACCGGTTTTTATAGGGCATTCTTTCCGTTAAACCCCCCGAATCCTTGAAGAAAATAAAAAAAAAGGAGCCTGGGAGGGACAGTTTACATTCCAGCAATGGAAGGGTTTTTCTCAGAACAAAGCTATTAAACACTCGACATGCCAGAAACACATGATTCCGTTTGGGTCGTCTCCAGATCGGATTACCGGGCTCCTCCAGAGGAGGACAAATAGATTTTATGCAACCGGGGGTCCGAAGCCAGCGCCGCTCTACCGTGCGATTTTTCCCGGACGCGATATGAGGAGTTCTCGCCGCGACGGCCTCCGGAAAAGGAAAAAAAAAAAAAAAGGAAAGGATGATGAATCTGGGTTTTAAAACCCGGGAAAAAAAAAACGTTTGTTCTTAGTTTGTTCTGTTACTTCGGTCGCGTCCGGGAAGGTGAACCCGACATTCGTGGAACATTCCAGGACTGATATTTCCACGTGGACCTGTTTGAAAATACAGCATCTGCTACTAATTCTCGACATTAAGAAAAACCTGGCAGATACGTCGGCGGATTGACGGACGGAGCGGGATTTCGGGGGTCCGAAAGAGCGCTCCGGTGAATTCGACGACATAAAACGACACCCTATAGAGGTTGCTTTGTTTAAATCGGGGGGCTTCTGCTAGCGGGCGCAACAAGCTAACGCTCGTTCCATCCCTGTTCCCGTCGCGCGCCAGAACTTGGGTTACATCATAAGAGCCTATTAAATCCAGCAGCTTACATCACTGCATTGTCAGTGAACGCCTCACACTTCGGGACCCCACTCGAGCCATCGCAGCAGAAACTGGGTTTATATTTCTCGCCGCAAACCCCGACTGATTTTATTCGCCGACAACCACATCGCTCCTACCACAATCTCCAGCCCTCCGTTAACCGGAGTGTAGATCACTTTGTAGCCCTGGACGTTGCCGTCGGCGGGATCCCAGGTCACGGTGAGGGTTGTGATGGTCGGGTTGGACACCCTCATGGTGCTGACGCCGCCCAGCGGCACTGTGAGAAGAAGACGGATTAGCGTCCGATGTCGCGGTTGCCCCCGGCGATAACATCCAGTCAGGATCCTTACGTGTCCTTCCGGTGTCCGACTGGCGTTTGCCCTCCCTGGCGGGGTACACCGGCAGCACAGACACCGTGTAGGGCGTGTCGGGTAGAAGGTTCCTCAGGACGATGGAGGTGCTGCCGGCGGGAACCTGCTCCTGTTGGAGCAAAGCGGCGTTGATTAGAGATCCGGTTTTGGGAAACGGCGTCCACGTCGTCACTCACAGGTTTTTCTGACTCAGGCCACACTTTTGGGATGTGACTTGTTTGTGATGTGAGTCCTCGTCAGATACAAGATTGTAAAATCTAAGCGAAAATAGTGAAATGTAAAGGTTTTTTAGATTGTATTCATTCATTCATTCATTATCTATGTCGCTTATCCTGAATTCAGGCGAGAGCCAATCCCAAATCAACACAAGGCCACATATGAAGACCATTCACCCGCTCATTCACAACTGGGTCTCCAACGAACCTCCTGCACTTGTTAGAGGTTTTGGAGAGAAGATCAGAGAAGCCAGACTAAGATGGTTGGGTCATGTACAGAGGAGGGATAGTGAATACATTGGTAAACGGATGCTGGAAAGAGAAGATTTATGGACGTAGTGAGTGAGGATATGAAGGTAGTTGGTGTAAGAGAGGAGGATACAGAGAAGAGGGTTAGATGGAGAAAGTTGATTCGCTGTAGCCTCCTGAAGGGAAAAGCTGAAAGGAAAAGAATTTCCCACAGGGGTGCAGGACATGTATGACCAAAACAAAGTGATGACTGAGATGGTTTGGACACTCCTCTGTTCAGGTCCAAACCATGGTGAAGGTGAAGATGAAAGTGAAGGTGAAGAAGAAGAAGAAGAAGAAGAAGAAGAAGAAGAAGAAGAAGAAGAAGAAGAAGAAGAAGAAGAAGAAGAAGTATGAACCTCCTGCGTGTTTTTGGGCTTTGGGAGGATGGAGACTCCACTACTAACCCCTACCCTAACCGCCGGAATCCAACCAGGGACATTCTTGCTGTGAGGCGGAAGCATCAAATATTGCGTATGAGCAGTGCTAATATTAGATACCCTTACCATCTCCTCGCGTTCCCCGCCAACAGGAACAAAGAAGACCTTGTAGAGGCGCACCGCTCCATCGGCCGGGTCCCAGTT
Organism: Fistularia commersonii; assembly: GCF_037954325.1. Taxonomy (NCBI): domain Eukaryota; kingdom Metazoa; phylum Chordata; class Actinopteri; order Syngnathiformes; family Fistulariidae; genus Fistularia; species Fistularia commersonii. The sequence continues at coordinate 3,350,710 of NC_141319.1, read as the reverse complement.
GACCTTCAGAGACGTCATGGTGGGGTCGGTCACCCTCATGTTCTTCACTCCGCCCAGAGGCCCTGATCACGACAGCAGGCAGGTGAACGATTCTGCCTTTTCGACTCTTTGCAGACAACCATGTGGAGATCGTGAGGAATCTTCTCATCCATAATTAAATTTGAGCTATTTCTTTCTTCCTCAGCTGCCACTGCACAGCTGGATTTCTGGACCCATATCTGGTTTTGCGACGGGGTCGAGGCCAGTTGAACTCCTCACGTCTCAGGATTTTGCCGAAACTGGACGCAATTTGGCCTTTTTGGGGTCAAAAGTTTATTCCACAGGAATTTTTTTTTCCTCTTTTTCTCCCTTTCACAAACCCACCCTTGTTCTTTTCTACTCGGCAACTCAAATATCGAAGTAGGACGAGAATCACGAGTGTTGAAGTTTTTGGCTTCAATTTTTTTAATTTTTCTTTCCAGCCAACGAACGGCAACCTTCAGAGAGGAAACTTCGGGAGACTTACTCGTTTTTCCATTTTCAGACATGGTCTTTCCATCGCGGTCGGCATAAACCGGCACCAGGGAGACGGTGTAGAGGGTGTCGGGCTGCAGGCCGCGCAAGATGGTGCTGCTGGTGCCGGCCGACACTTGTTCCTACAAACACAGTCCACGTCGGGTTATTTCACACCGGCGAGACGAAGAAACCAAACACCGTGTTTATTTATTTACGGTCAATTTGACGGGGTCAGAAAACGTACAGGGGCAAAACGAAAACAGCTGTCCGAGTGTCTTAGGGTGCTCGGCTGAAAGCTAATTGGAAACTCCTGGCCTTAGACTTTAGCATTTAGAAAAAACAACAAACGAAAACAATTAGCTTAAAGAGAAAAAGCAAACAGAGTAAAGCGAGGCGTGGGGTGGGGAAGGACGGGGGGGACGTGGACGTCCGTTAGCTGGGACATCCGCAACCGGTTCGCCGCTAACCGAAAGGAGTCGCGGCTAAACTTTGAAGAAAAGCAAAGCCGCCATCGGGCGAGAGGCGGGGTTTTAACCTGATGGAACATTTTAACAGATTCCGGGATAACAGCGGGTTGCCTCCATTGGATATCCGTGAGCATACCGACAGCGAGTCACGCCACTCCTACCAGGCCTACCATGCTCTCCCGTCCTCCTGCGGCAGGGGCGTAGATGACCTTATACTGCTTCACCGGGCCCTCGGCCGGCTCCCAACGCACGTTCAGGGTGGTCATGGTCGGGTTCAGCACCTGCAGGTTCCTCACGCCACCAAGAGGCTCTGAAAGACGGACATACCAGGGTCACTACCGGCGTCTCTTGACCTATCTTGTCACTCCTTCTCCTCTTCCCGTCACTGCTCTTTCACTTCCACCCCCGGTTTCCGATCAATATTCACGAAACTTATGTTTCCTCACTTGTTCGTCCTTCTCCGGAGAGGTCCTTGCTGGAGGCGGCGGGATATACGGCGACCACAGAGATGGCGTAAGGCGTGTCCGGGTCCAGCTTTTGCAGAACGATGTTGGTCTTCTTCCCGCCGACCTGCAACTGTTCCGGGAACAGTGTTTTAGTTTCACGCCGGTTTCTAAGTCACGTGTCTTTCTTCGCGCGTCGACGCCGAAATCGGCGGCGGCCATCGGACCGACGCCGGGGAGCGAATCCGAGAATTTGTTTTGTCTGCGACTTTGGGAAAAAAATTTGGGAACGTGACAGTTTTCGGGGGGGGGGGCCGACACCTGGAGGCTGCCGTTTGTTTGCGGCGACGACGTCTGGAAAGTATTTGATATTTACAGGGGGAAAATGGCGATGGCGACGGAGGGATAAACAGCGGGAGATTAATGGAATCACATCTAAATCGCGACCTTCAGTTCCTGGCTGAACTTTCCGCTCTTGGGTCCATTTTCGTTTACTGGCGCGAGATGGTCTTGACGCCGTGTTTATGGGATCATCTCTTAATCATGAGGTAACTCACCGCGGCGGCATCGGAAGATAAATAATCCAATAATTCAACCAATTATTCTGAATATTAAAGGAATACTCTGACATCGTGTTTATGGGATCATCTCCTAATCATGAGGTAACTCATTTCATCACAAGACAAATAATCATTCTAAAGGAACGGTTAAACATCTTGTTAGCTTTGGCCCGACTAGCGGTTTCCAGTGTTTATGCTAAGCTACGATGACGATGCAAATAAAAGGGCCCGAGCTGACAATCTACTAATCTAAAAGTGAATGGGCTCTTTTTTTTTTTTTCCAAAACCGGTAGCGTCTCCAGACACAAGCTGTCATCGCTCGTGTCCCGACTCGACGCGGCGCTGAGTTGGACAGAAAATCATCAGGACGCCAAAGAGCTCGCTTGAGAAAATATCTTTTCTCCTTCGGCATTTCCATCCGATGAGCTCATCCCCAAACATGCCTCCGACAAGATCATCGAGCGTCGCGCACCAGATCGGCGGCGTTGACATGGTAATCCGCCCGTCGGACGCTCTCGAGCACGCCCGCGTTTTTCATCGGACAATTTTTTTTTTTTTTTTTTTTTTTTGAACCACGCCTGAGTAATCGCGCAGGAATGTCAGGACGCGTTTCCGAAACAAACAACCCCCGAGAGACGACGGGCAGGCAGACATGCCGAGGTCAGTGTGGACAGAAACACGATGCCGTGGTGTGTGTGTGTGTGTGTGTGTGTGTGTGTGTGTCTCCACACCCTCCCAGTAAAGATGTTACACAACCTTACGAACGCTCACACCTTTCTCAGAAATATCCAACTTTGGATATTGGGTCATTTGAAAAAAAAAAAAGAAGATAAAAATAAGCAGTAGCATTAACATCGGGTGAAAGAATTTTTTCGAGATGATGAGGTTAACTTTTAATTTTTTTTTTTTTTTATTTCCAAATTTGGACGGTTTAATCTGGAATTAAAGATTAATAAAGATTATTTTCATTTAGCTGATCCAACAACAACAGCAACAAGTCCTCCCCGTCTTCCCTCTCGCAAAGAGCCAATGACATCGATCCGTCCTGGCCGGCGGCCAATCACCGAGCGGCTTCGTCATAACACGTATCGTGTTTTGTTTTGTTTTGTTTTGTTTTGTTTTCTCGAAACCAGCCGGGTCAAATCGGAATTTCACGCGTCGGCGTCTCTCCATAGCAACCATCGCTAAGGCGGAGGGCGGACGGGGGAGGTTTTGCTAAAAGCGTGCTTAAATCCCACCTCTGCTCCAAAATGGCGTCCGGCCGTTTTTCGTACTTCTGTTGCTACGAGCCGAGATTGACACGTCTGACACCCGTGTGCCGTCCGTGATGTGGCATTTAAAGAAATTCGGACGCGCCGTCCAGACAAAATCGCGGAAAAACACGAGAGAGGGGGCGCTTTCACAACTCCTCCGAGAAAAGATGGCCTGGTTGTTGTTTCGATACCGTGACCGAGAGCGAAGGAGACGTTTAAGGGGAACGTTTTGACGGGAACGTCGACGGAAGAGTCATTCCGAGTCGGTTCGATCATTTTAAAAAGAGGAGCGGCTTCACTCGAAAATAAAGTTTAGCCATAAAGCGTAGCAAAGAGTGCAAGTTCCGTTTAGCAACACGTCGCAGCATTAAGTGTGTGGCGCTTAAATTAAGTTTTTCACCAAGTGAAAAAGCCTTTCTTTACATTTCTTTGCAGCGTTTGTGATTTATAAAATATATTTTTCTTAATTCAAAACATGCGACAAAATCAGGAATGGGGAAATTTCATTTGACATACGTTCAAATTTAGCTCGGTATGGGAAGAATTCAGAAGAATTGTTTTCTGTGGGACAGACGGAGGACAGACAACCATCTCCCTCTTGACCATAAAAGGAGAAGATATTATACTATCTTGCTTTAAGTTGTCGCGTTCCTACATCACAGAGGGCCTCGGACGATTCCGCCGCTCTCGTAAAATAAAAATGCTCGAGGCTTAAGTGTCCTCGGATCGGAGGACGCGGATTCACGTCGTAACCGAGAGCTTTACGTGGAAACCACACAGAAGCAAGAGGAGAGAAAAAAAAAAAAAAAAGAAAGAAAGAAAAACCTCCGGAGAGTCGTAAACACGTCCCGGAAAAAAGATCAGACTCTCCCTGCCCTCGTTGGAGGTCGTCTTCAAACCGAGCTACCTTGGAAGATGGAACACACACACAAACACGCATGTACACACACACACACACACACACACACACAAGCATCCATTCACGCTGTTGCCATCTGGAAGGCACTATGGGGCCTTCAAGGTTTTGCTCCTCTGGGCTGAAAAACAGCTTTTATTTCCAAGCAACAATGACCAACCCACACACACACACACACACACACACACACGCATACACACACATACACACACACACACACGCGCTGCATTGTCATAACATCGATTGCCCTGTCATCAGAGCAAACGTGCTGTTTGGACGTGTGTGTGCAATAACCTTGGTGATCAACATGCAAACTTAATTTAACTTTTTTTTTTTTATCCCTGGTGTTTCTGTAAGGGCTGCGGCACTGGCAGGTCCGAAGCGCTCCGTCGTAGTAAGATCGTGAGATTAAATCATCCGCACAGCAGCAGAGCCGGGAGAGTGAATTCAGGATGGAGAGCGGAGCCAGTTTCGGAGAAAGAGCTGAATCAACTCGGCCCATTGTTCACTTCTGCTCTCCTGACGGCGAGAGGAGCCAAGAAGGAGGTGGTTTCAGATTTACAGCATCTGATGTGATGTCTAATTCTCACACACACACACACACACACACACACACGCCCGCTTGCAAATACACTCTGACCCACACACACACCGGGGCCAGTTTGGAGACGGACCTGAATCAACTTGGTCCATTGTTCACTTCTGCTCTCCTGACAGCGAGAAGAGCCAAGGGTGACGTGGGTTTAGATTTACTGCATCTTTATCGTCCTAACACACACACACACACACACACACACACATAGACTCAGACACACATTGACCCACAGTCAAGCTGACTCACACACATGCTGACCCCCAAACAAACACACTGGTCCACTCACATGCTGACTCACACACAGACTGACCCATATATGCTGACCTACAAACACACACACACACACACACACACACACACACACAGAGGCTGACTCCCACACACATGCTGACCCACACACCCATACAAAAACACACACACTGACCCAAGCACACTCTGAACCCCCCCCCCATGCATACACAATGACACAAACCCACACACACACACACACTAACCTACAAACAACTACTGACACACTCTTACAAAAACACACTAGCCCACACACACTGTCACAGACGGACACACACTGATTGAAACAAACTGACCGTGACACCCCGACAGAGACACCCCGATGCACACCGGTTAGCACAAACCGTGTAAAACACACTGACAGACACACACTGACGTGGCAACGAGGACCCGATTTCGCTGACGAGCGTCCGTCGGAACTGCAGTCGGAGGTTTTTCCGGAATTCCAAATTTTACAAATTTTACAATTTTACACCTAAAGTTGCCTCGCTTTGGATTTTTGTGATTGTTGTACGCAGACGACGTTGCAGTTTCTATCACAAAGCAGGTTCTCACGTCGCAAAAATATGGGTTTATTTTTTTTTGTTTTGTTTTTTTTTCCGATCGGCCGCTCACCCTGACGGGGTCGCCCCCGGCGACGGGCCTGTAGGTTATCTTGTAGTTCTGAACGGGGCCGGGCGGGGCGTCCCACTTCACCGCCAGGGAGGACGTGGTGGCGTTGAACACCCTCAGGTTTCGGGGAGGCTCCGGCGGGACTGTGAGGAGCGAAATAAAAAAAAAAAAAAACCCGGTGAGATCGATGGACGACGCGACGGGAGCGTCCCGAATCAGCGGAGCGAGGATGAGGGTGCGGATGATGATGATGGCGGTTATGATGGAGGGATGCTCCTACTATCCTCTGAATCATAGCGCTGTGAGGGTGAAAGCAGCCAGATGATGGCGAGGATGATTAGGATGATGATGATGATGATGATTATGATGAAGATGACGATGACCGAATCGGTTTAATGAGGCTTTTCAGGGCAGGTCGTCAGGTTAGTTACCGAGATGAATCGAATCATCTGAATCCCGATGAAATTGAAGCAACTGGTTTCAAGTACCGGAAAAAAACTGGGTTTTATTGTAAAATATCGAAATTGAGACGTCCCTGACGGCCCACCCTGCGGCTCGGACACGCGACGTGCCGACCATCTTTCCGATCAGATGATCGGCGTCGTGAGCGGGAACATGATGCGCACAATCATCGTGACGGCGACCCTCAAACGTGAAGCTCGGTGGAGGAAGGGGGACGAAGCCTGAACAGGATCCACGTTCACGCCGGAAGTTAGCGCATGTTGTCGGGAGGTTGGGGGTGATTAATATGCGCGAGCTAATGCTAAAAACACAAAGCGAGACGCTGTATTGTTGGAGCTTTTTGGATGATTTTTTTTGCAAATTCAGTTTCTTTTTCTTCCCATTTTAAGTTATTCGGAAAGGAATTCATCTGATCTTTAACTTCTTAATTCATCGTGTTTCTCTAAAAAGCCCTGTGCATCTTCTTGCTCTAGAGCAGCTGTATGCTAGTAAATGTATTGTTGACTTCCTCATTAGCGAAGCTAAAGGAGCTGCGGGCGTGACCGTTACCGCATTATTATCAATAAACTGATCGATGATTTCTGCGTTCTGGTTGGTCGTCGGAGTTTCGAAGTGAGAATCGGGGAAAATAAACACGGGCCGACCCTGAAAGCGATGATTGTTTACAAGAGCGGGAGTCTGTCAATGACTCGTGGTGTCGACACGGAGCCAGCGCTGACGTGACGAAACAAAACAAACCAAACACATGCAACACGTTACCGTCCTCACACACTCATGACCATTTTAACCCGGTCATGTGACCTACCCTCTGGGATCTTTAACACTAGGAAGAGAGAACAGCAGCGTTACATCAAGGCGAGCGACGTCCGACCCTGAACCGCGGCAGAGGCGGGCGGCTTACGTGTGCGCTGCGACCCCATCAGGTCTTCGCTTTCTGACTCGTCGGGATAGATCGCGGTGACCGTGACGTCGTAGTCGGTGTCTGGGTCCAGTTCCTCCAGGACGTAGGTCGTCTCGTCGCTGTTCAGGATGTTCTGACGGATGACAAGAAGGAGTCGGTCAGGATGTGATGTTTTCTAGAAGACCAGGATGCCGCGCGCGACGGGGGTGAAGCCGCGGCGATACGCCAAAGACGAACTCCAAAGTTGCGTCCGCCTCGCTGGAGAAACAGGTTTAAACACATCTGAAAGTTCTGATCCTCTTGTCTGCAGGTACTTCTTGGGCTAAACAGGGAGTTCCACCAATAAGGGTCACTAACCAAATTCACCGCCGGATCTCCACCTCCAAATGACTGATCAGAGTCGTCCTCAAAAGGAAGAGTTGTCAGCCGAACCCCGACCCACAAGTTCACGTACTTACCATCTTGTACTCGGTCTCTCCGCTCTTGCGCCAGCCGATGCGGTAGAGGGCGACGTCCGGCGCTCCGTGATCCCACGTGGCCCTGAAGGACGTCTGGGTGACATCCGAGAAGCGAAGGTCCTTGGGGGCCGGGACGACACCTGGAGACAAAATGAAAAACAAATGAAGGGGCTGAGGGGACGGCGATGAAGAGGAGGTCACGTGACGGGAAATCACTAATGATCAGCTGTATATGAGCCGATAGCTAGTTTTGCTAGCTAGTTTATGCGCACCTGTGGTGGCACTTCCAAGCATGGGGTTCCCCGGCCCTTCGTCGTAGACGGGGATGACGGCCACGTCGTACTCGGTCTGGGAAATGAGGCTGGACAGGTCCAGGGTGGTGACGTCACCGTTGACCTCCACCTGAAAGAGGCACGCTTCGGTATTTTGGTTTTCTTTTCATACGCATGAAATTTGTCATCAATCAGTTGAGATACGCCAGCCGTTGTCGCCGGTTCCCATATATTTCAACACCTCCGTCTTGAAAAACCCTCTCACCTCCTTGGGGTCTCCGTTCACCGGCTTGTAGGTGATCATGTATTTGCGGACGGCGCCGGGAGCGGCATCCCAGTTGAGCTTCATGGTGCTGTGAGTCACCTGGAAGATTCTCAGGGCGCCGGCGGGAGGCATCGGCACTGAAGGGGAACAAGCGGGCGCATGGAAACGTTGGTCGAACCGTGGCAACCGACGTGTGATACATGCGCCTGCTAAGTTTTGTGCCGAAGTTAAACGGACGCCGCCTTCGGTCGCGCCCCGAAAGCCCCCCTTTCGCGCGCGGTAAGACCAAAACGACAAATCGCAGGATCGGAATTTAAGCGGCGCTACTCACGGGTGACCCCCGGCCCGGTCAGCGGTTGGCTGAGAGCTTCGCCGTGGAGTGCGATGACGCTGATGGAGTACTCCGTGTTGGGGGTCAGCTGCTCCAGGAGGACGTTGTTGACGTCGCCCGCGAGGCGAAGCTACGGGACGAACGGCAGGAAAGGACGAGGGTCAAACAGGAAGTCTTGGATCCCCGTTTAGGATCACGCGTTCCCGTCTCATTGCGGTACCTCTCTCTCCGGCTGAGGCTCGGTGGCGTTGACGGCTTTGTACAGCACGATGTAGCCCGTGGCGCCTGCCGCCTCCTGCCAGCGGACCCTCATGGTGCTCATGGTCTCATCGAAAACGGTCATGGCCGTGGCGGCGGGCAGCGGCACTGTCGGGAGTCAGAACATTGACCAGAAACTCCCCTCGCGGCGTAAGAACGCGGTTCGTTTGTGCGACACTCACGTGTGGTCTCCTTGCCGACCAGCGGCTCGCTGCTCTTTTCCCCTCTCACGGAGTAAACGCTGACGCCGTACTCCGTCAGGGGAAGGAGCTTCTCCAGCACCGTCGAGGTCACCGTCCCGTCGACCGTCAGCTGAAGGCGTGACCGCGTAGCATTAGCGGGGAGTTCCGAACAAGCGGGTCAAAACGTGAAGCTAAACTGGCTAAAAACCAGCTCGATCAGGGGACTCCCGATCATGGAAAAGGCGTCCTAATTGAGACGACGGGTCTTCGAATTGATTTGTTAAAGTCACGCAGCTTCGCGTTCACGTCTCTCTTTCCAGTCCGGGAGTCGGGAAGGGGTTTTCATCCTGCGTCCATATGGAGCCGGAGAACTGGCCCCGGCACAGATGTGGGGTTCGGGACATATTTTGGGCTAAAACTTTCATTGTTGTCAAAGAAGCAAACAAAAGCTTCTTTTTTTTTTTTTTTTTTTTCTTTCCCTGCTGTTAATCATGTAGGTCGCTGTGATCGCTTCTTTCCACGTGTCTAGTCAAGCGCTATTTAAAACAGATTTTCATGTCAGAAACGTAGCATAAAGAAAAGGTTAATGTGCAATTATGATAAATCCTCTGTCAGATGATTCACTTAAACCCTTGGAATATCTTCTACTTTTCCTTTGGGCTGCTCCCTTCAGCGGTCGCGACAGCCAATCATCTGCCTGCGGCTAAGCCTCTTCTCTGCATCTTCTTCACTCACACCAACTAACTTCATGTCCTCCTTATTCTGTCCATAAATCTCTTCCCTGGTCTTCCTCTCGGCCTCCCACGTCAGCGCCCCTCAACCCGGATCTTCCATATCCCTCCCTTGTAAATTTCCAAACGATCTCGCTCCGATTTTATCTCCACAACATCTACCAACTGCTGGACTCTTTCCCGACCCCATCCGTCGTCCCTCCTCACTCCCAGAGAACCTCGACATCTTCGTCTCTGCTGCCTCCGGTACTTCCTCCGCTCTTTTTGAATAAGACGGCGCGGCCTTTCTCGCCTCCGTCTTCTACACCTTCGCCGTTATTCATTATCGCCCCTGACGTTTTACTCCGCCCGTTCAAACCCGCTCGACCACGTTGCTTCACCTCTTCTCCCGTTACTTGAAATCCTCCACCTTCTTTATCTCCACTCCCCGTAGCCTCCGTTCCTGTCCCATCAGTTGGTTTACCTCCGCATTTCTAGATTTCCCCCCTTCTTTCACTATAAATCACAGTGTCATCTGCAAACGGCTTGAATTTCAGGTTGGAATCGGCGATAGCGGGAAGCCGCTCTGTTGAGCCGCGTTTTGTAATAACAGTGCATTTTGTAATAAACGTCCAAAATGTAATCACTTTTTCATATCATTTTGTAATAAACTGCCCTAGCGCATTTTATGATACATTTTGCCGCATGATGTAATAAGTTATTACATATTGAGAATATCATTACAAAATGCCCTTGCAACTTTTTTTATTCTCTGTGAAATTTAATAACATGGTGCATTATGTAATAACAATTCTAAAGCATAGTTTATTTGTACTTTATTTTACTTTAAAGTATTTGTAAAAGCTAGGCCTATTATTAGTATCACTGTATTATCCCAGTAGCAGTACTTAGCAATTACAGTACACTATTCAAAGGTTGCATTAACAGAGAATATTCTATAAATTCCATGTTATTACATTTCATAGAGAATAAAAAAGTTGCAAAGGTGCATTTTGTAATAATCTTCTCAAAATGTTATAACTTATTACATAATGCGGCAAAATTTATTACAAAATGTGTTGGGGCAGTTTATTACAAAATGCGGCTTTATAACAAAATGAAATAAAAAAGTTATTACATTTTGGATGTTTATTACAAAAATGCACCGTTATTACAAAATGCGACACGCTCGGTCTATTAGCCCGTAATTCATTTGCGTAGCTCAAATTCGAAACTCACCTCCAGAGTTTCTCCTCCGGCCAAGGGGACGTAGGTGACGCGATAGGATTCCACGGTCCCGCCGGGCGCCGTCCAGGTGGCGCGGAAGGACTTGTGCGTGACCTCGGAGGTCACCAGGTTGGTGGGCGCCTCCAGATCATCCGCTGCAGCGGGAGGAAGAAGATGAGGCGTGAGCTGACATGTCGGGAAGCCTCCTGTCCGCCGCAGTAAATCTCTAGAAAGTTCCTTTAAAACTGATTTACGCAAGGGCTTTGCGCCGCAGATGTTTCGGAGTTACCGGACAAAAACTCGCCACGGCGGTGTATTTTCGACAGTAATCGGTCTGAATAATCCGGGGGAGGAGCGCGCAGCTGCGGACTCCTTGATATTTCTGCCGGTGAGCGCGACTCGACCCGAAGGTGACGGTCGTCCTCGCCCTCCAGCGCCTGTAAATCCTCTCAAACGAGCCGCAACGCTAAAAAAATGTCTCTCTGTCAGTCTGAAAGACGGCGGTTTCTCTAAATGCAGGAAAACATTAACTCAGAAGTTTCCATCTGACCTCCCCGGCAATAATTATTGAGGTGTAAATCTGAGTCAGCGGAATTCAAAGACTGAGGTTGCAGCTGCACACCGCCGAAGGAATTCAGTCTGAGAGACGTCTTCAGATTTACGCTCGGGGTCCAAACGGGCCGGGGAATAACGTCGCCGTCAAAAAAAAAAAAAATGACACCTCTGGGGGGACGGATAGAGTTCGCTACGTCTGGGGTAGCAGACACTTTGGGAAAAGTCGCAAAAGCAAAGATCAAGTCGTACGTTTCGGGTCAGAGAAACATTCTAACTCCCTAACTCCTCGCCTCGAATCAGAGCGAATGTGGTCGGAGAATCGATAAAACGTAAGTGAATAAGCGTTCGTAAAAGTCAATGGTCTGAAAACTATTTTGGGGAAAAGTACCAGTAAGGTTCGTTGCCTCTCCTTCACATTTTAGCCGCTAAGCTAATAACGAAATCGGCAATAACAACGTGAGCCGGCAGTAAGGACGTTGCGTTCGTACCCGGACCCTTGACGCTGTTACACAGGTTGTCGGACAGCTCGTCCACGATGTCCAACAGGAACTTGAAGTCGTTGACGTTGTACATGTGCGTTTCGTCGGGGTCGGAGGCGATGGACTTCAGCTCGTTCTCGTCGGCGTTCTTCACACCTGCCGGCAACAGAGGAGCGAAAATGTTTACGGACTTATCGCGGAACGTCCGAATCAGGGGACGTGGAAGCCTTCCTTCACTCACCGATGGCGTACAGCTCGATGCCGGCGTCTCTCAGGTTCTGCGAGTTGACGACGATTTCATCCTGCGACTTTCCGTCGGTGATCAGGACGCCGATTTTACGCGCATCTTCCCGCATCCCGGCGCTGGTTTTGAAGTTGTTCATCAGGATGAAGTTCAGGGCCATTCCTGATGGTTGCGACGGAAAGGCAAGGAGACTTTTACAAAAATGAGTCACCGGACGGAAGCGCCCATCTTCATTCGGGGAACAAGGGTATGTTGGGTCATGCGAGTCCCTGGAATTCATACCCGTCCTGAACGAAAAACCAAGAGGAACCAAACAAGTACGTTCAACCGAAAGATCTTACTCATTAACTGAAGTTATTTGGATACAGAGAACAGGATTCGATAGCGGAAGATGATCCCCGAAGGAAAGAGAAAGAGAGGATGCCACTCGCTAACGTAGCTAGTCATCTCAACTTGCACCAACACCCACCACCCATCGTCCGACCCCGGAGTTGTACACCGGAAACTCCCCACGGTCTAGTAGAAGTGGAGAAGAGGTCCAATGCCACAACTAGATATGACGGTTAACCTTGACCTGGATGGTCAAGGAGAACCGTCGCAGACATAGCCTGCTCGGAAACAAGTCCATATCCAACGTTGAGTTTTGTTGGATAAGATAAGATAAGATAAGATAAGATAAGATAAGATAAGATAAGATAAGATAAGATAAGATAAGATAAGAACAACTTTATGAATCCCGAAGGAAATTGTTGTGCCAGAGTTACAGAAAATATAACAGTAATAAATAATAAAAAGAAAAGGCAGAATTAGAAATAAAATAAACAGTAGGAAAGCGCGATTTTGGATGAGGGAGCGGCGGTCGGCTGCTGTCACCCGTCATCGTGTTGCCTCCTTTGTACGGCAAGTTGGCGATGGCATCGAGGAGGGACGTCTTGGTGGGATGGGCGTTCAGCTCCCACTCCGTCTTGGGGTCTCCGCTGTACTGAGCCAAACCTGCAGGCAACGGGAAGCAAAACAAAAAAAAAAAACAAAAAAACAGTCAGTTCCCGAAACCGGACGAGGGAGGTGTCCACGGAAGCGAGGGCGTTACCGATTTGGACGGTGTCGGGCCCGATGTCGAAGACGCTGACCATCCGCGCGATGAAGTTGCGGATGGTCTTGAAGTTGATGCGCCCGATGCTCCAGGAGCCGTCGACCAGCAGCACGATGTCGGCCTTGGCCGCGGTATTACACTGAGCGTCTGCGGGAGAGAGGCGTCCGTCAGCGTCGCTGCCGGGCCTACCGTCGCTTTCGAGGTTGTTTTTTTTTTTTTTTCAAGGTATGACAGGCGTGAAAAGGAGTGAAAGCAGGAGACGCGGAGAGGGAACGTCGGCCAAAAAAAAAAAATACACAACACAACATCGGGCAGTACAGAGCATTTCACAATCGATGATCTTTTCGGTCTTGGGCTTCTCGAGTCCAACATCCGCCGGCGTGGAACCCGCTCTACCGGCCTCCGCGTCCGACCGCCGCTCCGGGAACCTGTCGAGGGAGGAAAACACGGCCGCTCGTCCTCTGTCTGGGACGGCGTGCTGAAGGGCGCCAAGCCGATAAAGACCTGGACCCTGGGCGAGCGAGTGGAGAGGCGTTAGACCAGATGAGATCGGAGGCGCGGCGGCTGAGCAGCTGCGGACGAGACGCTCCGGGGAGGCGAGGAATCGACCCGACGGCGGATCCGGCGTAAACAAGACCGCCGGATCGGAACCGCCGTCGCACGACCCGACGACGCTTTGATCCGCGACAGCGCGTCGAGATTTTCGATCTCCTATAAATAATCCCTTTCTCCTCGTGATTATGATGACAGATCCATCTTTGATCAGGCGGGTGATGTCATCGGCGGCGCCTGAGAACTGGCGCCGCTTCACAGCTCGGGGTCCGAGGGAAACCTGAGGCCGCACCTGACGCTCATCAAACGAACGCCCGCCGTGTTTACTTCCAGGCGGAGAGAGGATCAGGGATTGATGAATAATTGGATCGATAGAATTTTCAGTTTTTTTCCGCTACAAAGAAGGTTCAAGAGTTTGACAATTTTGTTGATTGTCTACCTTTGACCCGTCTTGAGCGGCACATCTGCTGAGCAGCTGCTTTTTTTTTTTTTGTTGTTTTTTTTTTTTTTTTTTTTTTTCGCGAGGACCCGAAGCCGCCATGCTGAAACCGAGCCCTGCTGATCCATTTCCGACACGGCTCTCGGATCGAACCGCTCAGCTGTCTATCAAACCTTTTGCGGTATGAATTGACATAAGGTAAGGCGCATTAAATATAAATTGTATTATAGCCGTCATCTTACTTTGGCCGCAGGTTCATTCATTCACTCTTATGAACAAATTATGAATTTCTGCACAAGCAAGTGCCAAAAAAAAAAATGTATTTATTTCTGGCTCAGTCCTTTTTGCCTCCACGTGTGAATGATTGCATGTCTTTAAATGCAGAGAGGGGACCTGAGCTTTTGAAACCTGAACTGTTTTGGATAAACACACCGGTAACACTGACCCCACAAGGTTGAAAAGAGGATTTCGATATTAGACCTTGTCTAAAGAGGTTCTTTTGTCCATCTAAGGTTCTCCTCGCCACGTTCTGTTTATCTATATTTATATTGTACGCTCAAATCCTCTGATCGATAATGCTCAGTTCCATCTTCGCATGTATATTAAAAGAATCTGTTTCTTGTTTTCTTGAAACAGGTGAAAGATCATGTCAAAATGAAAATATAAATCTGACGCGAGGTGCAAAAAAAAAAAAAAAAAGGAGGGAATCAGAAAATATTTTCCTTTAAAAATGGCGCCGCAATAACATGTTTGTTAAACATATTTCAGTAAGCGTCTGAAGACGAGCGCTTTGTTGCTCAAAATATCATGCTGTAATAAATTCTCTATGTAAAATCAATTCTCTTGACGTGTGCACGAAAACGGTGAACGGTTGGATGTCGCTATATTTCGCGGGAATGAGAGTGATTTACTATTTGAGGTCTAGAAAACACTAATAAATATAATGTTGAAATGATTTTCGGCAAAACTGCGCAATCATTCATTTGCTGTCTGAGCTGCGAATCACATGCTGATGAGGTGAGGTTGTCATGCTATTCAAATAATTACGAGAATGAATGAATGAATTCACAACGAACATCAAAATAAGTCAATCCCTCGCCTCTCGCCCGAAGCCGCGTGGATAAAAAAATCGAAACAATCGGTATATTTAGCGTTTATCATATTTAGGCATGATCCAATGGATCCGACCGGCGCTAGGGACGTGAGGAGACGGCTGCCGAGCGGCTCAGGAACCCCCTCGCCACTGATCTGGATCACGCGGCGCGCGGTGACATCGCATAACTCAAGCCGGAGCGTCTGGTCTGCAGGCCTCGCCGCCGGACGAAGAGAAACGTGTGACGCAGCTGTTACCGGAGGGCTGGAAGGTGGGGGGATCCGGGGCGTCCATCAGCGTCGTCGTCTCCTCCCCCGACAGAGGCATACTCTCGCCGCCGTCAAACATCCCAAACACCGCCACGCTGTACTTGGTCTTGGCCCTGGCGGATGCGGGAAGTGACGCGGTGAGCCTCGGTATGTCCGGTCGGACCCGTCGGAGGTCAAAGGTCGCCGCACCTGAGCTCCTCCAGCACCACGGAGTTGTCGTACGGTCCGACCAGCATCTCCCCGAGGTCCACGTTGGCTCCCGAGGGGTGAAAGGTCACCTTGTAGCCCCGCACGTTGCCGGGCGCCGGGTCCCAGGACACCCTGAAACTGTTCCTGGTGGGTTCGGAGGTCTGGAGGTTCCTCGGGGCCTTGTAGAGCGACACTGAAATGGAAGAACGGCAGAACTTCAGGGGTCAGACGGCGCTCGGACGCTCCTCCGGCCATTAGTCCATAATGCCAATCCTGTGTCATGCCGCGTGTTAGCGACGCCGCCAGTCGCTCCGATCCGGAAAAAAGTCCGCCCTGAGCCGGGCGCCGCCGCGGTAATGACGGTTAATCATCTCCAAAGACCACTTATCGAAGCCAAGTCAATTATTTTCATTAAAAGATAACGACATACTTTCCCGTCTGAATCGCACATTTTATAGAAGCGAGCTTCCAGTTGTTTCTCCGGTTTACAGTTCCCCGGTAGGAATCCCGAATTGAAGACAATTACTTCCATAATCCCTTTTATTTCTCTCTCTACGCTCGGCCTGTTATTCTTCTATTAGCCGTTAGCTCGCAGCTGAGCGCGCCGCTTTGCAATAACAGCTCAATTTCCGTCAGCCATTTCTGAAATATCAACTTTTGTTTGGCTCCCTGTCGTTTTGGCCGCGCCTCCGGCTTAACTGTCCGGGGAAGAAGACGGCGCTCCGCCTCCAGTCAAACACACGCTCGGCTGAATAAACAGTGCATGTCGCGTTAGCCAAAAGCTAAACTCAGATAAAGGTCTCTCAAAGGGTTGAATTATGGACCAACGTACGTGTGGTTCCTACTCCTTGCCTTGCTTTTCCTTCCCCGCGCTTGTATATGGGGTGGACCGTGATGTCGTAGGCGGTCAGGGGCTGCAGTCGCTTCATGACGGAGGTCGTGACCCCGCCGGGGATTTTCAGCACCACCTCCTTCCCTCCGTTGACGGGGACGTACTTCAGGCGGTAGTGCAGCACCTTTCCCGGCGCCGGCGTCCACGTGGCTCTCATGGTTCGCTCCGTCTCCTCGGACACGGTCAGACGCTTCCCTTCGGCCGAAGCTGCGTTCAAAAAGGGTTAAAGGCGTGTTTACATATCTTACGTTAGAAAACGACGGCCGGTCCCGACCGGCCGAGGAGCGGGCGAGCTATTTGTCTCGTTCGTCCCGAAAAGAAAAAGGGGGATCCCGATGCGGGAGGAGGAGGGGGAAACACCACGAAGACGGAAGCGTCGTTTCCGATCGGACGCGTTTTTGTATTATCCTTTCTTTGAATGTTCTTTCCCTCCCGGAGGCTCGAACATGAGTCACCGGCATTTTTCCTAGACGGCCGCTGAAACAAGGCTCGGTCTGTCGCGGTGGACTCTTTAACCCAGATCCCTGAAAAACTCTTTCTGCGTCCGTCCCCGATCGATGACGCCAGACCCGCGAAAACGCTGAGTCACCACGGCGGCTCCCCCCGCCAAACTAAATCAGACGTGATCAATGGCAGGAATTACTGACCACATTTTCCCTCAAACTACCAATAAAGTGAAATTAAATTTAGAGGAAAATAATCCCAGAGTTTAATGGGCTAGGGGAAAGTTTCTAATTCGCTCAGAAGGGTTTTTCTTTTTTTTTTTAACGGTGGAAAGAAAAGTTGGCGTCTTGGGACAGACGTATGGGGTTTGGTGATGTCATGCGTCGCTGTGCGTTCGCCGGATTCGCCGCGCAAACACGCAACGTGCAACGGTCAAACATCCGTCTCATTCTACAGAAAGATGGAAAAAATGGGGTGGAGAGTCACTTCCTGTTTCCTACTTCCTGCTTCCTGTTCCAACGAAATGGGGCAGTGGAAGTGGAAGCGGAAGCAAAAAAAACGCCTCTTTTTGAGAAAAACGCAAAATCCCGCGGTTCAAATGAGCACATTCTTGACATTCAGCGAGTGTGTGTGCGCCCACGTGTGTGTGAGACGCCTCGTTCGATGCATGACATCTTCCACGAGGTGACCGATGGCGCAGTTCCACCTCTGACCATCGGGTGTCGCTGTTCTCACCGTCGGTGGTTTCCTGTCCGGTGAGCGGTTCGCTGGCCGTCCGTTCATAGACGGCGACCACGCCGACCCGGTAGAGCGTCTCCGGGCTCAGGCCGTCCAGCACCGTCCTGGTTTCGTCCCCGCGAACCGTCTTCTCCCCGGTTTCTTCCGAGTACAGCGACTCCCATCGGACCCGGTACGCCGTCGGCCTCCCGGGCGCCGCCGTCCAGGAAACGGCAAAGCTGCTGTCCGTCACGTCGCCGGTGACCAGATTCCTCGGGGGACCGACCTCTGAAAACCAAGACGAATTTTACTTTAACAAAACCACACGGTTGACTTTTATTTTTATTTCCAAAGAAAATGTTCATGGTAATCTCTCCGCGGTTGCAGCGAACCGGAGAGGCTTTCCTGCCTCTTCTTTTACTGGCGGGAAACGGCGACACGAAACAGACGGCGGCGGCGGCGGCGGCTGAGCCAGCAGGAAGGAGCGTGATTGCTCGCAGGTAACTCAGAGCGCATTCCTGCAAAACACAAAAAAAACGCCGGAAAAAAAAAAAAAACAGGGACGCGGGTTTTGAATCCAAGAGGCGAGACGGCTTGAAACCCGTTCACGTAGATTTATAAACCCCTGATGGTGTTTAGTTGTCTTCTCCGACGGACATACACAAAGACAACCTGTGTGTGTGTGTGTGTGTGTGTGTGTGTGTGAACTCCTTCAGTAGCAGCTGCTTCTTGAGACTTTTGTGTCTCGGTGGAAACTTCCTGACTTTATAAACTTGGCGACTCGACATGTTCCATCTTCAGACACGAGAGGACGGGCGGGGAAGGGGAAGGGGAGTGCGGGCTACGGAAGCCGAGGAGGGAACAACCTACTGTTGACGCGACGCTACGTAAGTAACGTCATCGCCCACGTGCGACATCACCGCGGTTGTTCTAGATTCATCCGCTAGAGGTCAGAGGTCGCTTCTCTGTCCCGAGTCCCGCTACGAATCCGCGCCACAAAGAAGCGAACGGACGATTCGTCTCCTTGGTTGTACCGGCGCCGCTGTTGTCGTCTTTTTTTTTTTTTTTTACGTTTGAGCATACCGCGCGTCACCGCCCCCTATTGGCCATCGGCGGTACTGCTCCGAAAAAAACACAATTCCAGGAAATGACGGACAAAAAGCTCTGTTTTTCGGCTTTTGCTTTGATTTTTTTTTTTTTTTTTTTACTGTTTATGCAATTTTCTACTATTATTTATTATTGTTATGTTTTTCTTGTAACTCTGGCACAAAAATTTCCTTCGGTTCGGGATAAATAGAGTTGTTCTTATTCTTATTGTTATTCTTATTCTTATTTATCCTCCTCTTTCAAATCTACTGTGCGGAGGTCTGAATGTTTTTTTTTCCATCTCCTTAAGCCTGCAAAGTCCCGCCGATAATGAGATTAAGAATCGAGATTCACGCTGAATTTGACGCGAAGTGAATCGTCGCGCCAGGAAGATTTTTTTTTTTTTTTTTTTTTTTAATCGTTTAAGCGACATTAAGAAGAAGTCGCTGGGCCAGAAGGAACGGCCTGCCAGTTCCAGAGGAAAGTTTCTTTGAAAAAATAAATAAATAAAAATCTCCACGGCGACAGAAGTAATCAAGTCGGAGGCAGAAAACGCTCGACTTTCCGACGGCCCTTGAATGAAGCGTTTGATATTCTTGATTAACCTGATCGTTTTCGAAAAAGGGGGGAAAAAAAATAGCACCGCTAGGTTGGCGAGAAACGGCGTCCCACAAATTAACCCCCGAGTGAGCGAATGGCAAAATAAAAAAAAGCAGGGATCCATTTTTCTCCTTCTTTTTTCATTCCTTCTTGCTGTTAATAGCTCTTTGTCGTCATTTCTGCTTTTAACGCCATCCCGCTTGCGACCTTTTCCACTTTTCCCCTCAAACCGCCACGTCTCCGGCACCTTGTCGGCGTCCTCCGATCGACAGCGCTGCTTTGCGCCGTCCCGCCGTTTCTTCCCCCCGTGGAGTCCCGGGGAGGCCTTTTCCCCAAACGAAGCGTAAACTACGGCGGCATTAAACTGACAGTCACAGTGTCGTTTTCAATTAGAGAAACATTCCTTCCTCCCCAGTTCGGAGGTTTTCCGTCCGGTCGTGCCGGGAGTCCTGCTTCATGTCAGCTCCCTCTGGGCGCCGTCCAGCCAGGAGTCAGAGCGAAGGCCCCGGAGATGGATCCCATAAATACAAAATGTGACGGGAGCGTCTGAACAAAAGAGGAAGGAATGACAGCAACGTCTGCAACGCTTCGATGAATCATAGCAACTTTCTGGCGTCGCGACCACTTTCCATTTTAGCCTCGTCTGCTCAGAAACACACACTTCACGGGAGTTTGCGCTCGCCACGGTATCACGGGGGTCACCGCCGCCCCACGTCCCGGCCCGGAGACCCGGACCGGGAGCGGGAACCGGGAAAAGACAAGGAGTCCGTTGACAACAACCTGGTACCAAGTAGTAGAAGTAGCTCGAGGTTCAGATTAATTCATTTCATTCATTCATTCATACTTATCCTGAACTGGCAGGGAAGGTGCCGCCTAACCCAGCTGTGATTGGCCAAGAGAAACACAACCATTCACCCTTTCATTCATATCATATAGAGCAGGGGTGGGCAACTTTTTTAGCTCAGGGGACGCATTGACTTTTAAAATTTGACAGACGGGCCGGGCAGCACAAGATCCGATACGTATAAAAAATAAAAAAAAATAAAAAACATTTGTTGACAGTACATATCGGAAAATAGAACCAGCTTGGTTTTGAAGCCTCTGACGTTTGCTTGCATTTCCCTTGAGGCTTCACGTGCAGCTCATTCACGTGTCCACAAGAAAGGCTAAATCGCAAAGCCTGTCTTTGTCATTCAGCTCAGAAAAATTCTCAAGTAGCTCCAAAAATAAAATAACCTCCTGTTTGATCTCCCACATTCACTGATCCAATCATTCAATCATTCACATCAAGTATGAATTCTCTATCAATCTTTGGCTGGCCGGATTAAAAAAACCAACGGGCCGGATGTGGCCCGCGAGCCGTAGTTTGCCCGCCGCTGATATAGAGACATACAACCGTTTCATTCACATCGGGGCAATTTAGGGTCTGGAGTGAACCTCCTGCATGGTTTCGGACCAGCACACTTGTCGGAATTGAACCAGAGACCTTTTCGCAGTGAGGCGCCCGCCATACCGCCAGCTTTTAAAACAACCGTCTTAATATGAATAAAGCTTCAAATGGCACGCTGGGTGTTTTGACTGAGCCGTCGTCTCTCCGATTCACGCTCTCGCCGGGGTTCGCTCGGCTCCGGCGCTCGAGGGGATTGTTTTGGGATGTCGGCACGAGAAGGAAGGGAACCGTTCGGCTGAAAATCGGAGGAAAATGTTTCATTCGAGCTCAGGAGCTCCATCAGAAACAGGTTAGCGAACCTCCCGGGGTTAAACGTCAGGAGAAGTCGGACAGGCTAGAGGTTTCCGAGGAGGGGGTCGGAATATCAGTCAAAAGGCGTTAAAAACGTCACCCGCGACCCTCCAACGTTCGGAGACCTGGGATTTCGATTATTTGACGAAACAGCTGGAAAAACAAGAAGCTCCGGCGTCAGACGTCCTGACGGTGACATCACGACCCGATTATCGACGTCTAAACAACGTCGGCGCCCGGATGGGAACCGAGAAATAACAAACGGATCGCGGATTCCGCGCCGGTCCGAAGCTTCGGGATGGAAACGGGATCGGGATCCAAGTAATGAGGCAGCTGGAATCAATCCCGCTTCTCTTTATGAAGCGGCAGCTGCCGCCAGTCGGGGGATAATTCACTTCCTGGCTCGCCGCGAAGACGACGACGACGACGACGAGGCCGAGAGCACGAGCGTCAACCCCCCCCGGTCCGGGATCTGTCATCGTTTATCGCGTCCGGGAACGTCCTGAGTCTCTTTTTACCTTCCGAGCCTTGTCTGTTTTCATTCCTTCCCCTGTAAGGCTGCAGACCTGACAGCTACGTCACTCTCCCGCCGTGTCGGCGCGAAGAATCGCATCTCAACTTGTTCCTCTAATCAGCCGTTTCGCCGGATCTCGAGGTGCGGTACGTGACTCGGCGCTACGACAGCGAACCCGGTCCGACGGAGCCGTATTATTCATCCTTCCATTTATTCACCGCTCTACTCGCGCCTGTTTAAATAGTTTATCCTGTGCTGAAAACCATTTGCCGGCCCATGTGAGCTACAACACCTTCTCATTTTAGTATTCCTACTGTCAGTTGATGCAGTCATGGATTTTGAGGCTGTTTTTTTGACTGGGGTCATAAAACTTAGCAGGAAAAGGAGCAACGTTATTCATTCATTCATTATTTCAACCGATCCATCGCTACGTATAGACGCACGACCCTTCGGTTTCGAGATGTTCGACCGATCGCCCTCTCATTCGAATGTCACGTGGAGACATGCAACCATTCGCCCTCTCGGTTGATCCTGTACCAGCTGCCATCGGGCGAGAGGCGGGATTCAACCCTGACCGGTCCATCCCACGTTTTGAGACTCTCTATTCACACATCTGGACAATTAACCGATTTTGGACTGTGGGAGGAAACCCTGAAGAAAACCGACGTAGACGCAGAAAAGCGTCATCCACGACCAAACCCTTTCATTTACCCGTCATATGGAGACATGCAACCATTCACCTTCTCATTCAGAGGACCAAATGGAATCAGACAACCGCTCACACATCCTATACAAACAGACCATCAACCCCCTCAGTCAGGTATCTGGACATATACTGCTCAAAAAAATAAAGGGAACACTTGAACAACACAATGTAACTCCAAGTCAATCACACTTGTGTGAAATCATAGTGTCCACTCAGGAAGCAACACAGATTCATTTTGACTTGTTTTAATGACATTACATCGAAGTTGGATCAGCCTGGAGTTTGTTTTTACACTTGAATTTTGAGTGTGATTCCTAATCCAGACCTCCATGGGTTGATACAATTGATTTCCATCGATCATTTTTGTGTGATTTTGTTGTCAGCACATTCAACTGTGTAAAGAGCAAAGTATTTCATAAGAATATTTCATTCATTTCGATCTAGGATGTGTTTTTTAAGTGTTCCCTTTATTTTTTTGAGCAGTGTATTAAAGGGGCTCCACTTCTGTTATTGGACGGTGGAAAGAAGCCCACGCAGAAACGCTGAGAACAAAATCAAACCTTCGCAGACAAAGCGGGGGCTTCTTGCCTGGAGGCGGAAGCGCGAACCACTGCGCCGCCGCCATTTCTCAAGACTTGGTTGTCGTTGCTTTTAGGCCATGCAAAAAAACAGATCGACCATGTGACTCACCGTCCTTGGTGGTGCCGTCGACCTGCTGCGCCGACCCGAGGCCCGAGCCGTACTCGGGTGTGACGGTGACTCGGTAGGTCGTCTGGGGCCGGAGCCGCTGCAGCACCAGGGTGGCGTCGGGGCCGTCGGTGCTCGTCTCCGACCTCGGGCCTTCGTCGCCGACGGGTTCGTAGCTGAGACGGTAGCGGATGACGGCGCCCGGCGCCGGCTGCCACGACACCCGGAAGCTGTCCGTCGTCTCCTCGGACACCCGGAGGCCGCGGACCGGACCTCGCTCTGTCGCCGGACGAGCGGTTTTAGGGCTCAAATCATAAGAGATACAAACTTGCCGGAAACGAGAGGACAGGAAAGTACCTTCGGATGTGGCTTGGTATCCCGTGAGCGGCAGCGAGTTGTCGCCGCTCTCGTACTGCGCGTAAACTTTGACCTCGTAGCGGGTGAGCGGGGTGAGGTGGGGCAGCACGGCGGTGGGCGTCGCGCCCGGCACAGACATGGAAACGAAATGGTCGTCGGCTTCGTCGGCGGGTTTGAACTGCAGCAGGTACGACTCCACGCCGGGCGCGTCCAGCAGCCACGAGGCCCTGAAGCTCCTGGGCCCGACCTCCGAGAAGGTGAGGTCCCTCGGCTGGGCCAGTCCTGGAGAAGACACGGCACGACACGGGCGTCATACATGCCTCTAATTCGAATATTAGCTGCAGAGCGTGCAAATTTAATAATAATAACAATAATAATACATAGGATTTGTACAGCGCTTTTCGTGGTACTCAAAGACACAGGAATTTAGACGCGGGGTTTTTTACAGAAATGAATCAAACTTATCTCCGTTGCCAATATCGTTTGGAGGTTTGATCACAGAATGTTACGTAACGAAAAGTAATACAGCCTTGGAATCACAGCTGGAATCATGTTTATTCAGATGAGGAGTCGGAACCCGAGGCAGAAACGTTGATCAGCGGCCGCCGGATCGGACGTTCGCGTTTTCCAAACCTCAGATAAGATCGGATTCCGAGAGGCAGCCTGGCTCGTCATGTAAACTCGGGATCGGACGCCCCCCCGGGCGATCCCCGCCGCCCGTCGTCGCGTTTCAGAACTCCGCGCGCTTTCAGAGCAACAAAGCGGAGCGAGCGCAAAATAAATAAAGGAGCGGCGAAAGCGGATGCCAACTCGCATGCTGACATTTGCCAGCTTCCTCAGCCAAATATGAGGGGCCGGACTACTGCGAGAAGGGCGGCGGGAGCTGAACGGCTCACCGGAGCCTCCGAACTGCACATCCGCAAAGCCTCCGAGCTGGTATCCAGCTTATTGCACGGGGGCTGCGGTGCGCTCGGACCGGCTCCCGTTCACTCGCTTTGTTGACATAAAATGGATATTATATAAGAATTATATAATCGGAGAGTCATTTTTTTTTTTGGTGAGTTACAGCTGCCGAACCCAAAGCTCCTTTTGGCAGGGAAAAAACACGAGCCGTGATTAATAGTTTGCTTTCGGAGGGTAAACAGCATTTAAAGGGGGGGGGAAAGAAAGGGGCCTGCTGGAACACGATGGCCGGGTAAAAGGGGGGCGGGTCGCGTTCGAAGCCCGACTTTGTTTACGGCCGGCACGCGGACGACGCAACCCGTCCGCCCCGGACGCAGTCACGCGAGTCGACCGGTGGGAAGGGCGACCCCCGGGACTCGACCGACTTCGAGCGTTTCCACGGCGGGAACTCTCGCTGCCCTTCGGGATCAAACGCCGACATGTGGCCGACACATTGGGGGAATTAATTGCGCGCAGATGCCTCGCGGGCAGAGCGACTGCGCGTTCACCTCCGCGGAGACGCGTCCGGCTTTTCGCGTGACCGCCGCACCGGCAGGCGACACGTTAAACCGGAGGCGTCCCGGCGAACGACCTGCCGAAGCGTCCTGGAGCAGGACCATCGACTGCAGACTGCGGCGCCGAAAACATTTGCAAAGCGAAACCACTTTGGAACCAGAACCATTTAAGCAAACCTTTAATGATCTGGATTCCTTTGCTGACACGTCAAAACACGCCCGCTGAGAAAAGTCTGGAATCTTCTATTCATTGTTCCTGTAACTCTTTGCTGTACGACCGATGTTGGTGTGCTGTTTTTTTTTTATTGCCGCTGTCAAATTTAATGTGTCGGTAGTGATGGGATTCATTTCATAAGCGTCTCAAGTCTTAAACCACCCTCACAGTTGCCCCCGGTAACCGCGCCCCCCCCCCCCCCCCCCCCCAACGCCAGGGCAGAAAAATGGAGTGACTGAAGCAAGTGACTTGTGAATGAACCGAGCGACATCGTGTTCGGAGTTCGGAGCACAAAAAGCAAAGCAGAAATTGCAACCTGACGACGTGTCGGCGGTCTATGTAGCTGATGAAGCGCTTCCAAGGCGACGCTTGTCCATATGAGTGAAACGGGAGCAAACATTAGCAGCATCGCGGCGGGCTTTTGAAAGTTAGCCATTAGCCGTTAGCCTCCTCGCCCCCGTGACTCCACATACATTCAGGTCATCGACGGCATGTTTGTTCTGGACACTTTTGGATTTACGGAAAGTCCATTTCACCATCCGTTGTTCGTCCCTGACCTAGGACAGGAAGTCAACATGCACCACACCATAGATGTAGAAAAGGGAGGACGAGTTCGCAGGGAGACGAGCGATAAAAGAAACATCGAGGGCCTGATCCGAAGAGGAAGTACCATCACAGCGATAAAGGGCTGTCATCAAACACGGGTCGACTCCTCATCAAATATTGATCTTTACAACAACGCCGCGCCAAAACCAAGGGGGACAGATGTGGACAAGCCCACGACTGTGGGATGTGTGAGAATACCTTGGCTAGAAATGACAATATAATTGAAGGCTAACCTCGAACCTGCAAGAGGATTCAAATCTCCACAGAAACAGCCAATCTTACGTGGATCTAAACTATAATTCCCTTTTCCGAAAAAATCTTTTGGTACCAAAATCAACAAGTTTCAGGACAAAACTTGTTCTGGAAATCGATAGAGTCCCGAATAGTAAAAAGAGAAAAAGTTCTTCGGCGAAAACATAAAACCTCGGACGCTTCTCGGAGAGGAGACGCGTTGACGATACGACGCGAGAACTCGGACCTGAAAAGACTCGATGAGCAGCCAAAGTAACGATCGATCGGCGCGACAATAAGAAACCGGAGCGTCGTCTGCGTAGAGAATGAGTGGACTCACGTCTCTGGTGGATATTGCGATGCTCCTGTTCGATCCTCAGACAGATGGACTGCGTCAGTTCCTTGGAGATCCTCTGGAAGGCGTCGAAATCCTCCACCGTGTAAACGTGCGTTTCCACAGGCGCGTTGGCGATGGACTCCAGCTCGCTCCGTACGGCGTCCTTCACGCCCACCGCGAAAATCTCGACATCGGCGTTCCTGAGCTTGGTGGCCGGGTCCTGGAAGGCGTCCGAAGACTTTCCGTCGGTGATGAGGATGGTGACCCGGGGAACGTTGGGCCGCGCTCCTCTGGTGCCCTGGAAGATCTTATCCTTCACGAAGGTCATGGCCTTGCCGGTGTTGGTGGAGCCGCCGCGGTACGGGAAAGACCTCACCGCCTTGACCACGGCGTTCAGGTCGTGGTGCGTGTTCAGGTAGAACTCGGTGTGGGGGTCCCTGCTGTACTGGACCAAGCTGATCTGGACCTTATCGGGACCGATGTCGAAGGTGTTCACCAGGACCTCGAGGAAGGCTCGGACTTTGGCGAAGTTGCCCAAACCGATACTGTAGGAGCCGTCGACCAGGAGGACGACGTCGGCTTTGACGTCCACGCCCAGAGAACACTCTGGATCGGATAGACAAGACACCGAGTTGTCAACCGTTCCGCGCAAACGATCGAACGACCGACAAAGAGGAAGTGGAATATCGGTCTCGCGCTCACCCACGGACACTTTGATGGGCTCCGTCTTGTGCATGAGGACGACCGGCTCGCTGGGAATCAGGTCCTTCAGTGCGAACAGGCTGATCTGGTACTCGGTGTCGGGGGTGAGATCTCTGACCAGCACGGAGGTCTGGGCCGCGCCCACGTACAGGTCCTGCCGCTTGCTGCCCGCCATCATGGGCATCATCTGCAGCCGGTAGCCTGACACCTCGCCGGGCGAGGACTCCCAGGCCACCCGCATGGACTTGGAGGCGGCCTCCAGGACATGGAGGTTGGAGGCCGGCTCCACGGCTAAAACGATCACACAAGGAATCACATTGATCTCCACGGATGGATGGATGACGCTAGTTTTAGCTCTTCGATCCTGGTGAAAAGCTGGACCGTTTTGCGTTGGTATAATTAAATACCCGATTTCTAAAATACCGACTGCCAAATCTCAGCATCTCACCTTCTTCTCCGCTGACGATGGCGTTGAGCTGCTCGTCGACGGCGGAGCAAACCCGCCCGACGAAGTCCCTCTGAACGTTCCGGATGGAGTCGAAGGTGGCGACGCTGTAGATGTGGTTTCTGTGAGGAGGGGAGGCCATTAGCTTCATCTCCTCCTCATCTGCTTGCTGGACGCCTGCGGGGGGACAAGGAAGTAGATGAGCGTGCATGGAATTTGATGAGGGAGGGAAATTTTCCTGCGGCCACTGGGGGCTCAATAACGGATGAAATCAGGCATCTATAAAATCGGGGAGCGAAGCCTCTCTTTCATGTTAGCGAGCGAGAACTTCTCCAGCTGGATTCTCCGCTCGTCCGCAACACGAGGTTTTTCTCCGGATGGAAAGTCTTACATCACGGCTGTAAATACTTCACTGCACAGGTTTAAGACTTTATATCCTCCAGCAACACGTCGACAGCGCAGCTTCGCCCGGTCATATTGTTCCTTTTGTCTTTTTCCTCTCTAATTATTTTCAATCTGATCATTTTCTCCCCTTCAAGCCGTTACCCCTTCCAGTCTCGGTTTACAGTCCTTTAAAATCGGACGCAAATAAATTGACTTGTAACATTTACAGCGCGGTTTTAAAAATCGCGGGATATTTAAGAAACCCAAAAAAAAAAAAAAAAAAAAAAAACGGCTACTCGAACTTTTTCTGAAGTGAGCGTCATTGGATTTGCAGACGACGCTGCGATCTATAGTGAGAGCAGGGAAGCCGGAGGTGGAGGTACGCTACGGAAAGGAAGAGGAAGAAAGGTTCGTTTCGGCAAGACAGAATCCATGAGAGGGACTCGTGTGGAACGCTGAGGCTACGGGGAGCGGAGATGAAGAAGGGGAAAGATTTGAAGTGCTTAAGAGCAATGGAGGGAGTGGAGAAGAGGTGAAGAAACATGTGCAAGCAGGTTGGAACAGGGTCAGGGACGGGAGAAGACTATCTGGCGATGGAGGTGGCGATGAGATGAAGATGAGGTGGATTGTTTTTTGGGAGCGAGGAGGACGGATAGGATCTGGAAGGAGTCCACGTGCGGAGGAGGGACGGTGAAGATCCGGGTAAGTACGCCGAGGCCGGCGGCCTCGAGGGAAAACAAGGGAGGAGGTCTACGGAGGGCAGTCGGTGTGAGAGAAGGGTATGCAGAAGAGAGGGTGCTATGAAGGAAAACGATTGTTTGCGTCCCAAAGAAAAGGAAGAAGAAGCGTCACTGAATTCTCCCAGAAGTCCAGCTTTGGTTGGAGGTATGCTCGTTTCCCAGTGGCTGAAATTTCCGTTAAACGAAAAAAAGAAAAGGAAAGGATATATTTGGAGAAATCATCTCCTTGGCTCTGAGAATCTACTGTATGTAGTTCTACTACCTCAGCGGTGGAACAAACTTCCGGAAGCAACAAGACTAGCATCATCTCTCTCAACCTTCAAGAAACAGGTAAAAACTTTTCTCTTTCAGGACTTTTTACTGCGCTGATGCTTGAGCTGCCCCCAGATCAGGTTAGGCACCAAGTTAGGCTATGCAGTGTGTGTGTGTGTGTACGTTTTTGTCTTAAAAAAAAAAAAAAAAACTAACCCCAGCTTACTGTTCTGTATATTTTCTGTGCATCTTGTATTTGCAAGTGTTATTTGCAGTCCTTATGTCCTCTATTGTAAGTTGCTTTGGATAAAAGCGTCTGCCAAATGTAATGTAATGTAATGTCTGTCTTTGTTTTATTTGAAATAATCATCATGTGAAGTTAATCGCAGGGGAGTCGCGCTCCGGCCGCCGCCGTAGGAATATATTTCTGACACGGCAGCAGAAGAGCAGTTCCTGCCGTTGGTCGCCATGGCAGCGCAGGCCGGTGTTTGTCCGGGTGGAAAGTCTGACACGGAGGTTCGACGCTGACATACATAAAACGCAGCCATCGCCGGATTGTAACATTAATGACGGAGGAATTTAGCCGTCATGACATCATCACAGTTAAGGGCATTAAAGACAGATGGAAAGTGTAATAAACTTCTTCTGGCGCCGTACCGAGCACGAAGACCTCGACCCCCCGGCTCCTCAGCTGCCTGGCCGCCGCCTCCACCGAATCCTCCGACCTGCCGTCCGTGACGATCACCAGCACTTTGGGGAAACCCTTCCTGGCTCCCGACGCCTCCGTCAGCGAGTTCCTCAGGACGTGGTCGAGGGCACGGCCTGCAGGCGGGGGGGACGGCGTTCAGAACAAAAACAAAAAAAAACAAAAAAGGCAACGCAACCCAAAATCCAAAAGCGGCGATGAAGGGAAACCTCCCGACATCCATCTGGTCCAATCATCTTCCCCAGCGAAAAAAGGCAACTTCCTGATGTTTATTGCTGATCTTGTAAAAACACATAGTTGGTTTGTTCCTCAAATGTTTTATTAGACAGTTAATTCCTTCCCACTTGATCCAAATTTTACTGGATCTTCTTTTTTTTTTTTTTTTTTTTTTTTTTTTTGGAGTCATTTTGGAATTAGAGGCGGCTTCATCTTCCGCCGCTGCCGTCGGCGTTATTTCGTAAAAGACTCCGAAGACGACCCCGATCCGATTGGGTTTCCATTCGGATAAGATCGACCGACCGACGTTTCCGTGACGACGCTAAGGCGCCGAGCATACCTGTCATGGAGTTGCCTCCCTTGTAGGTCAGCGAGCCGATGGCCTGCATCAACGCCGGACGGCTGACGTGCCGGTTGAGCGGGAACTCCGTGCGGGCGTCGTCGCTGTACTGCACCACGCCGACGCGGGTCTTTTCCTCGCCGATTTGGAAGGCGCCGGCCGTGGCCGAGACGAAGTTGCGCACGTGCTTGAAGTTGGGCTGGCCGACGCTCCAGGAGCCGTCCAGCAGGAAGATCAGGTCGGCCATGGCGCTCGCCGGGCATTCTGGTAGACGAACGCACAAACGCGTGGATACGTGTGGAAACGTAGAAATGAAAACACTCTGCGTCCCGTCTGTCAGCGGGGGGGGGGCGCGCCGTGGATGTTGGATCGGATGTGAAGCGAGCAGCGGGGATTATTTTTATCTCCAAGTCATGAGATTATACAGTAACTTTACCCTAAGGACGTCATCGTGGGAGGGGTGGGGGGGGGGTGAGGAATGGGAAACAACCGTTTGGCTCGGAATTCTCCGATGAACGGCGTTATTATTCTTTCCGCTTTTTTTTTAATTTGCACGAGCGTGCAAGGCTATCGCCGGGTCTAGCGGCGCGTCCCGGGAGTTTCCTGGTTGAGGCCCGCGTTGTGAAAAGAATGATTCCGTCAGCAGATCTGGGCCACGGCAGCTGCAAACCGGCAGCGGTAATAGTTTCCACTTCAGGGGGAAGGGCTCGCCTCCCCCTCCCCCCGCCCCCGGCGGTGACCTCACCGCCGGCGTGAAAATGACCACGGTCATAATGGACCGAACCGCTCGCCAAGCCGCGAGCCGAATCGATCACTCAGGAAGTCGATCGCTTAGGAAAAACGGGGAAGGTACTCACTGACTGAATCTGAGACGGGTTTCCTGGAGGGTCCTCTGGACCCGCTGCCGGACTCCACTGGGGGGAACAAATGCAAACACGTCGCAGTTAGAAAGGCGGGATGTCGGAGAAACGTCCAAACGGTCATCGGGGAAGCGGTCGGAACAAACAAACTTGGCGCCCGGCGGGCGGCGACTCACATGTGATCTGACCGGAGACGGGAAGACTCTCCTCCGACCCGACGAAAGCGGACAGGGTGACGGTGTAGTCCACGTCGGACTGCAGGTCGGAGAGCGTCGTCCTGGTGGCCGACGGATGCAGCCGCAGTTCTTTGGGCGCCATTTCTAGAAACGCGGTCGTCAGAAACACGGTTATTATTCCTTGCATATTCTTGTTTATCGGATTATTATTACATTCATTGTTATCATAAAACACTGATCGTGAAAGGGAATGAAATGAAATGAACAATGTCACAAATTTCACTGTCACTCCCGCTCGGAATCAGAATCTCTTTAATCGTACGTACATGTGAATTTAACGCGGTACGACGGCGCCTTATGGCAGGAAATTTAAGATGAGAGAATAAGCGAAAAGAAAAATAAAAGCTAACTTAGCAAGAAGGAAAAACACACACGCTGGTTGTGCTCAGGAAATAGATACAATCACGGGACTGTCTCAGATAATTAGAATATTGTGATAAAGTTCTTTATCTTCTGTTATGCAATTAAAAAAACAAAAATGACTTTTTCATGATATTCTGATAGGATTCCAATTGGATAAGATTTTCTAATAGGATTTTTGACTTTTCTTAACATGTAAGCCATAATCAGCGATATTAAAATAATAAAAGACTTGCAATATTTCAGTCGATTTGTAATGAATCCAGAATGTATGACGTTTTTGTTTTTTGTAATTGCATTACAGAAGATAAAGAACATTATCACAATATTCCAATTTTCTGAGACAATCCTGTAAGCTGGATTTATAAAAAATAAGAACAATCAACAATTGTAATATTTTGGGAAAAACGACGACTCTCTTTGGAATAGAGCTAGCCGTAATCAGATAAATGAGCGAGCCTTATAAACTCAAGGGTCGTTTATTATCACGTCTGCGAAATACAAAAGTTTATGTATCCGTGTTATTTATGAAGCCCCCGAGAAGGGCGTCGTGAGGGCGAAGGCCCCCGGAGGTCAGAGGTCACCGTGTTTCATATGTAACCGTGTAACGGCGACCCCTCCCTCCCCCGCTCCGCCCCACCCCTCCACCTGCAACACTTTTCCTTTTCCCCCCCTAATGGTCGACCTCCGGGGGGCAAACATGTGTCTGCGAAGGCGCTCCGCATAATCGCGGGGCGTGTCGCCAGCTTTATGGGGCTCATTATGTAGCAGGACTCGACTCGCCGCTTAACGATCACCCACCTGCGTCTGAGGTCACCAGGATCCTGAAGCCCTCGATCCTGGACGCCGGGCGTCGCCACGACATTTGCACCGAGCGCTCGTTCAAGATCTTAAACTTCAGATCTGACGGAGCCTCGACTGCGGAGATAGAAAGCGTTAGACGGGCGGCCGAGGGGGGGGGGGGGGTATGATGATGATAATGTTTTCGCGACACACGGCGACCGCGCAGGGGCGGGAATATCGTCCTCAGCCGGGGACTCGTACCGACAACCCGCAAAAAAAAAAAAAAAAAATCAATAACCGCAAAATACTGGCTGAGAGCTACGAAGAAACGACGATCAATCGATTCTTACGAATTTAGAAATCTTAACGATTCACGAGGGACTCGGAGATTCGGTTCAAATGATATTAAAAATTTTAAAAAAAGGATTGCCGTTTCATGTTTATGGTTTTTAATAAAGTCTGACTGAAGCGGGTCATGTTTTGACTGGCTGAAGAAGCTCAGGGAAAAATCAATTTCCTGTTTAAAAGGAGGTTAAATTAAAAAATATTTTTAAAAAAAAATGATTGATGAGAGTGAAACTAGATGCTAAATGCTACAAGCTAAATCCATTGTTTTTGTGAATCAAATCAATTTCTCCGCTGATGTTACCATCTGAGTAACAAGACATTCCCGCCCTGCAGACAAACACGGACACACACTTTCACACACACACACACACACACACACACACACTTTCACACACACACACACACACACAAATTCACCATCCTGATATGACTGATTATACAATGGATAAAGATCAGACCGATCGGGTTCGTCGTCTCCATTGCAAACCTGGTAAAAGATACACGTTGTCGCCGGAGACACGTGTACGTCTTTTCTCTGCTCACGTCCGCAAACCATTCATCGGAGCGATGACCGAAAATATAAAATTAAAAAAAATCCCCTCCAGGGGATGTTTGGGGACGTGAGCAACACAAACGGGAGGAGGGGGTGAAGGGGTCTCCAGCGGGACCATCATGCACGCGTACATGACAAGTTGTCGACGACAACTTGGACGGGGAAGCGTCCAGAAGTGTCCATGTACTCAAGAGACCACCGGAATATTTTGCAGCGATATTCTTCAGGTTGGGGTTGTGAGACGCAAAGACTGGCTGGCTACAGGTTTCAGGTCTAATCTGGTTAAAGACGGGCGGGCTAACTAGCAAACAGCCTGACGGACGCTAACTACGAAGAAGCTACAAGGAAATACACTTACAAATGTCTTCTTCTCACGGTTATTAAAAAGCAATATCAAACGATCGATCGATTAATCGACGAATTAGCATTACATCGGGTTCATCGCGGATCAAAATATCTACATCGGTGTATCAGTTTAACTTAACCTTATAGAAACGACGACTCGGCCTTCTAAGCTCAAGACTGAATTTTTAGCGTTTTGGACGTTTCACGTGCGTCATTTGGTGTAAAAAAATAAATAAATAAACTAGCTGAGACGACGGGAACCTCCAACCGCTTGTGAGTCTGTGAAGAATATCATTGAAAAATATGTCGTGAAGCCGCGACGCAGGCGCTCGGCCTGGCCTCGACTTGACCGGAAGGCTACAGGTCGCCAATCGAGAGGAGCCACCAACCTTTTATGGCGGTGTGTGGGGGGGGCCAGCGGGGGGGAGGGGGCGCCGTGTCCATTTCCGTGCTGCCGCGACACACCTTCGCCCAACTCGCCAATGAAATTCGACTAAAGCGAAATCCCTACGGCGCCGAAAAGGACGACATCCGACGAAATCGTCCGATCGAACGTATTGGGTTCAATTCGTGAAAGGTGTTCGTTATTTACTAGCAAATCATCATCTGTGGACATGTGTGTGCATGTGTGTGTGTGTGCATGTGTGTGTGTGTGTGTGTGTGTGTTTGTGAATGTTGTGTGGAATTTTCCCTCTCCGGCTTTTATTTTGAAATTCCATCTCCGATCAGGGCCGTCTCACCCTTCGCTTACCTCGGGCCCGACACGTCAAACATCCGACTCCCGGAAAATATACGAGACACTTAAATCACCGTGACCCCACAGAGGGTGTGTGTGTGTGTGTGTGTGTGTGTGTGTGGGGGGGGGGGGGGGGGGGGGGGGGGCTTAAAGAAGGTCAAAGGTCGCAGCAGGAGGCTGCTCTCTTATTGTGAAACATCCAAAGGAACGCAGAAAATTGCCTCCTCTGAAAGTCTGGAAAATCATGTGAGACTCATATTGCTTCTTTCCGTTCCCCCCGGGTGCGGAGGGGGGATGCGGGTGGGGGGGGGGGGTTGGTTGGCCGCACGCCGGTGAAACCGGAGAAATAGAAGTTCGAAGTTTTGGGTGACAGGGGGAGAGTTTGACAACAGGGCGCCTCCCGGTGGGAGGACGCCGGTACCGCGCGGCCGAGGGAGGGGGGGGGGGGGGATGCTGAAACCCGATTTTATCGAAAACACATGATTTCGGTCGGTTCGGGAGACCGTTCGCTGCGGACCGGAAAAGGTAAACCTGCAGGTTCTGGAGGAAAAAAAACATTTTCTATATTTTAACATATGAAACACATTAACTTTCAGTCATGAGCGTGTAATAATATCACAGGAGTTACACAGTTAATTACGTTTACCTGAAGGCGACATTTGACCGAAACGACCTCCTTATCTGAACATCTTAGAGTGCAGACGACTGAAAGATCTATCGTCCTTCAGAAGAAAAGTCCCAATTGGAGACTCGACTTTGGCTCGAGGTCAAATTCAGGTCGGCGACTTTGAATTTGCCGTTTATTGGAAATCGATTGAATGAATCAGCGCACACCGTTTTTTCTTTTTCTGGAGGTTTTTATTCGACTAGCGTGCAGCCACGCGTGCGGCAGAGAGGTCAAAGGTCAGAGGTGAAAGGTGAAGGTGGAGAGGAGAGAGGGTGGCGGCAGGAGGGGGGACCTTACCTTCGCTCTGGGCCCCGCAGGAGGACGTCAGCAGCGCCAGCAGGGCCGCCGCCAACCACGCGCTCCTCATCTTCGCAGCTCCTCTTCCTCGGCGGTTCTGCCGGATTGAGGAGAGTCAGACCCTACCGCGAGAGCCTCAGGGGCCTCGGGGGCCTCCCCGAGTCTGGCCCCGCTTACGGATTCCACTTTTCACGGGGACGGCCGAGCTGGGGGTGACTTTTGGTTTCAAGCGAAACATCCGGATTGCACGAAAAAGTCATTCGTGCGGACAGGTGACGTCACATACACGAATTCTTTTCAAAAAAAAAAAAATGTAATTTTTTTTTTTTAAATCAAATTCGAGTTTCTTTCTTTTTTTTTGTTGCTTGATTTATTCACTTTTTTTTTTTTTTTTTTTTTTTTTTTAATGGGAAAAAGAAAACGGGTCGGACCGGGGTCCCCCGGGCTCCGGCGCATCCAGGAGCCGCGCGTAATTACGCAGCGCGGCGGAGGAAACAGCCACGGCTGCGAAGCGCGGAGGGGGGGATGCCCTGCACCGGGATGGCAGGAGAGGGAAAGAGAGAGAGAGGAAGAAAGGGTGGGATGCGGGACTGACCTACCGGGTCTCTTCGCTCGGTTCTTGGAGTCGCCGGTTTGCGGGAGTCGGTCTCTGTCACGACCGGGAGAGTCCGGGAAGTCTCGCAGCCTCACGGTCCGCCAGCCTCCTTCCAAGTGGGAAGAGTCTCCACGCGATCCGCTTCTTAACGGGGGGGTGGGGGTGGAGGCAGACACACACACACACGCACACACACACACGGAAACTCTTACATAGTTTGCGCATTCCTTCGCGCTGATGGAGCTTCTGTTGCAGCTTCTCGGAGGATGAAAAACTCTCGACTGGATGAATCAGAGGAAAATTCTCGTCAACCTCGGAGCTTCTCGCTGGAGAGGAACGAGAACCTGCTGGGGGGGGGTGTTGAGATTCACCCCCCACCCCCCAAATATGAACTTTGACTACTTTTTTTGAAAGTTTGATTTTTTTTTTTTTTCTCTTCAAGCGAACTTCCGGTTGACTTGGGAAAATGATTGGTCGACAAAAGAAACGAGAAAAAAAAGGGACAAAATATATTAAAGAAAAAAAAAACAGCACTTTATGAACAGTTCCTCATCTTCATCATCCTTATCGACATCTTCATCCTCATCATTTTCTGTACATTTGTGGGGCGTCTGCGGCTTGCTTGGTCACTGAAATCAGAAGGTTGGCGGTTCGACTCCCGGACCTTCTTGTCAGTGTGCAGAAGTGTCCTCGAGCAAGACACCGATCCCAGAGTCGCTCCGTGTGTGTGTGAACGCACAATGTAGACCCTCCAAAAGTGGAGACCGTTTGCCATCATGGACATCGCTGGCATCTTCGTCGGCATCTTTCATCATAATCCATAGCCGCATCATCACATCATCGATATTCGTCTGCGTCACCACCATCATCTCCATCATTACAATCAACTTCCCAATCACCAGTCGTCGTGCCAATCACAATCATTTTTTAATCCGCGTCATCTTCATCGGGTCTTCACCAGCCTCATGTTCTTGCGTTTAGACCTAGGATTGCGGGTTTTTCAGGGTTAAATCTCAATTTTGGCCCCGGGCTGCTGGAGCCCCGGACCGGCGGGTGCCGCCCTCTAGTGGCCACAGACGGAATTGCAGGTGGGACACGGGACGTTCAGGTGTTGTGAGGAGAAAAAAAACTAATAATATTATTTTTATAACATGCAATTAAACAAAAAAAAATCATGATAAATATCTTTTTGGCTAAACTAAACCCCCACAAAAAAAAAAAACTGTCTCCAGGGAGTTTATGAGTTTGATCGATTTCACATGAATCGATTAGATAGATGTCGCCCTCTAACGGCCAGAAGCTACGGGTGCGTCCTGAAGCGCAATTTGCCGCCTGTTCTTAAAAATACAGAAACATACACACAAAAATTCCTGTTTGATATTTGAGGCATATTTTTGGCGGGATCTTTTCCAATTCTTCACATTTCTCCTTCTGCTCCCATAAGGGGTCACCACAGCCAACCATCTAACCTTCCGCTCTGCATTGTCTTCTCCCATACCGCCTGACTTCACATCCTCCTTCCTCTCCGTCCGTCAATCTTCTCTCTGGTCTTCATCTACATGTCCGGATTCCGAGTCCTTCTACGCAGACCTTCACCAGTCCGTGTCCAAAATATCTCAGTCCTACTTTATCTCCAAAACATCTAACTGTCCCTCTGATGGACTCCTTCCTGATCCTACCATCCTACTCAGCATCTTCATCCGTGCTGCCACCAGCTCTGACCCTTTCCTGGCTCACGCGATCAGCGGCGCAGACGAGCAGATCAGACTTTGTTCAATTTAATAAGAGAACATTCAGCAAAAACAAATCCGTGAGTAGAAACGATTTAAAATCTCTCTGAAACTGGAGAAGGAAAATCGCCGGGCGGTTGCAGAGATGACTCAACGGAGAGGGATCCCCGAGACCTCAGGAAGTGTTGAGAGATTCCACATTTCAGCGAAGCACCGGGGAAACATCTGACACCTAAGGAAAAGTCCTACAACAGAACGTCGGGAGAATTCTGCGTGAGCTTTCGTTCCCCCGCGGGACGACCTGCATCCTGGAGGTCAGAGACGTGACCCTGAGCGAGGAGGCGGGAGGAGATTCTTAGGCCCGTTGAGCAAACAAACCTAAATGTAATGCGGATCCGAACGAGATTGTGCAGGTCGTTTGGGACCGCCGGGATTCGGTAAATGAAGGCGACAACGGCGGGTTCGATTGTTTGACTGATCGGACAGATTGCTTTTTATTGTTTCTCAGGAGAAATAAATATTGATCCCATGAAGAAGAAACAAACGCCATGTCTGTACAGAGAGAGAAACAGGAGGGAACGTCTGTAGTTACACTTTCTTCTGAGGGAAGGCGGCCTTCACCAGCTCGTACACCACGTACCCCGCACCTGGAGACGAACACACACACGAACACACACACACACACACACACACACACACACACACACACACACCAGGCCAGTTTCTGTCAGTCAGCAGATCTCATGTTCTGAATTAAATTAAGTTTCACTCCTGTCGGATGTTATGAGAACGAGAAGACTTATCGTGTCATCGGTCCGCGTCCTTGGAAGAGACACGTTGCAGGACGTGTGTTTGTACACACACACACACACACACACACACACACACACACACACACACACACACACACACACACACACACACACACACACACACACACACACACACACACACACACACACACACACACACACACACACACACACACACACACACACACACACACACACACACACACACACCAGGACGAGAGGGTAAATCAACTCGGCACGTTTAAAACTGCGTTTGTGGCTCGACGCTAAAGTTATTTCGGTTCTAAAGAACATGGCTTAAGGGTTGGGTTCAGCAGCAGCTCAAAAGTTAAACTTTCATCCATCTGTCAGAAAAAAAAAAAAGGAAAGTGTCTCCGTCGATGGATAAAGGGGTTATTAGAGGAGGCGTTCATGGACCTCGGGATTTTCCATAATGCAAAACACCGATGTATTTGGGTGATCTTACAGTAATACTTCCATATTTACACAAAATTTGGGATTAATATAAGAAATGCTTGTCGGGAGGGGGCTTAAGAAATGACAGGCACCAGTGAGGATTAGTGGTTTTTAACCACTACCATTGTCCTTTATTCCCTTGACCAATGGTGGAATTATTCCCAATAACATCACCCAAGAAACCGTTTCACTTCTCCCGCTTCAAATTTGTTTGCGAAAATCCTCTGTGGTTTGTTTTGCTTTTGAAAGTCTTGTTGAATTTTTGTCAAGTGGCGTCTGTGAGCTGCTTCCCGGGAGTGCATTACTGCGAGACCAAACAAGATGGCCGCCTCCGCATTGTGTTTAAACATTTCCGTCGCTGCGTCGTCTCAGTCCTTCCAGTTGGATAAACAGAGATCAAACCGTGCAGTA
Organism: Fistularia commersonii; assembly: GCF_037954325.1. NCBI lineage: Eukaryota > Metazoa > Chordata > Actinopteri > Syngnathiformes > Fistulariidae > Fistularia > Fistularia commersonii. The sequence continues at coordinate 3,311,539 of NC_141319.1, read as the reverse complement.
GCAACATCAGTGTGAATAGCAGGGGAAAATATGTGAGGATCCTTAAAAATTAAGTGGGAAAACCACCCTGTCACAGTGAAGAACGTCCGCCGTATGGAAACAGGACTATTAGCGAATATTAATCTCCGCCGGCATGTAAACAGATGATCCAGAGGATGGTGTTTAGAAGCATGGATAAATGCCATGATATGGCGGGGATTTAAAAGTTGAGACTTGTGGAAAATGGAATTGGCCGGTGAAGACTTTCCAACCAGGTCGGGGGACGCAGAAGCAACCGTTACACCGGCTTCTACCAATAGATGTCGCCATTTACACACATGGCTGAACCCCTGACCTCAAGAGAGGTGAAACAGAGAGGTGACTTCTTCTGCTGGTTGTTGGGAAGATTGAAATACTAAAAAAAGGAGGGTGTGAAAACATGACCCGCCCGGTTTCATTTGCAGCTACTCCCGGATGAATGTTGACGGCAAGAGGCCAGCGAGTCACGAGCGCACCCCTGACGAATTTTGTGGCGGTGATGACACACAATGTTACATTATCCAGCTTTTAATGTGGCAACTTTTTCATTTGCCAGAACCACCGTTGTGTCTTCAAAACAGAAACGTTGCTTCTTCATGAACTAGACTGAATATGTTTTTTCTTTTTTAACCGTCATGTTCTCCCGACTGTGTGTTACTACAGCAACGACCTGCTGCCACAACATGTTGCGGGGAGATTGTGATTTCTTACCAAGGACTGTAAGTGCCATGGTGGCTCTATATAGCAGAGCATCCACAGTGCCGCATTTCAGATGGACGGGGATCCCATTGTCCTCCTGGGAGACGGAGACAACACTCATTACATTCATGTCAGGTTACATAAACATCAGCAAAATTTTTTTAAAACAGACAGGGAGTTCTATGAAAATGGCAAGGTGATTGATAAAACATATGTAAGAAAACATTTTCTAATTAAAATGTGGTTTTTATACTAATCAATCTTTAACTGTGATAAGGTCGAATCAATAAACGGCATACAGTCTAAGGCAGGCAGGGGTGGGCAATTATTTTCACTGGCGGGCCACATTTCTCATTTCATTTTTAAGCGCAGGCCAACCAGGCATCATGTAAATTAAACAAAATGAAAATAGCAATTGACATATTTAATTTTGGGGGTATTTTACTTCAACTTTAAAATCAGGAATGATCATAGAAATGTACCGACATTATTTTCTTTGTAATCATCCATACAAAATTAAAGAAAAGGGAAAAATAAAGAGTTTCTAAATTCAATTTTGACTGAAAAAATATTCAAAGAAAATAGCTCGGAGGGCCGAATAAAAAAGAAAAACGGGCCAGATCTTGTCCACTGGCCATAAAATGCCCAAGTGTGATATAGGGAGTGTGGACACTCCCAGGGGTCAAAGGTCACCACAGATGCATGAGGAAATGGCTTTTAGTTTCGTTTTGTTATTATATGGGTGGGGGCAGATTTCATTCTTTCCTCTTTCTTCACCACATTCACCCAATTCCATCCTAATTGAGGCAAATCATAAGGGCATACCAAAGATCACAGAGACCTTTTTACTGTTCTATTCAGTTTACTTTCTTTAAAAGTAGACAATTGCGACTCGGGAATCAGAAGTAGATGGTCCTATGGGATCAGTAAAAACCGTCCTGAACCGTAAAAGTGTGAAAATGAATGAGTCATCTTTCCAGGAAACATCTAAAATAAGGAAGTGTTTAGTAGAATCACAAGTTCAACGGTCGTGACAACATTCTTACCTGAAATAGTTTCTGGTTCTTGGGCACCTGGTTCTCAACCTGCCGACGAGCGGAGGTCGTCAAGGTTCGCCGCGCCAACTGCTGGAGCGCCTACAAACGACAAGGACCGGGAAACACCGGGGGTTAACGTTCGGTGAAGGGGGCGGGAAGGCATTTATTTAGAAGCTTATATATTTAAAATGAGGCAAATAGTGTTTAAACATTACATTAGAGTGGCCGATATAACGCCGGAAACAAGATCCGACGGAAGCGCAAATATGCTAACCGAAGCTAGGCTAAACCGTGCTAAACCATGACCCCTAGCTTAAGGTAACTTGTGGCTAAACGTAGCCTAGCATCGTTTTGCGAACGTATAAGCCTGGGACCGGACACTCGAGTGAAGGTTCAACTTCACACGGCAGAACGTCGCTTTAAAAGGGGTGGTGAAAACTCACAAATATGTGTCTGTTCATGGTAACGGTCTTCCTCCTCTTGCAAGGGCACCGTCAAACTACTAGACCGGATGGTTTCTTCTTCTGAGGAGAATCGAAGGGTGCGTCGAGTCACTGTGTGCGCTGCGCTGCCCCTTCGGGATGGAGGTAGAACTCCTTTTACATCCCTCAACTCAACACGACGCTTCTTTTGACTTTTATTCATTCATTCATTTATTTATAAACTACTGCTTATCCTTATCCCAGGAATGACTGGTTTTGGAGTCGGGTTGAACCCTGGATCGGCAGCCAGGATATCACAGGGCCGCTCACAGAGGCAAACTACCGTTCACTCTCTCAGTCACACATTTGGGTGATTTGGGGTTTCCAATTAACCTTCTGTATGATTTTAGATTTTGGGAGAAAACCAGAGAACCTGGAGGAAACCAAAACAGACACGGGGAGAAGATGCGAACTCCACACAGAAAGGCCCTCGGTGGGAATCCAGCCAGGGAAGTGCTCGCCACTGTGCCACGCTCATTCTCAAGTATTGGTCTTTTCTATGACTTAAAAACTCAATGTGAAGGGATCAAATTTAGAAAATAAACAATGTGCTTAAAAGGCTAACAATGGTAGTGCGGATATTAAATAGACAAACACTCTTGATGTCATCTTCTGACAGGGGGATGCAGGGGTTGATGGAGCCAATCCCACCTTGCCAGGGTTCATCCTGGATGACTGACTGGTTTTTAGTTTGTCGGGGGAAAGAAATCCGGAGAGGATCAACGAAGGCACAGTCGGAAGACACCAACTACCAGACGCCATAGTTCAGAAAACTGATTTCAATTTCAACAAGTCATCTGGTCAACCATCTCTCACTTCATTTGTGAACAATCCAGATTTGAAACTACAGAATCTTTGCAGTGACAAAGATCAGAAACTTGATACATTTATTGTTTTCAAGCAGTTACAACACGGCATCCAGTGAGCTCGAACCAGTTCGACCAGTGAGGTGTGATGTTGGAACAACAAAAGGCTTTATTAAAATCACAAAACTCTACAGATATGTCATGCTGCAGTTGATTTCTCTACCATATCTGCATGAAGGTACACTTTCATGTGATTTTCTGGCACGAGGACAAAATAGTAGGAGAAAATCCTGCAATCTGAACATGAAATATAAAATATGAGGCATTTAATAAAAGTCCCTGTAAGGAGCTGCTTCATGTTGGACATTTATCAGGATGCTGGTTGGATTTCTTAGCAAACACTGACGTTCTTACTTGCCATCATTTGAAAACAACGTTCAAACAGCTGCCTCGGGCTCTTTTTGGCACATTGACAACAGTGGAAAAACAGAGGACCGATTGGGTGACAGGAAGTCGTCCAACATGGAGTTTCAACATGTTATGATCATTATCACAAATTCAGATTACATTTCAATACTTATTTTAGTCCTGACCTAAAAGTGTCGTTTGCATAGATAGTATTAGATACTGTATTATCCCAAGAGGTCAGAGGTCATGGAATCAAAACCTTGGCACAGTGGAAACCTAGAGGACCACCTCAATTATCCTCCATTGAGTGACGAGAACTTATTGATTTTGGCATTTTTGTTCTAAAACCCTGTGCGGGCATTAGGAAGATAAAGTTGGTTTTACACCCTCGAGGTGAAAGAGTTCAAACTTTTCAAGGCGAAGTTACTGTCAGACAGCGTGGCGGTTATTAATAACACAAATGGCCCTCGACACTCGGTCATGTGACTTCTGTGAAATGACGAAGGATAAAAGTCTGTACAACAGGAGGCTGCGAATGTTATCAATTTTCACAGTTCGGCAGACAACCGGCCTGCTGCTCTTTCAGGCTCAGTGGGCGATGTTGTTGCTGGTGCTGTGGTTGCCGTACTTGAGGTGGATGAGGAGCAGCACGACGCCCAACAGGAAGCAGACGGAGCCCACGGTGATGTAGGCGAGGCCCAAGAAGGGGTTCTTGCCGCCCATCCAGGAGACGGTGCTGAGGATCATCCGCTTCCTGCCCTCGAAGCTGCGTACTGGATAGTCTGGCAGAGGCCATCAAGGTGGTAACAACGTGTGTGACATCATTGGTCCCAACAGACTCACTTAACCCTCATATTATGTTAAGGGTCAATTTGACCCATTTCACCCATTGACCCAATGGGTCAAATTGACCCTTAACATAATATGAGGGTTAATGGTAACAGACTTTGACAACATTTGGCAATGTGAAGATAGTTCCCTTTTACACAGTTAACATTATCTATCATCAGTAAAAAAAATGAAGCTTTAGTTTTGAATTTTTCACTATTCTGGGCCTCTTGGACCATTTTGGTCTATACTTTCTGCTTTATACTAATGTGTATTTACTATACAGGAAGTTCTTGGTATATGATGTCCTTGATCTGTGGTTTTTCATGGTTTTACGTACAGCGTTTGCGATGTTAAAAACAAATTTTGCACAGGAACTACTTGGTGAGCGGAGCCGACGAATTCAGTACAATGTCACTCAAGGCTAAACAAGGGAGAGGGGTTGGTTTACATTCAACGGTCCTATATTCATTTAAATTTGTGTTGTTTTTTTGTGTTGTTCTGGCATAGAAAATCACATTACGTCGCGCCATGGGAACGGAGCTCTTTCTTAAGTCAAGGACCTCCTGCTTGTAAACTAATTTCACATTTGTTCAGACCTTTCCATCTGAGCCTGCTTCAAAAGAGATTTACAAATAATGTTTGACATAATGACATCTTGAAACTTTCTCAACACGAGTTTTTGAGATGATATTAGATTTTTTTTATAAACAAGAAAGAAATCCTTTTACTCTTTAACATGAAAGGCTTTAACACGAAAACCCTGTTTGGACACACTTATTATTATTCATCAAGCCAAAGGCAATTGGTTCCTGGGGAGAACTGATGATTAGAAATTGATAATCAAAACAATAACTCATTTTCAGGTTGTTATTTCTTTTGCACAATGTTTTAGGTAATTCTGCTGAGGATCATGCGATCTGCATCCCATTGTGGGTTCTATTCCTTCAGCCAGGTTTGAAGGATACTGTAGATGACCTCCAGGCTGTAGTTCCCAGGCGGTAGCGTGGGCACCAGGCTGCTCTTCTTGTGGATGATGCGGTAGAGCTTCCTGAAGGTCGGTAGGGCGGCGGTTCGCATCCATACAATGAAGTCCTCGTTGACGAAGCCGTTGTTTTCAGGGTCAGAGTCCAGCTCATAGACGGCGCGGCGCCAGTTCATCGGTGGAATCGTGCCTGCATGACAGAGGCAGAGAGGATGATCAGAGCGGCTTCAGTCAGGTTAACATACCAACGGGTACTTCCTCCCCCTAAAAAACACATCTGTTGCGCATGAACCTTTTAAAAAAATTGAAATATTCACAGTTTATAAACAACTGACAAATTAAATGTTTAGGGAACGGTACAGCTTAGATGTGTAACTCGATTTTACATTAAAAAACAAAGGTTTCAGTGATAAACTCATTGACAGTGAGAGGCGACAATTTAAAGTTTATTACAGTGAACTTTATCGTTAGAACTTTCCAAACAAGCTGAGCTGTGTGTTTGTGTTGAGTCGTGTATTCACACGACAACAAAAAGTTCAGGGTGAGTATATGGAAACCTTTAGTACATAAGGTCAGTAAGGAGGAGGAGCCGGGGATTCTGGTTCCTGGTTGTAACCTGGAGTAAAAACACATCAGCAGCAGGAAGTTATACCTTGGAAGGCAGCGCTCAGGTTGGGACTGTTTCCCCCGGGGTTCCTGAACTTTACGTGCTTGTCGGTCCACCAGGCAATGCCTGTAGACGACAGCGGGATCTGGACCCTTGTGCCGTTGGGGTCATTGTAGAACAGCTCCAACGTGTCTAACGGACAGAAACATATTTACATCATCCCCAATAAAACCTTGTCAACATACTGTCAGCGTTCACAAGAAAGACGCTTCACCATTGAACATGCTGTTGGCGATGGCACCGCACGGGGCGACCGGCTTGTTGTCACGTGTTGCATATGGCTCGCACTCCTTACTGGGTTTCTGGGGAGGAAAGGACCAATCATAGGCCAGCAATGACACCAATAACCAGCTAACTGGCTCACCAGCAGAAAACAGTTTAGTCTTTGTCCCAAGTCAGAAGTCCAAGGTCAGGTACCAGGTGACAAGGGTTACAAAAACAGAGTTTTGACATCAGGGAGGAAGTGCTTGTAGTGGGAAACACTGAATGCCTGTGCTGTGTCTCTAAAAGAAATGTACAGGGGTAAAACACGATGAACCTGACCTTTTGTCTGCATTTAGATTACATTTGACCTCAATCACCTGAAAAGTTCTGAAAGTTTACATGGCGCTAAAAAAACAAACAAAAACAAACAGAAAATGATTCTCTTAAACTTAAAATTTAGCATTAAAAAAATGAAATCAAACACCTCAGTTGAAAGTGGGAACCTGGTATGGATATTTCAAGTGTATATTTAAAATTATTTAATAATTTGTTTTCTTTTTAATACACCAATATGGTAGGGTAATATTATCTAGGTAAGGGTGCTAAGCTAATCTGTTTAATGTTGTTTTCTGCTTAGCTCTCACATTGGTTTGGAATCACAAAGGCAACAGAAAAAAAAAAAGCACTAAACCATTTGTACCAGCTCAACTTCTTTTGACTGAACGCTAAAACCATATAAGCATTAGAGCAGTGGTTCTTAACCTGGGTTCAATCGAACCCCAGGGGTTCGGTGAGTCAGTCTCAGGGGTTCGGCGGAGGTCAAGACACACATTGGTGATGACATCACTGGCTGCAGGTGATCACGCAACATAGCGTGGCCTATCCGTGCAGGGATTTTGGCGCGCTCAGTTATAGTAACTTGTGACTGTTGTGATGGTACGTCATGTGATTTCTTTCTTAATATTTTAATCCCTTCATACTAATTATGTCGGGCAAAAAAGAAAGCGGTAAGAAGAATACGTACAATACGGATTCACATGTATGACGGAACGTGATTGGAATCGATGTCCTAACTGCATGATTTGCAAAGACAAGATGAGCAATTCTAGTCCAGCACCGGCAAAACTAAGGGAAGGCTTCCTTCAGCTGCATGGAGATGGGAACTACAAGAACATAGCACTTGCTGAATTCAAGGTGAAGGGAATCAGATTCGATGAAAAGGCTACTCTGCCTGTTCTTTGTACCCATCAACGAAACGATCCTCGATCCAATAAAGAAGGGTTCGGTGAATGCGCATGTAAAACAGGTGGGGTTCAGTACCTCCAACAAGGTTAAGAACCACTGGATTAGAGAGTAACTCGGGATAACTACAAGGGAGAAACTTCAATTCAATCAGCCATCAGTACATCCAAGTTGTCAGAATAGTGATGCTCGTTGGCTAACGTTCCATCCAGTAATTTTCATATCAGTCCATCAGTCTCATACCTTCAGCGACTTCAGGTCTCCATTGAGCTGGCTGTCGTCTCTGGATTTAACATAGCGACGGTGGTTCTGGTAGAAGTTGGAGAGGCCATAATACATGAAGACGTTGCTCTGTGGATGGAAAAAATCGTGATGAGAAGAGCGCCGAAGGGCCCGAACAGGGCCGAGAGACAGGGGCTCACATCGTAGGGCTGGTCCAGATAGAAGGGCACAGAGCACGTGCAGGGACGGCTGCTGTTCCAGCTGAAGCTCTGAGAGCAGTTGAAGCAGGGGCTGGACATCTCTGCACCTGTGTAGTCCACCTGAGGACAACAGGACATCACACTTCATACACTGGGTCACAAGCACTCCTCCATTCATTTTAGATATTTACTGGTGCAGGACATGTATGCAAGCTCTGAGACAGTGGTGAGGTGTACTGAAGGTGTGACAGAGAAGTTCAGGGTGGAGGTGGGACTATATTAGGGGTCAGCTCAGCCCTTCTTGTTTGCAGTGGTGAGGACAAGCTAACAGGTAACGTTAGACAGGAATCCCCATTGACTACGGCGTTTTGCAGATGACACCTTGACATACAATGAGAGCAGGGAGCAATTGGAGGAACACCTCAAGAAGTGGAGGAATACCCTTGAAAGGAGAGGGATGAGGGTTAGGTGCAGCAAGACAGAATTCATGGACAAACACAATTGGAATGGTTAGGCAACAGGGAGTGATGATAAAGAAGGTGGAGGATCTTGAGTACTTAGCGTTAATAGTCCAGAGGTAGCAATGGAGGTAGCAGAGGTGAAGATGTGGAGGTTCTCTTTGGGAGTGACAAGGATGGATAGGATGAGGAATGAGTCCATCAGAGACAGCACACGTTGCATGTTATGAAGACAGGGTCAGAGAAAGCTAGACCGAGGTGGTCAAATCATAGTGGATAGTGATTATATTGGTAAAAGGATGCTCTTCTCCCTAACAAGAGCCTTGGAAGAAGACCAAATAGCTGATTTATGAGCATGATGTTAGTTGGTATGAGAGAGGGGACAGTGTAGATGGGGCAGGCTGATTCACTGTGGCGACCCCTGAAGGAAGCAGTCAAAAGGTAAGTAAGAAATAAGCTGGATGCTTGTCGATACTACTGGATTTCCACTTTCAGTAGTAGCCATCAATCGACATGTGTTACCATGTTCCAACTTTTCACACATTTGATAGTTTCCCGTGAATTTCTTTAGCAAAGGCAGATGAAGTCTCGTTGTCACCTGTCTCTACAATACCTTTTACGATTATTTATCAATAACTACCAGTTGACATTGATCTGTAATCACCTGGATCTCCATGATGTTGTCCGACGTCACATACAAGCCAATGCCGATGGGGATGAAGAGGAGGCCGATGATGAAGAAGGCCGGCAGGGCGGTTCCTGCTGTGAGGATGGGCTGCCAGGCGGGGAGCCTCTGCTGCTTGAAGGCGGTGTTTTCAGGCTTCCTGGTCCTCAGGTTGGCGGCCCCGGGTTCGCCTACCGTTATGTGTCCGTCCTCGTCTTTGGCACGGTAGGTGGACGCCATCATGATGCTACACGGTTACGGTCAACGTGAGCAAGCTAGCAACGTCGGGTCCCGGTACACGGACCGACTTTAACGTCGACCGATAGCGACTTGTGGAAAAGCTGCGTGAAAATGTTACAAGTCACATTAGTATAAATGTCTAAATATTTGTTTACGCCATTCCCTTTGAAAGATAAAGGACGAGAAGAGGAAGAGTCCTGGCCCCTCTTAAGTTTACAAACAACGTCAACGCCTACTGAGTCGCTGCGCACTGACGTCACGAATAAACGTTGACCGATGCTGCCTTCAAGTGCTAACAAAATATCTGAAATTGTACTTCCGGTCACCGAGGCACAGTTCCGGTAGAGAACCATTGCGCGTTTTATCACAAAGAAAATATCGAAATGAAAAATAAAAATTATACGTTACAGCTACATGATTTAATTCGCACAGGATGTGAATTAAGAACTGAAAGCGAGTTCAGCGTTTTTGTGTAAAACGTATTCGTTAATGAAACACCGAATCCTCTGAAGAACAACAGTACCGTAAATAAGCCTGAGACACTACAGTCACGTGACACGACAGATTCCTTAATAAAGACCAACACACACAAACACACAAAAGAGCAAGAGTTGGGTGAAAATATATTTACTTTTATTTTGTCACTTTGCTGATTCAGCAAATGAAAAACTAAGGTGACATCACACTGTGGCAGAGATGAAAGAAAACCAGCAGGAAAAATCAGAACCGGCCACACGTCCCGATGACTTCATCATCTGATAACCTTCAAATATCAAATACGTCCTAGAAAACTGCTGAAGGTATCTATTTGATGGGACGGAGCCTCACTGTTGTTGCTAGGGAAACATGTTCGGCCCTCAGCCCTTCCCTCCGGAGGTCGCGGGGCCACAAACAGTCATCTTCCTCAGCTCGATCTTCATCAGCTGGCTCTCGGCCCGCGACTCTAGCCTGGCCACAGCGGAGACGCCCAGACACGCCTTTGCGCCGGGCCTTGAGCCTCGCGACACGGGTATCCGAGTGGCGGAGCCGCGGGGGGGCAGCACATTTGGACTCTGCGGGAGAGACAAAAAACCATTAACTCGCTGTTCCAGTTCAGTTGCCATAGTGACATAACCGCGCTCTCACCGGCGACGGTGCCGGCCTGGATGCCGCCGAGCTGACGGGCGTGATCGTCAAGCTGCTGGTCATTTTGCCCGTCGAGATGTGCCGCGGCGAGCGCAGAACCGTCCCCACCTCCTGCGGCTGGAGACTCGCCGCGGAATCGCCGCGGCCCTCTGGGGCCCCTTTGAACTGCGGCCCCAGGTGGATGTGGATCTTGTTGTCATCGGTTGTGACGATGTTGCTGTTGTACTTCCTGTTGGGGGCGGAGCCCGCCGTCGTCTCCGGGCTGGACTTGATGGTTTCACGGGGTTTGGCGGGTGCGCACGCTTCGGCCACCGGCGTCGTGCTGACTGTGATGACGGACACAGGCGACTGAACGCCCTCGCCGCCCACTGGAGTCCTGGCCCTGGAGACGGTGGTGATGGTCACCGGCGATTTGGTGCGGCCGTGGCCCGCCGGCACGCTGCCGGGTCTGCCGTCCGTCGGGGGGACGATGGTGATGTGCGGCCTGTGGAGCCCGAGTGTTGGAATAATGGTGGCGCTGGAGAAGAAGTCCTCAGCTCGTGGGCTGCTGATCTCCAGGGTGGCCGTTCTGTTCGTGTGTCCGGGTTTGACGCGGATGTGCAGCGGCTGGCCGGGGCACGGTAACGGGGGGGGGATCGCCCCGTCGCTTTTCGCCCACGGCTTCCAGGATCTCCTCGCCGCCAGTTCCGCCGACGCCGGGGGATATCGCTCCAGCACGGACGGCGTCTTCAGACCCCGCTGCCTCAGATTGTTCATCAGGTGCTTCTCCTCTAGGACGGATTTGCGAATGAAGCCCGCCGTGTCTTCGTCGCCGGGCTCCCCGGTCGCCGTGTCCGTCTGCACGGCCGTGGAGGTGATGGAGGTTCTCCTGCTGCTGGTCCCGGGACGCAGGGCCCGGCTGTACCTCTTGACGGCCTCCAGTTCTCCGGTCAGACTCGCAACTTGCTCGCTCACGGTCTTCTTGTTCTCCTCCTCCTCCACGAGCCTCCTCTGCAGGACCGAGTAATCGGCCCGCAGTTGCGTGAGCTGGTCCTCCGCGTTCATCAGCTCGTGGATCTTCTCCTTCAATGCCTGGACGTCCACCTGCAGCTCCCTGGTCCTCGCCTCCTCCTGCCGCCAGCGGATCCTCAGCTCCTCCTCGGGACTCATCATTTCCCCTTTCTCGATGGCTTTGTTGCGGACGATCTGACCCTTCATGTCCTCCAGGAGCTTGGTCAGAGCGTTGGCCTTGTCCTGCTCCCTCCTGAACTTCTTCTCCAGCAAGTCGTACTCGTCCTCCGTTTTCAACAAGTCGCCCTCCACGACCTCCAGCTTCTCCAAGCGGCCTCTCAGTCTAGCGATTTCTTGCGTCAACTCTACCACTTTATTGTCCTCGTCTGGATTCTTCTCGACTTTCCTCTTCCTTTCGGTCTCCTCCAGCCTGACCTTCATGTCGCTCATTTTTGTTCTCACCTCCCTGCACTGCTCCTCCTCCTTGGCCAGTTTACGTTTGAATTCGTCCTTCTCTTTCACGAGAGCCGCCACTTTGGCCTCCATCTCGGACTTGTACTTGAGGAGCTTCTTGCTCTCCTCGATCAGCCTCTCGGTCACTTCCGTCACTTTGCTCTCCTCCGCTTTGAACCTCCGCCGCAAGTCGTCGCTTTTCTGTTCCTCCTGTCGGAGCCTCTCCGCCGCTTTCTTCCGCTCGTCCATCATGATGCCGGTGAGGGACTTCAGCTTCATCAGGTCGTCTTTGAGGACCATCTCCGCCTTTTCGCACTTGGACCCCGAAGCCTCCAGGTCCCTCACGCGAGTCTTCAACTTCTCCAACTCTCCGGACAGATCGCTCACAGCTCGCCTCTCTTTCTCCAGCTGGGCTCGGAGATGACCGCACTCGGTTTCCCTCCGGCTGAACACCGACTCCAGTTTCTCCACATCCTCCATTCTCTTCTGCAGTTTCTCCACCTCCAGCCGTAGCTCGGCGCCGTGGCTCCTCTCTTGCTTCAGCCTTTTCCCCAACTCCTTGCACTGGCCCTCCGTGCGAGAGATCTCCTCATCCTTTCCTTCCATCTCCAAGACTCTCTTCCTCAGGTTCTCCAGCTCGGCAACCAGGGAGGAGTTCCCGCACTCGCCTCTGTGGATCTTCTCCCTCAGCTCCTTCAGGTCCTCCTCTGACTTCCTCAGCGCCTTGTTGCTCTCCTCCATCTCCTCCATCTTTTGTGAAAGTCCGGCCATCTTCAACCGCAGCTGCCTGCTTTGAGATTCCTGCTGGGCGAGCTTGGCGCCCGTCTCTTCATGCTCCCGCGAGAACTTGGCCGTTCTCAGCTCGAGCTCCGCCTCCAGCTTCAGGACCTTCTGCGCGTCCTCCTTGGCCGCGGCGGAGACGGCGGCCAGCTGCTGCTCCTTCTCCCGCAGCTTCAGGTCGAGATCCCGGAGCTTTCGGCTCTGCTCGTCGATCTGCTCCACGTGAAGCTGCTGCTCGTCCACCAGCAGAAGGGCGAAGGACTTGAGCTTCACCAGCTCTTCCCTGACCTTCTCCGTGTGCTTTTTGTGGTCTTTTTCCTTTCGCGCCTGGTAGACCTTCTCCTGTTCCAGGAGAGACTTTAACCTGAAGGCACAGAGAGTGGACAGACGCTGTGGTGAAGATCCAAAACAGAAGAGGATTATTATTATTATTATTATCATTATTATTATTATAGTGGAACCTTGACCTCCAAGTTCATCAACAAACGAGTTTCCTGATACGAGAGCCGTTGCTCGGTGGCTTTTTTCGCTTTTTGATATAAACCGAGATCTGAGTTTTGAGCAAGCCGGATGAGCGTTTGACACCCACAAGCCCGCTGTAGTCCGTGAAGTGGTTTTTAAAAAAAAAATCGGATGCGCCACCTGCTACAATTGAAATCATGGAAAAACACGAGCGAGGTGTGCGTGTTGTGGACTCGTTCATGAGGAGATTGAGAAGTTGTTAGTGAGATACCGTGACAAAAAGCATCATCCAAGAGAAGGAACCGCATATTTACGGGGGATTCGGTACAGCAACGACGTCAACGTATGAGGCATCGGAAGAGCCGCTCAAAGGAAGTCAAAGATGGTTTGATTATTTCAAAAAGAGGATTCGCTCCGTCGCTAAATTAAGTTTAGCAATAAAGCTTAGCTTAGCTTAGCGTGCAAGTTTCATTTAGCAACACACTGTGTCACAATTACGTTAAGTCCCCAACCTCCTCCGCTGTCCCCGCCATCTTTGTCAGTCTTTGAGATAAATACACTTAATAAAACCAGTTTATTTATTTACGATCTCTTTTATTATGTATCATTATTTTGTATACATTACTTGTTATTCAAAAGTACATTTGAAATAAAAGAAAATGTAACAAAAGCGGGGTTTTAATAGCATTGGAATTAATTTTAATGGGGAAATCCAATTGGATAGACAAGCAACCTGAGTTACGCGCTAGGTAGCAGAATGAATGTAACTTCTAAATCACGGTATCACCTAATTATTGTGAAATTTGACAAATAAACATGAGGAGGTCCTCTTTTCCACAGTAGATGTGTCGAGCGCCGGTGAGACAGCGGAGATGCAGCAGGTGACACATCGGAAAAAGCTGAGATTTAAGAAACCGGCCGCGGCCCGCGGACATCGAACATTCACGATCATATTTGACAATTTCGAGTTCCTCGTTGGAAGGGAGTTGGTTTTAAAAGCGATTTTAGCGTCTTCTTCAAAAGATAACGGGCCCTCCTTCCTTCCTTCCTACCGCTCCCTCTCCTGCTCCAGCAGGTTAGTGAAGTCGTCGCTCTTGTTGATGAAGTCGGCGTGTTTACGCTTCTCGTCATCCAAGTCACTGACGGTGCGGCGGTGGCATTTCTCCGCCAGCAGCAGCTGCTCCAGCATCCGCCGATACGTCTCCCTCTGTTTCTCCTCCAGACGGTCCAGCTGTGGAACCGATAACCCATCATCTAATTCTACTTCAATCAGATTGTCATTTTACCGTCATTTTTAATGTTGACATTCACTCCCTCCCGCGGCTGAGACGATCAGTCAAGAGGAAGACAGAAAAGGAGGTTTTTGGATGCAGTAAAAGAGGACATGAAGTTAGTTGGTGGTGAGAGAAGACGATGCTGATGAGAGGGTTAGTTGGAGGCAGATGATTGGCTGAGGTGAACCGCTGAAGGGCCAATGAGAAGAAGCCTTATTACAGATGCGATTGGTGGGTGTCTAAGGATGGAGCCGTTTGTATATTTTTTTGAAAAAAGAAGAATTTTCACTTTTAAATCCAAACAGTCGTTCAGTCAACCGCGTCCGACTGCTGTGCATTTTAAATCCAGCTCGTACACGTGAAAGAAATCAAAGATTTCAAAAGTACAGTATATATTTCATTTCATAACAGCTGCATGTGAAATATTTTATTCATACTCTTGTGCACTCCTTATCTTTCACCTGGTACTTAAGACTTAAGACACTTTATAGTGTTGACTTGTTACTTAGACACTTTATAGTTTATTTGTATTTCTTATCCCCCCCCCTTTTTTTTTCTTCTACTATTATTTATTATTGTCATGTTTTACTTGTAACTCTGACACAACACTTTACTTCGGGATAAATAGAATGTTCTTATTCTTATTCTTATTCTTATTCTTATTCTTATTCTTATTCTTATTCTTATTCTTATTGGCTGAAAGGAGGATTAATATCCATCACATCTCAGGATATCAAACATTTTAGGATCGGGTTCCATATTTTTTTCCCTTTCAGGCCCTCAAGAATTTCTGTTTGACATTCCCAGAGAGAGAACAGTGTCATCTGTCAACAATCAGAGGCAAATCAGACGCAGATTTAACAGATTATGTTGCCGCGTCGATTCAATCCCGATGTTTCTAAACAGCCTCCAGATGTGGCGCCGTCAGCCGGCAGATTCACTTTCTACACACAGATTCTTTTGTCGTGTTGTAAGCTAGCGATGCTAAGCAGCTACGCTTTGCGCTATACTTGTTTTTTTTCCATCGCAAAACCCTCATCACGCTGCGTTTTCCTACGACTCGCTCAATAAAGCCAAGACGATGTGTGAACAGTGATATTCGGATTGTATTTCATCACGCGGCGAGCTGAAGGAAGTGAAGAGTGAGGTTTCTGACCTCACACATGGGCGTCTGGTAGACGGAGTCCTGGGGTCCACAGGGGCCGTCCCTCTGCAGGGCCTGCAGGGGTTTCCGGGGGACGGCGGAGCCGTAGCGGGCCTCCAGGGTCTCCTGACCGTTTCTCTGGGACGTCAGCAGGCCGATGATGTCATCTCTGGCCTGAAGAGAAATCAGGATTCTTTCACATCTGCGACCCTCCGAACACACCCGCGAGCCTTCAGTCCAAGAGGAAATGATTTGGGATGTTTTCCTGTCCTTGAAGCGCTGCGTCAGACTGATCAGTCGTCAGTTCAGTCGGGAATGAAATTATTTTTCACGGAGTCACAGGGGAGAAGCTGTCATTGGGCGAGAGGCGGCGCTCACCCTGGACCTGGACCTGGACCTGGACCTGGACCGAGCACGGGGCCACAGATAGAGACTCCCATTCCCACGCCGTCGAGAGACACACAGTGGAACCTTGGCCGGTGAACGCCCCTAATCATGAACAAATCGGCCCACGAACATAGTTTTTGTACAAATTTTAAATCGACTCACGAATGAGCCCCCGGTGAACGAACACACAAACAAACACACAGGGTTTCTGACATGCGGCGTTGTAGCGTAGCAGCAGTTGTGGGTCGAACTCACCGTTGTTTACATCATTCATCATTGCGCTCTCCTCTTTTCTTGCATTGAATTACCCTTCATTATTTCGGTTCATGAGCCGAGTCAAAGAACAAATTAAATTCGAAGGCCGAGGGGCCATCGTACAATGATTCACCCTCTCATTCACACGCCATATAGAAACATATAACCATTTACTTTCCTTCACATGTGGTATGGAGACATACAACGGTTCACCCTCCTACTCAACAAAAACACCCAATGGGGAAAAAGGTGGACGAATGCTGAAAGTTCCCTTAGCATCACATGCCGACGCACATGTAAAGTCCACTGCCGAACCTAAATTGCACTCATCCTTGCACCTGCACTTTGTGAGTTGCACCCTAAGTTGCAATCAAATGTATTCTTGCACTGCCACTGTTCTACTGCACTGTTCATATTCATTTCTATGATCATTTATAATGTTTACACTCTTCCTATCAGCACATATGCAAATGCATCGTGGACGGCAAAGTAAGAATTTCACTGTAAATACAGGGAAAAAAATTCCGACACTGCTCGTGGCAATAAATCTTTCGCCAGACCTGGAGTTTCATGTGTACATCATCTACATCAAATCTTTGTGTTAGTGTGGCCCGCCCGTCTTTTCTCACGTGCATCCGGGGGGTTTTATACAGTGGGTTTCAAAAAAAAAAGGGGGCAAGGAAAAAATGAAAAAGATACTTTGCAATGTATTTAAAGCTTCAAAATTTGAAAAACAAAATGCTTTTTAGCTAAAAAACCATCTCGTGACAACGTTGAAATGATCTTTTCTTGTCTTATCTCTATAAAAACTCCAAAAACAATGGCAAAAACCCCCCGGCAAAACTAAAAAGATGGATTTAATAACCAAAATAGCCTTGTAAACATTACACCTCCTCTAATACATGCTACCAATCAATTTTCTAAAAAATTCTAGAGGCAAATTTTCCCACAGTGACAAGATTTTCTCTTTTAACTCAACAATATTTTTAGGGTGTAATTTCATCAATTCTTTTTCAATATTCATTTTTAATATCAATTTGTCATGTATTTTTTAGAGGAATAGTTCATGACACATAAAGATTTTTATAATTTACCTGTTTACCTCCTTTACACTAAAACAAAGGAAAAATTTGGACTTAGTGTTACTTCTAGGCCATGATTTTACTGGTCGGGCTCCCTTGACATCAAATTAGGCCGTATGTGGCCCCTGGACCAAAATGAGTTTGACACCCCTGATCTAAACCTAATCTAAATAAAAGCAGGTTTTTTATTTCCACATCTTTCTGATCTAAATGAGAAATCGCATTCCTCCGCTGACGCTGCACCCGAAAATAGACACCTCTCCAGGTTTGTTGAAAAATGACGAGAACATGTTACTCGTTCAAACATCTGGGCAAGGAAGGGTATCCAATGGACCTAAAAGGACATTACAAGCCTGGCTGACCCCTCTTACCTGAACTTCCCCCTCCATGATGCCCAGCAGGTGCAGCAGCTCCTTTCTGCTCAGAGGCGGACGAGCTTGTCTCTTTTTTCCGCCCGCGTCCAGGTCCTGACGGGGGACATTCTCCTCCTGCTGGATGGGCTCGTCCCCTCGGAGGACGGCCTCGTCCGGCCGGAGGTCCCCGTCCTCCGGGGGCTTGGAGGTGCAGCAGTTCCTGGACCTCATCTGCACCCACGTAAACACAAAAGAAGAAAGATAAACTTCCTTTGGGAGGTTTTTTTTTTTTCTTCTGTTCACGTGACCCAATTTCTGTACAATTTTTTGAAGATTTCCACTTTATTTGCTAGAAGTTACACAGCTACTTATCTTCAGTTAACTTCTTTTCTTGACAGTACTCATATTGATTGTTGATAAAATCATCCGTCAGTCAGAAACAATGACATCAGATGGGTTGTTTGGGTGGTGTGTTCTGTGAGTGTGCATGTGTGTGTGTGTGTGTGTGTGTGACGGGGGGGGGGGGGTCGCTTCAGACATGAGCTATGAGTCAACCGGAGAGAATTCTGGCAGTCAAGGGGCAGCAACACATTAATGTTTGATGGTATTAATAGATTGGGGGGTGGGTTGGTGTGTGTCTGTGGGGGTCACCCACAGACACACACCAAGTTGTTATTGTTGTTATTGTTTTCACAAAAAATACAAGATAAACCACTTTAGTATGACGGTGATATCACAGGGATTTGCAAAATGCTAGTTAGAACGGCAGGATGTTCACGCTCGTGACCTGCAGAGGATGATAGCTCAAGGTGACCCAGACCTTTTATGCAGACGAATGTCGTCAAAATACGATAACGGAGGTCCGACTCGACAGGCGAGCCCTATCAAGTATCGAGAGGGCAGCTGTCGCGGGTCCGATCCCCACCCCCGGTGAATCATCATCCGCAAATATCTTCCCCCAAGAGATTTATTTACGTTTATTACACAGCGTCCGGGCTTGCAGGCATCCCGTCTGTTGAGTCCAAACAAAGTTGTGTCAAAAAAAGGATCAGACAATTTCCAGCTATATATGAAAATAAATAACTATGTTATGTGCAGATGTGTTTTTTGGACTAAAAAAGTTGTGCGCTTATTTAGCTTTTTCATTTTGTCTGTAACCGCTAGTTAACAAGATCAGATAACTTAAAAAGATGTAAAGTCACAGAGTTTATTTGGACCAAGTAAGGTTACAGAGTACATTGTTGTTATGTACTTTCTTCCTGAACTGCATATTTTGATGAATTTCTCTTTTAGTCCGAGGCAATGTCAATTTTTGTTTGTTCCTTTTTGATATTCGACGCACACAAGGCCTTCTGTCGTCTGTTTGTGAAAAATCCCACTGGTATTGCAGCGTTGACATTTGAGAATTGTAAAGTGCGGTTGTTGTTCGGTGCCGGTGATGGAAAGCACTTCGGAGGCACCGGAGCTGGAAATAGAGAAGCCCTCACCGCTGAATGTCAGGGTCACATTTCCGACTTTAGTTACGCATTTCGCCAGTTTAACGTAGCTCCCGGTATCCGGTCCGAGAGTTGGAATTTTATCGTGCGGCGGGATGAGGAAGCCGAGAAACTTCCCAAAGACTAAGTCATTGAGTCTTACTTACTGACTTAGCAACATCCCTACGACATTCCAGCAACGCCCCTCTGCAACATCCAATCACCATTTCCGACATCATCCCTGCAACATGGTGATGTCCGGGGATATTCGGGGGAGGCTGGGAGGCAACGAGGGGGGCCCTGCTGGACTCGGATATCTCTGGTTACTCATGAGGGTTGGTGAGATTAACAGGGCACTGACTGGGCTAAGTGACCTTTGACCTCTGTGATGCCGCCACGCCGCGCCGATACAACAGCATTGTGAACGGTTCAGCAAGAAATGAAACGTTGAAAAGACGACACAAATATACAAAATAAGAAAGATGAATATGAATAGAAAGGCGATATGTACTGAACCCCCCCTGGGTCCTTCCCTATTTTTATATCTTTTATATTTATTTATTATTTCTACTTTTTTATTTTCTATTTCTTTTATGAAATTGTTGAAAACCATGAACATGCAGATTTTATTTTATTTTTTTACATTGATTTTCATGGTCTTTGACGTGAGATGTCCTTCTAACTTTCCTTCAAATGGTGAAAGACAATCTTTCAACAAGTGCCTCAAAATTTATATATTAATATGTGGACATTAGGAGGTTGCTGGTCATCAGCTGCAGGTCAAATTTTTGGGTGTGCTGAATAAATTTGTTTTTACCTGCTGCTACTCCAGAGGGGTTTCCTCTTAATTCCTTATTGCACCCCTTCTCGGTCCTCTTATTCTTCGTCTCCTTCTCTTCCAAACTCTGAGAAGCTTTGTCCCGGCCGTCTCCTTGTCACGGGGTGAGAGGTCAGAGGTCGGGGGTGATTCCAGCCTCCTCAGGATGTCCTGGGAACCAGAGGGACTGAAAATAGAACAGGACTGTCCATCAGAAGCACCTCAACTGGGGGTCGGCTGGCACTCCAGCAGAGGGTCAGCCTGCTGGCTCCTCCCACTGACGTCACTCCCACACAAACCACGCCCTCTACCATTGGCCACGCCCCCTTCAATGGCTCCTGGCTCCCCCTGGAGGATTTTCTAAATGCCTATACAGGTCAAGGGTCATTGGCTCATCACTGTGTATTTATTCATCCCGAGTGTTGCGCTGTCAGCTTGTATTTCATTTAAAATTGAAAACACACAAGCTAAAAAATAATTACAGGATGCAAATAGCTTGTTTTTGGACCTGATTTATTTTCAATGTCGAATTATCATGTATGTCTCAATGCCTGACGGTCGCCAATGTTCCGTTTAATATTCGATTTTATAAAAAAGGGAAGGAATAACTGAAGTCCATGTTTGTGAGGAAAAAAAAGTTGACATCAGCTACGAGCCGGAGGGAATATCATCTGGACACGGCCCTCTGATTTCCGGCAAAAAACTTCAACATAAAAGTATTCCTACGACTCAAGATTTACACGTCAGTAAGTGAATTGTAATAATTGGGTCCCTCTATGATTACAAGTGTGAACTTGAATTCACAATATCTGGATTTGTATGTCACAAATTTATCTTATTGAAATCGGACATTTTCCATTTTCAATCTGTTGATCCGTTTCATAATCTAGTTATTGTCGAGTATAAATATATGTTAACAGTAGCACACAAAGCATACTAAAATACGGAAAATTAAAAAGTTTCAAACATTTTCAATTTTCCTCAGTCTTCGCCAACATGTGTTCTGTGGGAATAATCAAACCCTTGTTCTTAAACCCTTTAAATTGTCAAAATAGCCTTTTATTTTGAAGCCCATGTCTCCTTACTTCCGGTGAAAGGGTGTCTTTTTGTAGTTAACTTTATCGCGTAGCTGCGGTCGGCTGCCCCCGAGCAGCTCAATCATCTACGGTGGATCATGGAATAAACATGGCCCATCACAGAGGCCGATTCTTCCGAGGTAACCGGCGACGCCGCCGTCTCCCCCGGGCTCGCACGGCGCGTCTCTGCCGCTCTCAGAGCCCCGAACTCCAGCCGGCGGTGGCGTCCCCCGTCCCCCCCCCCCCCAACCCTTAGGTGCAAAATACGCGCAGCGAGGTGGCTAGCGTTAGCTTTGAAACGCTGCCCGTCCAACACCTCCAACCTCATGACAGACGCGCCGGGGCCAGCGCCGGCCCCGCGGCTGTTCAGGCCCGGCGGGGCCCGAAGAAGACGCGGTCCAGTCCGGGGAAGGGAGGGGGGGGTGAGGCGGAACGAGAGCTAGCATGTTTTGCGCTAAGTGCCGATAGCGCTGACGTTAGCTGGGTTTGCGGCGGTCCGGGAGGGATGCGGCGAAGGCAGGCGGGCCTTCCTGTCTCCGCCACTCTTTAATTAGAACGGTATTACAACGCCACCCCAGGCATTTATTCACCAAAATAATGAATTTTAAAGTTCGTTCGTGTTTTCACCACCTGCCGACCGGCTGCTAATTAGCTCGTGACGCTAGCAGAAGGTGCGCTCGCTAACAATAACACAACACAGCCGTGATGGTCGTAGCATTTCTTTAAATCACTCTCGTCATTTTGTGAACCTTTTTCTTCTTCCTCCCTCACCCGACGGCCCTGACCCCCTCTATTCCCCGGGCTTAAAATTCGTTAAATTCTCGTGTTTTTTCCCCCTCAAGTTTGGGACCTGAGTCACGCAGAGACTCCAAGATGCAGATTTTAATCTGATTGATCTTGTCGGTGATAAAGCTCATCTGGACGGGCTGGATGCAGCTGCAGTCCCAACAGGGCTGGCAAAAGTTTTTATTTTGTCAATTAAAATGCCAAAAAAGGAGATATCTGCTGACAGGAATCTTTTGCCATGGTGTGAGTCGGGCGAAAAGTAAAATCTGAATAGAAGAAGTTTGTGTAGGGAGGGTGTCCAGACCCCAACAGCTGGAAGGTAACATAACCTCAAAAACGAAATAGTGCACTTGCGAAATAATTCGTTTCATTTGGAATTCTGTTGTGTCTGTTTATCGTTGCCACAAGTTTGAGCAATGCTCTTGGATTTGGGCCGTTTGTCCTGGTAGCTAGGGAGGGGGTGGATGCTCAAAGGATCCGAGCCGCGAGGTGTTAAATATCCGAGTCGAATAAACAGGTGGGATGTAACTGGATTCTGACGATCATATCCGGTTTCTCCTTCCAGCCCTGGATCGATCTGAGCGCCGGCCTGACGGGGGTTTCAAACACATCTGGAGCTCGTCTCCCCCCGGTGTCAGTGAGGACGACAGCAGACACAAGTAAGCCTTGACCGAGTCCTCGCCTCAGTCATACATTCATTGCACCGCCTCAGACTGATATCCTCTTCGTCAGTTAGTTACTTTCCTTAAATTTCAATATTTCCGTTAGGGGTCATTACCAGAGAAACAAAAAACCAAAGACAACAATAACCTATCACATACATTAGGCAGGAAAATAAGGTGCATGCGACATGTATGTTGCAGGGGCAGAGATTAAAGTCATCACTTTATGAAGCCAATGGTTTCCATTAAGAATGAATGTTGGTATCATTTCACCCTGCACTTTGGCACCGTGTACCGACGACCCGAAGGCCAGATGTTCACAAAGCCTCTGCCATCCTGGTGAATCAGGCCCGATACAGCACAGAAAGCTCCACCCGTTTGATCCTCTACTGCACCTTTGTATTATGCTCTATTATGTCCGTTTCTTCTTCACATTGAAGGACCCCAAACCATCAAATAAAAGGGAAGGTTAACAGACGCAGTAAAACATTTTCATAAAAACAGGAATCACGTTAAAATTTCTCAATATCCAATTGAAGTGCCTGTGCTGGTGTGCCTTAGCACAGACTGCATTCATGGTTGCCTTGGATGTCATGTTGCTGTCATCGATGAGGGTACCCAGGTAGCTGTACTGCCGTACAGTGTCTACTGCCTGGCCTTGAATATTTATTATATACAGTAACACCTTGAATTACGAGTTTAATTTCTTCCATGACTGAGCCTGTAACTCAATTTGCTGGTAAATCCACATTAAATTTACCTAATTGAAATGAATTGAAACGCTATTACTCAGTTCCACCCCCCCACCCGTTTTTGTTAAGTGTTTTGCTATTTTAAATGTACTTTAAAAATGACGAGTAATATATAAAAAATAATAATACATTAAAAAGAAGCACATAGAGATATAAACTGGTTTTATTAAATGTACTTACCTTAAAGATTGACAAAGATGCCAGCGACAGTGGAGGAAGTTGGGGGAGTTTTTCATTTGATGCCCTTTCCTTAACTTAGTTGCTACACACTTTATGCTAAAATGTGTTGCTGAATGTAACCTGCATACTATGCTACACTTTAAAGCTAAACTTAAATTAGCAACGGAGATAATGCCGGTTTTCTTTTTAAAACGATCAGACTGTCCCCGACTGGCTTTGACTGACTCTTCCGATGCCTCGTCCATTGACGTTCCCACTGTCTATTGCACCAAATCTTTATAAATGTCAAGTGCTTTCTCATAGACGATGCTCTCTGACATGGCATCTCACCAACAACTTCTCCATCTCTTTATGGACAAGTTGACTAGACGCACACCTGGCTCTTGGTTTTCCAAGATTTCCACCGGGCTACCTAGGGGCTGGCAGCGTGTCTGACTGTTTTTGAATGTCACTTCATGGACAGCAGCAGTCTTGTCACTGTGAAATGGTCATCCTCCCCTTGTATCTCAGATCTCGGCTTATATCACAAAGCAAACAAGTCGAATGAGCGACAGCTCGTATCTTGTAAAATTCTTAAATTGATGCACTCGCAAGTTCCATTGTCGTATAATATGTGGCGGCTGGTCTCAGCTCTTTAATGCAGCGCCCGTCATCCCCACGGTCGACATGGAAAGCGCGTTGTCTGTGCCTGTATCTTTTATTATCCTTTCTATGAATAAACCTCCCAGACACAGTCACCGATTAACGCTGTGTGTGTGTTAGCGCGTGTGCGTGTGGGTGGATGCAGCTCAGACTGAATTGATGCAAGCGGCGAGGAAATGTGTGGAAGCGTGTTGTCAGCGAGGGCACAGGTTTTAGCAGGACGACGTTTTACCCCGCGCACACTCTAAACAGAACACCCATTCCTAACTCACATCTCTGTGTCTTGCTAGTGCGAGTGTTGTAACAGATGTGGTGACCACGGAGGAGATGGAGCGGCAGCAGTCTGCCTCCCCAGAGGGAAAGAAGGTAACCCCCCCCCCCCCACCGCTGTTCACCAGCCTTATGAATGTGAATGATACATCTTCTCTCCGCTGGCGTGCTGCGTATTTGCGCGGTGGTGGTTTACCACTTCGTGTTTCGAGGCATGGAGATCAGTCCAACCAGAAGTGTCAACAGAGACACAAGGTGTTGCCGCTAAACACAGAGCCACTGCAGGTCCACGTACCGTCGGACCGATCCAGTACAGTCACTGGTCTCCCAAAGGAGAGTCTGGGTTTTGTTTCTGACTCTGGAAGCAGATCTGCTGAAAAATCCAGAATCGGTTGCGTGTGTGTCTTCTCCTTTATTATTCATGAGCAAAAGCATTTGTGAAATGTAGCGACAGCAGTGACTTTCAGGTTAGATCCCACCTCCTTCAGCAGTCGTTTGGGCCTCTGCCTCCGCTTTACCGCATAGGACCCAGTCCCGGTGCAATCACGTGATCTGATGGCAGCCTTCCGAGACATTAAAAGCACATGGGATGCCATATTGTCGATTGGAGAGATGTATTGGAAACAAAATACTTCTATGATTTCTCAACCACTTTTGCGGTTCAGTCCTCTTCTCGTGCCCACAGACAAACTTTGCCCCTGCAAGTCTTCAGGTGTGAGTGCGGATGTGGATTTGAAAACCAATCGATTCGTGTGCAAATGTGGATAAAGGCAACAGATCAAATTTTATTTGTTAATTTCTTAATGGGCCGGTGTGTCTCTCCAGGCTCCCTCTCTGAGACACTTCACCTCCTCCGACCCGCTGAGGACGTACGAGAACCGGCAGAGAAGCCACAACATGCCGCTGAGCCGCCTGACACCCAAACGGCTCAGGTATGCTTTCAAAAGCTTCACCATTTGCTGTGCACATTGACAGACTTGTACAACGAAATGTAGGACATACACCCGGCGAAACATCCTGTCACCTCTTTTAGAAGCCAGTAGATGAATATATTGTGATACAGATCAAAAACTTGGGAATACCAGAACTGTTTATTGGCAGAGTGGGAAAGAACATCAAATCCCAGGGGCTGGACGGAAATCCTCTGAAAGACAGGGAGAGACAGAGAGAAAGAGAGTTCAGCACCGATGTTCAGTTCCGATTTTGTGTTGCCATGAAAAGAAGGTGAAAACCTCCGCTGCTGCCAGCCAATCCGCATGATCTCTGGTGCGATCCGGATGCTAACTCAGATTTAACGCGACGTTTACCTTCCCGTCTTTGCAGCGACGCGCCGCTCACAGTTGCCACGTCCTCGCCGATGCCCAACCGAACCAATTACTTCATCATCAGTCCGGCTCCATCGCAGGGGATTGTCCTGCAGGGACGCCACTTCCAGCACGCTCATGTGTCCTCAACCCTCAGGAGGCCCGTCCAGAGGTAAGACCCGTCCTTTCACACACACACACACACACACACACACACACACACACACACACACACACACACACACACACATCCACAGCGATTCACGCTCAGCACCAAACTGCCTGACGGTGGTCACATGGCGCTGAGGCCAGTAACTGAAACGAAGAGCAGCCCTTGTGTGACACAGCCCCCGCAGCCCTGCATCCTCCAGGAGCCCTGTGAGGGTGAAGAGCTGATCCATTGTTTCTGAAAGCTACGTGGAGTCCACTCTTCTTGAACCACAGGCCCAGAGCCCCCTGTTCAGAACCCAGTAGGCTGAGCAGTATTATCCCCCCTTTAGAGCCCCGTGGGTCTCTTGTTTAAAGACCAACGTCTGCCTCTCCCTGGGGCACCACCCTAAACCTTCATAAAGACCTCCAGCCAAAACAATCCCTCAGTGTCCACCACCCTCACCGTCTCCACACACATGTCACCCACGCTGATGTCTCGCCATACGCATGCTTCACGACTATGTAAATGATCTGCGGGGGATGACCCTGAAAACACAGTTCCCAGGGGTCACAGAGGCGCTCACACACACACATACACTGACACTCCTCTGTCACGATGATATTCAAAACAAGACCTCCAATTTTTTTTTTTTTTTTTTTCATAAATCCAACTGGCAAATCTGAATTTTCTGTCTTTTACAAGTGACTGATTGATATGATTTAACTTTCATGCAGCCTTGACTTGAAGGAAAGGTAAGAGTCCACTTTCACTCCTTTTGCCTCGGGTTCTCTTTGAAAGGTGCCATTTGTGTTTGAGAGTGCAGGGTTATTTTTCAGCAGCTGTATGAATTCCAGTCTATCGGCAGAACTCAAATGCCGCACGGGAGGAGAAAAAAAAACCTCCCAGAATCAATAAGCCAGATAATGACCCCGCCGAGTCCGATATCGAGCAGCAGCAGAAGCCGCTGGAGGTTTAGAGGTTTAGAGGGCTGAGTGCTGCGGCCGGCAGCTTGGCCTTTGAAGGGCTGAAAGAGAATAAATGTAATAAAGCTTTTTTTTTTTTTTTTTTTTTTTTTTTTTCTTCTTTTACAAACGACAATCCTGAGGAGAAAAAATAGAAAATTAAATCACGAGAAGAAGCTCAAGCAAGTACTTTCTAATTCTGGACAAACAGAGGAGAGGTCCAGACTCGTAACAATAAAAACACAAAGCGTGAAACCGGCATCCATTCGTGTAAATGTGTAATGTCTGTATTCCACATCACCTCAGCGGGTTCACCTGTGCAGGTGAAAGGTCACAATTTTCTGACCGACATCCTTCTCCTCCTCTCGCAGGAAGGACTCGTCAACCACCCAGCCGGCAGTGGAGATGGACAACATCATACTCACCTGTCAAGAGACACCCGGTGAGTCCTCAGTGGAGTGGGGGAAACGGGGGTTTGATATATCAGACTATTCCTTGACGCTTCTCCCGGTTGGATCTTCCAGAGGTGGATATCAAGCGACGTACCCAGCAGAAGAGGAAGCCCCTGGAGGGTTTCGGCTTCCCCTCCCAGGTCCCACCGATGGAGGTTAGCAAAGGAATCCCCCTCCCCTCCCCAGGCTGATCTCTTACCTCTAAACCCCCTCTGATTCTGCAGCGCGTTTGGATCCACTTCCAAAACACACATATATATGTGCTCGGAAAAAGAATTCCAGTTTCAGAGAAAATAAGCACCATTTAGTGTTTTACTCGTGAAATCGCAGAACAGAGCGGTCAGTCCGTTTTGGCGCGGCACTGAAAGCGTGTTTCTCCAGCAGCCTGTCCTCTTGAACGTCAACGGGACGCTGTGCGCCAAGTGCAACCAGCCGAGCGAGGAGTGCGGCCTGTGTCCCGCCTGTGGAAATGACCCGGCGTTGCCTCCGTGTCAGAAGGTCTCGCAGACGTCCCCGACACCCCGGCCCCCTCTGCGGGCGCAGGCCGCCCCCGGGCTGAACGCCCTGCAGCAGAACTTCTACAAGCCGGCCTTGGCCTCGAGGGCAGCGCGCGAGGAGACGCTGCCTTTGCGCCTCACGCCGACAGACTGCAGGTCCCCGCTGCTGGCCGGCACGTCCAGCTGCTGCGGCAGCAGGAACCAAGCCAAATTGAAGAGGATGGCGGCTCAGCAGCACGAGCTCAACGACCCCAGTGAGTATTCGGGAAACGTGGAGCGATGTGTTTTTGCAGGAGGGGGCTGGGGTGGGACATGACTGGTAGCTAGAACTGAACTGAGGAAAAAGAGGGTGATGGCGGGATGGTTGAGACGGACCCATGCGAGGGGGAAGACGCACTGACATTCTCCGCTGCCCCTTCCAGTTGTTCTGTCCAGCGACGACGAGGCCGACAACGCCAGCACGGGAAGCGTTAACAGACTGGACAGTGTTTCGCCGCGGCCCGCGGACTCGGCGCATTCCTCGCCGGTTCCCTCCGGAGGCCGAGTGGAGGCGGCGGTGAAGAGCGGCTCCGAGCAGGAGGACGTGGGAGCGGAGTTTTTCGAAGACATCAACATGAAGATCATGATCCCCCGGAGAGCTAGGATGAAGGACAAGGTGTGATGGAACCCCCGTGCATCCCGTGAGGTCACACTGGACCAACCAGTCAGATCCCTCTATTCTTTTTTGCACAATCAATGGATACATATTTGAAATATCTGATAGTTATTGAGTATTTGATTGATAAATAGCAGTGTTTGTTTCATGTAAAGTGCCATCAAACATCTCGATGAGAATTTCAGTTTTTTGGTCCGCCACATGGTGTGACTGCTGTTTGTAAATTAAACAATATTGAAATATTGAAGCACCTGAAAAGACAATTCAAGTGCAAAGGAAGGAATTCAAAGCAGACAAATGCCGACACAAACTAACTTTTGCCTTCACGACCGCAGTACGGGAACCAGCCCGCCGACCTGCTCCCCCCCAAAGTCAAGAAGCCCAAAGTTTTGTCCACCATGTGTGAGAGCATCATCCTGGAGTGTCGCAGTGTCAGAGTGGGGACTCTGCGCCGCATGGTCACTAAGCCCGTCATCGTGAGTCTGTGTGTGTGTGTGCGTGCGTGCGTGCGTGCGTGCGTGCGCACGCGTTACTGCAACAACAGAGGCTTCATTTCAGTCACACGCACGCAGATATATAAGCTCCCGTTTCACTCAATGTCCCCCTCAGTGTGGCCAGTCGCCATGGTGACACAGCTTCTGTCTCACTTAGTGAGCAGATCCACATTCAGCAGCTCATATCAGAGATGTCTGGAGATTAAAAGGCTCAAAGTGATGAAAGTTTCCAGCTGTCTTTAGACACTTGAGCCTTTATTTATTCTTTTAATTACAAATTAACTCATTACTCATTATGTTCAGATCCCTGATGTGCATTTGTGGCTCTTGCCACTAGAGGGTGTATTGTAAATAGCTGTGTGATTGGAAATGCTAAAATATATTATTGTCTTTAACAATTTCTTTGTTCCCTAATATTATTGATCAAACTAAATTCCCAGTGGCAGGTAATTTAGGTTCTTTGTGCGTGTAGAGAGTCATCCTTTGACTTTTCACGAGAGGGGAATCTAAAGGGAAGACTGAGCTGATGGGAATTTCTGCCATGAAGTCACAACTAGAAGGAAATCATTCAGAATAAAACAAGTTTTGAGGATTTTTCGTGCTAAACGCTGACATGAAATAACTGATGAGCCCATTCACTGTGTTTTGCAGTTTTCCATCGACCAGATCCAGCTGGAGACTGAAGGTAACCGCAGGAAACCGCAGCATTTCCTCCCACCACCTTCACACCACCCGAATGAAATCTGTCACTCGCTTGAACCTGAAATGTGCTCAGTGAGAACCAGGCTCAATTCTCCACCGCGGCAGCTCAGAGATCATAGCGATAGACCCCGGAGCTGCTGCGGCGGCACAACCACCATCCATGGTTTAGCAAATCAGATAAGCGCACAATTGCGGTAGCTGTTGTTGCATGGCAACGCCTCTCTGGGCGTCACACACACACCGCCATCGCCTCCCAGAGATGTTCCAGCTTTATTTCACCGCACTGAGAAATCGTCACGACGAGGATAAACGCCGCAGGTTTTTTAAAATCTCCATGAAAATGTCCCAGGTCCTCACTGCTTTGTTGGACACCACGGGTATTGGGTTGTGAACGTCTCTTTGGTAAGCGACGTCGCAGATGACCTCTACTTCTGAAAGTACCAGCTGTGACTCCAGCCAGTGTAGCTAACAGCTCCTGGCCTCCTCTGATTGGTTACCAGCACCGCCTCTTTGCTGCAGACCAGCTTCCCTTTAGATTGACGCGATGATGGTCGCGATGTTCTTCTCCCCCAAGTTAATTGCAGCTTTATCATGCGCCGGCCGTACAATCATCAGCTCTAACTCTGCCCGAGTACTGGAGTCGTAACCAGGGTTTTGTCGTCCCCTCCCAGGCATTGAGCACGGGAGCGTGGAGAAGGTGTGTCTGCGGGCATCACAGCTGATCAGCTGCGAGTGGTGCAGCGTCCGCAAGCTGCCCGTCTTGTTCTTCCAGACGACGCAGGACGAGTGCGTCCGTCTGCGGCAGCAGCTCAACATGTCACGGGAGCAAGGCGCCCAGTGGTACGACTGCAGCGGAGACAGTGAGTGTACCGCGGCCAAAGGCAGAAATATAAGATCTAACCCGATGACGTTGATGTTTAAGACTTTCTTAGCGTCAGACCCTTTTCTCGGTGTTCCCGCACAGAGTGGGACGAGAAGTACATCGTCCTGATCTTTGAGAACGGCCTGGCTCTGAAGGAGCAGATGATCCTGGAGGACATCCTGGGGGAGATCGGACGCACCAACAGCCTCAGCAACTTCCCCACCAAGCTGCCCTTCGAGGAGGCCAACATCCGCCTGGTGAACTACAACAAGGCCTCGCAGCAGAAGGAGGACAAGGTGCGGGTGACGAGCCGGTGGTGGTCTTCAAGTCTCGACCCGTGGTCCGACCGCGTGACACAGAGTCCTTTTGGTCCTCAGGCGAAGCCCACGCAAAAGCCCTCCCAGGTCCCCCCCATGCCGTCGGGAAGCCAGGTCGCCCTGGCGACGCACGGCGGCACGCCCACGCGAACGCGGATGGCGACTCGCCAGACCAGCAGCTTCCTGGAAGACGAAGAAGAGGACATGACGGACCTCCAGCCCACCTTCTCCGGACCAATCATCAAGTAAGTGGCGCTTCTCCCACCTGGGAAGACGCGGTGCCGCTCACGCGCCGGCGAGGCCTTCATCCCGACGGGGCGACGGGTCAGAGGTCATGGCTGACGAAGGCCCCGGTGTGCTTGTGTGGCAGGTTGATGGTATACCCCCCCCCTCCTGCCAAAGGGGGCATATCCGTGACTAACGAAGACCTCCACTGCCTTAACGAGGGGGAGTTCCTCAATGACGTCATCATAGACTTTTATTTAAAGTAAGTTGGGGTTTTGCACTCCGAGAGCTGCGTCTCCCTTCGACCCCACCCATCGCTGACCCACTTCCTCCATGTCAGATATTTAGTTTTAGAGAAATTAAAGAAAGAAGACGCGCAAAGAATCCACATCTTCAGCTCCTTCTTCTACAAGCGGCTGAACCAGAGGGAGAGGAGGAACCTTCCCGACTCTTCCAACCTCCCGTGAGTGTCGGCCGTGTTCACGCGACCCCCCCGCCCCTCGAATATCTCTAGTGCGGCGCTAACGTCTGCTCCTCCCCAAAGGATCCAGAAGAGGAAACACAGCCGAGTGAAAACGTGGACGCGACACGTCGACCTGTTTCAGAAGGACTTCATCTTCGTTCCCATCAACGAGTCGTGAGTTCTGCCGAATCACATGACCGCTCTCGTGAAGCACCGCGGTTTAGCTTCTGTGATTGGAATCCATATTTGAATCTGCGTGTTTTGTTCAAGCAGAAGTACAGGACTGTCT
Organism: Fistularia commersonii; assembly: GCF_037954325.1. Taxonomy (NCBI): domain Eukaryota; kingdom Metazoa; phylum Chordata; class Actinopteri; order Syngnathiformes; family Fistulariidae; genus Fistularia; species Fistularia commersonii. The sequence continues at coordinate 3,280,041 of NC_141319.1, read as the reverse complement.
CAGAAAACTAGAATATTGTGATAAAGTTCTTTATCTTCTGTAATGCAATTCCAAAAAAAAAAAAAATGTCATACATTCTGGATTCATTACAAATCAACTGAAATATTTCAAGCCTTTTATTATTTTAATATTGCTGATTAGGGCTTACATCTTAAAAAAACTCAAAAATCCTATCTCAAAATATTAGAATATCATGAAAAAGTAATTTTTTTTTTAATTGCATTACAGAAGATAAAGAACTTTATCACAATATTCTAATTTTCTGAGACAGCCCTGTACATGCATTTCTTGTTTTATATAATCAGCCGTCCCTTTGCTATTCCCATCGGCGTATTAATTCGTTCCCCTTTAGTTTCTTTATCTAGTAACTGATAGCTTGTGAAGTTATGACTGACGTACCGGCATCTGTGAAAGGGCTCACTGGTACCTGGCGGTCATCTGCTTCCCCGGCCTGGACGGCCCCGTGTTCCACCCCACCTCCGCCCCGCCAGAGGAGCCCCCGTCGGAGGAGAGCATCCCGGACCACTGCCGCCCCCTCTCGCCGGACGGAGATGCGCTGGACAGCCCCTCGGAGGACCCGTCGCCGCCCGAGCGCCATGCGGAGGAGCTCGGCGCTGACGGAGAGCAGCAGCTCAGCAGTGAGTTTCGCTCACTCGTCTTTGTTTTCAAATCATTTAAAAAAATCATGTGAAGAATAAAAAAGAAAAAGGGTCACTCGTGTTGTAAATCCCAGCAGTCATCGGGCAAGAGGTGGGGTTCACCGGATATAGAGACGTACAAGTATTCACACATCATATAGATAGAAAAACAGCCATTCACCCTCTCACTCACGTCATTGAGAAACATTCAACCATTCACTCCTTCATTCACACAACTATTTACCTGCTCAAAGTGAAACACTTAAATTTGATCCTGCCTCACTGCTCCAATATAACATTTTTCCAGTTATATTTCTAAGGCTTATAATATTGTATTTTTTAAATCTCCTAATAGGGTCGACAACATTATATCATGTATTCATAAATGCATTCGAAATCAGGAAATGAACTCCTAGCATTGAAACAAATCTGTATACAGAGGAGAAAACTTCATTAGTCCGTCTGAATAGGAAGTATTTTGTGTGTACGACAGGCGAGTTGCACAGAATCAGCGTCTGTTACGGGTCCCGAAATGGCGAGGACAGCTTGGCGTTCTCCGACGACCAGAGCTCCTGTCAGGTAGGTGCGCGTCCTTCCCCGTCCGCCGGCCGGTTCTCACCTCCCGGCCTTAACACGTCCCCTCCGCCCCCCCTGCAGGACGAGTGCAGCGACGACGGGATGGACGACGCCCTCTCCTCGGACGCCGCCGCGCCCGCTTCCAATCTCCGGCTCTGGAAACAGTGAGTGGCTGCAGCCGAAACCGTTTGGCCGGTGAATACGTGGCGCCCGTGGACTGCATGCTGATTCCTGTGTCTCCGCAGGCCCTGTATCCTGGTCATGGACTCCCTGCGTGGCCCCGCCCGGTCTTCCGTGGTCAAGACACTGCGAGAGTGAGCTCATTACTGTGTTTGAACAGGAGAGAGAGAGAGAAAGTGTGTTTGTGTGTGTGTGTTTTGAAGGAACTCCTCATGCTCTCCTCCTTCATTCGGGCTTCACCAGTAAGATTTGCTGATCGCGATAAATCGAGCCGCCGCCTGTGTCTTCCAGGTACCTGGAGGAGGAGTGGGAGGCGAGGAAGGGCAGCCGGCGGATGTTCGGGAAGGACGTGATGAAGGGTTCGAGTCCCCGCGTGCCGCAGCAGGACAACTTCAGCGACTGCGGCGTCTTCGTCCTGCAGTACGTGGAGAGCTTTTTTGAGGTGAGACCGGTTTCCAGGACAGCTCGATGGAATTTCCGGGCCAGGGAGTCTCTGTGTGAGGTCAGAGGTTACGAATTTTTTGAAGCTGAGCCATCTCTCAGTTGGAAGGTTTTTTTTTTTTTTTTGCTTTATGATACGAGCCGAGAGCTGTGTCCGCCATCTGTGAAATGGCGTTTATTGTAAAAGTCAGACGTGCTGCTCGCCGCGATGTAGCCCGGCTAAAAACATGGAAACACCCGAGCGAAGGGTGTGCGTTGTTGACTTGTCCACTGGTGAGACAGAATCTGCCAGAATCTTTGTCTGATCTTGAAGGTTAATACAAGCACCTTGTCTTTAAATTCCCTTCTATAATGTATTATTATATTCATACAATATTTGTTATTCATAAAGTACAATTTTCTTATTGGAAAACACATAACAAAACTGCAAACAATAGCATTTCAGTTCCTTCTAGTGGGGAAATTGAATTTAACAATGTATGTCAAGGTCTTGCTGTTTTTAATCGGACATGAATCCTGACTTGACGATGACTCTTCCGATGTTTTTTTTTTTTTTTTCTTTTCTCATCACTTCCTGCGCTGACGATGTCACATAATTGTTTTTTTTTTTCGTTTTTTTTTTTTTCCTCCCCAGAATCCAATCTCGAGCTTCCAGCTGCCCCTCAACCTCTCCGACTGGTTCCCGCAGCAAAGGATGAAGACGAAGCGCGAGGAGATCAGGCAGCTGATCCTGAACATCCAAATGCAGCAGGAGGCGGGGTCCTCGGGGGCCGGGCCCGCCGGGCCGGCGGGGACGGGGCCCGTGGGGACCTTGTCGGAAGAACTGGAGATCCAAGAGACTTGCGAGTCGACCGAGGGACGGTCTGGCTTACCCATCAGCCCCTGATCGGAGAGCACTTGCCCCCCCCTACAACTTAGACTTTGTATAAAATAAGTGGCCTGTAAATAAATAGAACTGGCTGCAGGTTTTCGTCCCCTTTGTAACTCAGCATTTGATGACGGAACCGTTAACTTAAGTTCTCATGGACGTTCACAAGCTGTTGATCCTATTTTTATGGTTCAAGCGGATGGAGACGAGACAATAAAGAAAGTTGGTGTTCTTCAGCGTTCGTTGTTCCTCCATCTATCGAAAGCAGAAAGGGGGTGAACTCGGCTAATGTCACCTTCTTTGTCAAGGATACTCGTTCTCTGGTGGAGGCAGACGTCAAATCCCTTCACGTTGTCAACTATTCCGGTTTTCGTAGATAAAAGTTTCAAACGTGAGTTATAATCAACCAATCAAAAGCTGCGAAATGATATTAAAGGAGACTTGTCTGTTTAATGGCCTTACCTAGAATTTTACCTTAACTGCAAGCTGTTTAATGAAGGAAACATGGTTTAAAATGTTTGAAGTATTTAAAAATCAGAAAAAAAAATGTATTTAACATTACGGAGTGGTTTGACTGTTCTGTTGGAACTCAGGTGGCATAGGTGCATGTTTGTGCCATTTTCAAAATGGATTTGTCTCGGTCAGCTGTTTTCTTGTGAGGAAATTGACAGACCCGGTGAGAAACAGACTAAAAACAGGTCCAAGCCTGCATCGCCAAAGGGGTTTCAACATTTTGGCCAAAATAAGCACGGAGTTAGCATACAGTGGGGTTCTTCACACGGTGAAGCGGTCTAGAGCACTTCAACCCATTTGATAGTCCATGGTTATTATTCCCAGTAGGCAGACATGGTTGCCGTGGCAACTTGGCTCTCCATGTTGTCCGTGTTGTCCCTTTGCAGCGGTTTGTTAACTGCCTGGATAGCCGGATGGCTCTTTGAACTTTTCTGTCCAGAAGTGGTGTTGGATACTATTTGGCTGTCGACACAAAGGTTGAAGGCCCACGCTGAGAAAATGAGCATAGAACACACAACTCTTTTTACTTTATTTACTCGTATTTACCAAGAGCGGTGTGTATGTGTGTGCAAAGGGGAAGCTGTAAAGTCACACGGGGGGGGGGGGGGCGTGCACCGTGATGCCATCGCGGCATCGGCGGCGGCCGATACCACCGAAAAGTTCACGGGGAACTTAACCGCTCCTGAAAAAGCGCAAGGCCTTTTGACCTTTGACCCTCGACTCAAGTGAGGGAAAACCGTATTCTTCCCCGTTCTCGTCGTCTGCTGTCTCGAGGCGTTTCCCCGGCGCTGGCAGCGGCGTCACACGGGGGAAGCGCGTAGTGAGCGCGCTCTGTGCCGGGTTTCCAATCAAGCTCCACAGAAGCCTGGATTCTAACCTTCCGTCTCCCCGTCCTCTGAATCGTTCTTCCTGCTCCTGAGGTCCGTGATTTCCTGGATCTCCTGGAGCTCTTGCCTGAGCACCGTGTTTTCGTTCCTCATGGTCACCTCCACGTTTTCGTGGTAATGCTTGAACTTCTTGTCCTGCAGGTCGTTGTTCAGCTCGAGGATCTTCTGATGCAGGCGCTCGTTCTCGCTCTCCAGTGAGTCCAGCTCCGCCTTGTGCCTCTTGTCCAGCTCCTCGTTCAGCTCCTGCAGCATCTTGATGTCCGTCTCCAGGTCTTTCCGCATCCCCTTCAGCACGTTGTCCACTTTCTTCTGGATCTCCAGTTGCTTGAGCAGAGACTCGTGCTCCAGCTGGAGGCTCATTTTGTTTTGATTCTTGGACAGGTGGATGTCCTCGTGGAGGTCGAGGATTTTTTGATTGAGGTCAAACACCTGGTACTGAAGGTTGTTGGCTGTTTCTCGGCTCTTCTCGATCTCGGCCTCCATCTCTATGATGGCTTTCGCCTTCTTCTTGTCGTTCGATCGCCAAGCTTCTCTCTTCAGCTCCATGATTTTTTTGTGGTGCTCCTCGCCCTTCCTTTGGAGCTCGGCGTTGGTCTTCTGCAGCTCGGCGTTTTTCGCCTGCAGCGAGGCGATGCTGGGGGCGAGGCTGGCCTCGCCCTCTCCCTCTTCTCCCAGGAACATCACTCCCCTCTTTGCGTCAGCCATAGCATTCGATTCCTACTCATTGACTCCGTCTCCGGTCGTCGGATTCCTTAAATAATTTCAGAAAGCTGGGATGTCGTCCCCGGACGGCCGCTCCCGCTGTGAATTTGCTGAGAACTCGGCTCACAGGCGGTCGAGCAGCATCACAGAAGCGAGGTACGCCCGCGTTAGCGCGTATATTTGAGGAGGTGCATCGGCGAGGACCATCTGTGATGTCAAATCTGGAGGAGCTGCCTCGCATACTGTAAACAAATGAGTCACGATGTCAAAGCTTGCTCCTCTATGTAAGCTCAGCGGTTCTGGGATGGAAGCACGGCCTCCTGACCGCCGGGAGACCCTAGCGCGGATTCAACGTCGTCGGGTTTTCGTGTATTTAAGGGAACTCCCGGTTCGGGTGCCGCCCAATCGGCGTCCGGGCGAGTCTGTGATTCGGCCTCCGGGCAAACCTGAATTCCATCCGTTTCACTTAAACCCTGCGGTTGGTCGGTGTTGCCGCACTGACCTCACAGAACGCTGTGATGACAACGCGGTTCAGCGGACCGATAGCGCTGTATAGCTTCACAGAAGAAGATTGCATCCATGATGCGAATGAAAGTTCACTTTGGAAGGGGGTTTTTCCTCTTCTGTCACCTGTGAACATCAGAAAACCAGGACTGTGGGCATCGGAAGAGTCATTCAAAGCAAGTCGGGGACGGTTTGAGCACTTTAAAAAGACGAACGGCATTCACTGCGTTGCTAAATGAAGTTTAGCCATAATGTGTAGCAAAGTATGCATGTTACATTTAGCAACACGTTGTAGCTTTGAGTGTATCGCGAATAAGTTAAGCGAAAGCACCAAATGAAATACTCCAAGCACCTGCATCTTTGTCCAATCTTCAAGGTAAATACACTTCATAAAACCAGTTTATTTCTTTACATTCGCTTTTTATATATATATATATAGCAGTGTTTGTTACTTATGTAGTGCAAAACATGTAACAAAATTTAGGGAACGGATCCATTTCGTTTCAGTTCATTTCAGTGGGTAAATTTACTTTGATATAAGAGCAGATTTGAGTTACAAGCTCAGTCACGGAATCAAGTAAACTTGTAAGTCAAGGTATCACAACATAGTTTTCTTATTACTCTTTCATTCATTCGTTCATTCATTTTCCATTTTGACTCCGTTTAGTCGGACCGGTTCTGTCAACGGCACTCCATCAAGACATCCATTCAGAGTTAGTCAGACTCATCACCATGGTTACCGAGAAAATGACAGCGAAGGCCGTTCCAGGAATCAAATCTTGACCTCCCGAGATAATCCGATTTGTTGGCCGAGCAGTCACAGAATCAAAGTTTAAATCATCCATCCGTTTTGCCGATGCCTTCGAAACGCTCCCTGCACAGTTCCCGACAGCAGGACGCCGCTGACGCCAAGGTCAATCAGAGGTCGCACATCCTTCGCTTGAATAAAACCAGACAAATCCTGATGCAAAACTCGCTGTATCATCTTCTGTCAGAGTACAGACACAAGCTTTGTATTCTAGCGTCAACTGCTGGTCATTGATTTTTCACTGCCAGAAGTAATAGCGGGTTAATAAAAGCCAACTGAGATCTATCAGAGTAAAACCCTGGACGAATGGCGGTTTAAAAAAGTGGCGTTCCCCAGGGTTCAATCTTAGATCCTGCACTTTTTTGTTTGAAACATAATCCTTTTCTCCATTTCGATCCGTCAGTTAAATCAGGTCCAAGTCCCATTCCAGGTACTTTCTTCACAACACGGAAGGTCAGACACAATTCTGTGAAAGCATATGTCACATTTTGGATTTGATACATTCAGTTATTTAACAGTAAGGAGTGATTACATTCATTTAACATTACATTTAGTTACAATTATACTCCTACCGTTACACTGGAGGTTGGAAACCATTATCCAAATAAATCTTGGAAGGTTGAAAAATAAAAAACTCAAATGCTGAGCAACACACAAACTGTTTGGCTATCTTGTTGATTTTTGTTGTTGTGTTTGTTGCTTTCTGAAGACGTCGGTTCGGTGTCCGTCTGTTCTCCCATGTCTTGTCACGTAAACATGAGCACAGTTACCGTGGTTACAAAGTTACATATGGAACGTGTGTGTGTGTGTGTATTTCATGTGTGTGTAAAAGCAGAGGCTGTGATATCATAAAGGGGGAAACACAAAATCAGACCTGGGCGTTTTGCTTTTTTATCCGCCCCGCCAAACAATTTTCTTTGTTTATTATAATAAGTATTTTCAATCAATATTGAATTTAGAAACTTCTTATTTTTTCCTTTTGTTTGATTTTGAATGGAGGTTTACATTCAAAATAATGTCAGTACATTTATATGATGATTAGTGATTTTAAAGTTGAAATAAAATGCCAAAAAATTCAAATATTCAAACCACAATTTTCATTTTGTTCAATTTACATGATACCTAGTTTGCCCGCGCATAAAAATTATAAATTATAATTATAAATTCAGATAAGATAAGATAAGATAAGATAAGATAAGATTGGAATAATATTATGTGGCCCCCTGCCTGAAATCAAATCTTTGTGTTACTGGGTTAAAAAGAAAAAACATACAAGGAAAAAATGAAAAAGAAACTTTGCAATGTATTTTTTGCATCAAAATTCTGAGACAAAATAATTTTTTGACGAAAAAATGTCTAGTGGCATTGTTAAAACCATCTTTTCTTTTCTTATTTCTATAAAAAACACAAAAACAATAGCAAAAAAAAGGGGAAATTGAAAAGATGGATTTAGTAACCAGAATAACCTTGTAAACATGACACCTCCTCTTATACATGCTAGCAATCAATGTTCTAATAAATTCTAGTGGCAAATTCTCCCACTATGACAAGATTTTCTCTTTTAACACAACAATATTTTTAGGGTGTCATTTCATCATTTCTTTTTTAATATTCATTTTTAAAATTAATCCGTCGTATTTTTTAGAGGAACGGTTCATGACACATAAAGATTTTTATAATTTACCCGTTTACCTCCTTTACACTAAAACAAAGGAAAAATTTGGACTTAATGGACTTTAAAAGGGTAAAAAAAATAGGCAACCAGAACTAAGCGACAATATAAATATATCGTGAAAATAGCAATTACAATGACAATATTTGTGGACCCGGAGTCCTGTTTCCGATTTTTTCAGAGCTCGTCTATAAGTTGTCAATCGTGTTACGTCAACGTAAAGATTGAAAGACTCGATGATATCAAGTAGGTTTGAGATTGTCGTAAGGAAGAGGTAGAGACTGATCTAAAACGTCTCAGATTAACAACTTGTACTTCATCAAGATGGACCAACAACACGGGTTCCTCCTTGGCGGACGTGTTTGCTCGCTATGCAGTTGCATGCCGGCTTTTTTTCAAATACAGCCGCCTCCTCTACACTCTTTTTCTGCACTGCGTGAACGTCTCATTGCACTGCCACAGTGTTCATATTTATCATATTTGTAAAATATTTGCTATCATTATTTCTCAATTCATATCCAAATGCACTGCGGAAAGCAACGTAGGAATTTAACTGCACAGTAACACATGTTTCTACACTGTGATAATAAAAACTTTGAATTTTGAGATGAGAAGAGCGCGTCGTAATTCCGGCAAAACTTCTAAAATTTCCTCCAGTCCTTCAGTTTTCAGTCTGCGACCGTGTAAATCTTTTGGTGTAAATCCAGCATAACGTGTGTGATAAGAGGCTGAATTTGTAGAGTTTGTCTCTATATGAGGCTCTGGGGTGAACGCCGCCTCTCAGCCGACGCCGGCCGGGACGATAAAGATAATGAATATTTTATGACGGGGATCAAATGTCAGTTATCACTGAGTTCTTCAAGTTTCTTCGGTCACTTTTGTTTTTCCGTTTACCCTTCAAACACCGGAACGGCCGCCGCCCACGGGTGTTTCCACCACAACAGAGGGAAAGTAATGCGGGCCGGGTGACTTTTTCTTTGGGGTGGGGGTCGTTTCCATGGAAACGGCGGAGATGGAAAATCGGTCACAGCCGTTAGCGACAGGAAGCTGTGAAGTCCTTTCATGTCTTTCACAGTAAACCCCGCCGTCGGGCGACATCACGGTTCTGATGCTGTATAAAGGGAACCGAAACGCCGACCCGACGCCAAACCGAGGATGCAAACAATCTCAGCGACGCCGTCGTCGACTCACCTGGGATGAGAAGCTGCGGGAAACGTCTACTCTGAAGATTCACCTTTAACATGGATGTTATATCGGGCAACAAATGCCGGGCGTTCAGCAGCTCGCCCTCGCGGAGCCACCGCCGCTACCGCATGAAGGCCCCGACCTCTCAGGTGGACACGTGGGGCGTCGGGACGGCGTCGCAGACCCCGGCCGATTACGCCGAACAGCCCCCGAACGCCAAAAAGCGCGAGACCATCCAGATCATCACCAGGGATCTGATCCGCAGGGTGGCCGTCCCGCGCAAGGAGACGCTGGTGCACACCACCGTGCTGTCGCCCGCCGCGTTCGACGTGATGATGCGGCGGTGCGGCGAGGCCGAGGCGCCCGACGGGGCCGAGCGAGCGCAAGAAAAACTCCGGAGCGCTCGCTGGATGAAGCAGAAGCTGAACGAGGCGGATCTGCAGCGGGAGAAGAAGCAGCCGGTGCCGGACACCGACGCCCGCAAGCGGGAGCAGTTCGTGCTGAAACACGGGGGCAAGCTGGAGGACGAGGACGAGGTCAAGAAGCTCAACAGCCGGATATTGGAGGCTCAGTGCTGGGAAGCGCGACGGGCCCAGATCCGGGAGAAGGGACGCATCGAGGCGCAGCGGGCGAAGGAGGAAAGGCGCCTGGACGCCATGATGGAGGTGCAGAGGCAGCAGCTGGTGGAGAAGATGGGGGACCTTTGGGATCAGCGCAAGAAGCAGCGCTTGAACGAGATGGAGATCATCGTGCAGCAGATCCAGGAGCGCCAGCTGGAGAAGCAGGTCCAGCAGGACGTGGTGGAGCAGGAGAAGTGCGCGTATCGGCAGATGCACGAGAAGATGAAGCTGGAGGACCGGCGGGTCCAGGAGCAGAAGAGGGAGGAGCAGCGGCGGCTGCACCGCGAGGTGCTGCGCATCAACGAGGAGAACCTGAAGCGCCAGGAGAAGTTGAAGAAGGAGGAGGAGCTGGCCGAGCTCAGAGAGGAGGAATTCCTGAAGATGAAACTCCAGCGGGAGGTCGAGCGCAAGGAGGAGCAGAGGAGGATCCAGAAGGAGAAAGAAATGGGGATCTCCATGTTGATGACGCGCCAGGAGAAAGTTCTGGACCGCAAGGCCGAGCAGGACGAGATCCGAGCCCGCAAGGACCGGTTCCTCAAGGAGCGAGAGCTGAGGATCAAGGAGAAGGAGCTGGCCAAGAAGAAGAAGGAGGAGGTGGAGATGCTCAAGGTGGCGCGGCGCGAGCAGATCCGCTGCAAGGAGCTGATCGTGGGCGAGGAGGCGGAGCGCGACAAAGCCCGTCTGGACCGAGTGCTTAAGGTGCAGCGGGAGGAGCTGGAGAAATTCAACCGGATGAAGGAGAAGCAGCGGCAGGAGGCGCTCCGCTACTCGGAGGCCCTGCGGCGCCAGATCGCCGACATCGATCGCTGCGCCGCCGCCGAGCACAAAAAGCACCTGATCGACCTGAACAAGCAACGGGAGGAGGAGCACCTGAGGAGAGCCATCCTGGACGAGCACAAGGGGAAGAAGATCCAGGCCCTGCGGGCCAGCGGCATCGCCGAGGAGCTGTGTCGCTACGTGGAGAGGAAGACCGTCAAAGATGTGCTCTCCTGCCGGGGGTGACCTTTAACCACACACACACACACACACACACACACTTTACTCCTCATTTACATACAATGGTGTTGCACAAAAGACAGTGCAATGATGTCACTTCCTGTCACTCCGGATGAAGGTATTGTTCATCTTCAAAACGACGACAACAATAAGATGCAAGAATGCTACTTTTTTTTATCCAAAATGCAAAATTGTTGAATAAAAAAAAAACAAAAAACAATTTTAAAGCAATAAACGCCAAAAGAATTAGAGTTTTTATAACGCCCGTCATTACAATGCGATTTGTGATTTAGGGCGTCTTGTCTGTGTGGAGTCTCCTCAAAGTTCTCTGGTTTCCGACCAAAGTCCTGAAAAACACGGTAGAGGCTTTGCAACATCTGCACGTTTATTTTAGCATTTTTAAAAGAAAAACAAGGCGACTCTGAATGTACTGTAACAAAAACCCATTGTGAATTCTGTGATGCTACTCGACTGTGGCATTACAATAAGGACGTTATGTGCCAAAAAAATTCCAGTGTGACACACACACACACACACAACCTCCAGCCTTCCATCATCAACCCCGGCAGTGATGACATCACCATGACATCGATCCGTCCAATCACAGCTCGGCACTCATCCTTAGCGGAGCTCATATTTTGACATTTTTATCATTTTTAAAGTCCTGTGTCGCAGCTCAGGTTCCGAAGCTGCCAGAGTTCATGTCCTGCGCGGCGAGAATAATAACCACGGACTCTCAGACGGGTTGAAATGATTTTATTTTCTCCCTGTGCTGTTTCATGGTGTGAAGAAACACCGATAGCTCACGCTGGACTTATTTTGGCAAAAATGTTGACACTGGGAAACCCTCTGACCCCAGGCAGAAGAGCTTGCAAGTCTTCATCTGTCTATTTCTTGCTGGTTCTGTGCATTTTGTCGCAAGAAAACATGCGATCATTGACCGCAGTAGTTTTTAAAGAAGTTTCCTCTTGCCTCGGAGCAGGAGCGAAAACGGTTTCAGGGAACCGATGCCCATGTCGTCCGACTGCACGAAGAAGAAACAGTCTGATTCCTGTAAAGTTTCTAGGAACTGCAAATGATTCCTGCAGCATTTGTCTCAAAAGGTCCGACGGGGCCGCGTCCGAGCTCCCTCTGCTGGACTAAATCCCGCACTTTGTGATCACAAAAATTGGAGTATGTGTCACTTCTGAGCCACAATTTCACTGAACATACTGAACATCTGCTGATGAATGATGTTTCATTGATGTAACCACGTGCTAATTAAGGTTTTTAAGTTCATTGTATGTGTGTGTGCATGCATGTGCATGTGTGTGTGTGTGAGCCAGGTGTTTAGTGACTGAGCCGGTGTTTAGTTCCAGGACACTGAATCATTCATGACCCTTGAATTGTGTTTTGTTGTTGCACTTATGAACTGAGTCCAATGCATCCATCAGATAAAGAGTGACTGCTGGGGTTCATGACCTCCATCACACACACACACACGCACACACACACACACACATGGCAGTGATTAAGTGACTGTTTCATTCATTCATTCATTCATTCATTCATTGTCTAGACTGCTTATCCTGCACTCAAGGTCGGGGGGTTGGATTGTATCCCAGCTCTCATTCGATGGGAAGCGGAGTTCACATCAAAAACATGGCCACATAAAAAGACATACAACCATTCAGACCCTTGTCCACATGTGGGAGACATTCAGCTATTCACACGTTTCAGCAGATTAGGGCCTCCGGTGAATCTTCTGCATGATTTTGGACCGTGGGAGGAAGCAGAAAAAGCTGCAGGAAAACCCACGCAGACAATAGGACCACATGCACACTGAGAAGCCCAGCATCGAAAACAGGCTTTCTTGCTTGCTTCTTGCTGCGCCACGACCCTTTTAATTAAAAACCAAATGAGGAACATATTTCGATTTCATCCACTGGGACTAAAGTTAATTCAACCTTCTATTTAGAACATGCATTTTTTGTTTCAGGAGCATGACATTAAGTTGACTATATAAAAACATCTGAAATGAGGGTTATTCCTCCAGTAGGGATGGAAAACATCCTTCAATGACTTATCGTTGTAGAGGCTGACTTTGTTTAGATCATATTGTAAACACCCACGATCCAGATCTTTTTATGTAAACAATGAAAACGAATATTTTTTGGCTTTTACATACTCAAACGGATGCTTTAAATAAACCATGTTGTTATTTTGAATTGAAATGTCTCACGTTTAACTGGCTTCATCCACATGGTTTGGCTTCATGATGAATTAATTGCAGTCTTCTTCGAGCATCCATGCAATCGGCAGCGCCCCCTAGCGGACGGGAGGCGAAACGGCAGGGATGAACCGGGCTTGTGACGTCACGGGGCAATTTCCCAGGATTGTTGCGGGAGTCGGAGGCTGCAGGGCGGCGAGAGTGTGGCCCAGGCTGCCGGAGCAGACGCCGAACACCCGGAGACCCGGCGCGGCGGATACGACGTCTTGTCGCGCTTTCGGGATTCTTTTTCCTCCCGAAACCCTCCGAGGGAGACGCCGCCCGAGTGTCAACACGAACACGGTAAGCAGCGCCGGCAGCCTTCGCTTCCACCGGGAGAATTTCTCCCAGATATTAGCTAGCCGACGGGCTACAACACACGGCGGCGTCTCCCCGGTGCTAGCAGCCAGCATCCCGGGACACCGCCAGCTCTCGCTCCCCCGATGGAAAACCTATCAAATTGCGAAAAACTCCTGCGGCCCTATTCTTTTTCCCCACACCTTCCGTCAGGTCCGGACCGTCCTTGCTCTGCGCCGTGAGGGAAGGTATATTCCTGACAACACCGATGGTGCGTGGATTCGTGTAGCTTTGTTCCGGCTACGAACTCCCTTTAAACACCTGTGCATTTAAGGTTTTATTGACCGTGTGGGCGAGTACCTCGAACGTAAAGTATGTGGGATAGTTTCGCACCGTGGAAGAGGTGATTTTTCTCAGTTCGGCATCATGAAAATCAACCGTTTTGGACGACGTAGCGTGCATCAGCAAAGTTTTTACTGAACTCTGGGGCGCTGTCGTTGCCGGCGGGGGCTGCGCTCTGTCCAAAGAGCGCAGTCCAGATAGTCAGGCAAACTATTAAACAAAAGTTGTCATGTGGGAATATTGGTGGCGTTTCCGGGAGAACAACGTGGCCGAATTGAAGGCTTGTTGCTACGGAATCGAAGGAAGTCCAGGTCACCGTTCATCACTCAAATTTGAGGGAAATGAACAGCTGATTCGAAAGTTTCAGCTTTTCCGAACGCACTTCGGCCGTGGCGCCGGCTGTGCGTTTGAGCGAACAGAGGACTCGGCGGTGCAGACATGACACCGGTTTGTGTTATTGTACAACAGCAACACAAATATATCACATCTCACTACATGAGCATGGCTGCGGCCTACACACACACACACGCACTCGCACACACACGCCGGGCCTGGGAAGCAGAATCAATGGACAGTCCCAGCCTGAGACACAAAGCTGCAGCAGCAGGTCCAGTTTCCTGGTGATAAAGAGTGATAAAGTGTGACGTGCCCGAGGCGCGTACACGCGGCCTGCTTCATATTGCACGGTTATATAACCGGTGTGATTGTGCAGCCAGAGAGGCTCACGGATCCAGGTTCTCTTTATGTCTCGGGCGAGGAATCCTGTGCCCCTGGACCTCATTGTGACCCGGGGCCGAGGCCGGCGTCCGGGCCCCTACTCGTTCCAGAGTAGTTTCATGTTTAAGAATATGTTTGTCATTGTAAAGTCTTTTACGGAGTATCCAAGTAAATAGAAAATAATAGCCTCTTAGATCATCGACACTTGACCTTTTAGTGGTTTGTGTTTTTGGTCTCGGTTCTTCTGATTTTTCTCATTTGTGACTTCAATATGTCGCTGATTTTCTCATGGTGGCAAAGAGGACCACACGGTTTGCCCAAATATTATTTCTAAGCGGCACTTATCAGGGGAAAATGACAGAAAATTCTCTGTGTGGCTTCCCAACTTTCAGTTAATTTATTTTGCCGTCAAGTGTTTCATTTTTGATTTGAAGGAAAAAATTGCGTCTAACCAAATTCTAGCTAGTTCATCCGCTCACTCATTCAATCATTATCTTAACCGCCAATCCGGCAGTCATAGTGTCGGAGGTGCCGATCCCAGCTGTTACTAACAGAGAGGCGGGTTACAGGGTCACATGTAGCCGTAAAACAATTCACTCTTTCATTCACATTGAAACGTGAAACCATTTACTTTCTTTTTCACACATCCGGACAATTTGAGGTCTCCGGTGAACCTCTTGCATGTTTTTGGGCTGGAAATCAAGTGAATTTGCTCGAAAAGAAACCAAACGAGCTGTTTTGAGGGGACAAACGGACGCAGGTCTGCACTGCTCCGCCGGACAAATGAAGCCATATTTCAAAGCCTCTTGCATCTGCATCGTGTTTCCATTGTAGTAATATTAAACTTTGCACCTTCCATTAACCTGGAGTAGGTCTTGTGACCCGTGTTCTTTTGAGAAGGGCGGCGGCCCGGCGGGTCAAAGTCCCCGGGAGAAACCAACGCCTTCCTCCCGTTCGGCCGCTGAAGACGTCGCTGGGAAATTAGCTGTCAGACTATTACTGCGCTTTTCAACGGCATCGCTGACTCTGAAGGGCTGCACACGCAGTGACGGATTTTCACCTTTGTGTGTTTTCTGATAAATTACAAATCAGGGGACTGACAAAACTGAACAAAAACCAGCTTTTCCTGCAGTGAATGAGAATATTCTGGCTCTTACAGTCTCCGCGGAAACCCCGTGTTTATGGTGATTCAGCATTTGCATGTTGAATCACCATAAATCAACAACAAGCAAAGCAAGGTGTGCAGGTCACGTCCTGTGGGATCAGCTGTCCGGACCTCACCAAAGGACCTTCTTCCTCATATTATCCCCTTGTGAATTCATTTTTAAAAACAGCAAGGGGGGGGGAAACCTCAATAAGATAACCTTTGACCTTTAAAATCAGTAAGAAATTGACCTGAAAAGGAGGAAGGAGGAAGTAAACCTTTGATTTAACCAATGAAGGAGCAAATCAGTGAGCCCCCCTCTGGTTTCCTCCCTTGAAGTTTAACAGAAATATTTAATTTTGAGTTGATTTGCAGTTCGTGGGTTCGTCTGAGCAGGTCTTGCTGTTTCACATCGCCGAGGCTGCCGTTTATGAGTTGTTTAATTCGAAGACTTTATCCCCCCCCCATGTGGAGGAGCAGGAAGTGTCCCGCACATCCTGTAAGAGGGATGGATGAATATTTTACAGGAAATCATTTCCATCCCACAAAATCTTTTATTGTAGGCTTAGACGAGATAGTAAAGCTTTTATTTAGTTTTACAGTCAAGCAAATATCTGCTGCAGGGTGGTGTGTGTGTGGGGGGGTGTGTGTGTGTTATTCAAACAAACCATACAAAAATCACCTGAATCGACTCTTGGAGTCCTGCCTGAAAGTCAAGAGAAATCAGGAAAACCGCGATGAATTGTGTCATCGATCCAATTCCTTATCGGTGGGATGTGATTTGTGAATATAAGGATGGTTGTCCAGCTGGGAGGGAGTTGATAACAGACGCGTCAGGCGTATTGATCGACCGATCGAGACCCCCCATCGCCACCGGCGCGATCACATGACCTGCTGTGTTTGCATAGGCGTGTATACCTTCATAAGAGATAAGATACAAGATAAGGTAAGATAAGATTTCCATGATACTTGTCCCGCTTGGGGGAAATTGTGAACGAGCAGCAGGAGATGTCAGGATCAGAAAACACTGCCAACAATGCAACCAAATAGTGAGTAAGGCCAGAGTCGGCGTGTGCGAAAGGATCAGTGTGAGTCGGTGGGGAGTTTAAAAGATAAACAAGGGGAGATTTCAATTAGTGTTATGACGGTATTAGCCGTGAGACCGATAAAAAACATTTTGAATTTTTTTTTTTTCTGTGTGTTGTTCCACTTTCCGGAGCCCTTAAGAGAAAAGGCCAGACAAACCTTGCCTGTTGGTTTTTATTTAGCGCAAGAGACTCCATCGCCAATTTGACCTTTACCCAGCAGCTAACAGTTACGGCATCATCACCATTATCATCATCCTCATCTCGGTTCATGAGTCTGCAGAGAGTGTCGGTGTCTGATCCCCCCCCCCCCGTCCGTTTGCGGCCAATTCCAAGACAGGAAACACCAGGACAAGTCAAGTCAGGTTTTCTTTAAACGGCGCCAAATCACAGTGAAGTTGTCTGATGGCTCTTTCCGTGTAGAGAAGATCTGGACCTCTGTGAGCGCCTTTTACCACTGCAGAAAGCTTGAACTGATAGCAGCTCAATGTGGGTGCCCTCTGCCTCGACCGGTCACGGATCCCTCCTTCCTTTTGACGTCACACAATTCTTAGACGTTGCAGAAACAGTCACGTGGGAATGACATCGAACTATTTAGATTCTTTCAAGATGAACTGAAATAGTACATTTTAAGGTCCCGTCTGTAGCCGTGCTTTTCAGCGGGACGGAGAAGCGGCCATCATTCTCCGGTCGTCCCGCGAGACAGAGGAACGGATGAGTCCGATGAAGGGCCGAGAAAATATCCGGTCCCTCCGGTGGTCGGGGTCCTCATCTCGGAGGCTGGTCGCGTTTCCTGCCAGCACGCGGCGTCTGAAAACCCGGCCTTTTGGAGTAAAAATAGCCTGTTGTGGAACGTACTATTTTTACAGACCGGATTACTTTCAGTGGCTGCCTCCATCAGCTGCGACATCACTATGAACCCGGTAGCCATGGCAACAGAGGGAGTAGCCCATCTGCGGCTTTTAAAACACCAGCGAGACACACGGGCCGCGGCGGATTATGATGTCACCGGAGTCCCGTGACGATGCGATCCCCTTGAAAGTTGCAGAGTCACGGCGCCCTGGACCTGGCCGGCCGGGCTCATTCAGTGGTTTTACTCCACTTGTACTTTGACCCAGTTAATCTGCTTGTTTCTGGAGTTTCACAGATTCTTGTTCATCAAACAAAAGACACCCTGCTCTCCCGTCCACGGACGGCCGGCCCGCCGTGAATATGGAGTCATCGCTTGCAATGCATTTGTAGATCTTTGGTGTTTCCATGTTTGCAAACTCCTCTGGATCGGTGCCTGTCATTGTGATCATTTCACTTTGTTTCCTCCCTCCTTTTTTGTCAGTTTGCCTACTTTAAACAGTTAAAGTCCGACATCGTGTGTGTTTGTGGGTGGGGGGGAGTTCTTCGGACAGCTAAGTTTGAACAAAAGCGAATCAGATGCCTCACCCTCAATAGCTCAAACAAATAAAACCTGAAACTCGCCTAGTTTTACTTGAAATTCAGAAAGTAAAGCCAAGCTATTAGACATATTGTGAGCATTTTGGTTCGTTACAACTGTATTGAATTATTTCTATGTACAATATATGTTGGTGTGCCTTGCATATCTGAACCCATATTGCACAATACAACTGTTGTGTTCATGACCTTACTCTGATGACTTGCACCGAATTAAATAAGCCAGGGATGTAGCTACTGCTAGCCAGCCTCAAGCACGCTTCCAAATGATCATCGGTCATGGCAGTACGGTATTTGGACTTCATGATCTTCGCGTGGGAATAGGCCGACTCACATAAAAAAGTGGACACCTGTGATTTTGGTTCCTTCACACTTTTCCTCCTCAGCTCGCTTTTCGGAGGGAAGTCGGCGTCGTAGTTTTTATGAACGGTTTGAAAATGTCGCTCCACGTTTCCCTCCTTCAGTACAGTGATGGTAGACTGTCAGATGAGGCAAACGCACTTCGAAAATGACATAAAAACAGTCCTCCTCCCACTCCCTATGGAAGTGGTATGTTCTTACTTGGTCTGTCTCCCCCACTCAGTTTAATACCCTTAAATTGAAAATAAATAAAATGGAGGATAACTAGGTAATGTGCTAGCTTGTTAGAGTTAGCGCCGTTATAAGCGCATGCACGGTGACCCATCCGTCAGAAAAGGTCAGATCGGCTGCCCTGTAAGTGACAAATCTCATCGTGAAGACGGATGATAGGATGACGTTTATTTTTTTAATAGCGCGCGATCAACCCACGCTACCTTTGGGATCGACCGGTTGATCGCGATCGTGCCTGTATGAGTCTGAAAGAGAAGGTGAACGTTTTCATGTTTATATAATGTGTGTATGAGTGAGTGAAGGGTTGTATGTCAGTATCTGATCTGTGAATGTTCACATGTCCCGAGATGTGACCCGGTGATCGGTCCAGGGTTAACCTCGCCTTTTTCCCAATGACAGCTGAGATAGGCTCCGCCCCCTCCAGACCCCACCCAGCGGCGTTGGCTGAGGCGCAGTACAAATGCAAGTGCAGTACGGTCGGGATAACGAAAGAGTGAATGTAAATCAACATTTTACATAGTTAAGTCAAAACGAGTTTTAAACTGGAACTGCGACAAATAAGAGGACGCACCAAAGCTCTCAGGCAGGGCGGGTCAGGTTTTTTCACGACATCGAATTAAATCAGGTACGCTTGTGAAGCGTGTGTTGAAATGAAACGTGCGGTGAGAGAATCCTGTGCTTGGGAACCGCCGGCTCGACATCGGGCCCCTCGCCGGCCGTGGACGTCGCTGCCGTGTTTAATGAACAACCTTTATTGTTCGCGGCGGCGGGAGCGGGTTAATGTTGAAGCGCCTTTACTGTCGCGGGTTTCGCTGAAATCATCAGAACTAGGCTGCCGGAGGAGCGTCTTCCTGCCGATCAGAGGCTGAAGGTTAACAGATGAACAGCCCGTCCCCTCCGGCGGGGGCCGTCCCTCCCCCACTCCCTACCCTCCAGTCTTGACAAGTTTTTACAAAGAAGCCACAAACCAAACCCTTTGCTTGACGCCTTGAAAGGATGCGGGCGCATTCATCAAAACATTGAGCTCCGGAGTTAGCGCGCGTAAAAAGAGGGGACGTTTTCCGTCACCTGAGGCGGAGCAGCTCAAAAGCTGTGCGTGCATGTGTGGAATTCAAATGGAAGAGTAGAAAACAGTTTTGTTGTGATGAAATTCAACTGTTTCAAGTGTCTGTTCTCTGCACATCGCCAAATTGTTGTTCGTGTGTGTGTTTGCGTCTCTATCCGCCATGTGACACTAAAGGCTCAACAATTATGCTATTTTCTGCGCACGAGTGTCTTAGCTCAAACAAATGCCTACACACACATTGCAGGAAGTTTCCCTGCTGCCACCCTCAGTTCGCAAACAAATGATCTCAGATACACAGGCTCACGCACGCAGAGACACACTCGCAGTATCGTCATGGCAACCAGACCGGTAGACATCGTCTGACGCCATGGCTGTGTTGCAGGTGTGTGCCAGCGAGCGGCGTGATGGAGGACGGGAAGCCGGTGTGGGCGCCCCACCCCACGGACGGGTTCCAGCTGGGAACCATCGTGGACATCGGGGCCGACAGCCTGACCATCGAGCCTCTCCGGCAGAAGGGCAAGGTGAGTCCAAAACCGGCCGCTAACTAGCTTAGCGAGTCCCAACCCGAGTCCTCCATCATCCGTGAAAAAGGAAGCCGGCCTCAAAGGGAAGTCGGACTCAACACGGCTGCTTCCATCATCAGGTCCTGAGAGACTTTCCGGGACAACAATGTCCATTCTGTCCTGCTGTGGCAGTTTGTACCAGTGTGTTTCTGTGTAGCCGCGTGTGCGCGCGCGTGTGTGTGTGTGTGTGTGTGTGTGTGTGTGTGTGTGTGTGTGTGTGTGTGTGTGTGTGTGTGTGTGTGTGTGTGTGTGTGTGTGTGTGTGAGCGGTGCGGAATGCACCCGACTGAGAATGTGATCCGGCCTCCCCGGCAGAATGACTGACTGTGCGTAGTGTTGCCGCACGGATCGGCCCACAAACCTGGGGTCACGTGACCCTGGCCTGGCGCCGGGTGACGACCCCGAGGCCGTAACGCTGATGACAAAGACTCAACGTGGCCGTGACCGTGGACAATCAGACCGGTCAATAAACGCCCCAAGCGCCAATAATTGAAACAGATCCATAATTGCATCGGCGTAAAACGACTCGCTAGTTTTTACACACAAGCTGTAAAACACACCCTCTGGGCTTCACATCCCGCTGTGACCTGATTGGCTGCAGCTATGATGTCATACCGTCTCCTGCTGAGAAACATGTGACCAGATGGCCACACGTCCGTCAGCATATAGAAGAACCCAAGTGTGGAATTAAAAATCAATGAGTGAGTGAATAAATTAATAGTTTGCCTGAAACGTGCCAAAATGAGACGGAGAAATTAAAATGTAGCACCAGCATGACAGTGTAGAGAAGTGTGCTAATCGTAATACACAGAATATGCAAATAGAGAGCATAGATACAAATAAACAAAGACGATGTACAATTTATACAATAGAATACAAAATATAAAAAGAAATTAAAGAAATGCTTTTTGCAGGGAATGGTTATATATATAATATAAAATTTGGACAGGGATGAGAGGACATGTGGTTAATCAAAGTGATAGGAGAAGAGTATAAAATTAATTTAAAAGTTACGTGACATATTTGTGAATATGTTTTTATCATTGTTTCAGTATGCAGTGTTTTTCTAATTTTTCTTTAAACATATTCATACTGTTCGCTTCTTTTTCCTCCTTTAATTTTTAGACTAAAAAATTGATTATTTCTTGACCTTTTTTTTCCCAATTTTTTAAAAAAAATTCTATTTAATTTCTTTACAGGTCAAATGTTGCCGTTTTTGCCACAAAGTTATTTGATTCTCCTCATTTCGTTTTCAGGTCAAATAATAAACACAGCATTAGTTAATCGCGGTCTCCTGAGTAAATTTGGCTGAGAACCAAATGAGACGTGCTCCACTGGGACCAGAAATCAGTAGAGGGAATAAAACTACGATTTAATCGGGGTTTTGATTGATGCCGATCGCTGTCGTCCGTCAAGGTTGGCCCTTCTTACTCAGATCAACTTTGTTTTCCAGACGTTCCTGGCTCCTGTCAGCCAGGTGTTTCCCGCTGAGGATGATGTCAACAAACACGTGGAGGACAACTGTAAGTCCGGATTCCACGTTTCTAAATATGTTTGGTTTCTTTTAGCTAGATTAAAAAAAAAGACAACTTTTCATCCAAATGACAGTCGTATTCCGAAACTTATCAACTTAAGTAAAGAACTAAAAACGACTAAGACCAAACACATGACCTCATTAAAATCCCATGTTTCCTTCCAATACAGTATTTATTTCTTCATGGATCCAATGTGTCTCATGTTTTCATCAACAACAACATCACTCCCGAATCGTTCATTGACTTTGACCTCCTCCGCAGGTTCTCTGATGTACCTGAACGAGGCTACGCTGCTCAACAACGTCCGCGTCCGATACAGCAAAGACAAAATCTACGTGAGTCTGCCAGAGCTAACTTTCTGCTCCGAACCTCTTAAAGACACCGAAATACTCCCTGCACTTTGTCGCAAAGCCTGATGACAAGAACGTAAATCCAAAAGGTGATGTGTCCACCTTCTGCGGTGCGACATTAGAAACAATAACATTATTTAATGTAAAGGCATCGCAAATGCTCAATGTAGGCGGCCTTCTGCCTCGACTGGCTGGGATAGAAAAGGAGGACAGAGCATAAAAGAGCTCAAAATGAAGGGCTGCTAAAAGTTACATGATAATAGTTGAAACTTTAGCATTTAATATTCATGGCATAAATAACAATGGTGGACGCCTGGCAAGACCACTGCAGTATATCATGCTGCGCCCCCTTTTAATTTTGCAAACCCTTTCCTTTTTCTTTTCAAAGGAGCTGTTATTCATCACCATGGGAACTGCTAACCATCTAGATCAGGGGTGTCAAACTCATTTTGGTCCGGGGGCCACATACAGTCTAATTTGATGTCAATGGAGCCGGACCAGTAAAATCGTGATCTAGAAGTGACCCTAAGTCCAAATTTTTCCTTTGTTTTAGTGTAAATGAAGTAAACAGGTAAATTATAAAAATCTTTATATGTCATGAACTGTTCCTCTAAAAAATACGTGACGAATTGATATTAAAAATGAATATTAAAAAAACATAGATGAAATGACACCCTAAAAGTATTGTTGAGTTAAAAGAGTAAATCTTCTTATAGTGGGAAAATTTGCCACTAGAATTTATTAGAAAATGGATTAATAGCATGTATAAGAGGAGGTGTAATGTTTACAAAGTTAATGGGGGCTATTCCCGTTATTAAATCAATCTTTTTAATTTTGCCCTTTTTTTGCCATCGTTTTTGTGTTTTTTTTTATAGAAATAAGAAAAGGAAAAAAAAGAAAACAATGCCAATAGACGTTTTCTCATCAAAAAATCATTTTGTTTTCAAATTATGAAGCACAAAATACATTGCAAAATTTCTTTTTCATTTTTTCCTAGCCTGTTTTTTTTTTTTTTTTGTATAAAATCCCCAGATGCATGTGAGAAAAAAACGTTCAGGCAGCACTAACACAAAGATTTGATTTCAGGCAGGGGGCCACAAAATATTGACCCGCTGGCTGCGAGTCTAAGATCCCTGATCTAGATGGTTGCGGGTTGAAAGTATTAGATATGTCATCTGATTGGAGATAAGGCGTTATTGATTGGGACCTCACCTTACGCAACACCGCCACCTAGTGGTCAGTCAAGGAGGTGCAGCGAGATTTGTGCAAAATGTGTTCAGGCGCTGATGTGTTCTACACGTTTGTGTTCATCGTAGACGTTTGTCGCCAACATCCTGATCGCCGTCAACCCGTATTACGACATTCCCAAGCTCTACTCCCCCGACACCATCAAGACGTACCAGGGTCGCTCGCTGGGGACGCTGCCGCCGCACGTCTACGCCATAGGTGAGGCGCCGGGATTGACCCAAAGCGTAAGAGCCGCGAGCCGTCACCAAGGCAACAGTGAAACCAACAGAAATCACCCCGGACCGCACGGCGCCGTGATATGACGAGAAAAAAAAAATAACAATCCCAATATCGGCGAGCCCTCGTGTTTCTGTCATATCGACAAGCGTGTTTCTGATAGCGGTGGGGGTAATTCCCGCCAAGAAGGCCAAGGGCGCGATCGTCTCTCAGGCTCCGCCGACGCCGAACGAGGGATATTCACCGAGCGAGCGCCGTCTCAGCCGGAGAAGGAAAGATAACATCATCTTATAACGAGAATCAGTCAACGACGGTCGCCGCTGAGAAACACAAAAAAACAAAAAAGTGACTCAGCTTCCTGATCTGACCTTTAGATTCTCCGTTTTCCCCTCCGCTGATTTCTTCTTTTTTCCGCTGCAGTGGACCCATTTTTCTTCATGTATTTTTTTTTCACATTTCGGGGCGTGCCTCGTCCTTTTCATACCACATCAGACTGAAAATTCAAACCGTCCCGTCCTCCCCTGTCCTGCCGCAACACGTACATGTGTTGGATGTCCACTAGGGGACAGCCTCACACAACAGGAACCCCTATTTGTTTTCTGTGCTTTTTTTTTTTTATTTTTTATTTTTATTTGTTTGTATGTGAGTCATGGCCGCTCCGTCTCCGCTTCTGATTCTTATCAGTTTTCGGTCAAACATTGTTATTTTATTTATAACTTGTTTGACCTCGCCGAGCTCCTCTTCCCTCTCGACTCATCCCCGATTGCCTTCTCACTTTTCTTTCCTCTCCCCCTCCTGCCTTCTTTAAAAACACTCGACAGGATGTTTTCCCACTTGACAGTGTGCGACGTCTCCATCCGGGGTCACTATTGGTGTGTGTGTGTGTGTGTGTGTGTGTGTGTGTGTGTGTCTCACGCTGTCCCTCTCCTCTACAGCTGACAAGGCCTACAGAGACATGAAGGTGCTGAAGATGAGTCAATCCATCATCGTGTCAGGGGAATCCGGCGCCGGGAAGACCGAGAACACCAAGTTTGTGCTCAGGTGAAGCCGCCGTCGCGTCGCCATGGCAACAGCCAAGAGATGAGAATATCCTTTTTTTTTTTCCCCCACCACAATGAGAGAATTGATTTACATCAGGCTTCCAGCGGGATGAGGAGTTTGAAACATCTCCTCAATAATATCAATCTGTCAAACTGAGACTCATTACAACACAAATGTATTTTTTTACTATTAGATATTTATTTTTATTTACAGTTTTATGAACATCCCATTCATTTTTTTTGTTTTGTTTTCTTCTAATGTAAAAGGCAACAAATTTGTCCTAAACATCTGTCGTTTCCATTGTTTGATAAATCACTTTGACAAGGTTGTAAAAAAAAAAAAGTTATAAAAGATCTATCAGCAAAAATGTTTTTGCTCCGTCACATGACCCCTGCTGTCACGACAGGTACCTGACCATGTCGTACGGGACAGGCCAGGACATCGACGAGAGGATTGTGGAAGGTTAGACAGACAGACAGACACACACGCACGTCATCTCCAGTTTTTTTTATTTTCTTATTTCCGACTCATTGTGTGTGTATGTGTGTGTTCTCCCCAGCGAATCCGTTACTGGAAGCTTTTGGAAACGCCAAGACGGTCCGGAACAACAACAGCAGTCGCTTTGGGAAGTTTGTGGAGATTCACTTCAACGAGAAGGTGTGTTCAGCATGTGAACGAGGCGTTTCTCCTATATTCATAACCTTTTTTTATGGCGCTTTCATGCACCTTTGCATTCTGTTGATTGCAAAAACATCAGGAGACCCAGAAGGGACTTCCTTTTCCACCACTTGTTGCCGTGAACTTCATCCATCTAAGGTCACGAGAGGACAAACTCCCGCTTTTATCTTTCGGAGGCGAGCAGTATCCGGAGCGTCTATTTAGCCTAAAAGTATTTCGTGATGGCTCTCAGCTTGATGTTCTTCAAGAAGGAGCAATTAATACCTTGGCATCAAAGAGCACTGTATTTTTCTTTTGAGTGCGCTCACTTGTAAAGTCACGCAGATCAGCAACACATTAGTCTGCCAAAAAAACTGACCAGTAAAACGCTAATAGGCCTGTAATTGCTCATATTAGTCGGGGCTCTGATTTGTGGACAGGACAACAATGGACAACTCCAGCTCCTACTTCAACAGAGGCATTAATTATCTTGGGTTTTTTTTTGTTTCGGACCAAACATGACATCTGATCCGGACTTGTCGAGAAAGTGAAATGAGTTAGAATGTTCTCCGAGTGGTGTGTGTGTGTGTGTGTGTGTGAGAGAGTGTGAGAGACACACACTATTAGCATTAAGTCCCCGGCTGTTTGTCTTCGTTTCAGAGTTTGCTTTTTCAAATAATTTGCCGGTGAGTCAGACCAACAGGCGTCCGTCACACAGCCACTAGGAGTAAATCATTTTTATGATATGTTATAGGGTCTCGGTCATATTTGTATAAGTATAAGCTACGTCGTATTACATGTTTTACAATATACCAAGGCATTCATTTAGTAACACACTGCAAGAGTGCAAGAGACTTAAATCAGAGTGAATTTATGATGTTCGTGAATCGCTTTTCTTTAGAATTATGCTTATGAGCTCAGACAGATGGGGAGCCCTGCCGAGAAATGTGGTTAGATCACAGTTCCTACCCTTGTCTGAGCCTTATCGCAGAGACAAATAGCTCTGCGGCCCAAATGCCTCATTTGTCGTCCGAGGTCATTGTGAAATCTCTTATAATAACTCCCCTGTGTGCTTTTGCGCGCGCGTGTGTGTGTGTGTGTGTTAAGAATGCGGTGGTCGGGGGCTTCGTGTCTCATTACCTGCTGGAAAAGTCGAGAATCTGCCGTCAGAGTCCAGAGGAGAGGAACTATCACATCTTCTACCGGCTGAGCGCCGGGGCGCCGGAGGAGATCCGTCAGAAGCTGCACCTCGCACCCCCCGACACCTTCAGGGTGAGTCCGGACGGCTCTCAGCCGCCGCAGATAAACCTAAACAAAAGCGCGGCGGCGACCCGGCGAGGTCGTCGGGACGACGGCCGACCTAATCTGCATTGATTGTCTTTTATCGCGCGAGGCGTTCACTGACATCGCATTTGATCCGTGAAAGAGAACTGATGGAATGTCAGCAGGTGAACTGTTACGTTCAGTCACACAGACAACACACACACACTTCTCCCCTTGTTTTTAATCTTTTCTTTAAATGTCAGATTACATTATAACACAAAAATAGACTCCTCCGGACGTTTGTGTCATAAGTCTGCAGTGAAAGGGGACATTCATGGCTCGCAGGAGGCAGAAAATTCCATTTTTAGGTGAATATCGTGCAACGACAGAAATTGTTGGATTTCCAGCAACAGGGGGCGGTTTTTGGTTGTAATTGAGCAAGCGGCGGGGTTTGACCCGGACGAGCCGCCTGTCAATCACAGGCCAACGTTTTAAGCTGCATTCGCAATCCAGAGACTTCTTGCAATTCCAAGAAGCTTTTCAGGACGAGGGTCCTGAATAGAGGTCAGACATGGTCTTTTTCAGCTCCGTAAGTGATTGGTAGAAGGCCGTGATCAGATACTTTTTGCGGTGCACCATTTTTGAAAATTATGGCTGTCACCGATCAGCTGTTTTCGGTCCAGGCGAAATATCAACCAACAAAGAGGTCCAAGCTTTCTGTGGCCTTCTCTACAGCAGAGGGGCTTCCAGAGCTCACATAGGAACATCAACATTTTGGAGAAAACAAGTACCGTATTTTCCGCACTACAAGGCGCACCTGAAAGCCTTTAATTTTCCCAAAAACCGACTGTGCGCCTTATAATCCGATGTGCCTTATAAATGGACCAATATTGGTTAAGTGTGGTTACCGTAGTCAGGGGGCGTCGCCAAAGTAGCAGCGGTAAAAACGGTAAAGGGGAATTCCAGTCCCACACCACTTGTGTTTGGATAGAGACCCCAAAATGGCACTTTTCAAGAGACACGCTTAGAGACGCAAAAGTTCAAACTCAAGGCGATCTGTCACGCAGTAGAACACGGGAATAGAGCAGCAGCGAGAGAATTCAACATTAATGAATCAATGGTACGAAAGTGGAGGAAGCGACAAGATGACCCCCGATGGCCGCAGGTGGAGGACAAACTCCATCAGTGGGTTGAACAGAGAGCAGCAAGTAGAAGCGTCTCTACAGTCACATTTCAAATGAAGGCAACAGCGTTAGCTAGCGACATGAACATCAATGAATTAAGAAGGGGTCCTTCTTGGTGCTTTTGTTTTATGAAAAGTTTTGAACTGTGACAAATGGAGTTGGAAAAACATTGTTTTCAATGAAGGCGGCGCAAATACCGGTACGTACGGTACCTTATTGTCAATGCACTAACCTGTTTTGGGAGTGAACGGAGTTGTCAGAACGTTGGTTTGTATTCTGTTAATGAAGTCTGACGTACTGTTTTGTTGACATTCCCTTTAGCGCAGCTTCATCTAATGGATGCATAACGCAACCCAAGCCACTACTGTAGTTTCTATTCCATGCGCCTTTTTATATGAAAACAGTTATAAAAAAGGGCTCTCATTGAAGGTGCGCCTTATAATCCAATGCGCCTTATAGTGCGGAAAATATGTTAGTGCAGAACATGAACGCTGAGGAAGCTCCGCTCTCCATGTTCTTCCTCCTCTTCGAGTGTGGCGCTAAAGATATGCATCGCTTTCGCAGACGCTCGTGTCACACGAGTCCCCGCCACTGTCCCTTAGTCCCTGTGGAAATGCAAAACTAACATTTTTTTTTCCCCAGAGGAGGCCAGTTCCTGGAAAGAAATCAGAGCCGAACGGTTTTTAGAACTGCGTTCTAAGAGGATTTCTGTCTGAAAGCGGCTACCGAGCCGTCAAATCGCGGCATCCATTCATTTCAGTGATCTGTTTTTGCGACTCGGGGGTGTGTGACTGCACCCAAGATTTTCAGACACTGTAGAATTCATTTAAAAAAAAAAAAAAAAAAGTTGCTGCATTTACATTCAAAAATCATCCGGCAGGTTTGTTCAAAACACGCAAACCTTCCCATCTGTTTAAAGAGTGTTTTAACTGCGGGTCGGTTGCACTTGTTGTGAGAAGAACGCTTTTAGCGACTGAAAATAAAGATTTAAGTGCCTCTATGATGCCGAACGACACAGAAGGAGGGACATTAACATCCGTCTGTCGGAGCTCCCCGTTCATCACTGTCGCCATTGTTCGTGTATTTCCCCCATCTGGGAGTTGGGTTATCTACAGAGAGAAAATATAAAAATATGGATTTAATTACGGAGGTGAATTCTGAGTGTTTCCCCTTCAGACGTCGGAGGGGACGACCACATAAAAAAAATAAAAGTGGAAATACAAACGAAAACAGAAGAAACGGTTAAAATAATGACGCCCGCGGACTTTGGCTCCAAACTGTCGACGATATTTGCCCTCCTAATGGATCTTGAAACAGCGAAATTAATTTGTTTGCGTTTGATTAAGCGCATTTGCGATGCAGATGTCGCGAGCTAATCTCATTAATTGAGTTCACCCATGTGGACGGGCGACTCAAATGTTCTGCAAAGACCATATTATGATGAGAAAAACTACATGCATAGTAATACACCAGTGTGTGTACATGGAAGTATGTATATAAAGGCGCAGCGCTTAAAAATGCCATTTCGCTAGATTGAAATCGTATTTATTTTGACATCATTTGTGTTTGTGTTCCCGTCTGCGTTTTCAGTACCTGAACAGAGGATGCACACGATTCTTCGCCTCCAAAGACACGGACAATAACATCCTGCAAAACCGTAAGAGTCCAGAGGTACGTTCTGCCCCCGTCGCTGCTCACAAAGTAGTCCGACTCGGAAATCCGTCACCGCTGACACCGAAGTGTTTTTATTTACACAGCAAATCAAATTAGGCGCCGACGTTGAATGTTCCCCGTGGGCTCGGGCGGCTTTTTGTCCCGTGTCGTTCGCCGAAGCGTGACCGCGAAACAGCCCGTCCTTCCGCTGGATGATGTTTGTCCCCCGGCCTGTCAGGAAGAGCGCCTCTGCCTCCGATCGCAGCTGGTCAAAGGGAACAAGGCATAGTGAGAGCTCGCGTCGGTCCGCTGGGCCGGAGAAACATCAGTGTCAGTTTATCGCGGACTCAGCGGGAAGGGATTTACGGGCAGCGGACGCACTTTGACAAGCATCTCCTCGCTTCTACGTTCACCCCCCCCCACACACACACACACACAAAGGCTGTTGGTTGTTTCATAGTATCAGGTTTAATGCAACAGTAGACGCTTCTCCCTCGACACACTAGGCTCCTGCTGCGTTTTCAGGTTTTTCATGATTTGGCATCTTTTTGCATTCTCTGTGCCATGTATCTTATTCCTCCTCGTGCTCAGAGCTCGACTTTACCCCCCTTTCATTCCTGCCAGCTTTTCGAGACTTTTCCGAGGCTGTCCGTTGTTTCTGTTTTTAAAAAAAAAAAAGAAAAAAATTATCCTATTGCCTTTTGGAAAAAAAAAAAAAAAAAAAAAAAAATCCCGCTGTTTCCAGCTGACTCTCAGGAACGTTTTGTACTTATTTTCTCTCCGCGTCCCTGCCATTGTTCATTTCAAGCAGCCTGATTTCTTAGCATTTTCAGGGAAAAATTGAATCTCCCCTCCCTTCATGAACTTTGTCAGCCTTGAAAGAAATCTTGTTCAAGCACCTTTTGCACACAATCGGTGAAGCACACAATCAGACCCTTTCAGGAACGAAGCCGCCTTTGTGAATTTTACAATTTAGCATTTTAGCTCCTACTACAAGGCAATGTTTATTTACACTGACCTAAGAACTCATATGTAGGTGCTTGGTAATTGGTGGAGCTCATAATGTGGGTATGTCAAATGGACTACCTTGTAGATACATCTTGGAGACACAACGGGAACACGTCGTAAGAGCTGTAGAGAAGACCAGGCATGAAAAATTACTATAATTTCATCCATAAAGTAAACCTTTTAGCACGGTAGCCTTACATTTTTATCCCCATACAATAAAAACACTTGGCATTAATAGTATTACATTAACCTTGTGAACATTAAAATCATTTTTCTCCCTTTTAACATGACAATCTCTAGCCATGTGAATGTTTACGCGCGGCGAACTGATGGGAATCAATGCAAAACACGCAAATAAACACCTTGAGGTAGCCGTTGAACCAACGCCGTCTGATCCACTTCACCGCTTTAAACACAAAACATAATTTAGCGCATCGTGAATCAAAGTAATAACAAACCTTGTGCGAAGCTGTTGAAATTTAAATAGCCACATAGCAAAAGACCTTTACCTTTTATGTCTTTTTTTTTATTCATGTCTTTCGATATGTACACAATAATTCAGTCGATATTGAATTTCAAAATAGTTCAATAGTGAATGACTTAGACTTACCGCTATACAAATAAAACGACTGAACGCTAAACATAACTTGTGCAAGAGGGCTTCAATGATCTACAACAATTCATTCACATGGCAAACATTTGCGCATTTGCATGCCGTAAAAACAAAAAAACACCCATTCATTCATTCACATATTTACTCAATCGTTCATCCTTAGAGACATACAATTAAGTATTCACTCATTCACACATCATATCGAGGCACGCAACCACCTCGGGGCTTTTTCGGTCCCCAGTAAACGTCCTTTTGGACTGAGGGAGGAAACCCGAGGAGCCGCAGGAACCCCACGCAGACACGGGTAAAACATTGAGGCTCCGCAGACGAAAACTCTCACCACTTTGCCAACCACGGTTTTGACTCTTTAAAGTCGAAGCCAGGCATTTAGTTGGGATGCTTTCAGCCGCTAGCATCGCTATCCCGTTGTTTTCGAGCCGTGTATCGTGCAAACCTCTAGATAACGTCCACGCAATGTGACATTTGAATGTCCCTTTAAGGCGGGGGGGTCGCAAAGAAACGTCAAAAAAGGGATTTTTATTTCCAGCCGGCGACACGGGCGAAAGCCGAGCGGCGGAAATTGTTCCCCGGCTCCGCTGTTGTGTCTGCCAAGCGGGTTTCCAGCCCGACCAGAACCTGTCTCCCGAAATGCCTGCGCTGAAAAAAAACATTAAATATTAACAGCAGAGTCTCCCGGGTTTCATCGGTGCTTTTTTTTTTTTTTTTTTTTTTTTTTTTGGCTGCAAACCAGAATCCCAATATAAATTCAAACAGCAAACATTTTAATTAGCGTCTCCAGTGCAGCAGAAAGGCTGCAATAATCACGAACCCCGCGAGACACGAGCCGTCTCCTCGCCTTCGGCCGCTGATTAATTATGCAGGTATTTCACAACCGCGGGGGAATTCAGACTTATTAATTATTATCACCGCTGACATCGGACATCGGGTCACAGAGCGCCGCTGTTTGATTTTTATCATTTCAAAGATTGCTCTGTTTCCTTTTTTTTTAAACTAAAATAAAACAAAGACCCAATATATATATATATATATATATATATATATATATAAAACTCTTTATGTATTGTCGCATTTCATCCGTTACACACGACCATAAAATAACCAAAGTAAAAACCAGCGCCCGTGCCTTTTTTTAATCGAAAGACCGCAGGTGGAATGAAAGGTTTTGAGGTTCTGTGAGGTATCTGCTTCAATATTTAATTTCAATTTTAAGGTTGATGAAAAAAAAACTTTTTTTTTTTTTTTTTTTTTTTTTTTTGTAATTTCGCAATTCTTTTCTAACAAACTCATTTGATCTGAACAGATGTGGCCTTCCGGGCCAGAGAAGGGGCCGAGCTTCATGAGAAATCCTTCACAAAAGCCAGATTTAAACCTCGTCGCAATACATGACCTGTAGAAACGTCTCGTTTCCGATTCTCCTGGAAATCCTCCCAAAACCCGTCATGCCACCTTTCCATCCTTTCCTCCCCCTCCGAGTTTGACTCAGCAGTTTCACCAGCTGTTACCTGACAGCCACTAAGAATAAAACAAACACAAAAAAAAAACAAAAATGTAATTTCAGCCCGGAGACTCACTGACGGGCTGAAATCTGCTTTTAATCGGGCTCTTAAATCTGAAAATTTCGAGATCAGCACCGTCTTTTATGACCGTTTGTTTTGTTTTTTTTTTTCCTTCTCCCAAGTCGTGACCAATCCCCTGCAACTATGGCATCCAAGAGTCCACGCCTCGCACTTTCCATCACATTTTTTCTTATGCCCGACGTTTTCATCAGCAGTAAACGCATCTATAATGTATCCTAAAACTTGGTGAAGGTGGTGAGAGTGTGAATGATTGTATGTCTATACATCAGTGGTCCCGAACCTTTTTTTAATGCCACTGACCACTTTCATCTCAGACAGCTTTTTCCCAAACCAGGGGGCGATGAACCCATTAAGTAGGACTCTTGGTATTTTCTTTTAAATGCACTCTGAGACCCTTCTGGTGTCTCATCGTTGGCTCCTTCTCCAATTTTAAATAAGCGCTCCATTTTAGCGAGGGTTATCTTGCCGCTTACTTGCCAAAAAAAAACCTTTAATCAAGTCAAGTGTAGGAGTGAGGCGCAGGTGGAAGTGGAAATTTTTCAAAATAAAATACCTGTAGTCTAGAACCAAATGGTTATGCTAACTAGTTGGGGAACTCTGGTATCTAACCTTGTATGCTTGTTTGTCTGCACGACATGAATGAGGGAATGGTTTAATGTCTTTATTATGTAAATGAGAGTTAAAGCTTGTTCATATCTATATGAGGAGTAAATGAGAACGTAAGTGAGTCCTTTTTTTTTACTATATGACATTAATGAGAATGAGCGAGTGAATACTTCTTTGTTGATTTGTAATGGAAATGAGAGTGAATTGTTGTTTATCCATCCAGACCAATCCAGGAGAATCCCTGCCTCTTGCCCAGTGACGGCTGAGATAAGATTCCAGATAGCGAACCTGAGTGCATGATAACCAGTTGAAAGAATGAATGAATGAATGAATGAATGAATATGGAACTAATTATTTTGAGAAAGTGAGCGCCAAAACACAGAGGAATTGTGAAAAAAGGAGTCTTCGTCCTGATCCATTAGGCTCCGCCGGCTGCGACCCCTTCAGTGTTTGGGTTTTGGAAGTAAGAATCAAAGGATGTTGTATTTTTTATTTTTTTGTTTGTTTTTTTTAATTTCTTTGCCAGAATCGAAACTTTCGAGAAAGGCCGCCCTTTCAGGCCCTTTCATCTCATTTTATTAAAATTCACTGCTTCATTTCCTCTGATGATCAAAAGCACCGGACTGTGTTTTTTCTTTAATTTATTTATTTTTTTTATTTCTCTCCTCATTTTATCTCACCCGTCCAAATCAGAGACCGGATCATAGAGCAGGGTCCGGGACTTGGATCAAGCCCGTGCGTGCGTGCGTGCGTGCGTGCGTGCGTGCGTGCGTGCGTGCGTGCGTGCGTGCGTGCGTGCGTGCGTGCGTGCGTGCGTGCGTGCGTGCGTGTCTGGTCCCGGGTTTGGCACTAGATTGCGGACCTGAGTCAGCGTTCAATCGGAATTCAATTTTCATTAGAAAATAAATACATTTTCATTTAATTGCTTTTACAAAGGGTCACTCATAGTCCCATTCTGATTTCGATCGCGAGACTTTTGGGGTCTTCGGGAAAATTGAGCGTCTGCAGCAGCGGGTCTCGTTATTTAAAGCGACGGAAAACAATTGTGAAATATTCAAAGAATAGATAAATAAAAACGATCAAGGAATCTCCGTGTGTTTTTTTATGCAGCACCTGAAGTCGGGGCCCCTGAAGGACCCGCTGCTCGACGACCACGGCGACTTCAACCGCATGAGCGTCGCCATGAAGAAGATCGGCCTGGACGACGCGGAGAAGCTGGACCTCTTCCGGGTGGTGGCCGGGGTCCTGCACCTGGGGAACATCGACTTCGAGGAGGCGGGAAGCACCTCAGGTAGGACAACTGCATCTATATTCACATTTTTGATGATAGAGTATTTCAAATAATAATAAAGACGTCTCCTTTTGATCTTCATCTGTTTCTATTGAACCTCTCCATCCATCATCCCGCGCTCATCCGTCATCACGTTACTTTTTTTTTTTTTTTCCTCCGCTAATCGATACTTTCTCTCCAGCAAAGTTGATGGATTTTCTTCAAAACAACGGGAGGCGTGTGATCGATGCGTTTGAAAAGCGTTTTTAAAAGATATTCCAAATGGCAGTATTACGCATTTATAACGGTGATGTTGAAACAAAGTGCGGAATGTGTTTAAACCCTTTAAAATGTAGCTTGAGCTTTTATGAGAAATTTTATGTTAAACAAACAAAGGATCTTCTGGAGCAGAATGTAAATCAGCATCTGAATCAATAAATGCTTAAGACCGAAGAGTCTCAGCTGTCGCCGCCTCCGGCCCGTAAACAGAGAGAGACGACACGCCGTCTCCCTCTGTTGACTCTGGCGGTTGTTAGAATAGACGCTCCGTGATCGGTGGAGGGGAACGCGACGGCCCGCAAAAAAGAGCGGGGGTGACTCGGCAGATTTCTGACAGAGGATCGCGCCATTGAAGTCATCGTTGGTGTTTTGCGGCGATGTCATCGACGCGCTCGGCCGCCGCGGACATAATAAAGGCGCGATACCCCCGCCGTCCTCAGTGCACGACGCTAAAAGCCGCTCGCCTTGTCTTATCACGGACTGATGATATTCTGATCGACAATCAATGGCCTCAGATCTTATTAAACTCATGAAGTGAAGCTTGTCGATCCTCTCCGATCAATCAGACGCTCATTAGTTGCCGCGGCGACGTAGCATCGCCTTCAGATCGATGGGCGGATGCAGAACATCTGACCCGAAGCTGCAATCCAGTTTGACCTCTGACCTCCTGCTTTGCCCTTCATTGCATGCACTTGACCTTTGACCTTTTGAACTTAATCCTTTCCCTCTCCTAGTTTGTCACCGTCGTTCTCGTGGGACTCAACCGGGTTATTCGGCCAATCGACACACGACGGCGATAAACAGATGTGAATTCACCGTTTGCTAAATTGTAAACATCACAAAGGTCGCAAAACATCGTAACCGCGGTTTATGATGACACCGACCTACAATGTTTCGTGGTTATATCGCAAAATGGCGAACATTTATTAAGAAAGCGTTGTTCCACGATTACGACACACGGCATTGGCAACAAACCCAATTTAACACGGCAGCTAGTCGGCGTAGCGAAGCAGAGGAAAACAGCTTTGTTTATATACATCAGTTGAACGCCATATTAGATTGTACTATATTTGCTTTCTTCCTTTTGTGCTGTTTTTTCAAAAACTTTTTGCCCTTCATCATGGCTCCAAAGCGTAAGTCTTTTTTTTACCTCTCTTTTATTTTTACTCGACAGTGCTTTCATGTCCTAGATTGTGATTTTTACCGCTGTGTTTGCGTAGGCGAGTGGCATAGGTACTTGTGCACAGTATGCAAGTTTTGCGACAACCGCGTTCCATTGCGCTGTAGGAAATGTAGTCTCGACACTTCAGGTGCAAAATTCTTTCCCAATTTTTAATATTCAGTGGACACTCGACTTTCCTCTCAGCGAATGATTCGTTTGTGTGTGTGTGTGTGTGTGTGTGTGTGTGTGTGTGTGTGTGTGTGTGTGTGTGTGTGTGTGTGTGTGTGTGTGTGTGTGTGTGTGTGTGTGTGTTAGCCCTGGAGTGCCGGCGCTCCAGGGGGCGCCCAATCCAGCCCGCCTGGTAATAGCTTCGATAATTAGCGTCCGCTTTTTACGTCTGCAATCAACGATGATGTAATTAAAGTCTGGATGTTCTGTGATATTACTATTAAGGTTTAATGCGATGTGAAAGTGCCATCACCAAAAGTTGTGTGTGAGTGTGTGTGTGTGAGAGAGAGACAAGAAAACATTTTGTTCATGGAGGTTATTGAACGCCAAGAGCGGTTTTGTTTTGTAAGGTTGCGTGTTTAGATGGGATGTAACGGCGCCAGGGTTTTCATCAGCTGCAACAGCATTGGCAACGGGAAAATTATGTCCTTGGGTGTATGTGTGTGTGTGTGTGTGTGTGTGTGTGGGGGGGGGGGGGGGGTCATACAAAGTTACAGCTCCATGACGGATGCGTTACAGCAGACTTAGCATCCGCCGTGTCGCCCTACAGGCGGCTGCACCATCAGGAACCAGTCCGCTGAGACGCTGGATCACTGCGCTCAGCTGCTTGGCCTGGAAGAGGATGACCTGAGGGTCAGCCTCACCTCCAGGGTCATGCTGACCACGGCAGGGGGCGCCAAGGGCACAGTCATCAAGTACGAGCAGCTCTCACACACACACACACACATACACACACACGCACACATTCAGATGGACTACCTGTAGACTGTCAAGCTGACAGTGCAGATCATTACTGGATGTCTAACAGTCGTCAGACATGCGCACGTTTCGCGCGTAAGTAAGGACGTCAAGTGTCACGTGTTGGCAAGCATCACCTCCCATTTCTAGATTTGTTCGGTGACCAAGCTCGGAACTCATTTCGGTCGTATATCAAATCGAATCTGAAATATGAAATAGAATTGAAAGGATATTAATTTGTTTGTTTCTGAAATAAGAAAAAAAAAATGTAAAAAAAATTAAATGCATACCTAAAAGAGACTCTTAATAAATGATCTGGTCTGTTTAGTGTTTTTATCATGAAGATCGGACAAAGATGCCGGTTAGGCCGGAGGATGCTAACATTTGTCCCTTTTTTTTTTTTTTTTTCTACTGTTTTTACAATTTCCTACTATTATTTATTATTGTTATGTTTTACTTGAAACTCACAGACATTGAGAGACACAGAAATCTCAAATACTCATCACTTGTAACTCACAGATCTCGCCCTGTTTCATAAAGCAAAAAACCAACTGAGCAACGGCTCGTATCTTGTAAAATTCGTAAGTTTGTGCACTTGTAAGTCAAGGTTCCACTAGTTATTTACTGTAATATCCGGACTATACCTGAGTGCTCTTGAATATAAGGCGCACCGGCTAAAAATACCTAAATAAATATGTCTGTACATGTCTAGGCCACACTTGTCTAAAAGCAGCAGTTTTAACATGAGATATTTAGACAAAAAGATGTTACACGGAAACATTTTTCAAAACTTTAATTTAAATACATACTGTTAACATCCACAAATATGTACTGGAAATGCTTTGTTCTGAACACTGCCTGTAACATGGCCGATGAAAAAGATTAATAACAATTAAGACAAGGAAAAGTCCATCCATTATCTATCCCCGCTTTGTTCTCCTCCAGCCGATCGCTATCCTTGTCTTCCTCCTGCTCACTAAAACCATTAAACTCGTCTTCTTCGGTGTCGAAATTGAACAAATTCAGAATTTCACTGTCATTTCATTGGTCCAATATCACAAGGCTAAATGTTTTGGCGGCATGAAGCGCGTTAGCCCAAAAAAATCCATAAATTAGCCGCATCGTTGTTTAAGCCGCAGTGTTTAAAGCATGTGAAAAAAGGAGCGGCTTATAGTCCAGAATTTACAGTATGTTCTTAAAATTGTTGCCTAAGTCGTTGTTCTAATTAAGTTATTCTTCATTGTTGTTTTCTGCCCAAATTGACTCCTTATTCAACATCTGGAAAAACTTGAAAAAAATAGTCTGAGCCAAGATGAGCCCTCATTATTTCTATTTTTTCTGTCACATAAGAGAGATAATCTGAAATATAAACTTAAGTGACTTTGTTAAAAACCAAGCTGAATATAGTAGCAAAGCGACTGTAAATGAATAAAATAAGTCATGGCTTTTTAGTAACATCAACACCTGGACCAAAGCGACCGGCGTCTTTGGCGTCCCGAAGGGGAATGACAGGACAATGATTTCTCGTAAGCTTTGTTCATGGCCGCTGCCAGAAAAAAGAAAAATATAGAGCTGCCAGAAAAAGGGGGAAGCAGATGGCTTCCAACATGTTGCGTTCATACGCGACGGTTTCCTCCAACCTTAGAACTCCATCGCAAACGACAACCTCAGAGTGTGTTTGAGGAAAAAGGAAAATTGGTGGATTTCTCTTAATGGTAAATCAGCAAAATCTCAAAAGGACTTTGGAGGGGCCAAATATTGCATCTTAAAAGCAGGATTTTATTTTTTTCTTTTAATGAAAGTTTCTGAGACTCGTCCTGCGGCAGATTCATAATTTCTAATTATGCACGTGCACACACACACACACACACACACATGAGAAGTTTCTTTTTGATGTAACAACCTGAAAAAATGTTAGACCTGACCTGAAACTGAGAACAAGCCTCTTGGGAAACCTCACAAAACAAATTATAAATGCGATTAGTGGAAAGTAAAATTATAGGGTCTGGTGTATGTCGGTTTCAGCTGACAGAAGACCCAGGCGATTGTTTTTTTTTTTTTTTTTCCCGCCCAACGGGAGCCCAGAGTGAACCTGTTTGTTTTATTTTGTTTTATAGCAAATTAAACTCTGTATGTTTTTTTTTGTTTGTTTTTTTTTGCATCCAGGGTTCCGCTGAAGGTGGAGCAGGCCAACAACGCCCGCGACGCCCTGGCGAAGGCCATTTACAGCCGCCTGTTCGACCACGTGGTGACCAGGGTCAACCAGTGCTTCCCCTTCCACTCCTCCGCCAACTTCATCGGCGTGCTGGACATCGCCGGCTTCGGTCAGTAGTCAGTCAAAGTCAGTTTTATTGTCAATTTCTCCGCATGTACTTGACACACAGAGAGATCGAGAAGACGTTTCGCGACATGGAATTAACAAAATAATTATAGAGTGCAAATTAAACATTAAACTTGAAGGTAGAAAGTTCAAAGTAGATGCACATACAAACTTCTGTTTTGTTTATTTTGTTCCGTTTAGTGCAAAAGGTCAGTAAGTAATACCATATATATGGTATATGGTACAATAGCAGCATTATGGTTGTCTCTGTGACGCTGCACAGTAGCAGTTGTGCTGTTGGTGAGTGTGATGGAAGTTTTGGTACCTTCTCAGCCTCACATCTGAACGAAGAGGACTTCTTCCCATTAGCTGCATAAATAATGATAATGACCTGGAGATTGTTGAGAAAATTCCAAAAAATTAGCCAGAAAGTCAATAAATATTCTCCACACTAAGTAAGGCTGTATTGTTGCGATGAATCCTTAAATAAGTATTTTTTTCAAACAGCCTATTTGAGAGGAGAGAAGCTCATAAATTTAAATGCAAATGAGAACATAAAAAAAGAGTGCGCAAAGATATATTCCAACTATTTCGATAGATGCTACCGAAATGTTCGACATAAAATCTATAAATCTCCAGGACTGGCAGATAATCTGACAGGCGATATCGGTTGACACGGAACCGCGGCGTGTCCAAGATTTAATTTCCCATTAGCCGCAGACGGATGAAGACGGGAGACTTTTGCGCTCTGCGTGTCATTTCCTGGAAGCCATCTTTGCATTTCCTCACTTCCTGCCTTCCTCGCCGTCCCCAGAGTACTTCGAGCACAACAGCTTCGAGCAGTTCTGCATCAACTACTGCAACGAGAAGCTGCAGCAGTTCTTCAACGAGCGGATCCTGAAGGAGGTCGGTTCTCCGCCTTCCTCAAAGGCCACGTTTCCATGTTTAAACACTGATTTCATTAAATATAACCATAAAGTTGGAAAGTCAGAAACCAAGGGCGTCCTCCAGAGGGAGCCTCGTCTTCCTCGACCACGGATTCATCCCGATTGTGTGTTTGTCTGTACCAGGAGCAAGAGCTGTACCAGAAGGAGGGCTTGGGGGTCAACGAGGTTCACTACGTCGACAATCAGGACTGCATAGGTATGAAGATCTCATCCTCCCATCCGTCCGTCAGTGCTGTTGTCTGTTTTCAATGTGTAGAAGCATCGAGATTCATCTTTGGGACCAGGAGAACCGGGAAGCTCTGGTTTCCCAAGGAAAGACTACTATCAGTGATATATATCTTCAGGCATTATGATTTTTCTTTTTTTTAACTATCATCTTGGGTGACTTAGCCCGGCCGAGCCCCGTCTCCAGTGACGACCCGGACGAGAGAATTTGAAGTTCTAGCTTTGACCTTGAGCTTAAAGGATGAAGGACTTGATTCCGAATTTCAAGGTTGACTTGTGTTCCTGCTTCGGGAGTCCACTTGTTGACTTGGCACTGGACTGGAACTGGTTGATTCTGTTTAACTGGCGTAGTACTTTGTGCTTCTGCCTCATAGCAAGAGGTTTGACGCAAACATGGGGCCTTTCTGTGTGGAGTCTCCATGTTCTCCCCATGTCTGCCTGGGCTCCTCCAGTTTCCTCCCACAGTCCAAATGCGGGAGGTTCATTGGAGACTCTGAATTGCCCGGACATGTGGACGAGAGCCAATACTTGTATGTCTCTATATTTGGCCCTGTGATCGGCCGCTGGCCGGTCCTGGGTGAACCCCGCCTCTGGCTCAGCGACAGCTGGGCTCGGCTCCAGTAGAGGTAATGAAGAAATCTGTGGCTACTTTTCCCTTTTGATTGT
This sequence comes from Fistularia commersonii, assembly GCF_037954325.1. Lineage (NCBI taxonomy): Eukaryota > Metazoa > Chordata > Actinopteri > Syngnathiformes > Fistulariidae > Fistularia > Fistularia commersonii. Next base: position 3,239,146 of record NC_141319.1, on the reverse strand, counting down.
CTCTACTCGATGGTCACAACTCAGAGTTTGGTGTCGTCTGGCTCAGATGTTGTGTCTTTTGTTTCTTCTCTGTGTGAACTGAAGGCCTCTCCCATCCTGACTTGTCCTATTAACAAGTCAGGATGGGAAAAGCCTGGCGGCCGAGCTATAGGTCTGAGTTTAAGTTGGCAGTGGGCGCACGTGCGATCCCAAAGAGGCAGGATGTAAAATGCCAGTCAGTATTCTGATGGACCTAATGAATCATGTGATCTCAGAAGGGGTCAAGGAGAAACACCCTGTCAGAAGAAGTGTGTGTGTGTCAAACCCGGTCCTCCTCGTGGCTTCTAAACACCTTCTCCTGCTCCCACAGACCTGGTGGAGGCAAAGCTGCTGGGAATCCTGGACATTCTGGACGAGGAGAACCGACTCCCACAGCCCAGTGACCAACACTTTACTGACACTGTGCACAACAAACACAAGGACCACTTCAGACTCACCGTAAGTCAATACACACATACACACACACACACACACACAGAGGCTGCGGAAAGATGAGACACATTTCTTCAAAGAAAGAAGAGTTATAATAATTCATATTTATTGTCGCGAGTCTTTGAAGTTAATCTTCCATATGGAGGCTTTTACACGAAAAGCTATCCATATTCCTTGTGTATGTTTATTGTGTATTTGTTTGTATTTATAGGATTACATCCGTAAACAACGGAGGAGAGTTATTGTAAGGATTCGTGGATTAGCTCAATGCTAAAAGAGATTTTGCATGAATTTAGATGATATAAACCGAGCGGCGGTGGGCTTTTATTCTGACTGTTTCAGAATAATTAGACGAGAGACTGACTGACAGCAACAATTTATGTGTCACCGTGTGTGCGTGCGTGCGCGCGCGAATGTGTGTGTGTCAGGTGCCGAGGAAGTCCAAGCTGGCCGTGCACAGGAACGTGAGGGACGACGAAGGCTTCATTATCAGACACTTTGCAGGTGCCGTCTGCTACGAGACGGTACGTTCACTAACCCCCAAACAACCGTGGGAAAAACCAGCTTCACCTCATATTTTATTGGTCCGGTCCTGTTTTCTAATTTAAATTAAAAGGTTTTTCTTTTCCGCTGGTTTTTCAGATGTCACTTGCCCGTATTAAGGGGGAAATTGAGCAGATTTTTTGGGGGTGATTTAATGATTTCTTCCCTCTGGCATCTGGTCTTTGGAACAGATGTTATTTTCTTCATGTTTAGCTCAGAGGTTAAAAGTGAGATGCGGGGGGGGGGGGGTTGGGACGATGAAGAGCGTTCAGTAACTGGGAGCATGTTGGTGTCCACCAGACTCAGTTCGTGGAAAAGAACAACGACGCCCTCCACATGTCCCTGGAGAGCCTGGTCAGTGAGTCCAAAGACGCCTTCGTCCGCCAGCTGTTTGAAAACTACAACCACGGCAAGGACGTCAAGCAGCGGGCGGGGAAGCTGAGCTTCATCAGCGTCGGGAACAAGTTCAAGGTAGGAGGAAGTGGATCCGGAGATCTTGGATGTGAAGCTCTCGAGAACTGAAACGCCACGACCTCCTGGTCTGAACGGGACTCTCAATGCGTCGGCGTTTCTGATCAGACAAGATTACGATGGTTCACGAATCGCACGGCGAACAACAACGTGACCGCATGCATTGATGTGAATTTGATGCGTTAAGTTGTCCCCTGGAAATAATTGACCAGATTAAGAAAGATTTAAAGAAAAACATTATTTGTGGATTAGTTTCTTAATGTCGTCCCAGCAGATCACCATTCAAATCATCCAAAGAGGAAACTTGTTTCCCTTTGCAAAGTTATTCTTATTTTGCTGTCCACAGTGAAGTTCCAAAAAAACAAAATATAAACCATATTAACAGGGTGTGCGATTTGTAATAATAAGTACAAATTGAAATGAAAATATCTCAACTTAAGCTATCGGTCTTGTGTGGAAAGAATGAGCATTAAAGTGACGTTCCTGTTTGGTTCCCCAGACGCAGCTGAACGTCCTGCTGGAGAAACTCCGTAGCACGGTCAGTACCCACCTACCTTGTCCAGCCAGGTTTGGGGGTTTTGGTCTCAGGGGGAGTTACAGTGGGAAAAAAAAAAAAATTGTAAAAGTCAATTGATCTGAATAAAACTTGAATGTAATGATTTGCCCTGAATGTGTTGAAAAGGGTTCCAGCTTCATCCGCTGCATCAAACCCAACCTGAAGATGGTCAGCCACCAGTTTGAAGGAGCTCAGATCCTCTCACAGCTGCAGTGCTCCGGTCAGTGGGTCAAAGGTCACGTCCGCCCGGTTTCAATAACATGTCTTCCAAAAATGAAAAGAGCGTCAGGGGCGGAAAAATGAGAAAGGTCAAGATGAACCAGAAGCCCTGTCTGTTATTTTTGCAATAAAAAGTCCTCTTGAAAGGTGAGAGGCCTTTTGTGGGCGCGTCGAGGATTATCCGTCTCCCCCGTGTAACATTTCTTTTAATATTACCGAAAGTCGTGCGGACGTTAGGAGAACGTGATAAAAGGTGTCTGAGAAGAACCCACAAACGAAGCGACGTCAAACAGACACCTAGTGGAAGCCTTTTATGCCTTCGTCTACCCGTCCCGGAGAACGACCGATGCCGGGTGGACGCAGGAAGCGTCAAGTCTCTGATCTGGTTTTCCTTTGGCTCTTCTTCTTCTCCGCTCTCGCAGGCATGGTGTCCGTCCTGGACCTGATGCAGGGCGGCTTCCCCTCCAGAGCTCCCTTCCACGAACTCTACAACATGTACCAGAAGTACATGCCCCCCAAGCTCACCAGGCTAGACCCCAGGCTCTTCTGCAAGGTCTGAACCTTTGTCCACGTGATGTTGTACTTCACGGCATCGGGGTCGGTACCCTGAGCATACAAGTCCATAGCATCATTGGCGTTGAGCTTCGTGGCCGTTTTATTCGTCGGCCTTTAAAGCCGCGGCGCCTCCGATGAATATCGTAGCTCGGTATCTTCGGGATCTTCTGTTCCACTCGAGGCTGAGGGACGTCTGCCTTTCTTCCCTTGCAGGCGCTTTTCAAAGCTCTGGGCCTTAACGAGAACGACTACAAGTTTGGCCTGACCAAAGTTTTCTTCCGACCTGGGAAGGTGAGATATTTCGGCGACCCGCTGTCTCCCATCTCAGCGGGTAATTTATTCATTCCTCTCAAGGCGAAAATAGACTCAGAGGGAAGCAGCGTGAGTCACAGGTACTGCTGGGATTTTTATTTGTCTACCCACTGAATAATTCACAATGTCCAGGTGAGACATGTTTTCTAGTGCCGGATCGGTACAATCTGTGGCCGTATTGTCTTCTCTCGTGACTCCTGGCGTCCCCTGAGAAGACGCAACAGTCGGGCGTTCTTCCCAGATGTCCTCGCAGATAGACCCCAACATCTCAAACCACCCGGGAATAATTGTTGTCAACCGCTGCGAGAGCAAGACGGCATCTGTGGAATTGACTCGGATGACAGCTCCGCTTCCCCGCGCTGAGCAAACCCTAAAAAGAAACAGAAACTAAAATGTCACCTTGCTCTCTCGCTGCAGTTCGCAGAGTTCGACCAGATCATGAAGTCGGACCCGGATCATCTCGCCGAGCTGGTGAAGAAGGTCAACAAATGGCTGATTCACAGTCGCTGGAAGAAGGTCCAGTGGTGCTCGCTGTCCGTCATCAAATGTGAGCGTTTCGGGAAGTCTGACAGCTGTTTGATAACGAGGCGGAAATTCTTGTTTGGAAAAGCAGCCTGACTGATGTTTGGTAATGATTTCTGATTGATGTTTTCCAACAAGGTCTGATTGATATTTACCATCAAGTTCTTATTGAAGTTTGATAACAAGGTCTGATTGATGTTTGGTAACAAGCACTGATAGATACTTTTTGAGTGTTTGGTAACATGATTGATGTCAGATTGATGTTCGGTAACGGTGTCCGGTTGATAAGTGACAAAGTCCGATTGATTAGCAACAGGGTCCGATTGATGTCCAGTAACCAAGTCTGATTGATGTTCATATCAAGGTCTTGATGTTTGGTAATAGATTGATGGTCGGTAACACGGTGTGATTGATAAAGGTGACCTCTCTGCTAAAGAGGTCTTAGCGATGTTTTGTGTCGAAGTCTGATTGATGTTTGCAAGAAAGCCTGATGGATGTTTGGTGAGGTGGTTCAATTGGTTTTAAGTAAGGAGAGTATATTGATTTGCAGTAACAAGAATTGATTGATATTAGTAATGAGGCCCGATTGATGTCTTGTAACGACGTCTTTCGTCAAAGTAAAACTTTTTTTTTTTTTTTTTACAACGGGGGTTGACCTCCGGTCACCGGTAACAAGCACCGGCTAATATTTGGACGCCCAGGTCTTGATTGATGTTTGGTAATGAGGGCTCGAGTCCTGACTGACGTGTAGTAAAGAGGTCTCCATTGATGTTTGTCCGCTGACTTGTTTTAAACGCTTGTTAACAAGATGGGCATGATTATGTCTTTTTTTTTTTTTTTATGGTTGCTTTTTTTTTTTTTTCTTGTCTGAACAGTGAAAAACAAGATCCTGTACCGAAGGGGTGCCTGTGTCACCATCCAGAAGACCGTCCGGATGTGGCTCTGCAAGAGGAAGCACAAACCCCGGTGGGTCGCTCATCATCAAAAGGAACTGGAAATAATAATATAATAAGAAATTGAATGAAGATGAATAATAAGAAAAGGCCTTTTTTTTTTAATTGAAAGCAAAGGAGCAAGCACTTATGCAGAGTCCTCGTGCCCGGTGGTGCTCGAGGGCGCGGGATTTAGATTTGCAAGAGTGAAACCAGGAAGTGTGTTTCATAATAATGAATATATACATACATTGCGTTCAGAGGTCCATTTTGATTTCACACCGGCGTAAACCCAGGTGCCCGCGACCGTCTCGCCGTCGAGAAGGCTTTTTCGAATTTACCGTTCTCCCCCTGCCGCCGCGGGCGGCTGGCGGGCATTCGTCACGGCCGCGGGTCGGAAATCGGCGCCCGCGTCCGTGACGGACAGCTTCCGTCTGAACCGCTAACTGTGGATTTGATGCGGTCGAGGAGAAGCTGACGCGTCACGTCAAACCTCATTACGGCGACGGCCACTCGGATCCCGAAGCGACGGCTTCGTCGGCCACAAATTAAACCTCCAGTACTGAACCTCCCCCCCCCCGCCGCCGTCTCTCCTCCGAGCAGAAACACGACTCCCTTTCTGACGACCTGATGCAACAAGCTGTCTGGATGGAGTCAAATATAAAAGCTCCTTTCTGAGCATTTCGTCCTGAAATAATATTACAGCTTGTCTCTACAGTGTTGTTTAGCTGTGATATTTGATCAGATTCATAGTTTCAACTCAAGACTATTGTTAGTAATAATTATAATAATGATCCATTTTATTGAAGGTGCCTTACTCCACAGTCAAGGACACCGTACACATATGTACGTATATACAAAATACAGATTCAAAAGAAACAATAAAAATAAAAGCAAAGTGGTTATAAAAAGGTTGAAATAATTTATTCAATTATTTATTTCAGTTTAATGATTTAATTATTATCTTGTGATTTTTAAGCTCATGTTTATTATCGTTTGCTGATTTTCTCACATCTTTTTTTCAACGTGTTTAAACCCCCGTTCATCGAGGTTATTTTTAGTTATAGAAATTATTAGTTTTTTTTTTTGTTTTTTTTTTTTACGACAAGTAGCGATATGCAAGATAAGCCCCCTCCAAATTACCTAAAATCCACAAACATTTAAAAAGGTGACGAAAAAATAACGTGAATAACGTGTCTACCGATACCACCGTTTTTTCCTAACTTTTTTTTTTTTTACACAAATTTTGACCGCATGAGAAATGATGATCGGTCACACGATCGTCTCTCCCATCTCTCCTGCTCACACCTGCCGATCGTTCCCCCGCCCCAGGATCGACGGCCTGGTGAAGGTGCGCAACCTGAAGACGAGGATGGACCGTTTCACCGAGGTGGTGGCCGGCCTGAAGGAGGGAAAGCAGGAGATGACCAAGCAGATCCAGGAGCTGGAGGCCGCCATCGACGCCCTGGTGGTCCAGATCAAGGTGTGCGGAACGGGCGGAAAACATCCGGTATGCGCTTGTTGTCCCGTGACGCTTCAAACTAACCGTCCGCCCGCGTGTCCGCCAGAACACCGTCATGTCGCGCATCGACATCGACCACAGCTACCGGTCGCTGGTGAGCCGCTCGGAGCAGCTGCTGACCGCCATGCAGAACAAGAAGAAGGAAGAGGAGGAGCGGGAGCGCCTGCGTCGCATCCAGGAGGAGATGGAGTGCGAGAGGAAGCGGAGGGAGGAGGAGGAGCAACTGCGGAAGCAGGAGGAAGAGGAGCGACGCCTGTGAGTGGAAGCCGCATTTCCTCCAGTCTGTTGTTTACGGGCGTTCAGAATGGAGGCAGAGGGGGGGCGGAGCTAACCTGCCACACCTGTCAATCACAGCCGCACATTTAGAAACGGTAGCCTTCGCACCAGCACGCCGAAGAGTTTGGCCCGTGCACGTCGGCACGAACGGGAGCTGAAACGAAACGAATCGCAAAACGAGCGGAAGCTTAAAAAAAATCGCAGCTTAAGGTTTCGCCGCCGTGATTCAGCTCGCCATCGCTCTGTCAGCTGTCTCGACGTCTGATTGCAATGGGAGTGTGAGGAGCTCTTATTACACCCGTCACGTTCTGACAGTCGGAGTGAGACGCCCCACACACACACACACACACACACACACACACACCCTCCCCGACCCCAGGAATGATGGGGCCGCCGTGTTCGTCACAAACCACTAGCCGCTAATATCAGACATTAGAGACCGCGGTCGACTTTATGGCTCGCTCTCCCTTCTATTGCCGCCTCCTGCGGCAAGTCGAGATCCCGGGACGCGGCTGAAGGTCAGCCGCCACCATTTTACAGGTTTGATAGAAACGTGATTCGCTTGCCCGTTGGGACAGTCCGACCCCCCACCACCCGACACTCTCAGGGATTCAAACGTTTTTGTGACGGATGATGGGCGGAACCGCAACACGTGCGAAAATGAAATACGCCGTTGACCTTCCGTCCCTCATCTTTAAATTAAAAAAAAAGAAAAAAATTACATTTGTGTCTCGACCTGATTTGTATTACCGGTATTCCACATTTATAGCCAATCTCTCGCCCGATTAAAAAACTACAAATATAAGGAAAAAATAAAACTGAGGTTGTTTATCAAGATGGAAATTATATTTCCAGATGTGATGTAAATAAAATACTTAAAATGTCAGATGTATTTTCACGGCATTTATATGAATCAAACCCATAAAAACACAAATGAGTTTATTTTCAGTCCGTCTTAATCAGTGTCCTTATCACCATCTCATGTCCCCGTGTCTCCCGTCCTCCCCAGGAAAGCGGAGATGGAGCTGAAGAGAAAGCAGGAGGAGGAGGAGAGGAAAAAGAGAGAGGAGGAGGAGAAGAGGCTCCAGGTGAGTGTCCGAGGCTGGAACGTCTCCCCGGCGCTCCTTGTTTGTTCCCTATTTCAAATTACCAGAGAGAAGAAAAGCCGCGACCTTCAGAAGGAGCCTCGTCTCCCTGCGGCAGCGTAAATCAAAAGTCTCAAGCCCCGCCCCCGGCGCTGCCGCGCACAGCCGAGGAAGGTCGAGGCAGATTGATTCGTTTTTAACTGCTCCCCAAACATTCCCTGCTACTAAATATCAATAATCACTTATCACCATTTAAGTTTTACATCCCCTTTATTATCTATTTATTTCATGCAATTCGTGACATCCGTGTTCTTTTAAGTGGAGGACAAGGCGGCGACAGATGATCCGCTTTTTAGGGAGTGAAAAAAAAACAAACTCGACGTTTGTAGTCCTCCTGGTCCGATGGGACTACAATAATGGAGGTCCTCCCGCCCACCTCACAGGTGGAGATGGAGCTGCAGCTGCAGGCCGAGCGCGAGGAGGAAGTGGCCCGCCAGGCCGTCCTGGAGCAGGAGAGGCGAGACCGCGAGCTGGCCCTGAGGATCGCCAGGAGCGAAGCCGAGCTCATCCCCGAGGAGGGGCAAGGAGACGCCGGTCTGCGCAGGTGAGCGCGCACGGATCCTCAGATTTCAACAAGTTTGGGTTTGGGAATCTGCGTTCTTGCTCCCGTTGGTCTGAGTCGCATGACCGACCGAGCGGGCGGTGACACCAGAAGGAGTGTAGCCATGGCATCCACCGTGTTGTTATTCTGTTGCGTTCAAAATGTCATCTTCTCCTCGTTCCTCACCTCAGGGATTGACCTCCTGCTCTTTTTTTTTTTTTCTCTCTCTCTCCTCCCAGTAACGACTCCTCAGGTCCATCGTCCCCAGAGAGAGCAGCGTAAGACCCGCCCACTAACCCCTTTAACCTTTGACCCCCGCATGTCGTACCAACTGCCAGGCAAGCAGCTGCTGCGATCTGACCGATCCGTTCGAAATGTCAGATCGGTGCCACACCTGTTTAATTTGAGTCGATTTGATGAATCGGACGATCGGCTCGATGAACCCGTTGGTCGGTTTAATGAATCAACTGATCATTTTCGTGATCCAATCGATCAGTCTGACCATTTGTTCACTAATTTGATTCGTTGTTTGGATGCTTTATGGTTTCACTTGATCAGTTTGTTGCTTCCTTTGAGTTGTTTTCAATTGTTCGGTCAATTTTGATCGTTCACAAGTGGATGATTCATCCGTTTGTTGATTTTATTGATCAATCTGACAGATTGTTTGATCAGTTTGATGATTTGTGGGATCAGTTTTTTGCAATTCATTTGATCAGTTTGAAGGGCTATTTGATCAGTTTGGTGATTTGTGTTATCGCCGCAACGCTGTTTGATCAGTTTGACTCTTCTTTCATTCAGTGATTCGTTTCAATCGTTCAGTGATTTGTTTGATCAGTCTTGATGAGTCGTCCGCCCTCTTCTCCACCCAGCAGAGACAAAGCACGTTCTTCTATCGGTCTTTTTAACCCTATAAACTGTCTTTTCAGCTTCGCGGGACCCACGAAGCTCAAGAGTCTGACCATGTAGGTACCACAGGGGGTTAAAGGTCACGGCAGGTCGAGACCCCGAACTGAAATTCCGAGAACAGTAGATAAGAAACGTTAAATAGCAGCAGATACTTGAATACGTCTGTTTAAAAGGAAAAACACGAGGATCGGAAATAAGTGACCCCCGACTGAGAGAAATGTAATGTACCGAGAAAAGTGTGACATCACAGAAACTTGTACAGGGAAATCAGGATTTACAAAAAAGAAAGAAAAAAGAAAATTGTAATATGCTATAAATTCATCTCTTTAGTTTTTTTAGGTGTCCATGTATTATTACTTTTGTTGCAAGATTATTCTTAGCAAAAACACAGGGAAAAAGCTTGAATTACTTCTGTGTTTTTTTTTTAATCAAACTTATTAATTCATTTTTGTTTAGCGAAACTTTTAGTACCTGGCGTTTTCTAATGTTTTTCTTTACTTTCTAAATAAATATGAGAGAAAAGACATCCAGTAAATAAACCAAAGATAGAAAACCAGAATTCTACTTGATAATTTCTAAAAAAAAAAAAAATTACGTTTAGCAGCATTTTTTCCCCCCGTGATTTTTCTGAAAATTTTTCTTTAACACGGTTGAAATAAACGTTCTCCTTCCGGAAAACACGGAGGTTAAGGAAGGAGCTCCTTATTGAGAGCGCGTTCCATCGCCGTCGCTGGATCCAGAGGTGCAATGACGCTCAAGGTCGAAGGTTCGACGCCGCATCGGGACGAAGGACAGAACGTGTCAAAGAGATTCTGGTTATAAATAGAGGGAAAGCGGTGACTCAGAAAATAAAAAGCTCCCACAAGCACTCGAACACCTCGACTGTCAGCACTTTATCCCCTGCAGTCCAGCGAGACTGACGGGGGGGGCTAGCTGCTAACGCTAGCGGCCGACTCTTGGTGATTAGGCTAGCGGTTCCTAGATGACAGAGCTAGCGGCTAATGCTAACTTCTGGCATTTTGTACGTCAACGCATCCCATAGTACCATCTTTTCATCCGTGATGTACTTTGTAAAAGTTAGTCGTTCTTTTCTGTCTCCATTTTTTTCATGTTTGACTCGTGTTTCCATGACGACGTGGCTTTTTTTTTTTTGTTTCGTAGGGAGGAAATGGCACAGGAAATGTCAGAGCTCCTGGCGAGGTGGGTGGAGGCTTAGTCACGTACTACGTCCATCAATCAAAGTTCCTTCGATTTTGTTGATCGTGATCATACGTCCACGTTGATTTTCTCGTTTTTGCACTCGATTGACCTCTGACCTCTGCCACCTGTTGATACCGCCTCAAGTTCTTTTCTATTTGCACCCCAATTTTAAAGGAGATTAATGTAGTAAGTGATTAACAACGCGTTTCACGTTGGAAAACATGGTGCGTTGCGCAGCGATGAGTTTTGGCCGCCGCGCAGCTGCTTCCTGGCGACTGGGACAGCATGACGACGTCGATGGTGTCACTCTTAACCTCGTCTCTCTTGACCTACCTCTTTAACTCAAGCTGAAACTCACTTCCTGTTTGTGACCTTCAGGTCGTACGCCACCGGTCCTCACTCTCTCGTTGATCGATTAGTAACCAATCATCAGTCGGTTGCACACAGGATGTTTCTTTTTGATTTTGTCACAGATTGCCGTCATTGAGCATCTGAGTCTGCGGAAGGCCAAAAACGGCTAAAGAGCATTTCTTATTGTGTTACTCATATATTTTTTTTTCATATTCATGATTTCATATTCATATTTTTTGACAAAATTCAGAAATCACAAACAAACATCACGGTTAAAAGCTAACTGTAAATTTTACTTTCAACCGTTCGAAGTGTGAGGAAGTGAAGTACGGCCTCCACCTGCCGCAGGACTTTTCTGCTTCTCTCTGACCCTCTCTCTGACCTTGAACCTCTCTGATCCTCAGTAACCGTGAACCCCTACCTGACCTCTGACCCCTGGCCTCCATGTTTTCTGACCCGTGACCCTCTCCTCCGCTTTCCGTCTCAGAGGTCCGCAGGTTCAAGCCTCCAAAGCTGCCGCCGGCAGCAGGAAGTTCGAGCTCAGCAAGTGGAAGTACGCCGAACTGCGGGACGCCATAAACACGTCCTGCGGTGAGTGACGTCATCAACCCCTTTCTCGGCGCAGGACCGTTTTGCGTTTCATCAGGAACTAGGCTGGTTCTTGATGCGTTCGGACTCAGGTGATGGGCGGAACTCACAACCCAGCTCCCTTAACCAGATATCATTTTTAAAAAATATCGAGGTCACTGCTCAGATTCTTCACTTCTTGCGACAAAATAAACAGAACCGTTTAGAAATGGGCCGATGACGACGTCCAAGCTCTTCTGGCCTGCAACGTCGCTGAGAGCTTTCCGGGTGTCGCAGCCCAACGTCAATGTCGTGGCCAAAATAAGTGCAGTGAGCTAAAAACACCTCAACCCATCTGATGGTCGGGTTGCTGCAGAATATGACAATGCGGTAACTTGGCTCTCCATGTTGTCGTCTTCCTCTTCTTCGTTTGCTACCCGACGTGGCGCTCCAGGTTGCAAACACACCGGTCCCTACCGCCGCCAGCACTGCCCGTGGGAACGCTAAACGAAAAACTTTACTGGACAATTCTGGACGAAACGTTTCCGTCCGAAAACGACTCGGCCCGCTTGTCCGTATCAGCCGGTTCTCGGGGTTTGCTTTCAGAAATCGGCTGACGGGGAGATTTCTGAGTCAGCTTGACGACTGTCACCTTCCCATCCAGCGGCAAACATGGCTCAAGGTTGATTTCAGCCACAATAAATTCAATGAAGGAATAAAAAGGGGGGAATTAATAAACCGTGTTAAATGCTAAGGAGGTAGGAGACGGTCGTCATGGCGATGCGACCGTCTCCAGCGAGACGCCGCGTCTACGACAAGGGGAACTTCCTCCCAGACGACCTCCCAGAAGAGATAACAAATAAAGCTGCCAAATTGCTTTAAATCATTTTAAACTGTTTAAAAGAGAGAATTTGATAACATACAGTTTAATTCCCACACCAGCTCTAAAGAGTCCTGTCACCTTCCTTGTACTATTTATTCAAACTAAACATTTAGATCTTTTTTCATAAAATTATTTTTACCTTATCGAAATTCTTTTTTTTTATGTCACAATTTCAACATCAATTTTGAATACTATTTCACAGACAAATGCTCATCGTCAGTTGGAGGGAAAATGATTCTGCTGGTAACTTTTTCATTATTTTTAGGCCACCTTTAATAAAACTCTGTGTTTGAAACACCGCCTGTTTATAAATGTTTAATTCTAGCTTTTTTTTTGGTTTTGTTTTCCCCTAAAATATATTTTTTATTATTATTTTGTTATCCACTCGGCAACGCAAATCCAAAGCAAAATCGTTGTACGTGAAAACAACCTGGGGAATGAGGAATTTCTAATTGTGTGCGCGTGTGTGTGTGTGTGTGTGTGTGTGTGTGTGTGTGTGTGTGTGTGTGTGTGTGTGTGTGTGTGTGTGTGTGTGTGTGTGTGTGTGTGTGTGTGTGTGTGTGTGTGTGTGTGTGTGCAGATATTGAGCTGCTGGCCGCCTGCAGGGAGGAATTTCACCGTCGCCTCAAGGTTTACCACGCCTGGAAGTCCAAGAACAAGAAGAGGAACAGTGAGACGGAGCAGCGAGCGCCAAAGTCCGTCACCGACTACGGTAACGCAACCTTCCATCTGCGCTCGCGCGACCATCACCCTCGCGACCATCACCCTCGCTCTCAGACCTCAGAGACCGAAGGAGCGAAACAATTTCCGTGAGAAGTTTATTGTCTTCAGCCCACGAAGAAGAGCGGCTCCTGCCGCAGCTGCTGTTTTGAAGTTGGTCGGAGGCGGGAGGCGGGAGGCGGGGACCAGACTCTGTTTACCTCCCGAGTCCCGTCGCCTCTGCAGGTTGTCGGCGTCATTGTTGGTGTGAAAGAATGCCGTGCGAGGAGCGTGGGCCCGACGAGACGCTCCCCCGCCGTCGGCTTGGCGGTGGACGCATCTGCTTTTATTTCTGAAGTTAATTTACTTGATTCCAAAAATGAGCTACATTATTATTATATAGCGTACATTCACTCTATATCACTGACCCACTCGGAGTCGTGGAGGTGCTGTCACCTAGAGACAGACCATCATTCATTCATTCACGTCCTATAGAGACGTAGCATCTTCACTGTCATGTTCATGCTCTGCTGAGAAGAGGAAGCGCCAGCTGCCGTGCCGCCTCTCGGATACGGCCATCGTCGACCTGCCGATGGTCCGACTCGGTCGGGGTTGCGGAGGATGCTGGAGCCGCCATGGGGCGAGAAGCGGGGTACACCCTGGACCGGTCGCCGCTCGATCGCAGGGCCACATAGACGGACGACCGTTCACCCTCACATTCGCCATTTTGATTAATTAACCCGCTGCATGTTTATGGATTGTGAGAGGAAACTCACGCAGACATAAAGTAACTTAATATTTGAAGTTCTTTAACAATTAGTTGGAGTAGTGAGGAGGGCAATTGATTTTGAGCGGGGCTGTTGTCGTGGCAATGTGTCCCTCTCAGGACTTGACCTTTGACCCCGGGTTTCTCGACCGTGGGAATTCGTGCACAAAACGGCGGCAAGCCTCGACGGGAAGTGTCGGCGCCGCCGGATCTGTCATTCGGCAAATTGCATCACTTCCCCGCTGCGGTCCTTTTCGATGTCTCATCACTTCCTGTCTGTCGTTGCATCACTTCCTGTCTGTAACACCGCATGTTCACTTCCAGATCGAGTGGTTCCCGTCAGATCGGCATGTAAGTGCTCGCCATTGTAAAACTAACCCTGGTTAACCGAGATAACCCGCCATTAATCCTCTCATATTAACCCTTTGTCGGCTCTCATTAACCCCTCGTTTCGCAAACCCCCCCCCCGTCCCCGTCCCCGGGTTGGTCTCTAGGCTCATTGTGGAGGGGTGGTGGTTTCCATGGTAACCCCCGGAGAGATTCTCAGGCTCCAAGCTGTTCATGTGTCTCACTGATAAGAGCTTGGGTGGGGGGGCGGTCGCCTAGCAACCAGAGACACTATCGCTATCTCAAGAGTAGTTGTCGGGGGGGCGGCAGGTTTGACCTTGAGGAAGTTCAGAGGTCGGACAAGTTCGTTGAAACATTTTGTTCCGGTTCCTCTTCGTGGGGGCACAAGCGGGCTGGCGGAGATCGCAAATAGCAAATAACGCCTCAATAACAACAAAAATAATTCGGCCTCGGCTTTGAAATTATAATGTAATCATTTGGGGATTACTTTTGGAGACATTTTACCCTTTTGTTTTTTTGTTTTTTTTCCCCCCCCATAACTCCTGGCTCGGATTCAGGCTCTGTCCGAGGAAAAAAAACGCTCACGTCCTGGATCCCTCTGTCCACCGCCAGGATAAATCAAATGTTTGAAGACCCTGGGGCTCGGGGGAGGGGGGGGTTGGTGGAGGAGGTGACGGGGCAGTGGGAGGTGAGCGGTGATGGGATGCGACCGGTCATCTTTCTGATAACAGAAGCTCCTGTTCAGCAATCTGCGTCCGCAGCCACTGATGGAATCATCCAACGCCTGCGGACATACTCTATATTTTTATTATTTACGATACATATTTGAGTTCTTTCCGTAGAGAAATGCTATGAAATTAAACGGCGGCGGACGAGTCGCATCATCTTCCAGGATTTCCCCGGCGTCTCGTCCTATCGGTCGACACCCCGGTTCACAGATTCGCTTCAGCTAGCTTGTTTTCGCTAATCGTTAGCCCTCTCCCCCACCGGCACCTCGCCAGTCGACCCCCGGCCGCCGATGGGTCGCCAGCCGCCTCACCCTCTCCCCTTGTCCAACCAGCAGCGAAGCAGAACCCGGCCCCCCCCATCCCGGCCCGCCAGTACGAGGTGGCGATGAACCGGCAGCAGAGGTATTTCCGAATCCCCTTCATCCGACCGGGCGACCAGTTCAAGGACCCCCACAACAAGAAGAAGGGGTGGTGGTACGCCCACTTCGACGGGCCCTGGATCGCCCGGCAGATGGAGCTGCACCCCGACAAGCACCCCATCCTCCTGGTGGCAGGTGAGTTTTCCGTTATTCTGCGATTTTTTTTTTTTTTTTTTTTACCCCCTCTGAGAAGGGACGCGCCGTGATCCGATCACGTCCGGCGTTCCAGGAAAGGACGACATGGAGATGTGCGAGCTGAGCCTGGAGGAGACCGGCCTGTCCAGGAAGAGGGGCGCCGAGATCCTGCCGCGGCAGTTCGAGGAGATCTGGGAGCGCTGCGGCGGCATCCAGTACCTCCGCAGCGCCATCGAGAGCCGGCAGGCGCGGCCCACCTACGCCACGGCCATGCTGCAGAGCATGTTCAAGTGAGGGGCCCCGGGCCCCGCTCCTCCTCCTCCTCCTCCTCCTCCCCACGCCGAGGGCCACGACGCAGACAAAGGGACACCAGCTGCCGAACTCAGACGGTGGAACACAACAGGAGGAAATTAACATCGTCCACGTCTCTCCGTCCTTTTGTTCTCCTTTTTCCTCTCTGGCTTTCAGCTCCTTTCAGGGGAGGGGGCGCGGTTGTTGGGGGGGCGCACTGAACGCTATGCAGAAAAGTCATTAATAATTTCTTCCGGTTGTGTTTTTTTTTTTTTTTTTTTGTTAACGTTCTGCACGTCTAACTCTGGGGCCTTAATGCGACTTTAACAGGGTTTGTTTGCCTCCAAACAAGACGACGTCTCACCCCCCCCCCCTCCATTCCACAGTTCTGTTTTTTTTGTTAGTTTTTTTTCGAGACGATGCCTCACTTCTCTTCTGTTCTGCATTCCGATCTTTTTGAGACGTCCCGCTCCTCATCCGTTCTACATTCCTGGTTTTTGTTTGTTTTTTCCCCGACGTCTCGTTGCGTTTCCTCCATCTCATTCGCTCGCCCCCCGACTTCTGACCTCTCTGTTTACGTCTTATCACAGGGAGCAAAAGAGACTTGCACTGGGAGTCGAGCGCCAACCGCCACGCACGAGCGTCGCGCCGTCCCGTCCCCCCCGACCCCCACCTCGGGATTGGCTAAATCGTTCCCTCTCTTTAACCTCCTGTCTCTGGCAGCGAATGTAACCTCAGACCTCATGGTTCCCGTTTTTTTTTTTCCCCCCTTTCGTCATGTGATTAAACGTGTAAATCTAACAGGATAAGATGTCGACTCAGACCGAACGCTGCCGCAGTCCAAAGGTACGATTCGTCGCCGGTCCCGATCAAGTCCAGTGCTTCATCCCGATCGCTGTCGGATCCCCCGCCCTCGCCAGGATCTCCCTGTCGGTTTTTGTTAACGCCAGCCTGCGGGCTGTAGTCGCTCGGCGTTACGTCTGTCGGTGTTTCGAAGCAGCCGCGCGTCAAGACCCCGACGCCCCCCCCCCCCCGGCTCCCGGGGCGACAGTTACACGGGTAGTCAGGCGCCCTCTGTAACCACGGATACGTCGTCACCTCTCCGCCGCACATTGGAAGTCAGCCCTTTGACGGAATTAACGGACATCGTGCGGTCTGTCAGAGGGGGACCCAACCACGTCGCAGGCAGACGTGGCGGCCGTCCTGTGACGGCAGCCGTGGGCCGGGTCGCTCTGCGGTCGGACGCGGGCAAAAGGGGGCCGGCGGCGGCTTTTTCGGGCGCCGGCAGGCGGCGCTTACCGACCCGCTCGGGCTCACGGCGGAGGTTTCCGAGAGAGGAGCGCGGGATTCAATTATGCAACTGCTCGTCGTCAGACGGCAGATCGACGAGTTTCCGCCGGTTGTCTTCGGTCCCGAAAAAAATTTGATCGTTTCCGACGAGAATTCCCAGAACGGTGATTCGGATAGTTTCATGTTTTGTCGACGCGGACGAGGCCGAGTAAAGAAAAAAAGAAATCATTCCAACTGGATCTTTGTTTAATCAAGTCCTTTGACTCCATAAAGTGTTTCAAAGTCCTGGAATCTTTTGTCACGTTGATTTGGTTTCTGTGTCTGTGACCTCTGACCTTGAAGCTTCACACTGGATGATTTTACCGCGGGAGTCCTTTTTTTGCGTGAGCGTCCGCCGTTTTCCGATCCGAAGGTCACGAAGGTCCGAAAAACGAAGCCCCGTGATTCGCCGCAACCTTCCTGACCTTCGGCACAGTCGTGTGACAGATGATGTAATGAAGAGTTCATCACGGTACGTTTCCGACGATTCCTAATCTGCTATGTCTTAATACTCGGGAACTTATTATTATTATGACTTATTATTAATGTATTGTTACTTTATAAGTAGTTTCCTGCCCCTGTTTTGATTAGTTTAAAGGACAGAGCTACTCTTTCAATAAAGAATTGGGATTCTTATTGGTGCAGCTGGTCTGTCGGGCCTCCGGGGATCAGCGTCTCCTCTTGTGGACTAAAATGGAATCACAGCACTGGTTCAGAAGAAGGTGGTCGTCGAACACGTGCACGGAGCCAGGAGAGTTCTGCCTCGGCTTTGTATTTTACTCAGAAACCGTGTCTCCGCTCTGCTTGCGTTGAAAAAATCCTATTTTCCCTCGATGGGCCGATTCTCGGGTAAATGGTCCGGCCCGACGCGTTTCCCTTTTTTCGATGCGCTCGGGAACGACACCGGCGACGAAGCTGTGCCGCCTCTGAGCCAGAGGCTTCCTTTCCGATCTCTGACGCGTCCTCGCGTCGCTGAGAAACAAGACGTGTTGAAAAAAAAAAACAGAAACCGCTTCCTTTTAACCAACACTGTTTGTATTTTAACTACCAACACAAAATAGATAAGAAAATTCACATCACAAATCTGGTCGCTTCTCGTGTTGTTTTTTTTTTTTTCTCATGTTTTGTGTCCCAGAAGCGGCGTCAGTCATGTGATTCGGTTCAAAATAAACAGATGATGAGGATGAAGCTTTCGGGAATGATAAAGTTCAGCCCGTGGCGTTTCGGAAGGACAAACAATTGACGACTTTCACACCTAGAGATTCTTAAACCGCCTGCACTGGAGGCGCGGTGACGACTCAGGATTTTTCCTTTTTTTTGGTTCTGATTGACGGCTCGTTTCTCGGATGTCGAGAAGGAAACGAGGAATTTCACCTTCATAATTCCATCCAAAATGTCTCCTTTTGCTAAAGTTTAATTAAAATTTCATTTGAAATGTAAAAAAAAAAAAATTTTGAATTTTGATGCTTAATAGTAATTTCCCCCGAGATCTTAGCTCTTGTTATTTTTTTTGTTAGCATTGATTGCTACTATTCTGGGTTTTTGGGTGGACGGATTCATTAAACTACCTTGTACAAATTATAAAAATAAATCAATTTCACAAACGCATCTCTCGACGAGGTGCCCCCGTACTATCGGAGTTCAGGTGAAGGTCAAGCGGCGGCGTGGGAGTCGGGAGGGTCCGAGGCGTTCGGAGTCGACCAACGTGACGAGACGGCGTCCGTTTTCTCTCGACTTCCCGCCGGATCGTGTGAAACCAGAACTACTGACTACGGAAACGGGGACGGAGAGGAGCGGCCCCTTCGATCGACCGCCGGCCGCAGACGCCCGGCTCCTTCAGCGCAGATCACGTGTCCCGGTTCCCCGACGGCGGCTCGTCCTCGGGTGTGAAGCTCAGAGGAGGCCCGAATCCTAAATCCTGCCGCGTCTGCAGAGAAGAAAGACGAGACGGGCGACCGTTTACGCGCTCGAAGGGATACCGGGAACCAAACCTGGAGATTTCGGCGTCCTTAACGTCACAACTCAACTCTAAAACACAGGGTTTTCCGCATTCTGTGTTTTCAGAGCTTGTTTCGGGTTGCTCGGGATTCTTTGGAAGTTCCAAAAATTTGAATGATTATTAGTTTACCGCTTCCTCCATGACACAAGAAGCTCCCTGGTTCAATTTTGACAGGGGGGGGGACTTTCTGTTTGGCGTCTCCATGTTTTGGAGACATGAAAGGGTGCATCGGAGACTCTTATTCGTCCAGATGTGTGAATAAGAGGGTGAACATTTCTACAATATGTGGTGCAGGAGATGTTGAATGCTTGTGCATCCATATGGCTTGTGAAGGAAAGGATGAATCTTTGCAGGTCTAAATGACGTGAGGATGAGAGCGGGAACGGTTGTATGTCTATAAAAAGCCCGGTGATTGACAGGTGACCAGGCCAGGGGGAGCCCTGACTCTCGACCAATGAAAAGCTCCGGTCTCCCCGCGATGTGGAGTGCAGGATAAGCGAGAGAGATAATAAATGAATAAAAATGTGTAAAATGTGACCACAAGCCAGAACATGATTGATTGATTGATTGAACCTATTGAGGATAGTGTGTGTGTGTGTGTGTGTGTGTGTGTGTGTGTGGAGCGGGGGTTTTGGCTACCAGAGGAGGGGACGGGGTCCGGCAGCATCCGGACGAGCGTCCCTGTCAATGGGAGGAGGCGGGGAGACGGACGCCGTCTTTGTACCTGAAAAGCAAGAAAACAATCATTTCATATGGATCGGAAATCAATGTTCAATATCTGAACGGGGACTCGGATTCGGACTCAAATGCAGATTTAAACCGGACGCTTGTATTTCGGAGAACTTCCTGCTGAAACGACTTGCTGCCCGTTCAGGAGATTTAACAACCAGTTTGTTTTTTTTTCGCCGCCACAGCAGCCTGGTCATAAAAGTCCAGTTAAGGAATCTCTCTCTCTCTCTCTCTCTCTCTCTGCAACGGCAAACATCCCATCATTAAAGAGGCTCTTGGAAATAATCTCAGATTAACAAGGCTTCGACCTGCTCCTTGAACATCTCGTGCTTTTTTTTTTTTCTCTGATCCAGCAACCTTTGGGGGGGTCGGCGGTTTGATTCTCGCCTTTTCCAGCCAAAAAGGCACAAATTGAAGGGTGCAAAGCGCTTTTAAATGTGTTTCAATATTGAATATAATTCAAATGTTTTTCCGAATGTAGTCCTAGAAGAACTTCTTGGTCGTCACATCTGGTTTTGCCCCGTTTTTCTGTGATCATTATGAGATGGCTTTCACTATGATTTTTTAAAAAATGTTATTGCCCATTTTTTTTTTCTATATCATGTGTTTTGTTTTTTGGTTTTTATTTGAATTTCCTTTGACCTTGAGAAAAATCTTCAGATTACATTTTAGCAATTTTCAGGCATGTTTTTGGAAGATGTTTCTGGCGGGAGTGGAGTTTCTCCTCCCGCAGACATCTGCTTCACTCAGACGTTGTTGAGACTGATTTCCAGGTTTTAGTTTGACTTTCGGTTTAGAAGCCGAGGAGCCGCGGCAGCAGGAGGATTAAACCAACAGGCCTCAGTCTTAATGAATGATGGCAAATCCTGGTTGCCCCCCTCCACCCCCCAACACACGCACACACACACACACACACACACACACACACACACACACACACACACATATGGACAGAAAACCTGCTGCACTCTGCTTATACTTCAGATTTGAAACAATTAAACATGGTTTAGTAGTGGAAGCGATGTAATTGTACATGCATTTTATATGTGTGTTTGTCTATATATAAAGATACAAATATATAGATATTTATATAATTTTATATAATTTTTTAGATTAATTAATTCATTAGTTTATCATTTGAGGAACCACTCCTCCATATTTAACAGTATAACAGGAAATACTGCAAATTGGAGATAACAAGAAAATCTAGTAACATATATTTGTTGTGTATTCTTCTGAATCTATATATTTGAACAAATGAATCAATCAATCATCTGCATTTTTGCTGTAAAATTTACATATTTAGACACATAAAATCTGATTGGGCTGGCGGCAGTCGTGCAGCGGTTAGCATATCTGCCTATCTGCCTCACAGCAAGAAGGTCCATCATTTCCATCAGGGGTGTTTATTTGTAGCGTCTCCATGTCCAAAAACACACAGGACGTTTATTGGAGGCAATAAATTGCCTGCACATATGAATGACAGGGTGAATGGTTGTATGTCTCTATATGACATTTGTATCTTATGTTTTTATACAGTTGTGTGTATCTAAACGTGAGGTTGTGATTGACAGGCCGCCAGTCCGGGATGAGCCCGGCCTCTCGCTCAACATCAGCGTGACCCTGAGTGCAGGATAATGATGAATGAACTGATTAAAATGAAATGTGATCGGCTCTAAAATGCAACATTTAAAAGTCAGGGTTCGGTTTTTCACTCCTTGTGGTCTTTAAATCAGCTGACGCCATGTGAAGGAACGACCGACCCGAACACATCTTTTCAATGAACTTTTTTCAAAAAAACCACACCCGATATCACCAAAGAATGTGTTTTTATATCTGTAACATGTATCTGAGCATGAATAACAAATACATGCGGGGCTTTATGACATGATTATGTGTCAAAATTGCTTATGACAGGTGACGCGTGTGTTTACCTGCACTGGGCACCGCGCCCGGGGACCACGTGACATTCCCCCCCGGGGCAAAGGTCGGGTCGGAGGTCACACAGGCTGCGGCAGGGAAGTCCGTCGGTGGATCGGAAGCCCGGCGGGCAGCGACAGCGGGCTTCACGGGTTTGGCGGTTCACCTCGCAGCGAGAGACGCCGTCGCAGGCCAGGAACTTACAAGGGTCGGCCTGGTCGGCTGCGGAGGGGCAACAGGAAGTGTGAGACTGTACGAGTTGCGGCGGGTAAGACGGTCTGACCCCGGATCGCGTGACCTCCGCGGGGCTGATCCCGGGTCACGTGACCCGGGGTCAGCCGCACCTGCCGGTCACGTGTCGGGGAAAAAAAAAAAACAAACCAAGTCACGACTTCCCGTCGGCTGGCGTTCCGCTCGACGACGAGCTTTAAGAGCCTCCTTCGGGGGAGGGGGGGATCAAACCTGCATTGTGATTCAGACGAAATAAGCTCTTTGTCCTGGTCGCCATAACAACCGGCTCCCCGGATTCCAGTACAAACATCCACACGATATGTGTATTACTATAAATACGCATATAGTCGTATAATGAAACTATTGTGTGATCCTTTGTGAGTAATGTCCTCCATGACGTCTGGAGAACATCGGAGAACCCTGCGGAACGCCAGCGCCGCCGGTGTTACTTGTTGAGAGACGCGGTTTTGATTTGGAGAATTGAAATCGATCCTGAAGCCGCGGCAACAAAGGAACGAAGTGTGAATGAAGTTTAGAGTGCTGGAATCCATTACACCGTTGAAAGGGAAAGGGCTGTGTGTGTGTGTGTGTGTGTGTGTGTGTGTTTGTGTGTGTATGTGTGTGTGTGTGCAAAACACTCGTTGGTGTGTTACAGCCAGCACCTGCCCAGCCTTTCTGTATGTTTCAAAATGCTCTTGCAGGTGTTCTGTGTTGTCAATCAGAAAACCTGAAGTCAATCAACTGCTGACAATGGCTGCGTGCTAACTTCTATAAAACCAGACGATCTTTCAGCCAGCCGGCCGGCTGGCGAGCGGCACGCCGAGGGGACCGGCTGTGGCCTTCTGTGTGGGTGGTTGAGCCTGTGAGCGTAAATACTGTTAAATGCTATGTCCCATGGTCTGGGTTGCTGAGGCCTTCCTGAGCAGGTCTAATTCCAGCATCCGTCTACCAATATATTCTCTATCCCTCCTCTGTCCATGACCCAACCATCTCAGTCTGGCTTCTCTGACCTTCTCTCCAAAACATCTAACGTGCTGTTCCTCTGATAGACTCATTCCTGATCCTATCCATCCTGGTCACTCCCAAAGAGAACCTCAAAATCTTCATCTCTGCAACCTCTAGTTCTGCCTGCTGTCTTTTGGTCATTGTAACAGTTTCTAGTCCATACATTATCGCTGGTCTCACCACTGTCTTGTACACCTTTCCTTTTATTCTGGCCGATATTCTTCTATCTCTTCGTACCCCTGACACTTTTCTCCACCCATTCCGACCCGCTTGGACCCGTCTCTTCACCTCTTTTCCACACTCTCCTACGCTCTGGACTGTTGACCCTAAGTACCTGAAGTCCTCCAGCTTCTTGATCTCCACTCCCTTTAGCCTCACCGCTCCACCTGAGTTCCTCTCATTCACACATATATATTCTGTCTTGCTGCGACTAACTTTTTCCTCTCTTTTCCAGCGCATACCTCCACCTCTCTAGATTTTTGTCTACCTGTTTTCTGCCCCCACTACACATCAGTGTCATCTGCAAATATCATGGTCCATGGAGATTCTTGTCCCACCTCATCTTTCAGCCTGTCCATCACAATTACGAATAAGAAGGGTCTAAAAGCTGATCCCTGATGGAGTCCCACCTCCACCTTGAACTTCTCTGTTACTCCTACAGCACACCGCACCACTGTCTTACAGCTAGCATACGTGTCCTGCACCAGTCAAACATACTTCTCGTCCATTCCAGATTTCCTCATGCAATACAAGAGTTCCTCTCTAGGCACCCTGTCATATGCTTTTTCTAGGTCTACAGAAACACAATGCAGCTCCCTCTGGCCTTCTCTGTACTTCTATTTGAATTCTAAAAGCAAATGCTGCATCTGTAGTACTCCTTCTAGGCATGAATGGTGTGTGCTTTTCTGAGGCCAAACACTGTGTGGTTCTTGGAGTTGCTGACACCGATGTGTTCGTTTCTCCTCCAGTTTCAGGTATTTTGTTCCCCTTTTATTGTTCTTCCTTCAGACATCCAGCAATGGGTTGTCCTCCTTTACAGGACTGTTTTATTATGTTAGTTTATTCTGAGCAGTAACCAAACAGCCCCCTTTTTCCCCCCAGACTTTTTTTAATGAATAAATGTATTAAATACGAATTAAGTTTGCTTTTATGTTGTTTCCCCTCTCTGAACTGGGACATAAGTGAAATTCATTTATAATGATTGTCTAAATTGTGGACTGCCTAATTTGCTTTTTTGTGTGTGTGTTTGATATTCTGGACAAATAAGCCCTGAAAATTAAAGAAACAAACATATTGGCAAAGTTGGCATATGACCACCTGGAAGTTAGTTGCAAGCTATCTGAAAATGATTTAGAATTAACAAAATATCTAAACAACAAAATGCACTAAGAGTAGCGGCAGCAATATTTGAACACACCGCCTGAGAATTACAAAATACCCCTAAGTTTGCAAAACAGTCCTGAAATGTGTCAACAAACTGAAATTAGTATCAGATGACCAAACAAAGGCCAGTAGTTTCTTAAACTCTCAACATTTTCTAGTAATTGAAAAACTGAAAATGACCAACTTTGTACTTATTTGACCGACTATATATAAAATATTCGAAGGTTAGCAACAAGTTATCTGTCTCACTGTTCTCAAACTGTTACAAACCTTAACATATCCCACACCTGGAAATGTGTGTGCTACACATCGTGTCATGCATATGCAAGTAAGTGAGTATTCAATTTATTTATTTTTCCCTGAATTGTATCGTGGCTGTCAAACATTTCCATTTCAGTTTCATGTTTTTTCTGTATATGTGTATATGAATAAGAATTTATAAAAGTATTTCGGAAACTTTCCAAAAATAACCAAATCAGCAAAAAATGTGAAGTTAGCATGCTAGCTAAAAATTCTTAAAAGTCTGGCTATACTCTCAATAATAAACTATAAAACCAAAAAGTACATGAAAATTAGTGGTGGAATTATTTTTTAAAATTACCTACAGGTACACACCGCCTTGGAATTATGAACAAGTTACCTGGAAATGTGAAATAAAATGTTGAATTAGCAATGAAATTATATTAGCATCAGGCAACAAAAAAAACTAATTGTTTTCCAAAAGTTCTCTGTATATACAAAATACCAGCTTGATACTAAGAAATAACTAAAATAAGTTGAAAATAGTTAACTGTACTTAAATTATATACTAAGTACTTAACCATCATAATTTTTTTGAAAGTGATAAAGTACTTGAAGATTAGCAAAAAGCTTGTGAAACGTGTGATTCATCATAATAATTTTCTGAATAAAAACTGTATTGTGGCCTTCCAATACATTAATTTCAATTCATTATCTGAATATCTATACTTTCTATATCTAGAAATGAATAAGGATATATTTTCTGGATTTCAACTAAAATATTCTAATACATTTCTAAACGTAAGCCAAGCTAGCGACAAATTTATTATACCACTCTCTGGGCTTTAGCAGCAGGCTAACTGAAAATTGTTGAAAAAATAATTAAGCTTTAAGTAAAATAACCAACAACTTTTGTGAAAATTGGAAGCAGAAGTATGAACGTGACATGCAGGTACACATTGCTCAAAGAATTATTAACAAAATACTAACAAGTTTTCCATGGATTTTTTGAAA
The DNA here is from genome assembly GCF_037954325.1 of Fistularia commersonii. NCBI lineage: Eukaryota > Metazoa > Chordata > Actinopteri > Syngnathiformes > Fistulariidae > Fistularia > Fistularia commersonii. The sequence goes on along the minus strand of NC_141319.1, from coordinate 3,213,938 downwards.
AAAATAAGAAAAAATGAGCAATTATCTGAAATAAAAAAGCAAATAACGACACTAAAATTGTTTTCTGATAATTTTGAACAAAATTACTTGTAAATTATAACGATTCAGTTACAAAGTTGAAAATGACTGAGTTTTTGGAAATTATGAACAAAGAGAATGATAAACTAAGTTTTTAAAAATGGAAAAACTGAATACTTGAAGATTAGCAGACCCGGCTAAATATGAGCAATGTGGCTATGCCCGTCGCCACGTTCTCTCTTTCTGGCGTTTTGAGATTGTGAACATGTCAAAACATTGTTGTTTTTTTTTGGTTTTTTTCTTCTCCTTTTCTCTCTTTTCTCTTTTTCTGTGTTTTTCTCTCTCACCTGGTTCTATGTCCAGTGAATGGGTGTCAATGTCAATGTGCAGCTGCTGGGCGGCGGTGGAGCAGAAGTCCTCCAGGACGCCGTGCACGGCCTCGGTCACGTTGTACGGTACCGAGCGGGCGAATTTCATCTTGCTGTTTACGACGACGCTTCCCTTCCGGAAGTTGAGGATCTCCAACTTCCGGAAGCCCGTCAGGTTGGCCTGGAGGTATGGGAGCAGCTACGCAGCAGGAAACATGGAAGTGATATATCTTATTAGTTATGATTAGAAAACACTTTGGGATCATTTTAAATTGTGACTTATAGAACACTTATATAACTTGTATAATCAATCACACACAAACACACTTTCGTGTCAAGAAAAAATCAGGTAACGCACACAAACGCACACAAACATGAATTTCAGGAACAGCCGGACAACGTTGCTAACGTGTGAACTCACACACACACACTGTCAAACAACAAGGACTTGGAGATGGAAGGGGGCACACACACACTCACACACACACACACAAACACGTTCGCATCTGAAACAGTCAGACAACGAGAATGTGAGACGAGTGTTGCTCATATTTAGCTAGCTTGTTGCTAATCTTGAAGTGCTCAGTTGCTAACGTGTGAACTCACAAACACACACACACACGCACACACTGTCAAACAAGGACTTGGAGATAGATGGATACACACACACACACACACACACACACACACACACACGTTCGCATCTGAAACAGACAATGAGAATGTGAGACGAATGTTGCTCATATTTAGCTAGCTTGTTGCTAATCTTGAAGTGCTCAGTTGCTTACGTGTGAACTCACAAACACAATCATCCATACACACTGTCAAACAAGGACTTGGATATGGATGGACACACACACACATACACACACACACACGAACACGTTCGCATCTGAAACAGTCAGACAACGAGAATGTGAGACGAATGTTGCTCATATTTAGCTAGCTTGTTGCTAATCTTGAGGTGCTCAGTTGCTAACGTGTGAACTCACAAACACACACACACACACACACAAAAACAAACACGTTCACGTCAGAAACAGTCAGGCAATGAGAACGTGGAAATGGACATGTTATTCATCTTTAGCTAGTTTGTTGCTAATCTTTAAGTGCTGAAATGTGAATTCACACACACGTACACACACACACATTTGTGCGTACACCACACATTCACATGTGAAACAGTCAGACAATGAAAATGTTGAGACAAACATTGCTCATATGAAACTAGCTTGTTGCTAATCTTAAAGTGCTCAATGCTAACGTGTGGAATTTGATATGCAGGCAGGAGGAGGAGGGACGGAACTGCCAAGCTCCCGATTGGAGGAACACTGAACCGAGGCTGCCCTTTAGGTTTGAATATTTTGATAATAATTAATACTTTATTAATCTCAAGTGGAGAAATTCCATTTTTTTTTTTCCATATTGTAATTCTGCTCTAGCTGATATGTCGGCATCTCGCTGATTTATGGCACCTTTTTTTTAGCTTTGTCTACCCCAAGGTTTGTTGTCTCATTTTAAAACAATTAAAAAAAAATGCTTGAGAAAAGAAGTGACGTGCAGATTATCAGCAGAGAAACACTAAATCCGTAAAATAAACCTTTCATGTTCCAGATACTTTGTGAAGGATTTTGTTCACGGAGATGGGAGGGGGGTGTTTTGTTAAATTTAGTTTTTGTGTTTTGAGTTTTGTTCCTTTCAGTCAGCTGATGTTAGTGGGCATATGGCTGAAAGCATTGGGAATACACACACACACGCACACATGCACACACGCACACACACGCACGCACACACACACACAGGGAGCCCTACAACAGGAGGACAGGTGGGCTGTGTTTCAACCTTCACGATTTTTAAAGCAGCCGATTTAACCTGCAGTTGTGTGGCTCATGTGATCATTAGCTGTTTCCGTGGTTACCTGCTATCCGACACATACACCCACATTGAATGTGAGGAAAAAGTCGCAATCGGGGGGCCTTGCACTTTCACAGTGACCTTTTAGCGGCGTCACCGTGTGACAATGATGTATCGATATTTGAGCTCTGAGTTTCTCTGAGGAGAAACATGGCCGACAATAACAACAACAACAACAACAATGTAATCAATTAAGCCTGATTTATGATGATGAGTCCCAAATTTTCCCACTCAAAAAGGGAAAAAAGTAATTTGCAGATGAATTTATTCATCTATCTGTTGATGAATCTATTCAACACATTCAGTCTCATCCATTTCAAATGTTTATTTATTTATGTATTCATTGGATTGTTGAAAATGTAACGGCCATTGAAAACCATTGGCCATTGAAATTTATATATGCCTTTATTCATTCAATCATCTATTTATTGATTTTCATTTTTTATTTTCAAATTTTTCAAATATTTTCCAGGCAATAGTTCAGCTTTATAATGTTTAATAATGAAAATATTATGTGTTTTGGTGCAGTTTTTTCCCCTTAATTACAGTTGAATTTGTCAATAATCAAAAAATCATAAAAATTCAGGGTTTTCTTATCACGGTTGCTCCTGTACTTTACACATTTTAAACCAATTACCTGGAGATTTTTTTTTTTTTATAAGATAATCTTTTCCATGCAGATTTTAAGGTGATTTGTAGAACTTTGAATGATATTCAAACATTTCGGACATTTTAATAATTCCACTGAGTTCTACCGGGATTTAATAAAGACTGACAGGGGAGGCTTTAATGACTCACCAATGATTCCAAATAAATAAAAATAAATGAAATAAAAAAGGGTTTCGCGGACATGACTGTTTGCGACGCCGTCAAGCTAACTGCGGCCGCTGTGACGCGGAAAAACAGCTGATGTCAGAAAGACAAAACCGCAGCGCCCCTGAACGCCTCACAACAAACACCTTCACACATCAAGGCAGGTGTTGACTTTCTGAATTATTCCTGCAGGTCATGTTACCACGGCAACTCACCATGTCCAGGAAGGTGGTCTCCAGGCTGCGGTACTCGGACGACGTCTTGTTGAAAAGGTCCTCGGAGAAATTCATGTTGGTCACGCGGAGGCTGAAGAAGACCACCAGCTCCCGGCCGTGGCCGGCCGCCGTCATGGTCGGCGTGGTAACGTATCTCAGCGGGGGCGCCGCCGTGACGCCGTCCGAGGCGGTGACCGACGCCTCCGCGGGGAGGCCGCTGCCTTCGTCCGGCTCCACGGCCAGGTCTCTGACCGCGTCCTCGACGGCGCCTCCGGCGGCCGGCGGCGCGTCAGGCCGGCTGTCGCTTCCCGTCTCCGCCGCTTCCTCCAGGTCTTCACCGATGATGACCACGGCGTCCGTGGAGCTCGCCGTCGGCGCGACAGCGAAGCCGCTCGACGTCACCATGGGGGCGGGAGCGGAGTCTGAGGCCGGCGCCATTGTCACCACGGCGATGCCTTCCTGTGTCTCATCCGGAGGCTCGTGTTTGCTGAGGGTGTCTTCGGATGGTTCTGATGGTTCTACGGTTTCCGATGGCTCGACTTCATCTAATAGTTCGATTGGTTCCACCGTTTCTGAAGGTTCTAATGTTTCTGATGGTTCCACCTCATGTGATGGTTCCAACGGTTCTGCTGTTTCCGCCGGTTCCAATGGTTCTATTGTTTCTGATGACTCCACATCATCTGATGGTTCTGCTGTTTCTGATGGTTCTAATGGTTCTACTGTTTCTGAAGGTTCCTCTGTTTCTGATGGTTCCACATCATCTGATGGTTCTGATGGTTCTGCTGTTTCTGAAGGTTCCTCTGTTTCTGATGGTTCCACATCATCTGATGGTTCTGCTGTTTCTGAAGGTTCTGCTGTTTCTGAAGGTTCCTCTGTTTCTGATGGTTCCACATCATCTGATGGTTCTGATGGTTCTGCTGTTTCTGAAGGTTCCTCTGTTTCTGATGGTTCCACATCATCTGATGGTTCTGCTGTTTCTGATGGTTCTGCTGTTTCTGAAGGTTCCTCTGTTTCTGATGGTTCCACATCATCTGCTGTTTCTGATGGTTCTGCTGTTTCTGAAGGTTCTTCTGTTTCTGATGGTTCCACATCATCTGCTGTTTCTGATGGTTCTGCTGTTTCTGAAGGTTCCTCTGTTTCTGATGGTTCCACATCATCTGCTGGTTCTGATGGTTCTGCTGTTTCTGAAGGTTCTTCTGTTTCTGAAGGTTCTTCTGTTTCTGATGGTTCCACATCATCTGCTGTTTCTGATGGTTCTGCTGTTTCTGAAGGTTCCTCTGTTTCTGATGGTTCCACATCATCTGCTGGTTCTGATGGTTCTGCTGTTTCTGAAGGTTCTTCTGTTTCTGATGGTTCCACATCATCTGATGGTTCTGATGGTTCTGCTGTTTCTGAAGGTTCCTCTGTTTCTGATGGTTCCACATCATCTGATGGTTCTGCTGTTTCTGAAGGTTCTTCTGTTTCTGATGGTTCCACATCATCTGATGGTTCTGATGGTTCTGCTGTTTCTGAAGGTTCCTCTGTTTCTGATGGTTCCACATCATCTGATGGTTCTGCTGTTTCTGAAGGTTCTTCTGTTTCTGATGGTTCCACATCATCTGATGGTTCTGACGGTTCTGCTGTTTCTGAAGGTTCTACTGTTTCCAATGACTCCACATCATCCGATGTTTCTAATGGTTCCAGTGATTCCACTGTTTCTGATGGATCCACCTCATCTGATGGTTCTAATGGTTCTTCTGTTTCTGATGGTTCCATTTTTTCTGAAGTTTCTACTGTTTCTGATGGTTCCACCTCATCCAATGGTTCTAATCCTTCGAATGATTCCACTGTTTCTGATGGTTCCGTGTCATCCGATGGTTCTGATGGTTCCAATGTTGCAGATGGTTCCAGTTCATCTGATGGTTCCACTGGTTCTAATGGTCCAACTGTTTCTGATGGCTCCACTTGATCTAATGCTTCCTCCATTTCTGATGGTTCTACTGTTTCATGTGGTTCTAATGATTCTGACATTTCTAATGGCTCCACTGTTTCTGAGGGTTCTAATGCTTCTTGTGGTTCTAATGTATCTGATGGTTCCACTGTCTCTAATGGTTCCTCTATTTCTGATGGTTCCACTGTCTCTAATGGTTCCTCTATTTCTGATGGTTCCACTGTTTCTAATGGTTCCTCCATTTCTGATGGTTCCACTGTTTCACGTGTTTCTAATGTTTCTGATGTTTCTGATGTTTCTGATGGCTCCACTTCTAATGATTCCACTGATTCTGAGGGTTCTAATGTTTCTACTGGTTCCTCCGTTTCTGATGGTTCCACTGTTTGTGAGGGTATTTCATGTGGTTCTAATGGTTCTGCGGTTTCTGGTGTTTCTGATGGCTCCGCTCCTTCTGATGATTCCACTGTTTCTGAGGGTTCTGATGTTTCTGATGGTTCCTCTATTACTAATGGCTCCACTGTTTGTGATGGTTCTGACGGTTCTGATGGATCTAATGGTTCTGCTGTTTCTAAAGTTTCCGATGTTTCTGAGGGTTCCAGTGTGTCCAGCGCATCTGGTATTGATCCTTCTGATGCCTCAGAAGCTTCTGTTGGTTCCAGTGTTTCTAATGTTTCTGATGATTCCATTGTTTCTGTAGGTTCCAACATTTCTGATGAGTCTAATGCTTCTAATGGTTCCACTGTTTCTGTTGGTTCGGACGTTTCAAACAGTTCTATGGTCTCTATCGCCTCGGACGGTTCTGATTCCTCCAATGTTTCCGATGCCTGAGATGGTTCAGACGCCTCAGATGGTTCCGATGGTCCTGGTGTTGTTACCGTTCTGTATGTTTCTCGCTCATCTGGAGTCCCTGAAACAAAAGGCAGGAGGAGAACGTCTGAATTCACATTCTGAATAAATTTTAAAAAATACATAAAAATACATAAAAACAAAAAGAACAAAAAAAAAAAAAAAAATGATTTAATTAAAATAAATATTTTTACCAAACATCAAGCGAAAAAGTAAAATCCAGTCAAAAGATGAACCAAAGGTCCTGCAGGGAGTGGATGTCCTTCTCACCTTCCTCCGAGGTCATGAGGTCACCGAGGTCACCGAGGTCACCGAGGTCGAGGCCTGGCAGGTCCTCCTCCCCGTACCAGGTGTCCGGCGGCGGACCGGGCAGGTTGTTCTGGTCGGGAAACGGGGCTTCGGCTCCGTCGGGCCGGAACGGACGGGCGTCGTCGAAGGCGTCTTCGAAGTTAGCCTCCTCCATGTTCTCCGGGGGTAGAAGGATCTTAATGGATTCTGCAGGTGGATCCGTGACCTCCTCCAGTCCTGGATCCAAACTCTGGGCCTCTCCATCCTCTGGACCTGCAACATCCTCATTCGCCTCCGGTTGCCCGGGTTTCTCTCCTGCCGGGGCTTGAATATCACCAAGAGCTTCCTCTGGTGTCTCTGGTTCCTCAGGCTCTGGATTGACATCCTCCTCTTCTGGTTCCGAGGTGTCCTCCGGTTCTGTATTTCCATCTTCCTCCTGTACTTCTGATGGTTCTTGAGAATCGGTATCATCGGCTTCTTCTTCTGTCTGTGATGGTTCCTCTGGTTCCGATGGTTCCTCTGCTTCTGTATCTTCCACGACCATCTCTGTTTCCGATGGCTCCTCTGGTACCTCCGGGTCTATATTTTCAATGACCTCCTCGGCTTCATCAGGTACCTCTGGTTCAGTGTTTCCAAGTATCTCCTCAGGTTCCTCTGGTTCATTATCTTCAGGTATCTCTCCAGGTTCACCTGGTTCCTCTGAGTCAACATTTTCAAATAGTTCAAAAGGCTCCTGCGGTTCTATCGGTATCTCTACCACTGTATTTTCAAGTTCTCCATCTGGTTCTGAAGGCTCCTCTGGTTCAGATGGTTCAGATGGTTCCTCTGCTTCAGAGGGTTCCTCTAGTTGTGAAGGTTCTTCTGGTTCTGATGGTTCCTCTGGTTCTTCTGGTTCTTCTGGTTCCTCTGGTTGTGAAGGTTCTTCTGCTTCTGAAGGTTCCTCTGGTTGTGATGGTTCTTCTGGCTCCTCTGGTTCTGAAGGTTCCTCTGGTTGTGAAGGTTCTTCTGCTTCTGAAGGTTCCCCTGGTTGTGATGGTTCTTCTGGCTCTTCTGGTTCCTCTGGTTGTGAAGGTTCCTCTGGTTGTGAAGGTTCTTCTGCTTCTTCTGGTTCCTCCGGTTGCAATGGTTCTTCTGGTTCCTCTGGTTGTGAAGGTTCCTCTGGTTGTGAAGGTTCTTCTGCTTCTGAAGGTTCCTCCGGTTGTGATGGTTCCTCTGGTTCTTCTGGTTCCTCTGGTTGTGAAGGTTCTTCTGCTTCTGAAGGTTCCTCTGGTTGTGATGGTTCTTCTGGTTCTGAAGGTTCCTCCGGTCTTAATGGTTCTTCTGGTTCTGGCTCAAAAACAGCTTCTGTCTCATCTGCCGCTCCTGGTAAACTGTACGTGAATTCTTCAGTTTCTTCCTCCGGAATAACCAGAGGTGTTTCTTCTGGTTCTGGTGCCGGCTCGAGTTCTAGTTCCCGTGTATCAGCTCCACCTTCTTCTTCCAGCACTTTCTCCCCCGGCTCTACAGCTTCACCCTCTGGTTCTGCAAGCACACTGAGGTCTTCATCTGGTTTTGAAGATCCATAGACATCCTCCTCTTGTATCTCAGTATCTGCGATAGAGACTTCTGGTTCCGTTTCCTCTGGAACTTCAGCTTCCTTTTCCTCTGAACCATCGACCTCTTCTTCATCGGGTTCTGGATGGCTGGACTCCTCGGTTAAAGCCCCTTCAAGTTCTTGGTCTTCTGCCACCGGCGGTTCCTCCAGAACCCCGACACCGCCGTCTCCGAGTCCCTCCTCTGCTTTCTCTTCTTCTGGCTGAGACACCACCATCTCCTCCTGGTTCCCCACCATCTCCGGCTCCGGAACCACCTTCACCTCTGATATTTCTAAGCCCTCCCTGTCCAGGCCGGAGTCCTGCGGTTGTTCCAGAACCTCCAAGACGTCTCCTCCAGAAGGTCGGAGCTCTTCGGCGTCCACCTCGGGGAGGGCGTTGGGGTCTTTGTCCGACGCGGGGGTCTCGGTGGGCGTTTGGCCGGTGATTGCGGCGAGCGTGGTTGCGGGGAGTCCGGCGTCCGACGTGGAGGGGACGTTCTCCGAGCTCGGCCCAGGGGAAGCCTCCAGGAAGGTGTGCAGCTCCAGGGTTTCGTCTCTGACGAGCTCCCCGGTGCGATGCCGGATGGTCTCCACCTGCTGGGTGATGATCAGAACCTCATCCTCGTGTTCTTTCGCCTCCGCCGCCTCGGACGCTTTGGCATCCGAGAACCGTCCGTCGCTTTCGTCCTCGTCGCCCGGGTCGAGCAGGGTCACCAGGGCGTTCTCCTTCTCCTGGGGGGTCAGAGGGACCGCGGGACGAGGTTTGTCCGTCTCCGGTTCGTTGGTGGAAACTTCCAACTCGTTGTGAGAGTCGGGTTCGCTGGACTGCGGAGAGACGGAGGAGGTGAGCGCGGACGACACGGACTTTCACCGAACGCCTCCCTACGAGAGAGTTCTGCTCTTTTTGCACTTTTAATCTCCGCTTTTAATAAAAGTCTCTGCAGCTTTGCTTCTGAGCTTAATTGAGAAATAATTCCAGTCATCGGATTGAACCCCTGGAGATTATTTAATTAGTTACTTTGTCGCAAGAACCGCAAGGTTTCATTTAAAAACCGTAACTTCCCCCTTGAGTTTTTCTTACAAATCCAGAAAAACTTTTGACATTTATAGAATTATCAAATTCTAAATAGCATTTTTTTTTCCATCCCAGATGGACATGGGAGAATTTTAGGAATATTTTTGAGCCCAGTACAATGGTTTTTTTTTTTTTTTTTCAAACTCTAGAAGGACACTAGAAAATTTAAAAAAGAAAATTCAGAAATTTTCAGAAAAAAATTCTAATTCAATGCTGCATTTTTGAAACGGAAGAATTTCAGAAATATGTTCAAAAACTTTATGAAATATTTTTCAAGACCAATCCAGCATTTTTATGTCACCCGAAAGGACAAAGAATTTCAAAAATAAATTCAGCAATTTTAAGAAAAATTTTCAAGCCCAATGCATCGTTTTATCCCTCCTAGAAGGAGGCTACGGAATCATTTCAGATATCGTTTCTAAGCCCACTAGGATGATTTTTCATTTCACATTATTTTTCCAAATATTGAAGGACGAAGGCTGTTTTTTTTTTTTTTTCCAGAATATTTCAAGGGAATTGTTCAAAAAAATACTTTGTATTTCTGAAATTTTGCAATTTAGATGCAGATTAGCGAATCCGAAATAAATCCATCGGAATAATTTCCTGGCGAATTTATTTCCTCGTTCATCCGATTCGTCATGACTCGCCCCCCCACCTGGTCCAGGACTCTCTCCGAGTCGGGGGGGGTCCTCGCCGGCAAGAACACCAACTCTGTTCCAAAACAAAAGCAGTAGTTTTTATTCAATTTGAGTTTTCGGGACTAGTTGAGGAACATTTTCCCGTGCTTTGGAGGGGTTGGGGGGGTCGTACCCGGTTCAAAGGTCAGCGAATCGAGATCGACGGGCAGCGACGCCTCCTCGCGCAGCGCCTTGGTCACCATGTCCCGCAGGCTGGACCCGGGCGGGGGCGCCGGGGCGCCGGTCGCCGCCTCGGGCGATTTTGGGTTGACCGTGGGCGAGATGGTCTCGAAAACCAGGGAGTAGTGGACCGAGATCCCGCCCACCCTGGAGTCGACAAGAAGTTTAAATTCATCTAAACAAAATCAACCTGGATTATTTATCAATTTGAACACTTCAAGCTAAATCATCTGATTATACGATAACATAATTCATGTTATTTTTGCATTTTAATGACAAACCCTGCCGTTGAGCAAGAAATAACCCAAACAGCAGTTTTGAGAAAATGATACGGAAATCAAATTACTATTATCTGAAAACAGGATTCGTTCAAAACTGTGGATAATTATATTTCTCATCCATTACACTTTAATTTTAAAAAAGACCCAACTAGTGACTTGGATTTATCCTGTGAGGCTCTGTTAAAACCCAATTTGTTGCAAAACACAACATTAACCCTGAACGTTTTGGGAGGTTTTATTCAAAATAATGCGTTTAAACCTCATGATAATGGTAATTATTGCAACAACAACAGTAATAAAGTCCATGGCGTGGCAGCGGCGGCAGCAGCACGCCTCAATCCTTCAGGAGTTTAAAAGGAAGGAGCTAGAAGATCCAACGCCGCGGGAAGCTAATTAATGAGCTTGATAATTAGTGTATTTCTCTGTCGGCTGCCGCGTCCAATCAGACAGGAGCATCCTGACGATCGACTCGTGACAACCATGCACACACACACACACATAAACACAAAGCACACCGAATACACATTAAGGGGTATTTCCTATTTACACACACAGAGATGAGCTAACATGAAGTGTTGTATTTCAAGTAGCAACTAATATAATCCTACTACTAATACTACTACTACTACTACTTTGCCATGACTAAACTTGATTGGGTCTGGTGGCGATGACATCATTTCCTCACTGCAAATATTAGATGTAAATTTAACCAGGAAACAACCGCAAAGCGTTGGCAGGAAGTAGTTGTTTTTTTTTTTTAGTTAGGCTGCAAATTGATTGGGGTATTTCGATGCCAGATGCGGAATATCAACCCAGCTGAAACAACCGTTTCCGCTTTCAGTGCAGCGTCAGTGGGGAAAATAGGAAAAAAAAAAACGGGAAATGTGTCAGCATGCATCGCTTACCCTCCGCTGTCCTGCGTCTCACTGGGGGGGGTTTGGAAGAGAAGCAACGATAAGAAAGACAATGATATTCAAAATAGACCAAAATGTATTTCAACACTTTAACAGGCAGGTGAATAAAGAGGGAGTTCCTCCATTCTACTGGGGTTCCGGCACCTTCACCACTTCACCACTTGGTGACGTCTCAGCTTTGGCTCTTCATCGCTCTAAAAACGTCATTCCTTCGTAGCTTCGCCGAATCATCTTACGCTTCGGAGCTTCATGGCTTCCAAATCTCACCACTTCGCCATTCATCGTTTTCGTAACCCGATCCCTTCATCGGTTTATCGGTTCATCTCCCGATTTCAATTGAGTTCTTCGTCGTTCCGAAATGTCATCGCCTTATAGCTTCCCCGTATCACCCGATTGCTATATAACGTCATCGCCGCGACACCTCACCGGTTCGCCATTCATCATATCGTTTATCTCCAGGTCCGTTTATCATTCCATCGCCCGCGGAATTCACGATTTCACTTCATCGCGCCGAAATGTTGCTCCGTAGCTTCACCTTTCGAGGCGCGACGTCACCGTTTTATCTTTATATCAGTTTATGAATTCATCGCCATGAATTCACATCATCGGCCCGAAATCGACTTCTTAGCTTCTCTCAGATAACGTCATCCCTTGATTCCTGGAGTCTGCGATCCCGTCATCCATTCATGCGTTCAGCTATCCAGACAGTCGTGGACTCACCTGATTCTCAGCACGTCGATGTCTTTAAACCCGGGCAGTTTATCGAAGGCGTGCTGCATCTGCGGGGAGAGACGGGGGAGCGTTTAAGTAGCGGCTCGCCGCCGCCGCCGCACGCTAGCGGCCCTGGCGAGCGTCCAGCCTCCATGTGAATGACTGACGTCTATCTGCCCGCTGGACGCCTAATCGCCTTTACGGCTCAATCGGGGAACAATTTCCCGTCGCGTGCGGCCTTGAATGGGCCCGAGCCAGATTTATTTATTTCACTACATCTGAGCCTCATCCTTTCACCGGCATTCATCACCCGGGGCGGAGACGTCCTCCCACCGTCCGTGTTATTTATCGCGATCGCTTTTCAAATCAAAGGTGTTTTTTTTTTTTTTTTTCTTGTTTTTTTTCCTTCTTTGCAAATCGCGCTATCGATTTCATTTCATTAACAGGACTGTCTCAGAAAATTAGAATATTGTGATAAAGTTCTTTATCTTCTGTAATGCAATTACAAAAACAAAAATGTCATAAATTCTGGATTCATTACAAATCAACTGAAATATTGCAAGCCTTTTATTATTTTAATATTGCTGATTATGGCTTACATCTTAAGAAAACTCAAAAATGCTTTCTCAAAATATTAGAATATCATGAAAAAGTATTTTTTTGTTTTTTTAATTGCATTACAGAAGATAAAGAACTTTATCACATATTCTAATTTTCTAAAACAGTCCTGTATATCCAGAAAAGGATTTGAAAGATAGAAATCCAAAGATGAGGCACAGTCCCTTGATAATCATCTGATATTGGATCATTTTAAGAATTTATCTCCCTCCAAAAAATACCAGAATATTAGCATCCATTTTTAACGTTGTATGGAAAAATGACAGTAATAACGGGTATATAAATATTATAATTAATCTTCCTATCAGGCCTTCACGCGTCCCTTCATCCATCCACGATGGGAACCTCGTATCTTCTCCAGACTCCCGGGATTCCCCCGTCTTGCAGGTTCCCCAGGGATCTAATGCAGCCGTCTTGCCAGGTGGCCAACGTTATTTCTTTTATGAATATTTAAGCTATTAATGTAGCGGGTCAGCTATTTCCATGCAGCTCAGGGGCGTCCAAACGTTTTGCAAAGACGGCCATATTTGGCGAGGTGAAAAAGTGGGAGGGCCGAGCATTCGGCCTGACGTTCTCTGTGTTTTTGTCACAGGCTAACAAAAAAAAGTCAAACTTTGTTCCTTTTGTGTTTCCACCCAGGGAAACAAGCTACCTCGTAACTTGCCTTTGTGGCTTTTGTCATTTGATTCGCAGACTCTTGCAAAAAAGCACCGGTGTGCCGTAAAAACAGCTTCCAGTTGCTTCAATTTTTTCAATTTAGCTTGTTGGAGTTTGCGTGTTTCGTCCGACGGTACCTCTTGATGTTGAATTCCTTGAAAGCAGCCACAGTCTACTGGCATATCAGGCAGATAGTTATTTTGTATTTCGGTGAAGAAAATACTCCAATTTCCACTTGTCCTGAAAGCGGCGGCTTCCCTTTTTTTAAGTTCCAGCCGCCATTTTTAAAATGGCCAGGAAAGGATCACATAATGCCCTTTGACCTTTGCGACAAGGGTCACAAAGGTCCACAGGTCTACTGCTATCTCCTGGTAAAATATAAAACAACTTTTTGTACACTGTTTTAAACAGTGGTAAACAGTGCTGGCGGCCGTATATTTTTGATTTTATCACAGAGTCTTTGGGCTGGTGTTTATCGAAACATGGGCCGCATTTGGCCCGCGGGCCGGACTTTGGACGTGCCTGATGTAGCTGTTAGCGCTACTGCGATTAATTTGCACGAGATGATTCTCCATCACACCTTCTCTTTCTCTCACTCTTTCTCTATCCAAACCCGGTCGAGGCGGAAGGTCGCCCACATTGAGCGGGAATCTGGAATTTGGGGTGTTTGTAGACGGAAATTCTAGAAATAAATTAAATGAAGCTAAATAAAAAAGGGTGGGGTTAAAGGAGACGTCGTGATGAAGCAGAAAATCTGGAGTACCAGACCTGGTCCTGCAGGTGGTGGGCCAGGTCGATGTACTGGGGGGAGTCGGGGTCGTCCAGAAGCTCCCGGTAACCCGGATCCACCAGGTCGATGCTGAACGACACCGTCTGCTGGGCCAGGCTCTCCGGGACCAGGTTGGGGAGCTCCAGGTCCTGGAGGTACCAGAACAGAGGACCCGAAGTGAGCGGCAAACCAGACCAGAGCAGACCGGAACGAGCTGGTGCAGATGGATCGAACTGGGCGGGACCGGATCAGACCGGACTATACAAGATCAGACCTCAATAACCGGACCAGGAAGACCAAGCAGAAGAGGGACCTACCGGAGTGGATCAAACCGGACCAAACCAAACCAGATCAGATTATACCAGAAGGGATCCAACTGGATCAAACCGGTTTGGTCCACAGTACGGTGGACCAGACCAGGTCAAACTAGATCGGACTCGGTAACAGTAGACCGGATCATTCCGGACATGACCGATCCAGACTAGATGGAACCAAACGTGACCAGACCCGATTAGAGCAGACTAGTCTGGATCAAACCAGATCAGACCGGACCAGAAACTTTTTTTTTTACAAGACCTTTCCTTGTTATTCTTATCTTTAAATTTTTTTTCTTATTTTCAGTTGTACCAAAAGCAGTTTGTTGAAATCCTCTGTTGGCGCTGAAATTATAAAGTAATATTAATAATAATACTTATTATTTGTAATCGTAATTATAATATCATTATTGCTATTACAGGGCTGTCTCAGAAAATTAGAATATTGTGATAAAGTTCTTTATCTTCTGTAATGCAATTACAAAAACAAAAATGTCATACATTCTGGATTCATTACAAATCAACTGAAATATTGCAAGCCTTTTATTATTTTAATATTGCTAATTATGGCTTACATCTTAAGAAAACTCCAAAATCCTATCTCAAAATATTAGAATATCCTGAAAAAGTCATTTTTGTTTTTGTAGTTGCATTACAGAAGATAAAGAACTTTATCACAATATTCTAATTTTCTGAGACAGTCCTGTATATCATCACAATTAATGACTATGGTTCTTGCTATTATTGTTATTGTTATATGATATTATATAATGATTATATCACATAATAATACTTTTTTCAATGAAATGATTATTTTTTTCTCATAGATATTACTGTTTGATTAGCATTTTTATTTTTATTTTTGAGTGAAAGCGCTGGCCGTCGGAATGAAGATCAGACAGGGGTGAAAATAAAGTTGTTTTTTTTCTCAGGAACCTGGGACTCAGAGAGGCTGCCACCGATTATTGCAAGAGAAAATAAGGTGGTTGAGAGAGATCAAGGTGCCGCTTTTATCTTATTTTCAGAGAAAAGCAGCATCAAACTTCGGGGGGATCACGTCCACGTCCATCAGCAGCACGAGAAGAAGTCCGAGTGTCGAATCTGAGTGAAAATCCATACCTCGTCCAGTGACTCGGCCGGCGGGACGGCGTCTGTGGAGGAGCTCGGGGTGACGCTCTGGTCTTCTGGGTCGGCGGCGGCGGTGCTGGCGGCGGCGGACGGAGGCGCCACTGTGGAGGGGGAGGATGTAGGCTCCCGACCTGAGGTCACAGCAGACGGTAAGGATTCGGCGAAACCACGCGGACGACATTTAGATATCGAGAAGATCGGCGTCGGATCCTACTATCTTCTGCAATCCCAGGGGGCGTCGCTTCGGGCAGGGCGGCTCCAGCCTGGGTGGCCCCGCTGGCCTCCTGACCCCTGGACAGGGAACACACTGTAACTACGAGGTGCACGGGGTGACAACGACGCCCCTTCTGGCAGAAACCAAGACAACTCGCTGGTTCCGACTCGTCGCGAATCGATATATCTTTCATCATCTATGAGTAAAAATACTCCAAGATTCGATCGAGAAAAATGGTGATTTTTTTTTTCCTTTCTTCACAATATTGTGACAGAAGTTACATCAAGCTGACGGGTTGAAACGTTTCCCCGCGTTTTATTTATGTTGTCAGTGTTTGTTGTGATGTGGTCATACCGTGATGGCGGCCTGCGGTCTCTCAGCCGGTTCATCCTCTGGAAACCAAATGCAGAAAAGAGATCAGCGGCGGTCGCATCATCGCTTCAAATCGATAATCTATAATTTATCATCCATAATCCGACCCCACGCTTTGTGTTTTTTAAATAAAGAAAAGGTTCAGGTCTTTGATCGACTAATCTGAACCTCGTTTCCGATCCTCGCGGATTAAACAGCCGTTTGTGGATCGTTTACTCTCCACCTTCCTGGTTACGACCCCATCGTTACTCACTAAACCGAATTCTCTGGTCGTCGATTTGCAGTATAAAGATCTCCCGGGGATCATCACGAAATCAAGGATCTTTATCTATCAATGATTAATTTATTTCCTTTTCCCCAAGCTAACCATCCGTCTCAAATGGACTGTTACATGGCGAGCTGCGATTGGTTTAATATCGACCCGCGCGACCTGTGCGATCTCACCCTGGTGATGAGCGCCAGGTGCTCCTCGGAGCCGCTGAAGTTCCTGGCGATGTCAGAGATGCAGAGCGCCTCTTGCTGGCAGGCGTGGACCCAGCGCTGATACTCCGACGTCCCGGGGATCCTGTCGAAGAAGATCCTGAAGGCCTCCCACACTGATTCCTGACACACTGACACACACACACACACATAAATACACGCGTTTACAAGCCAGCTCTGACCTGTGACCCCGTCAGTGTGTCCGGTGCAGGGGGTTCCTCACCTCTCAGCTGGTAGTAGGCCTGGTGACTGGCCAGCACATCGGCCAGGGTCTCCTGGGGGCAGATTTTGACGCCCGTATGCAGGAACACGGACCTCCGGGGTCGGGGTCGGTCCAGCTGGCGGCCCGGACCCCCGGCGGGTTGCGGCGTCCTCAGCACATCCATCAGACTCACGAAGCCGACGGACGTGTCCATGCCACCGCTCGCTGAGGTCAAAGGTCATCCAGGCCAGAGCAGAATGACATGTAAATATATGGGAACCCTGACAATTTATATAGAATGAATCAATGATACTTTATCATTTACAAAATACTGGAAAGTTCATGGCGTTTTGATCTTAAAATCAAAACAATCTAAAAATTTGGTCAAATAAGATTTGAAATTTTTCCAAAATCACTTTTATTGAATAAAAAATTATATATATAGCAGATAAAATCACACCGCTTTTTGATGGGAATTGTTTCTTTCCAAATTAAAAAAAAAAAAAAAATCCACTGATCGGCAAAAAAATAAGACAAAAATTGCTGAGGAATTAGAAAGAGATTATAAAACTCAATCACAGGTAGAAATGAAAATAAAAAAATAGAAACTTCATCATTTCAGGTTGTTTAACGACGAGTCGAGTCGAGTCGAGGAGAGTCGTTTCCTGTGACGTTCGAGTCCCCGACCGTCACTTTCTTACGCAACTGTAATAGGCTTTGCTTTGTGACCAAGTTTAGTCCCGGTGGCAGGGACGTGACCTTTGACCTCACGTCCCCGCGACACAAAAAAAAAACGAATATACGCTCGCGGGGACCGAAGATCACGACAACTTTCAATTCGACACTTCGGCCTCCGACCGATTTGAAACGAAGAGATCGTGTCTGGTGTTTGTCACAACGGTGTGTGAGGTGTGTATCGCATGCGTACGGTAAACCTACAAGTGTGTCGTCGGTTACATCACCGCCCGCGCCTGAATATTACAATTTAAAATCATCGGTCCGTCTCGAGGTTGGAGCAGAGGCCCGATTCACTCGTAGCGCCTCAGGTACCGGCAGAATAAAGGTGTCACCGCCTCACCTTGGGTCGCGGCGTCGACGAGCGGCGAGACGAGCAGCAGGAACAGGAGCCCCCGCATCCCGGTGGGACTCCGGATGGTAAACTTTCTCGAGCCGGGGTAGGGTGGGAGGGGGCGGGGGGGTCCGCGGGCGCCTGGCGTACTCCTTGCTGCTGCCGCTGCTGCAGCTGAAAGTGGCGGCGGCGTGCGGGAGGCAATGGCTGCATCAGGCTCCGCCCCCTCGGAGGATTGAGGGATGGCAGAACCTTTCGGGAATAATCTGTTTATCTGCTGCTCAGACATAATCCGTCTTTACCCGCCGCCTCATCCTGGCCCCCACCCAGGCCACGGGACCCCCCACATGGACAGGCCTGACCCCCCCCCCCCCCCCCCCCCCCCGGCCCCCCCTTCCCAGCGGGCCGCCACCTCCGCCCCCTTCCATCCAGATCAAATTGCTGTTTAAATCGCACAAACTTTCATATGCACGAGTGCGTCAAACATGCATTTTATCTCTCAATTGGAAATGTTGTTTTAAAATTGTGAAAAAATTATGACAAATTTTTGATTTCATTTAATTATAAAACTTTACCAGGCCAATTATTTTTTTTTAGAAATAATCTAAAATTAATATTTTTGATAGTTACATCGCGCAAAAAAAAAAACACCAATTTATTAAAGGTCAATCAATTTGCCAAAAAGGTGCCCACGTAGTTGTGAGAGTAATTACCTGAAATCAAAAGAAATAATTATGCTTAAAATGCACAAAATCCTCTAAATTAGCCAAAATAAAAAAAACAACTAAATTCATTCTAATCATTGAAAAAGATACCAAAAATGCTCCTGAAATTTAAATAAATTAAGAAAGAAAGAAGAAAAAAAGAAAGAAATCAGATCAAGTAAGAGAATTATTGTCCTGTTCCACGGCAAAGAGTCGGGTAAACAGGATCACAGTAGCGTTTCTCAAATATTACCCAAATTAGCATAAATGATAAATAAATTAATTTTTGCTGATTCTCATAGCGCCCCTGTGATCAACAGGTTTTTGTTTTTTTTAAAAGGGCAGTCGTCATGGCGACGCCCCATGATGTGGGGGAAAGTTGAAGGAATTAACTCTTTGTTGGTGCCTTTGTAAGAAAAACAGGTCGAAGCTGATTAGAAAGGTGTGTGTATGTGTCTGTGTGTGTGTGTGTGTGTGTGCACGCTCTGCAGCCTGCAGCCGTTTGGGTGTCATTTGTTTGTTTGTATGTCTGTCAGTCTGTCCATTGGCTTGTGTACTTGTTTGTTTTCCTTGTCAAATAGTGGATTTCGTTGATTCTCATGTTTGTTTTTTTTGCAGTTTCAAAAGAATTCATGGATTCCTCTCCAGTAAGTTCAACCCTCTGACTATTTATTATTATCATTATATTAATTATCATTATTATTATTATCGTCATTAAACGTTGTTATAGTAGTAATATCTTCTTTTTAAGTGTAAATTCATCTATTTTGATGATTGAAGGATTGTCTTGCAGGGTCATTTTGCAAACGTCACATGTCGCGCTGTGGGTGTTTCATGGGGCGTCTGCAAGGGTCTTCGGGGCGTCCAGTGAAATTATGTTTCGAAGAGATGAAAATCCAGACAGGAAATGCCGATAATCCACTTAATTTGGTCTCTGGTGTCTGTGAGTGTAGTGGCTAAAAATACACACACAAACACACAAACACACACAACACACACACACACACACACACACACCCTGCAGAGCTTCGACCTTGACGACACGTTATAAGACCTGGTCCAGTGTGTGACTCACGTCTGATCCGGATCAGACCAGATTTTCCTTTATTCACACTTATATCATTTGTTTATCTAAAGCGAAAGCAGTAGAAATTATAAAATAAAAATGAAAAAAACAAAAAAACAAAAACCCATTTCAGCCAGTTGATGTTTGCTCCCGTCTCCGTGGTGATGGGCTCTTGAAGAAAAAAAATCACTTTGGAAAAAAGTAAACCAAAATTTTAAAAATTCACTGAAAAATACATCTTTTTTTTTTTTTTTTTTTTTAAAGATAATGGAAATGTTTTTTTTTTCTACAGATTGAGTTGTACTTTTACCTTCAAATAATGACGATAATTGTAAAAAACAAATTAAAAGGTTAAAAAAAAATTCAGTAGCAAAATCTTTCCTGTTTCGAACAAATTTCAAAATGTTTTGCCGTAAACAAAATGAAATTGGAATACAAAAAAATGATATAGAAGTTATCTTGATTATACATGCTTTTATGGGTCATAGTGACCTAGATATAGGTCTTCATAAAAAAAAAAAAATACAAAAATAGATTTCAATTATATGTATACATTTATATATTATGATCATATTTAAAATAAAAAAAACATTTTTACGAAGTTTATTTCATATTTTGCATGAGTCAGGTCGCTGAAATGTCAAATGAATGATGTTTTATTTTGAAAATGTCGGGATGTAGGAGAGGCTGAACGATCAGGAGCTCTGTGTCCTTTGGCTCCCCTTGTCCCTCCTTCGCAACTTAGTGTCCTTAAACCCAAGACGTCAGTAGCCTCCTGCTGCTGCTTACACACACACACACACACACACACACACACACACACACACATACACACATATATATATATGTTGGTGACTCATTACCGCCACATTCGGATTTTCACACACTTTCTCTCTAATTTTCAGGGTTACGACATTTTCTGCTAATGATCAAAAAATGTTTTCACCCCTCCGTCCCCTCATTTTTAACCTTTCAGTTCATTTTTTTCCCCCCCTGATTTTTATTTTTTTCCTTTCAGCCACTTTTATCTATAATGACTCAACTCTGGGGTAATTTCAGGGCTCTGATGGACTCGGTAAAAGAAGAAAGTTTTCTGGAAGCGATATTGAGAACAAATGGCCGCGGCACTCTAATCCGCTCTAATGAAGACGGATGCCCGGGCCCTAATGGGGGTCGCCGGCCGCCACGTTTTTCCTCGATAATAAAGTGTAAAAGTAGCCGCACGTCCCGCGGGGAGGAAGAGGAGGAACGCCAACACTGCACCCGAGTTGCAATGGCCGTTATTTATCTTCTGGCTAAAAACCATTAAGTTCGTTTTGTCTTCCAGCGGATGAACTAAAGCGGGTATCAAGCTATGGAATTTATGTGATAAATATAAACGCATCGGTATATCGGCTGATGTTCTTTAATTGTGTCGTCCTAAAAAGGACTACAAAAATGCTTCATTATTTGAAGACGAAGACGAAAAAGACGAAAAACATAAGTGTGACCTCATTCAGAGGTCACACTGGGATCCAAAGTGATGCGCTGCGTTTTAGTGTCGCGCTCTCGAAAAAAAAAGATCAAAAGCCACGTGTTATTGTGACTTTTGTCATTTTTTCAAATGTCATTTTTATATTTTTCCGTATTTCTTGTTGGTTTTAACTCCCTCCCAATTTCATTGTATGACATACAATGCGTGTCTATCAGGAGCGGGACTCAATTAAAAAATAATTTGTAATTTATCGATTAACATTAATTGCATTTCAAAGGCATTTCAATTTTGACTTATGAGAAAAGAAATTTATCAAAATACACAGTCCACGGCGACCCGTCTCACCAGCGGGTCGGTTCATTTGGATGTTTTATCTCCGAATTTTAACCGTGATGTGATTGAGTATTGATCGGCAACGCTCCACCTATCGGTATTAGCGATGCTGCAGCAATGTAAACATCGCTGACCTGCATGCTAGCCCCGACATGTGTAGCGTAGCAGCGCTAACGGAAATTGGTAGTGTTTTCCTGCCGAGCGCTTGTTGATGCGGGAAATTTTAGTTTCAACTTAAAGATCGCGTCAGTTCAGACCCGCCCCGGATCGAAAGAGTCATCGAGAACTGGGTTGGGATGCTTTGCTGTACGGGTAAAATCTGTCTTGACCTTTTTCCCGTGCTGTTGTGACCTTATATCAAGGTCCTCTCTGCTGGAGCTCCGCCCCCAGGCGTGGGAAGGAGGTAGCAAAGTGGGTCAGCTGGTGATAGTGGGATGTGGGTCGCGGACGTACAGGTTTAAATATAGTGAGTGATTTATCCTGGTCGGGACCGCCTCCCGACTCACTTTGTCACAAAGACGCTCGGAAAACGTCCCTTTTCCGATTGTGTCGGATCAATATCTGATCGGTTTACAGTTGATCGGGAAACTTGCGGAGAGTCTTGCTGATTATCAGGTGACTCGTTGATCGTTTTCGATTTTCTTTTACAGAATCGCATTATTTAATTGGGTTATTTTTGCGTATTTGCTTCTTTGGTATTTTTTCGTTAGCTTAAAAAATTTGAATATATAATTCAAAAATTTGGGAAACCATTATGTTGAAATAAAAGATAAAAAAAAACTTTGCAAGGAATTTTTTAAAATATTTTCCTTTTTTTTTAATTTTTTTAATTGATACATAAACGCGTTCAACTCGCTGCAGCTTCCCCTGCAGCGAGTCAATAACCATGGGCTACATGCAAGAAAGACTATGGAGTTAACGGACTCCTCTGACAGGGCAGCTGCGTAGTCCAGACGGGGAGGGCGGGCAGGCCTCGGTCGGAGCAACCCGACCATCCGAACAGGAAAGGGAGGAAGAGTAGAGGTGTTTGGCACGGGAGCGGCGACAACGTGGGAGGGCATCGGGCGACGAGCAGATCTCAGACTTGCTCTCAGCTGTCAACAACGGGGGTGGAGTGGAAGATGGGAGTGGATCCACAGGAGTTCCCACTGGAGATATGCACCATCGTATGGAGAGTAGAGAGAGCGGAGGGAGTGTGAGGCTGCAACCCGGCGGGGGGTGGGAAGGTCAACTTCCAGATCTGCGCCGACATAGAGCCACGCTTGGTGGATCCGCCAAAGATCCGTCTTTGAGAGCGCAGGCTGCCGGGTCTGGCTGAAACGGCAAGTCGAAGCTTGGCGAATGGGGTGTCAGAGACATGTTGAAATTACGTCCGAACATTGAAATTAAACAATTTTATTTTCTTAATCGTGTAAATAAAGGGGTTATGGTATGGTATCAGGATTGTAGCCTCAACAGTTTGTCTGGAATGACAGGAAGTTTACGAAATCATTTGAGTCAGGCGGTGGAGGGCCCGCGGGGCCTGCATTAAGCAGAAACACAGGACAGTCACAGTGTGTGTGTGTGTGTGTGTGTGTGTGTGTGTGTGTGTGTGTGTGCGTGTGTGTGTGTGAAGCCTTATGGCCGCGCGGTTTCGATTCCTCTGATAAAAAAAAAAAAGCCTCAGACATCATTGTCATGCAACACGTTGCTCTGCAGAGCGACGGTTGCCACGGGGACGCAGCGATGTGGATCCTGGAAACGCAGAGCTGCGCTCTCCTCCTCATCCTCATCATCGTCCTCCCTCCTCCCGCTGCTCTCCCGACGCTCACGTACCACTTCCACGCCGTTCCGCCCGACACTCATCGCCGCTCAAGTGCTCCCCGCCCACCCGCCGCTCAGGCCCCGCCCACCCGCCGCTCACCTGATGCTCACCTGACCTTCACGCCACTTCTCTGTTTTGACACAGGAACGACCGAAGAAGCCGCAGCGCGTGCACGTGTGCGCATGTTTGTGTGTGTGTGCGCGTGGCGCAGGCGCTCGTATCATCTGCTAATGACATGATTTTAATCTCAGCAGTGGGATCGTTCTGGGTGGAAACCCTGTGGTTCTAATAGTCAGAAACAGGTGTGATCCCCCCACTCACACACACCCAGCCTCCGTCCTGCACACACACTCCCACACCCACTCCCATTACAGTCAAGGCAGAGGTTTAGCTTAGAGATTATTAAAGATTCAGTGGAAAATGATGGCAGGAGAATTCTCAAGCCCAAGGGAGAATTAAGATAGTGACAAGAATGATCATATATGTATATAATTGATCATTATTGATCATTATTTTTATGATAAATTATCATTATTGTCATTATATATACAAAAAAAAAAATATATATATATATACACATAAAATGATTGTAGGAGAATTCTCAAGCCCAAGGGAGGATCAAAATATTGACAATAATGATATATACATATATATATATATATATATATATATATATATATATATATATATATATATATATCATCATTATTGATCATTATTGTCATTCTATATATATATATATATATACACACATATATACTGTATATATCTGTGTGTGTGGTGTATATATATATGTGTATATATATACACACACACACATATTTCGAGCGTATATATAGTATATATAAATTCTACAGGAAAAAATTCAAAGATTAAAAAGAACATGAAGCTTTCAAAATCACAGAAAATTATTTTTCTCCCAAATATTTTTTGAAAACTCCCCCAAATAAATCACAAAAGAAATGAAACAAAAAAAAAAAAGCAAAAAAATTGCAAAATAAAATTGTATAAATATATTCTTTATTTGTAGTGAATGAGCTAATGTCTCTGGGTCTTCTATCCCACTGTGCAGGAACAGATTCCAGGAACTTCAGGGTCGGCATGGGGAAAGTGGGCCGGTGAGGTGGGAGGTCACTCCCACATTTACCTCCCTCCTGCCGTCCCAGCGCTCTCATTTATCTGCGTGACAGCGGCGACGGCGGAGATGGATCGCCGAGAGCTGAGATTCTCCCAGAAGATCAGCGGGACGAACCTCATTCGGCGCTCCGCGGCGAACTTCACCGAGGATGAAAGGGATAGGGACGCGCAGAGGCCACGTCACCCTGCCGTGCACTCAATTTCAAACAAATCTGACGTTCCCGACCTCCTCCGGGTCACATGACCGCTTCCCCACTTTGACCCCGGAGACAAATATTGGGTTTCCTTTCGTTTCAGCGGATTTTCTACCTTCTCTTTCCACTTTGTGAGTTTCGGTCTGACGGAGTTCATCCGAGCACTCGGGTCACTTCATCAGCAGTCTGGAACAGTAACTTGCCCCGTGATACACACACACACACACACACACACACACACACACACACACAGTGCATCTCAAAAGCAGGGACAGATGTGTCGCCATAAGGAGAAATGGTCTCCTGGCAGTGATGGTCCCTAAAAGGTAAGAAAACCACAAACGTGCACGGCAACATGCACATGTACACACAAACATACAGATGCAATTGACTTTGGTCTGCAACATTTGAAATGAAAAAAAAAAAACATTTGGTTTTTGCTGTTCTTAAAGGACTACAGTTTATCGAACGGTTGATTCCACAACCAGAAGAAGCAGATCCAGGGTTGGGGAGATTCTGTCGAGGGTCGGGCTGTGGGGGAGGGAAGGGAGGTCCCGGCGGTTAATTGCAGGAAACGCTGCTAGAAGCGTCCGTTTTCACGCCTGGAGAGACCGGATCAAGACTTGATTATCTCCTTCCTCCTGATGAGGGGCTCCTCCTCGTCGCGTCAAGCGAGACGGATTTCAGGTGCTGGAAAACTGCGGTTTCACTGCGATTGGAAGGAGCGGTCCGAACGCCGCAGCCTGTGCACGGTTGACGGTTATTATTTCTATTTTCATCTTTTTTTTTTTTTTTTTTTCATATTCTCTTCCTCGCAGGTTTTTTAGTTCCTGAGATTCGGTGGAGAAGGCCATCCCCGCTGAGGTTACCTGCATAAAAAGGTAGGTTTGTTTCCCCACAACTTAAAACACATCTGTTTAAAACCCCACATTCCATCTGGCGCCAATTGCTGTCACTTTCATTTCCATCAGTTTGTCACTTTTATCGTTCTCAGTGGAGTAAAGCGCCTTAAAAATAATCAAATAAAATGTGCATTGTTACTTCCAAGATGGGCAGTCCAACGGAAAGAGACACAGGAAGAGAAGAAAAAAGAAAAGAAAGAATTGTTAAGAAAAATGTGCAACAGCGCCCCCTGTGGCTCTTGGGGGTACTGCATCGTTTATATCAGAAACGCAGAATTACGTCACCGTTCGTATATGTAGTTGTCGAAGAGAACGCCATTTTAGGTTAAATACGCATACGTAAATGAGCCCTCAATTTGATTTTATTGCACGAAGCGAAGCAATGTGAGTGTGCATGATTAAAAACAGCAGCTTCCTTCCTTCTCACACTACTTCACCCCTGCCATTGAAGTTTTCCTCATTTCTGTAGGCGCCAAGCAGATTCTAATCTTTAAGTGACTCTTTGCTGATATTGACTTCGCAAGCAGACGGGCGGATTAAGAAATGGTCGGGGTTAGGTGTTCGGAACGTTTACAACCTTTAAGGATTCACAAATTGCCAGAGTTTGTGCAGATCGGTGCCGAATGACAGTCCGAATGGCGCAGAGGTTTACGACCAATCGGATCTCAAGCAGAGCTGTCACTTCCTGGATTTAACAGGATTTAACTTCCTCTGTCTGAGGATACGCAACGTCTCTGCGCTGCCGACGGACTTTCCTGCCGCTCGACGCTTTCGGACAACTGAGCGTACGCGTGTGTGTTTTTAATATTCCAGTTATTAACACCTCTCTGACTTCTGAGTGTATTTAGTGAATGAAGTGTAGGAGGAGGTGAAAAAAATCAGGAGAGTGGGAGAATCGGAGGAGATATTTGATGAAATGGAGGAAGACGAAGAGGTTTGGGGGGCAAAAAGTGGCAAATCTGCATTTTTGATTCTCGCGGTTAAATTAGCAAACCAGGTTTCATGGAATGACCTAAAATTTTCCCTCTATAAATAAGAACCTGAGTGAATTCGGAGAAGCCGCGTCGGCTCCGGGCGTGAAGCGGTTAAAGACGATCGATGATCGGCTCATTGACCGAAGATGCTTTGATTCGGAGGCTCGTGGTTTCAGTCGGTCTGAGTAAACAAGCCCTGTCCGGCAGAGCATGTACTCCAGTTATGCGGTAAACCCTGTATTCCCCGGTGCAGATTGTACTCCAGTACTGCAGTACTCCAGTACACTCAGTACACGTTCAGATATGAGGTCAATGTGTGAAGATGTATTTTTATTTGTCCAGTGCGTATTGTCCACACCCAGTATCCACACCGGGGGTTCACATTAGGGGTCCACACTGAGGTTCCACAGTGTCCACACTGAGGGTTCACACTGGGAGTCCACACCAATTGTCCACACTGAACCTACACATCGAGTGTCCACACTGAAGGTCCACACAAAGTGTCCACACTAAGGGTCCACTCAGAGTTTCGACACTGTGGGTCCACACCAAGTTTCCACACTGCGGGTCCACACAAGGAGTCCACACCAATTGTCCATACTGAACCCCCACACCAAGTGTCCACACTGAAGGGCCACACAAAGTGTCCACACAGAGGGTCCACACTAAGGGTCCACTCTGAGGGTCCACACTAAGGGTCCACACTGAGGGTCCACTCTGAGGGTCCACACCAAGTAATCACACTGAGGGTCCACACTAAGGGTCCACACTAAGGGTCCACTCTGAGGGTCCACACCAAGTAATCACACTGAGGGTCCACACTAAGGGTCCACACTAAGGGTCCAGACTAAGGGTCCACACTGAGGGTCCACACTAAGAGTCCACACTAAGGGTCCACACTGAGGGTCCACTCAGAGTTTCAACACTGTGGGTCCGCACCAGGTGTCCACACTGAGGGTCCACACCAATTGTCCAGTCTGAACCTCCACACAAAGTGTCCATACTGAGGGTCCACACAGAGGGTCTGGGGGTCCACACAGAGGGTCCACTCTATTTTTTAACACAAGGAGTCCACACAGAGTTTTGACACTGCGGGTCCACACTAAGTATCCACACCGAGGGTCCACTCGGAGTTTCGTCACTGTGGGTCCTCACCAAGTGTCCACCCTGGGGTTCCACACTCAGGGTCCAAACTAGTGTCCCTTACCAATTGTCAAGACTGAACCTCCACACAAAGTGTCAACACTGAGGGTCCACACAGTGTGTCAGAGGGTCCACACTAACCAGAAGTCCACATTGAGGGTCCACACCAAGGGTTCACACTGGGAGTCCACACAGAGTTTCGACACTGTGGGTCCACCGAGTGTCCACACTGAACCTCTACACAAAGTGTCCACACTGAGGGTCCACGCTGAAGGTCCAAATTATGGATTCAGCCTGGGCAGGTGGGGGGGGTCTGTATGACAAGATGTCAGTACCCTGAATGAGGGGGCTGGACTTCCTGTTCTGATCCTGATGTTGCTGCCGTCTTCTGTCTCCTCAGCCACCGGTTTGATATTTAACGCACGTCAGTCGCATCTCTGTCCTCCCGCCTCTCCGCCTTCGCCTCCGAGAGCGTCTGATCCAATCAAATCGCCGTAAAGTAAGACCTAGAAGGTGTGCGATGATGTACTTTTCCAAAAGTTGAAAAAAGGCTCCCTGTAAAGTCTTAATAACTGGGCTTGAAAAGCTGCTATTCTTTGCACTGTGAGACATATTGTTATTAATGAGTAACGTTAATAATAAATAATTCAGGGGGAAGTGTCTTCTCAGCAGGTGTTGTGAGAGGAGAGGGAAAAGAGGAAAATGCAGACAGAGGCTTATTCATCGATTTACTTTGCCGTATATTGGATGGGAGGCGGTTATAACCCGGTCGTTACGACAAGATGGGCAATTATAGGTGTTTATTACTGGATGGTAAACTTGCTTTCTGTGCGTTCTGGAGGTTTGCTGTTTTATTATTATTTTTTACTGCTTTTTAAAGGGGAAGTTGCATTCCTCCGGGAGGTTCAGCGCTGGACGGCTGAAGGTCGAGTTGCAGAGTAAATTCATCATCCCTGAATGTGTTTGCCCGCAGCAACGTGGGCGTCCGGCCGTTTCGCCGCTTTTATTTATTTCATCTCACCGTCACTTTCCCTTATCGGATCGTCACAATAAAACCTCTTTCTGCAGATCAAGTCCGAGGTAGAAAAGTACACCCTCAACCCCCACGGAACCTGAAATAAATCCAATGATTTTTAATTCAAAATTCAAATGATGGGCTGTTTTTACCAAAATGTTTATTCGTTTTAATATATTTGTGTTTTCAACCTGAGCACCACTCATCCACACTTCCACCTAAAGGTAAAGACGGTCCCTAGTTTGTTTTTTAGAAATTTTCAGTGCATGTAAATGACATCGTGAATGGTTGCATGTTACTTTATGACATCTAATGGTTGTACGTCGCTTTATATGTGAAAGAGAGGGTGAAGCGTTGAATGTCTCAATATAACATGTAAATTAAGGACTTTTCTGTTTCTATATAACATGAATAAGAGGGTGAATGCTAAGTTGTCTCTATATGACGTGTTTGATTTACATCAAATCTGCAAATGGCAAAATTGCTTTTGGTCAGTATCTCCGGCAGTCGGGGGGGGGGGGGGGGGGGAATCTTTTTAAAGGTTGCCATGGTTACCATGAGCAAACAACAACAAGGAGGAAAGAACTGATTGAAAGGGTAAATAATTGAGAGGACTTCAAAGCCGCTTTTTGACTGAGTGAAATAAATCATGGGGGATAAATGATGAAACAGCAGGAATCAGGAGCCACAGATTTAATAAAAGTCAAAGTGTTTTCATGTCTGTTTCCGTTCATTGACATTCAAAAAGGAGAGAAGCAGGAAACGTTCGCCAGCGTCGTTGGAACCGCCTCGAGTCTCCTGCCAACGAAAGCTCCTCACGGGAGGGAATATTTTTGCCAAAAGGCAAATATTAGCTGGAAACATGACGCTTTTGTTCTGGGGATTCTTTTCATCCAAGATGTGAACGAAGGAAAAAAAAAAGAAAAACAAAAAGAAAAGTTCTACGCCGGCCACCTCGGTTCGAGGTCGACGTCGGCGCGTTCGTCCTTCGTCTCATCCCCGCTTCTCCCAAACAAAAGCAGAGGGAGGCGGCTTGTTTTTTGAAGCCGCGTCCGTGTGGATGAGAGGAGCAGGTAGAGAGAGGTGACTTCCTGCGACGCCGCGTTGCCGTGGCTACCGCGGAAGCAGACGGCGGGTCACAGCTGATGGATCTCAGACAGGAAGGAGGAAGGGCTGAGCGGCGTTTGTGGATTATCCTTTGTCACTTGGGTTACGGCTCGCCATCTTCACTTTCTCGCTTTGTTTCTCTGCTGATCATTCATTCATTCATTCATTCATGCAGTTGTTCATTTTACTCATAAAAAAAAGTTGGTACATGACCATGATTTTCTGTTATTCTATGGGATTCATATAGGCTAACTGACAAATGACCTCTGTGACACACACACACACACACACACACATACACACTCTTTGCAAAAGCAAAAATGTCTTTGAGCAACTGGTTTTGGAGTCTCTCATTAGGGAAATTTTACATTTATAACTTTTTAATTTAATGACAATGAAGATGTTTTCAATATATATATATATACAGGACTGTCTCAGAAAATTAGAATATTGTGATAAAGCGCTTTACCCTCTGTAATGCAATTAAAAAAACAAAAGTAGCTTTTTCATGATATTCTAATATTTTGAGACCGGATTTTTGAGTTTTCTTGAGATGTAAGCCATAATCAACAATATTTAAATAATAAAAGGCTTGCAATATTTCAGTTAATTTGTGATGAATCCAGAATGTATGATATTTTTATTTTTGGAATTGCATTACAGAATACAAAGAACTTTATCACAATATTTTAATTTTCTTATACAGTCCTGTATATGTATATAAGATTTTTTTCCAAGTTGTTTTATATTTAGATCATTTAGTAGAAACACCGCTTTTCAAATCACTATGAAGTGTTGCTGTGGTCACAAATCATATTTTAGTTTTAGTCGATAAACTTAAGTCTTGGTCAAGGTTTTATCTGATAAATCTTAAAATAATGTATCAGAAAATCTTTCACTTTGGTTTCTGAAAAGCCTGAAGACCTTTGTGACCTTCAAATGTCTCGCTGCAGCCCTGGAAGCAGGACAGCTGCTTGTCACCTGGGCCTTTAGATGCGATAGTTTATGGTTCATAATTTCAATTTAATGTCTTAATTTATTTCTTTTTGTTTTCGTAGACCTGTTTCTCAGGCTTAGATTTTGTCTCCTGTTGATTAAGAGCAACCTCAGGAAGTGGGCAAGGAATGTGCGCCGGTTTCCTAGCGTAAGAAGAAGGACAAAACTTGACTTCAGGACGCGTTTTATTCAGATTTTTTTTTTTGTTTGTTTCCTTTTTTCACAAGAGCAGCATATTTTTAGTTGGCATTTCAGAACAGAAGCGTTTTACAGCAGCAAAACCTGATGTCCATCCCGCGTTCTCACAGTCCCGTGATGAAGTGGGGTCTTAGTTATAGACCTCCTGTCGTACAAGTCTCTCTCGGCGACTCGGCCTGGAAATCCCTTTGCGGTTCTCTGATATTTTTAAAACATGTTGAGATCAGCACCTTAGTGAACACCTCAGTTGGATCACGCCGGCGTGACCCGGGATCCCTGAGGGTTCGACGCATTCAGCCCTCACTCTCACTTGGATGAGGAGATCTCTTGTGTGAAAGTTGTATGACAAAGAGTAGCCTAGCTTAGCATCAGAGCTCAAAAATACACCCACAAAACCATGTAAAATCCAACAACCTTGAATTAATTCATTATCTATACCATATCAGGGCAATTTATATGAGCCTCCTGCATGTTGTTGGACTGTGGGAGGAAACTGGAGAGCCTGAAGGAGGTTTAAACTCAACCGGAAACAATTTTAAAAATTAAAAAAAAAAAAAAAAACAGCAAAGAAAAATAGATATCGACAGAAATGTGTTTTTAACTTTCCGAGTTCACCTCTGTTAGAAAAAAAATTAAAAAGTCTGTTACTCCTTCATTCAAAGATTTGACTTTTCACTGCGGAGCAGAATAACTATGATGTTATTGAATTGTGGCAGCGCATATATTGATAAAGTCGACAAAATTATATCGATCTTTTCCTTTTACGACATTGACAGGGAAAAAAAAAGGTGTGAAAACAAATGTTGTGAATGTCTCAGGCAACTCATTGGAGCTCCAAGTGGTGATGGATAGATGGAATTGCACACATCTACTGGATGTATGCAAGTATGGAAGGGAAGGTCATTCGGAATTCGAATTTTATTTAAAAAATTTTATAAAATATTTGGCTTTGGACAGTAACCTCCAAAGCTAACATTGAACTTGACAGAGGCAAGATCGATTTTCTTTGTACTTCCCGCAGGGGTGTGATGTTCAAACCGTGAAACTGTGGAAACTTACAAATGCGTAATAAATAAAGTTTTCGGGAGATCCGTGGGTGTATTTTTGACACCGTTACTTTAACACCAAAGCCAGACAACTTCAATTATTCACATTTGTAGCCTCTGATGATTCTTTAAGAGTCTTTCACACTCGAATCCAATAAAACGTCAAAACCGCCGCCGAGTTTTTTTTTTTTTCTTCCTAATTTCCAGACGAGCACCTCTTTGCACTTTGTTGTAGTTTATCTTCTCCGACGAGCCGTCGGCCAGCACTTTGACATTTTACTTTTCGCTCTGTGACATTTACAGAGTCGCTGGGGAATATATTTTTTTTCCTCCTTTTTCCCCACAAATGCCACACGAGACTTTCCCGCCTTTTTATTTCCGAAGGCCCGACATGAAACGGCGCATCAAAGCTGACGGTAAAAAAATTTCACGGGCCGTCAAACGTCTTTCTGTCTTCACACCGCTTTACGGGATGAAACTCGTCGGCGGCCTCAGCGGGGAAGGAGGGACGGGCAACATTGGTGAAAGAAAACAAATTAAAATTCCGCTTTCCTCTCCCTTCGCAACCTCCGAAACACACTTACATTCAATTTGAGCGGCTCGTTTTTCACAGTCTACATTAAAACCCCATCGATTATAATAAACTATTTTTTACGTCAGCTTTCTCTTTGATAAGCAGATACATTTTTTCATCATATTTAGATTTTTTTTCGGGGTTTTTTTCTCAGGATGGGGGTGATCTTTCGGTACGTTAATTTCCCCGTCAGTCAGTAGGAACAGTCCGGTTGTATCGCAGCACCGCCAAGGCCGAACACCGAATTACGCTGGGGTTAAAGATCCAAGGGACCAACGTTTTCTCCCGACGGATGGAGGTTGACGTAACCTCCCTCGGAATTGGATTTTCTCCGGTCGCGTCAGCTCGATCGACCAAAAAAGCGATGATTCTGTGGACTAACGGATTCAACGGAGGTTAACTCTGCTTCTCGATGCTGAATATTCGACTAGTTTAACTCTGCCCATCCCGTCTATCTTATTACCTTTTCCTCGGAAGACAAAGAAACCGTGTTAAACGTAGCAGATGCGGCGCCATCTTGTGAGGACATTCTTAAATTGCAGATGTTTTCCTTTTTTTATTTATTCTCTGTGGTTGAAAAGAAGGAAATTGTCATCACAGTAGGTGGTAATATTGGGAATCAGACAGTGAAAAGTATTTTTAAATTGCTAGAAAGTCCTTTGGGTCTCAATATTGAGCGCAGATGTCCTCTCAATATGGCCGCCAAGTCCCTCGGTGTGCCGTCCTTCGCATTCGGGGGCGGTTCTCCGGAGATAACCGCGCGTAAATAAAGATTATCGGATAAAAAGTCGGCGGCGAAAACCGCGTGATCCGGCAGCCAATCAGAAGAGAACGCGAAGGCCTCGGAGTTTTCAAACACGGAAAAACAAACAGTTTTGTTTGGTCGGAGAGACGTGAGACAAACATCCCGCTGCGGCATCCAGTCGCTCACGAAATTAAACACACATTTTTTGCCCGGGGGGCTCATGGGTTGTGGGGGGTCGGGCTTAGTCCTCCCGAAAGTCTTTGTGCTTTCGAGCCAACTGGCGTCAGCTGGCAAACTCGTATGGCAAGTCTGTGGGTTGAGGAGGAAGGGAGGCCCACAGTGGGTAAGGGGGTGGGGGTGGGGGTGGGGGGCACAGAGCCCCATGGGCTTTTCCTCCCAGTCATTATTACAGGACAACATTGTTTTGGATATTCCAGAGTTCATAAATCCTTTAGATGCAGCAGCAGAAAATGGAGATCCCGTTATGGTGTCAAAGTCACCGTCACCTCACTCCAGCCCCCAATATTCAGTATTATTTGCTTCAAATGGCGACACCTGCAAGACGTGATCGGACCTGGAAACACCCAACGCGCGTTCTCGAGAACGGTTGATCCAAACGGGATTAGGGGCGATGACATACCCGAATTGGTGCACAAAATATTTGGATGTTTTAAGATCCGTTCATTCATAATCTACATTCCTTATCCCAGGTCTCAGGGGGGCTGCCTCTGACACTGTCTGCAGCCAATCCCATGGCCACATATCATACCTTCAACATACCTTCTCAAAATAATCAACCAAGTTATTTTTTGTCAATTTTTTAATTTTTGCCTAATCAACTCCTTATTCTATGGAGCCCCTTAGGGGACATGGGGGGGAAAAGGATTTTGAAGAATGAAAAAAAAAGACCAACTCCTGTGAGACCTTAGAAAACTGTTTACCCCAACGACGTCACGCTAGGATAACACTAGCGTAAGCTAACGTGAGAGGCTCTATGGTTGGAGCACAATGAAATTAGCTTACCTTAAACTGTGTTGCTACATTAAGTTATTGAATGAACGTTATGCCCGCCTTGTCTGTCTTCTTCGGCTTAATGTCTCCATTTTGGACGTTTCTCTAACGCTCCAAATCGTCTTCCGTGACTCTCGTTTTGCAAACAGTAAACACAACCGATCAAAATAAGACTCAATAAACTTCTCTCATGCCATAGTTGTGTCTGATGCCTCTGCTGGACGACCCGCAGGAACATCGCTCCTGACGTAAACACTTTTGCAAGATCTCGCAAAAACGAATCTTTAAATTATATCCCATAAGGGGCTCTGTATTATCCAACATACGGCTCTTTTTTTCCTAAAAACTCAGGCGATTATTTTACGATGTGGAAACACTCAACCTTTCGAACCCGTTCTCACTCCCGGCGCATCAACAGCCTGACGAACGGTGAACGTCCCCTTCGCGTCGCGTTTCTCGTCATTCTGCTACAACCCCGGAGTGTCACGTCTACATCGACATCTGTATCTGTATTTAAACTTAACCTGAATATTTTCTCCATCTCTCTGTTGTACATGAGTAGTCGCGTTCCTTCGCCGACGTCAGGTCCGGGTGTCGATAAAATGACGATAAAGTGGTCCCGACGCGTCGGTTTTCTGGCAGTAAGGGAACGTTCGCCGTCCTTCGCCCCGTTGACGCAGGGGGAACGCATCGACCGATCACACGAGTGGATAATTTCGAGTCCCGGATCGACCGACCGCACGTGTTCGGCCACCGGAGAAGCCGCTCGATGTCTTCGTCGTGGTCCGAAACCAGAACCCGGCCCTCGCCTTGACGCGGCCCTCGCCCCTAACGCTGGCAGCAACGCATGCGCAGCAGCGTGTGGAAAGCCTGCTTGAAGTCGTCGTTGGACATGGTGTAGATGATGGGGTTGATGAGGGAGTTCAGGTATCCGAGCCAGGTGAAGGCGTCGAAGAGCTCCGGCCGCAGGCAGGCCTCGCAGGCGGCCACCAGCAGGGTGTAGATGAAGAAGGGCAACCAGCAGACGATGTAGGCGCCTAGGATGATGCCGAGCGTCTTGGTGGCCTTGCGCTCCCGCGCCGCGGAGATGCGCTTTTTCTCCAGCAGCGCGTCCGACACGGTCACTTTGACGCAGCAGGGGGAGGCGGAGGGGGACGGGGAGGGCGTCTCGGCGGTACCGTAGCCGCGGGGGGCGTCGGCCGCCGCCGCGGGGCCGAGCAACCGCGCCGCGGTGAGCCGTTTACCCGGCTTGCCGTGCGCCCGCTCCAGGATGCGCCGGCGCGCTTCCACGTAGATGCGCCCGTAGAGCGCGATCAGCAGCAGCGTGGGGATGTAGAAGGCGCCGAACGTGGAGTACACCGTGTAGAAGACGTGGTCCGCGTTGACGGTGCAGCTGGTGACGTGTTCCGCCTTCACCTGGCGCCAGAAGAAGGGCGGCAGCGAGATGCAGATGGCGATCACCCACGCCGTGGCCACCATGGCGGCGGCGCGCGTCGTCGTGCGCTTCTTGGAGTACTCCACCGCGTCCGTGATGGCCCAGTAGCGGTCGAGCGCGATTACGCACAGGTGCAGGATGGACGCGGTGCAGCAGGTGATGTCCGACGACAGCCAGATGTCGCACAACGCCTGGCCGAGCGTCCACGTCCGGCTCACCGTGTAAAGCGCGCTCACGGGCATCACCAGCACGGATACGAGCAGGTCGGTGACGGCCAGAGAGGCGATCAGGAAGTTGGCGGGCGTGTGCAGCTTGCGTGAGCGGTAGATGGTGGCGATGACGAAGGCGTTGGAGAGCGTCGTGGCCAGCGTGATGAGGGCCAGCGTCACGGCCAGGCCCGCCTGCAGGGCGACGCCGCCGCCGTCCCGCGCCGCAGCCGCCGCCGCCTCACCCGCCGCGCCCGCCGCGCCCGCCGCGCCCGGCTGCATCCCCGCACCCGTGTCGTTCAGGAGCTCCGCGGGCGCGGCGGGTCTGAGCTGGCTGGCGTTCTCCATCTCCATCACCACCACCTCCACCTCCTCGTCCTACTCCCCCACGCTCATCCGACCAGTCACCCGGCTACTCGCCCTCCCACGGAGAAACGCGGCTCCACGCGTTTTCTGTCTCCTCCTCTTCATCTTTCAACACTTCTCCCGCAACTTGGGCAGCCGTGACGGGGAGCCGAGCCGCCGTGGGGCGTCCATCATCATCTTCATCGTCATCTTCACCATCATCTTCATCATCCGGCGGAGACGCTCCGCTGGTTTGCGATCATGTTCCACCTCAGTCACGGAGTGTGTGTGAGTGTGTGTCGATGTCAAGCTGGCGGACTCCCGGTTATATACCCCCACTCACACTCTCTCACACACACACACACACACACACACACAGGAGCGCACACACACTCCACCCTCTCTCTCTCTCCGGCGCTGGAGCCACAAAAAGCAGTTTTTTTAAATCCTTTCCATCAAGTGGTTTATGATAAGCACGAGCACAGATCATTCTAACCCTTTAACTCTAACAAATCAACACATTTTTGTGTTTGTATTCTTTCTACTTATTTTATTTTTTTTGCACGAATTGGACCGCAGACCCTGGGGCCGGTGTCGCCCACTGGCGGACAAAGCGCGCATAGCTGGGCGCGGAAAGTTGCGTCTTGACCTTGAAAATCAGCAGCTGCGTCTAAAACTTTTCAGTCGCCTCGTGAAAAGAAAATAATATTGCTTCCAGAATATTTATTTCTTATTTTCGAGTTATTTTTGAATATAATCACAGAAAAGCCTTCTGTTTTATTCATCCATCCAATTATTCATTCATTACCAGTCCGCCTTATCCTGCGCTCGGAATCACAGGAGGCGGTTATCACAGGGCCGCATATACAGACATTCACCAATTCACACATCAAATAGAGACATAAAACAATTAATTCACTCATCCTTACGTCATAGGGAGACATACGACCATTCGCTCTCGTTTACGTGCCATATAGACGCATAAATGCTCAACCTGTCATTCACAAGTTCTATAGAGACATACACCGATCACATGTCATATACAGACAAACGACCACACGCCCATTCATTCTAAGGTCATATAAACCAACACATAACCATTCACCCTGTCATTCACATGCCATATAGAGACATATGATCGTTCTTTCACTCATACAACCATTCATTTGTCATACAGAGACGTGCAACCATTCATATGCCATATAGAGGGATACGCAACAATTTTCCACCCTCTCATCCACTCTTGATATAGATACATAAAACCATTCACCCTCTCATTACACATAGGGAGGCATACAAGCGTTCACGTTCTCGTGCACATGTGTATGCCAGCGTTCACGTGTCATACGCCATATAGTAACGTACACTGTTCACGTGTCGTATAGAGGAAAAACAGCCATTCACACCTTCATTCAAAGATCATCGGGATAAGATGTATAGATAATGAATGAAGATTGAAAGAATGTATTCCTTTAACAGCATTGGTTTGACTCCAGTCGTACAGCACTGGCTGACACTTGAAGAAAGTTCAGACATGGCAACAGTTAGATTAAATGTATTATTCACTCTGGAAACTGCAGCAAATAGCCTCGCGTCACTTCCTCCGTGCACAAAACCTCGTGGACGTCCATTGCTCTGGCCTTTTGTGAGGCTGAACAAGGCTACATGTCTCGGAGTTTTCTTGACATATTTTCTGATGAAATGAATAACCTTGAGGATGCAAAGGTGTAAAGCCTCTGACGCGTATCCTGGCAATTCACTTTATGAAAAGAGCAACTATGACTCAGATTCTGAACGAAAGAAAAGGCATCGTGTCAAAAAGGACTACAAATTCAGCGAATTTCCATACTACAGTGTTTGATCGGTTCGATATTTTCTTTCCGGCAGGATCACACATCCAGCTTGCTTCTAGATGATAGTTAGCTGAAACACTGAAAATCAGCTGACGGCACAAAGCACGAGGAAATGTATTAGTTGTCAGTGAAGATGCTCATACCGCATAGACAGAACAGAGCTAGCTGCACGTGCTAGTGTCTTTTTTTGCGGTGCTTGCAGTGTTGTGTTGTTAATGCTTGCCTGCGGAACAACACACCATCCAGGGGACTAGATAAGCTTCTTTCTTTCTTTTTGTTTTGAATCAGTGCCACATTGTTGCACCAAACCGGGGTAAAGCAGGGTTTTACAGCAAATCTTGATGTTTTGTTCTGTTTTTTTTTCTTAAAAATGCAATGCGTCATCTATCAGCCAGAATCATAGGTTAAAGACGACGGGCTCAAAAAACATATTCCTTCTGTTTCGCTCGGTGAGAAACGGTCCCCTGCTGCCGCCTCGCCGTCTGGACAGGGAGGCTCTCTGAGGAGTTAAAGTAAACAGCAGTGTTTGTTCAGGCAAGAGGGAACATCTTGGTGTTGCTCTGGCATCAGGAGATAAATAATAATAGTCCCATTACTTTGGATTCTGTATTCTAATATTTCACAGAGAATCTGTACTCTCAAACCTAAACGTGAGTCACATGCAGAAGCTACTAGTCAGAGATCACCTGACCATTATCAGCGTAACCTGGGTTTCATCTACCACCCGAGGGTCAGCTAGACCAAGTACGGTGAGATCCTCAGGAGAAAACTTTAACAAACTAAAGATGAAGGGTATTAATTAGTGTTGCTTTTTGCATCAAATCCAATCGCGACATAGAAAGACCGGTGGAAGACGCCTTCACGTTACAGAGGACCGTGTAGACGCTTGACTTTCTTCTTTCCATCCGTATATTTTGCTGTTAAATGCGAGGCTTCCTTCAGGCGAGCAGTACGGATTGTCCCCATCCCCTTTTTTTATTGGAATTTACACTTGTAGCTCTTTGTCAGTTTTGAAGCTCCCCCAGCAAATATAAAAATCCTTCGCTACACGCACCTCCTGATATCTTAATAACTTTGTGAGGAAAAGCATACATTTCTGCTCTGCAAGGTTTTTTTTTTTTTCATTCTCATTTCTGCGCAAGATAAATGGTATTGACTCATAGAGTACTTTTATACTTTACGCTGGATGACATTCAAGCATTCACACACAATGATTACGACCATGTGAGACGCTAAGCAGGCCCAAGGACACTTCGGCGTGCAGACAAGAGGAATCAAACCCCACACCGTCTGATTGGAGGGACGCCCGCTTTACCATAACAGTTTTATATTTCAAGGTCCCAGGTTAGATCCGAAGAGGGTGTCTTTCTTTGGAGAGTCTGCATGTTTGGCACGGATAGTGTTCTCTGCCCCCTGGTGAATCTAGTTTTCTCAAATTGAAACAATTGTCAAGGGAAAGTGAATCTGATCCTGTGCATTTGGAAAAAAAAGATTATCAACCTGATGGTGCACTGCAAACATTGCCTTATAGTGTCTATTTTTCTCCAATTTTTCGCTAATTTATCTCAATTTTTTTCATCAGACAACTTCACTAAATTTCATAGGGATACATGTGGGAGAAAAGTAAGCAGTTGGTCTGAAAACTGCCAGGCAAATGGGCATCCCGGGTGCTGCACGCCTTCAGCTGGCAGTGCAGGAACAACTTCACTCAGCTGTGACTCTGTCCTCAGTTGGATGGCGCTGAAAAAATGTCTGCTCCTGCTTCGCCAACGTCCTAGAATATATTCCATTCGACACACTGACCCTTTACGCCGAGAGCCGAGAGAATGGAAATGAAGCCGTGACATGAATGGACATGAATAATGTAGGAGGTGACGAGGCCGCAGCCAAACAAACAGAGCAATAACGCCTGCTGTTGCACATAATGAGCCTGACTGGGAAGAAATGGTGGACGTGATCAGGGCTGCTGCTCTGACGCAGCAAGGACATGGAGAAATGTCATAATGCGTGAACGCAGCAGAAACGCTTTCCTCTGAATTTTGACTGAAAGGGGAAACCTACTGTAAGTGTGAGTCTGTCTCAAAGCACCACCGTGTGTTTGTAAGTGTGTGTTCTTTTCTCATTGATGGATGGATAGATGGACAGACTGGGGGACAGATAGACCAATGAGATGAGATGAGAACAACTTTATTTATCCTGAAGGAAATTGTTGTGCCAGAGTTTCATGTAAAAAAAACATAACAGTAATAGATAATAGTAGAAAGGAGGAAGAATAAGAAATACAATGAAATATGAATTGTCCTAACTGTTAACTGTAACTACAAAGATTGAAGATTCCCTGCGGCTGAGGGAAGAGGAATTAAAAAGTCTGATAGCCTCAGGTAAGTGCACGGATGGAAGAATAGATATATAGATAGATACATACATACATGAATAGATGTATGAGAAAAGTGAGAGGGTGGTGAGAATGATTATCCATTTTTTTTTATGTTTCCTATCAGCAGATCTTTGTGGTCAATCCATGGATCATAAAGGTTAAGATAAACGTATAAGATTTTAATGAAGTCGTATAAATTACTATTTTCAATGGAACCATTGTGAGGAATTAGAAATATACATTTATTGTTACAGATCTTAACTGTTTTGTTCTAAACAAAAACGAGAATAGTTTTGTTTAGGCTCCATAAATTAATCAGTGCAGCAGCTGATTGACTTGCGCGTCCATGTTTCCGGAAGTGACGTAACATCTTTAATTTGACACGTTAGTTCCTAATCACCCCTTTTAAAAAATATAACAAGTCAGTTTTGCGACTTTCCAGTTCTTTGAAATGACTTTTGGGGTCTTTCTGTTTAGTGTGAAAAGCGAGGTAGAAACACTTTTTAACTTGTTGAAAAAAAAACTTCTTCCTTTAATGGATGCTAACACAGTGCGAACGGACTCTCGACTGGCTGCATGATTAAAGACGCGGAATCTCGGTTATATATTAATTCTGGCAAAACTTTGGGGGAACGGCTGAATAAATAATTCTATGTCGAATCAACTACCATTATCTTCCTCGAAACGGGAAGAACGCAATTCGTTAGCGGGTGAGTCAAGTGCTTTAGATGCCGTGTAAGCGGTTTTATCAATAGCGGTTGAATGAACTGCGAATGTTCGCTGTGGCGTCCGGTGACTATGTTTAGCTAACGTTAGCCGCCGTTAGCTAGTGTTCGTCTTTCTGTCCGCTTGTGTTCGTTTACAACCAGAAAATGTCAACAAGTTACCGGCAGGAAACTTATTTGTTTTCATTGAAAATTTGTTGTTGCTATTGTTGTAATCATTGCAAAATAATCTTAAGCCTTTAAAGCTAGCTGGTGCTATTTAGAACAGGTGCTAGCAGAGCACCGTCAGCGATTCATGAGGTAAACAACCAAACGAAAATGGATGTTTTCCTGTTTTTAAAGTGATTCTGTCATAATTAAAAAAAAAGTTTTATAATGAGAATGTATCCAAGCATTAAGTTTCTATTCTATTCCTTTTACAAGCTTCTGAATCTGAACACTGAATCAGCTATCAGTATTTGACTAATAAATACTAATTGTGTGACAGTCTCACAAACCTTTTATTCTAACATTGTGAAAATAATTTAAAGGCTTTCTGGTGTGATTTTGTTAGATCACTTCCGGGATTTGATTTTTGATTATTTATCCCAATTAATCCATTTTATATTTAATTTTGTCTCACACAATGTGCTGCTCTTTTGGATCACGTTCTCATCGATTCCTCAACCGATTTTAGCTGACTAGGTCATGAGTGATCCCAAATTGGTTTGTGGAAATGTATTGTCTTGTTTTCAAGTAATGTCTATCTATTTTAGGTTCTTGGTTTTCAATTGTTTTTTCTATATTTGTGTTAAGATTCCTTTCCTCATTTCACTCTTGATTTGATGTAAATTTGTAAGATTTTTTTGGGACTTATTATATGAATTTTTGTAACAGTTAATTTTTGAAAAGATAGATATCCACTCATTTACTCATGGTCCGAATAAATTGTGGTTATTCATTGGGAGATATTCTAGCTGAACTAACCCAACCCTAATTTTTACGAGGCAGTAAAATAAAAGACCAGAATAAAAGAAGTGGTATCATAGTCAGACATACTGCCTTTATATCAACATGTTTTTTTTGCTCTCTGCTTTGCTTCAGGACAGGTGGAATGGCTTTTGAAGCAATGTCAGTTCGCACTGGCCGTGGTTGTGGCGAGGAGCCGGCCAGCAGGGATGAGCGTTGAAGAACATGCCATGGAGCTGGCCTGCAGGCTGAGGAGCCATGAGGCGAGCTGGGAAGAAAAAGCCAGAGAGCTGCAGAGGGAGGTGCTGAGGCTGAAACAGCAGAGCCTGATCGGCATGATGACATCAGTCTCACGAGGCGACAGCAAAGTAGCAGGTAGGTGGCATCACACATGACTGAGTTACTGAAACCCACCAAGAGATCGGAGGGAGAATACGTCCAAGTAAAAAGAGATTTTTCAAGGCCAAGAGGAATCAATCAGCCATGAAGTAGTTGATTCTCTCATTCAGAAGCACAAAAGATCCTTTTGCAACCTGATGCAGCAGCTCATGGTGGGAGTTTAAACTCCCTGTCTCACAAACACACATCCACACACACAGTCCGCCATGCCGGAGAATTGTAGCGTAATCAATCATGTTAAGAATTATGTTGATAAATGGTACGTTGATATCGAGCAGTATATCAACAATCTCATAAATATTTTGCTCTGAG
Source organism: Fistularia commersonii (assembly GCF_037954325.1). Classification (NCBI taxonomy): domain Eukaryota; kingdom Metazoa; phylum Chordata; class Actinopteri; order Syngnathiformes; family Fistulariidae; genus Fistularia; species Fistularia commersonii. Next base: position 3,171,289 of record NC_141319.1, on the reverse strand, counting down.
GGAAGCAAGCATGTGTGGGTGGTTGTAGGTGTAAGTATGTGTTTTTACTTGTGGATACTTTCACATATAAAATCCTGATTTCAATTACATGCCGCAATTGTTTTTTTTATGATTATTTTTCTCCTCTGTATTTTATATTATTAGTTCCGAAGTTTCAAAAATAAATGAGTCAACTGTTTGTTGAGTGGATTATACTGGGTGGAAATACATATCATTTGTCACAAACAATATTGTAACCCCATAATCCATTCAATATAAAACTTGATCAAACCTGATTAATGCTTGTAGTTAATGTTAAAGGATTGGTTTGGTTGCTTGGATACAGAATATCACTGGAAGTAAAAACAAGTGTATGTCAAGTCGTTCGGCTCGCCGCCAGTATTTTTGCTCCTTGGCCCATTAAATTTGGTTTGGGTCAACGGATAACTTTTCTCCTCATTTTTCACCATCAAACATTTAATTAAATTAAAAGTCTGCTCCAACTTAGTGTGACACACTGTGCTGTTGGATATAAAAGACTGTGTCTTGGACGCCTCTCTTCTCCAAGTTCAGCTGTCTTTTTAATAATTAATTTACATTAATTATTGTGAATACATGTTAATTAATGCTGAGGGTGGTCAAACAATCACCCGCACACAGACAGCGGGTAGAATAAAATACATATTAAATAACAAAAGAAATATGGATAAATATATCCCCTTCCCAGGGGTCAGCGAACCAAATGATGTCCAATGTCTATTATTGCAGTTAAGTGTTTTTCTTTGTGGATTTAAGGTAATGTTTCAGTTAATAGTTAATACTTTCACAATGTTGAGTTTCAGTGTCACCCACGAGGACAGATGGTCTGACTCTGTAATACTCCATCCTCCCAAGGGACTTCTTTGACATGGAGTCATTTATACAACAATATTACTCCTATTTATATTATATAATCATGTATTTATGAATTTGTATTTAGATTAAAATTTCATTCCCTGCAGTCGACGCAGATGGCTGGTGGGACATCTGGACTGCGGGTCCTGTGACCCCTGGCGCTGACCTCCAACCCGACTCGGGCTCAGAAACCCCCGATCTGCCGCTCGATGTAGCTGTTCCCTCCATTAGCCGTGGAAACCACCGAGGCCACCCCACCGTCCCTCACCTACACTTCCTGCAGACGCTGTGTTCCTTACAGTGCGTGATGGGCGGTGACCTGTGGCTGGGGCCGGATGGGAGTGGAGCCTCTGTACTGGTGGACAGTGTGTGCCAGCTTTTGGAGGGGGTGGCCGGGGCATTCAGGGACCCACTTTCCCCTGGAGTCCCCGACCTCCTCCTGAAGGGCTGCCAGGTGGCCGTGAAGGGCATAGAGTTGCTCTGCGCTGAGAGTTTGCCAGTGGCGGCGTTCAGTCAGCACCTGGAGGCGGCGCTGAGGCAGATGACGGACGCGTTGCTGAACCTCCCCCCCCGGGTGAGCCTAGTGACCTTCACCTTGTCATTTGCTTCACCACTGATGCATTTGAAGCAGGTAGAAAAGCAGGCAAACTGTAACTTTTGACTTTCAGCGAGTCCAAAAATATAAATTATTTTATGATTTTTGTATTTTAAAACCTTTTACAAATCTTTGAAAGTAAAATCTGCCTACTTTAGGAAGTTCACGGAGTGCCTGAGATGCTCCAAGTCTCTCCTCCCCTCCTCACCCTCTCTCCTTACCTCCCTGCCGCCTCTTCGCCTCACACCCTCACTATCGGTGAAAGTCCTCACCTTATCTTTGCCCTCTATCCTTCTCAGTTCCTCCTAGCCTCGCCTCTCCAATATCTTTCCTCCCTATCGCACCCTCTTTACCTCTTCCTCTTCCCCGGCAGAACTTTGGAACTGTCTTTTTAGTTAATGCTCCTCCTCGCCTTTTTATTTCTTCACCTCCTTTTCCTCTAGGTTCCTGTCTCTCTCCTGCCCAGCTTACTGGAAGGAGTTAATTTTCAGCCTTTTAGATCCCCCCTCCCTCCTCACTTTTTCACAACCCCCCTCCTGCCTAACAGCAGAACTTTATGATGATCTCGTAGATTGAATTCCCCTCACTTCTTCACCGCCTTCCCCCTTTTCATCCCCAACTCCCCGCCTCTTGTTCTCCCCGCACATTTTTATGACAGTCTCATAGGTAGGATTGGCCCCGCCTCCTCAGCCTCCCTTCACCTTTTCACTCCCCCCTGCCTGCATTACCTGCCGTCCCCGTGTCTCCCGGCAGAGCTTTATAGCAGCCTCACAGATTGCATCCTGCTCTCTTGCTCATTTTATGACTCCATGAATCCTCCCTCTCGCTGCCTCTTCGCCATTATTGCCTCTGTGTTTGTCAGTGGGCTTGAAGAATGGCATGATAAATAATTTAAATATGGAGCGTCATCAGATTCATTGAGAATGAAACACAGTCGCTGCAGCGGCTTTGCATTGATACTCGCAGTGATGAAGATTATTTTTTCTGATGAAGAAGAACTTGAGATCATTCAGGTGATTGACCAAGAAATGAGCAGCTCGGGATGAAGCAGGGTTAATTCTTTCTCCGTGACGGTTTCACTCTCTGAGAAGAAGTCGCCACGCCTCTCTGATCAGATGAAGATCAGACCCTTGTATTGCCTCCCCGATGCTTGGACCCGGGTCATGGGTTCAGTCATCTGAGCAAACTGTACAGTGAAGCCCCAGAGTTGACGGCAGGGCCTTAGAGGACAGTTACTGCCACAAGGTGTGGAGAATAGGAATTAGGATCTTGACGGATGTGAGTTTGCATCCTAATAAAGTCTGGAGGAGCGGGGATGTTAAAACCTAGAACTTCGCAGAGCTCACGATCAGCCTCAGTCTCATCATTATATGAAATATTACACCAAAATGAAAAAACATTGTATATTTAGTATGTGTATAGCAAGGAACTCCCTGAATATAAATAAAATATGTTCCTGAACAGCCCTTCCCTCGGATATTCTCAAACAACGCCTCAATTATGTACTACTCACAAAGACAGCACCACGAATATATCTTGAGGAAAAAAAAGTTTCTGAAAATTTTACAAAGTAAACTTCACTTATTGAAAACAAATAGCAAAAACATTGACACAGATTTTGTTAGGAAGTAATCTAAAAAAATATGTGCTTGCAAATGGCGGTGAGAGGAGGTGAAAGTATGTGTGTCGCGATCATAGAGAGCATATGATCTCTGATAGGCAGCTGAACGATTTTGGGGTATTTAGGGTATTTAGAGCATGTTTGTGTTCGGGGAAGAGGACGAAAACTCCAGCTGTCGGACGGTGGATCACAAGCTGCTCCCCTCGTGACGAGATTATCCCCTCGCGAAGTTTCTTCAAATCATGGAAAAAAATGTTTAGTCAACTGTTCCCCGCGAAGGCTTATTATTGATTATTGATCCTGTTTACGAGCAGCAGGACCAACAGACTTATTCTGGCCTCTTAATTAATTGCTTACAAAGAAACCCTCTGCCAGTGTTTGATATTCACTCTGCAACGCAATGATCTCAATCAATATATCAGTCGTTATCATTCATCAACATAGATCTGATTTATAATAGCTACATGAGTAACAGGATGTAACTGTATTTATGACTTTCATTTTCTTGTCAGTCATTTAAATGTTCGGTAATAAACAGATGATTGATTTCAGCTGATTTAAAAAAAAAAAAAGAAGAAGTCCTGATGGTGTTTTATGGTCTTTATTTTCTCGTGCAAAGTCATCTAATGTCCTGATGAAAAAAGGGATTTACAGAGTTTGGTCATGAAGTCCCAGTTTTAAAGCCTGGTATGTAATGATATTCAAAACAGAAAAGGGAGACGTAGTTACATTAAAAAAAAACTGATAAAGAGAACGGGAGATGTGTTATAAAACAGAGATTATAATAAATTAGAATAAATCGTCATGATGATACAAAATAACCCATATTTTTGGTTTCTTTTTCACCTCCTTCCAGCATCGGACTGCAGACACACTCAGACAGTGTTTCCTTATTTTGGCGGGTTGTCGACTGTGTAAATCCTTCATGCTGCGGCGCGTCCTAACTCTGCTCACCCACCTGACCGACCAGTTATGGCTCACCGTCCAGGTAAAACCGCCTCGCGGATTTCTCCAGTTTCCCAAGTAGTTCCTGGCAGTTTTTGTTTTCAAGCGCATTTTATAATGCAAATTTACCCTCTGTTTTTAAATATTGATTCTAATCTGGGAAAAAGCTTGCACATTTCACTCATCTGAGGAAAGAATTCACTCCAGAAAGAGGTTATAAGATCACAAGGTATTTAAAATCTTATTGTTAATATTGATCTGATATCAGATAATATTGCGATGACCAGGTTTGTGTCTTTTTTTTCCTGACACTGAAAATCTGGTTTGTTGTTTTCAGATTTATAGGAAAACATAGTCAGGTATAAAAGCAGACGGGGCCATCCTAAAATATATATGAGATATTATTATTAAGAAATAAAGAAAGAAAGTTCCCCCATAGCTCATGCAAAATCATTCAAGAATTCGTAGTAAAAAATAAGAACGATGCAGCAAAAACCCTTAAAAGTCAGCAAAAAATGTCACATAAAAATGGTATCAAAGGAAGTCTACAGGAAATTGTCTCAGAATCAGTTTGTGAATTGTTGATGAACTTTCCTAAAGCTTTGGAGTTTTGAAGTAACGTGTTAAAACTGGTTGGGAACTGGTTGAGCCCTGAAGCAGTGGGCTCCTGGGTGGATGAGATAAAGTTTGTCTATTGAAACTTGAGGTGTTAAACTCAATCCTTTATTTGTCAACCACACACACACAAACATAACAATACTGGCTCATAAACCGATTGTGAGAATACAATGTTAAATGTTTGACAATGGTTCTGAATCACCTTGAAATCTTAGCACAGGTTTACATTTTAAACCAATGAGACGTTCCACTTTTTATTCATTCATTCATTCATTATCAATGCCGATTGTCCAACCATTCATTCACTCATTCACACCTCATATATGGAGACATACAATCCATTCATTCATTCATTGTTCACACCTCATATAGAGTGTGGGAGGCAACCGGTGTATCATGAGGAATCAGATCACCCCGGTGTCACTGTGCCTATTTGTGTTTATTCATTTCCAGCAAATTTTATGGAAAAAATAGGGTTTTTTTTCCTAGTAATTTGATGCATTAATCCTATTAATTAATTGCAAAGTTTGCAAGTAATTTGCGTCTAATTCTGCCCCACGGGTTCTGTGAAGTGTTAGGGGTTTATTTATCCTTACAGTTGTGTTTTGGCAAAAACAAATTAGATTTCCACTTTGTCCAGAATGCCAGCGTTTCCATGGAGACACCGGACGTCCTCACACAGTCACCTGGTTTCTGTGTGTTATCGAAAAGCCCTGCATTTAATTCACTTCTGGAATTAATAATTCAGATGCTCATGGCATTAAACAGTCATCAAATAACTGGCAGACAGTGGCTAAAAGATTAAATCAGAAATGTGTAGAAGAAAAAGGAAAAAAAAAAAGAGGAAAAATCAGCAAAAAGTTATCTGAAACTAAATTATTAATTAAACTAACTAAAAATTAGAAAGAAATTAACAATGAAATTATCAAAAAGATATTCAAATTTCAACAACAAGAAACATCTAAAGAAGGTAGAAAAATTTTGTTTTTGTATTTTTTTGAGGAATCTGATGGTTTGATCCCTCAGGTGATTTTCGGCTGATTTTCTCCTCCCAAACCACCTGTGTGAGGGTGGAATTCCCCGCTGCCGCGCAGAGTGGGGTTGAGGAATGAATGCTTTATTTACCGTGACGTTCCGGTCGCAGTTAAATCCCGGAGCAGCAGTTAGACGCGGATGGGGGTCAGCCCACACGTGACACACACACACACACACACACACACACACACACAGAGCGAGTAGAGGCAGGTGCACCATCTGTCCAGGACCCTCGCTGACTCAGCCCTTTCCAGAGGACGGTCTCTCCTCTCCATCAGCCATTGGACACAATGCTTCTCGCCACAATTTCTGAGATTCTTATCTTTTGGTCCTTTTTTTTTTTTTTTTTTAAACTTTTTTTCATTTTCAAATCCGGTAAAACCTGCTACCTGCTGATTTTCTGGGAAATGCAGAGGAAAGAGAACCAAGGTTACGCTTGAATTTTATTACTTCTGAGGATTTGAAAATATTTTATTCTCACTTCTAATTTTTGAAAGACTTGATTGAGAGGAAAAACTATTTAACAATTTAAAAAAAGGGCGCGGGGCTTAGCGTTAGGAAAGTCACAATAAATAGAACTGTATACTTCCAGATGTAACTATTTGGATATCCGTTGATACTCGTTGGGTTGACCTTTAGTGATAGATGTGGCAGTAGTGTGTGTTACCAGCCTGCTCCGCGGAGTGTGTGTGTGTGTGTGTGTGTGTGTGTGTCAGTGGCTAACAGCCGCAGAGGTGCTGTATTCTGCTGCCTCTGTCCTTGCAGCAGCACCGCATACAGATCAGCTTCACCATCTGTCTGCCGTCATGTACGAAAGTCAGAGGGCGGGCTGGTCAGCGGCGACACCACCTCCATGCCGCCGCCGCCGCCTCCTTCTCCTCCTGTTTCTCAAAACACAGCAGAGGCACGGAAATGAAAAGCATCCCATCCGATTACGCTCTCCAGTCCCTTTACAGATTTTAAGCTCCTATATTACAGATATTATCATAGAAAGCACACTGTTCTTACAGTGAACGCGGTAACAATCCGGGCTCGGCAATGCAAAGTTGGCCTTGAAAAGACACTCTTAGGATGGATCCGATCAATAGAGTCAAAAGCTGTGCTGAGGTCTGAAAGCAGAAGCAGTCGGGTGGAAACGGTCGATATCTCGCCTTGTTCACCGCCTCTCAGTCTCGGTGCAAGGACGGGCCCTGAACGCCGACGGAAATCTCTCAGACAGGTGCTTCTCAAGTACGTGAGCGTGGAGCTGCCGAGACGTCTTTCAACCGGCGGGTTGGCCCGCAGCTCTGCTCATCGGATAACTTGACAACACAGTTAAACCTTGACTTACGAATGAATCAACGTACGATTTTTCTATTTTGCCTTGGTGAGCCAAGATCCGAGTTACAAGCGAGTGGGATGAGCTTATGATACCGACATGGATGCCGCTGTTTGTGAAGTTGAAGAACAGTAAGACGCGCCGCCGCCACTGTGTAGCCCCATGAAAGTCATGAAGAAACCTGAGCGAGGAGTGCGTGTGTTGACTTGTCCATGGACAGATGGCGAAGTTGTTGTTGTTGTTGTGATACCGTGACTGAGAGCATCATCCATGAGAAGGAACACACATTCATGGGGATTTTGTGCGGCAGATGGCAAGAACGTCAACGGACGAGGTTAAAAAGTCATTCAAAGCCAGTCGAAGACAGTTTGATTGTTTTAAAAACTGCATAGTTAAATCCAACAATCATTTCGTTGCTGAATGAATTTTAGCCATAAAGTGAAGCACGGTGTGCAAGTCACATTTAGCAATAAGCATTAAGTGGGCAGCGAAGGTAAGTAAATTAAGCAATCTTTGTCTGATCTGCAAGGTAAATACACATTAAAAAACAGTTTATATCTTTACATTCTCTTTTATTACATATTTTTATTTTCTTAAACATAGTTAATAATGTACATTTCCCTAATTTTAAAAACGGAGGGGGGGGGGGCTAGAACGGATTTATAGTGTTTCAATTCATTTCAATGGGGAGATTTGATACACGAGCAAATTGAGTTATGAGCTCAGTCACGGAAGGAATTAAACTCGTAAGTCACTGTTCTACGGAGCCACCTGGAGCCAGAGGTCTCGCTGGAAAGAGGATCAGAGAGGGCGGGTCTGGGTTTAGAGCCTGATACCAGGTCTGGTAGGGTTTCAAAGTTAGAGATCTCCGGCGCACTCAAAGTCGTCCGAAGAATATACTGCCCTCAAGTCAACAAAGGTGGCAAGAGATGGCGAGGTAATCCCGTCATTTTTATTTGCTGAAAATATATACGCAGTCGAGGGTGCTCAGGGGAGACTCTGTTTTGTCAAGCAGCTTAAAGTCTATTTGAAAAAGTAGTCTGGGGTTGTGTGTGTGTGTGTGAGTGAGAGAGAGAGCGGCGGAGGGTGTAGACTTCACGTCACTCTCATCCCAGAGCCAGACGTTAATCTTCCCATCTCCCGCTGGCCTTCTGAACAGCTTGACATTCTCCTGACAGCCGTGATGGTGAGATTTAAAAAAAAAAAAAAAAAAAACACACCTGGATTTGATAGACAGACCTGAAACAAATCCCAAGTTCATAAAAGGCAAGCGGAGACAAAGGTGCTGATCGGACGCTCGGCTGTTGTCGTGAAAGGAGCGGAGAACCAGGAGAGGCAATGAAGGTATCAGGACTGACAGGACGAGCGGAAACTTCTGTCTGTCGACAGTGAGAGACAAGCTCTTTGTTTCGCAATTTACTTTGCTTGGTCTCTGTAATTTACCAGCGTTCAGCTGTGTGTGCATGTGTGTGTGTGTCTGTGTGTGCAGGCGCTCACAAAGCAGCTGTAGCTAAAGAACCCTTATCTCTGACTCATTGAAGGTGAAAAGATAATTATCAGCTACAAAAGAGCGTGTCAGCAGTGTGTTCTTCCGCCTCGCAAAGTAGTTCGAGGACGAGGAGCCGGTCACACGTTTTTTTTTTTTTCCCCCGTCGCCGTGAGCTCGTTTCTTTGTAACGCGCTGACGCAAACAAGGAGACTAATCCATGTACGTTTTTTTGTTTCTTTGGCAACCCAAATAGTGGGTTACACACTGAAACACACCCACTGTCTATCCGTCCGTCCGTCCGGAGCCTCCGATGAGCAAGCTCCGTCCCTCGCCTCTTCATAACAACACAGAATTTTTTGATCTGTGGTGAGACAGGAGAAGGCCCTGTCATTAACTCACATGACCTGAAGGTTCAATTCCATTCTTCTGGGAGTTCAACAGTTACTCCAAAATGGAGCTCAGAACCACAAACAGTCTTTTTGTGTGTGTGTGTGTGTGTGTGTGAGAGAGAGTGTGTTTGTGTGTGTGTGTGTGCGGCGTCACATTCTGTTAGTTGATTGTAGCCTGGAGGAAGACCTGACAGCCATCTGGTGGTTGTTTTCCTCCCTGATAACTCATACAGAAACACACACACACACACTCAGCCCCCTAGATTCATGTGAATAATCGTGTTTGTTCAGTAATCAGTGTGAGACGACGGTGCCTCACATAAATCATCAGCTCGAATAAGGCTCATTCGTCTGACAGTTGTCATGGGTTTACGAAAAACTGAACTGAAAATTGTACTTTGCGATCACTGACTCTTTGTTGCGGGAATGTTTATCATTTCGTTATGTAAGGGTTTGATGTCGAGTCGACAATATCTTTGTGTCTGAGGATTCCGAAAACGAGAGTAGCGAAAGGACAGTGTGAACCTTGTGGAACAGTGTGTGTGTGTGTGGGGGGTTCACTGCAGCTCCAAGCTGGTCATCCTGCTCAGAGACAGAGTGTATCAACATTATCATCTCTTCATGGTCAGTTTTGTCTCCATCTGACTGAAACTTGGGTTTTTTTGCGCCGATAAACACCTTTTTTTTCCCCCCCGCAGAAAGTCTTCAAAGCTGACGTTGTTATTCATTTTCTAAGTAATGGTTTCCAGCAGGAAGAAGCGAATCTTTGTTTTCTTGCAGAGGAGCTCATCAGCTCGGGAATAACACATGAGTTTGTTATGCTAACTGACAGCAAACACGGCAACTGACAGTGACTGTTAGAATCCATCTCCCCCTGCCGGCTGAGCCGGACATGGCGCCGACTTTATTTCAAGCGCATGTGCAACTTACGAATTTTCGGAGACTGGAGCTGTCGCTTAGTCAAATTTATTTTTGTTCTGCTTCATGATACGAGCAGAGGTCCGAGTTGCAAGTGACCGGGATGAGCGTTTGACGCTGGCTTGGCCGTCGCTGTCCGTGAAATGGCATTTAAAAACAGATGCGCCGCTTGCCTAGGTAGCTCAGAGAAAAACATGAGCAAAGTGTGCACGATTTGGACTTCTCCATGAAGAGATAGAAAAGTTGTTTTGGTGAAATGCAGTGACCAGGAGCGTCTGCTGTGAGAAGGCAGGAGACATTTACAGGGATTTGGTGCTGAAAATGGTGGGAACGTTAACGGACGAGGCATCGGAAGAGTCATTCAAAGCCGGTCTGTGTGAAATGAGGAGCGGTATTCACTCCGTTGCTAAATGAAATTGAGTGATAAAGTGTAGCATCGTGTACAACTTAAATTTAGTAACACATTGTAGCATTAAGTGTGAAGGAAGTAAGTGAAGTAACACCAAATGAAAAAAGGCCCCCAACCACCTCCCCTGCCACCGCCATCTTCGTCCAATCTTCAAGGTAAATACAATTATTATAATTGGCTTTCTTCAGTCTCTTTTATTACGAATTATTTTTTAAAGTTTAGTTATTTCCAAAGTAAATTTTTCTTATTGAAAAATTCATAACAAAAACTGGGGAGGCTGGAATGGATTAATTGTGTTTCAGTACAGTTTAATGAGGAAATTGGATTTGATATCTGAACAAATTGAGTTACGAGCTCGGCCAAGCAACAAATTAAACTCGTAAGTTAAGGTATCAGTGTACTTGTACCTGCCCGCTCAGTGGTCGCTGTGTGTCCACAGGACAACAGGGGTCTTGACGCCTTCCCAGTGGACCAGTACCAGAACTCCTGCCACCTTTTCATAATAGTGGAGCATCTCCTGAGGATGTGGGGGACAGCAGGCGGCGTGGAGATGGAAGAGCCGGACTTCCCTGGTCAACTGGAGCGCCGGGTCTTTCTCCTGGCTGATGAGTTTCCCTTGTTTTCAGTCTACATGTGGAGGATCAGGACCCTTCTGGACTCCTCGGAGGGCGCGGGTCCAAATCCTGGTCCTCCAGCTGGACTGGTCCCTGATATCACAGACTAACTTGAGTTAGTACCATTGAAATTTCTATCTACTGTTTTTGTAAAACTATCAAAAGTCATTGGTGAGTCATATAATTGTCTGATGGTCTTCTCTCTCTCACACACACACACACACACTCTCTTGATCAAATAAACAGGTTTCCTGGCTGAGGGTGTTGTGAGTCTGATCGCCTCATCTTTCATATCCTGTGGCAAGCAGGGCTAGGATTACATCATCAGCATGGAGCTGTTCCATCAGCTGACAGTTATAAGATAATAATGATGATAATGATGATGATGATGAATCTCGTCCTGATGCTGAGACTTTACTTTGTCTTGTCATGATCTGCTGTCAGTTCACCATCCCCCAAAACAAGCATTGTAGTTAAATCTGGCGAGCGGTTTGTTTGTTTTGATGATTTCAATGTCAATTTGTTTCCTGCCAAGCCGGTCGTGGCCGTTAAACCGACAACCTCGCTTGATAAACCACCAGGAACGTATCGTTCAACAGATTTGGGGCGGAACCTATGGCCTCCGGGGCCAAGCAGGATGGGATGTGATACAACAGAGAACAGACTCGGGCAACGCGTGAGCTGAATTCGCTCGACCTTGATCGATCAAATTCGATTTCCTGACCTGTCGAGGGGGTCAAAGGTCAGAGTTCAGCTGCTGTCAGGTTGGCACACAAAAAAACAAAAAATGGACACAGTTTGTTTTTTGTTTTTTTTTTTAAAAAGGGGGGGGGGGACATGGTGTTGAAGTGAGGACAGAGGAGCAGGGAGAGGAACATATGATTCGGGGTTTGGGATTTAGTTAAAGTATCTACTCTGTGTGTCTATTTCAATTTAAATGTTATACTTTAGAGAAATAAATCAGGGAACTCAAATCTCCTTTGGTTCAGATTCTTACTAAAAAAAAGTTGTTTGGAGGGGAAAAGATTTATTCTCTTAAAAAAAAAAAAACAACACTTTTTTTTTACTTTTGAAAAGACCAGAGCAACTTTAAATTTCTCCCAAGGTGTTTCTAGGACATTTTATTGTGCTGAATGTTGTCCTTCATATTTTTACCAGAAGGCTCTGAATTGCTAATAGTGGGATTTTATGAGTTGTAGCGTACAGAGCTTATAAACCGTGTCTGCTCAGTTTGTACCTTGAGCGCAGGTTGCTGGCCTGAGGCAACAACAATGATGATGATGTCAGTGTTGATGGCTGCTGCGGTGAGGGTCGGCAGGTTATCTCTCATCTCCCCGTGCAATTTCCTGAACCTGAAACGTCTGCTGCTGCTTCTGCTTTCGGCTACGTTCACACCAAGAGAAAGCAGGCGTTCTTTATGAATGCTCAAGAACGTCTTTGACTTCTACCGTCTTCACCTTTGACCTTTCACCTACATCCTAGCACTTGGAACAAAGTACAAAAAAAGTTAGATTTAAAAAACAAAAAAAACAACGATGCAATCAGGTATTTCGTTCATGAAATATAAAAAGCTTTGGAGAATCCAGAAAAAAATTGACCCAAAAAGACAGACCAGGTGTGAAAAACTAAAATATTTAAAATTCTCAAATCATTGAACCTTAATCTTTAATATGTTCCAATAATATTTTGAAATATCAATCAAATCTGTGGAGTAGAATTGCACAAAAATGTGATTCTGGATGTCAGTCTACCTCCCTGTCGCGAATCGTCTTAGTTTCCCTCCCCCTCGCTGTCGTCTCTGCCGGTCTCCCAGCAGCTCGCCATCCCTCTGCTGACGCCAGTCCCATTCACAGCTTGAAGTGTGTAATTAAAGAGCTCAAAGTGTAATTATTTCTGAAGTCTTTTTTTTTTTTTCCCCATTGCAGGTTATTAATGTCAAACCTCCCCGCTCCCACAGCATGTGGGGAAATATTTCCGGTCTGATTGAGTTCTTGCACAACTTCTTGCCCTCAAAAAAAGCTCCGGAGGAACTCCTATTTATCACACCAAGCATGTAATTAAAGAGAGAAATTGGATCATAAGATTAAATTTAGAAATATTTCAGGTGTCATATTTAGCTTACTAACAAGCAAAATAAAAATTTAAAAAACTTATCAGTTCTAAATATGCGTTAGATGATACCAAACAACAGAATATACACATAGTATAAAAGCTGTGGAAAATACTTATAAATATAAAGTATCCTTTATATCTGTAGTGAAGAAAAAAACTCAAGTGTTTAATAATGGTGGGCACGAATGGTCTCCAATTATATAACACTTTTTATGATCTTGACGTTTCAAAGTGCTTTACAATTGATGCATTCAAACACACACACACACACACGACAGAAGAGCTGCCATGCGAGGCGCTTACCAGGCCATTGTGAGCAATTTGGGGTTCAATGTCTTGCCCAAGGACACTTCGGCTCGAGGAAAGGAGGAGCCGGAAATCAAACCGCCAACTGTTCTATTGGAGAGCAATGCGCTTTATCACCTGGCCCGCAGCCGCCCCCATCAGCCGCACATCAGTTGTGTGATCAGTTCTGTAATAACGAGTGAACTGTCAGATAAAGGCCTCCGTCACACCTGGCTGCCACTCTCATTTTCTCCTCTATTTGCTGGAATCAGAAAAAGGAAGCATACCCCAAACACCCTCCCCCTCCCAAAAAAAAAAAAAAAAATCAAAATAACTCACAACTTACTCTTGAGGCTATTGGCCTCTGGCTGCTGCCTCCGGGTGGACACAGCCTGCCAGACCTGTGTGTGTGTGTGTGTGTGTGTGTGTGTCGTGTTTTAGATCGCCCAAACGCAGCTCTGATTTATCTGTATGAAAACTTGTTGAACCTGAAGTCCCTTGACGTTCAGGGAAGTCAGTTGATTTGTTGCAGTCTGTCGCCTTCTAGTGGCTGGCCATCGGCCCTGCACATAGGATTCAGTCAAAACCTGTTCAAAACTGATCCTCTTGACAGCCATTTTCAGTTTGCCTGATTGGCAATAATATTCTTTATTGATATTCTACTTTTAAGTATTGTATCTGTTCGAAATACATCCTCAAGATTACTTTTCTTCTACGGTAGAAAATCGATGGATGTAGAAGATTAGCATTGTTGCGCATTTTAGATTTAACTGTTTCAGCTTATTTTTCTTCAAAATTAGACTTATTTTCTGACAAATACTGGAAAACAAGAAAAGACAGGTCAAAAAATCGTATGCTTGAAATAGCCAGTATAAAGAACAAAAGACAAATGTTCTGATATGAACCGATGGGGCTGAACCATCGGATATTTCCTAATACCAAACCAAAGTCTGGTTTTGCTGTCAGAGACGCTAATTTTGATTAAAAAGAAAAAACGGGAAATAAAAATAAAATTAGCTTGGTGTTAGCCTCTTCAGGCTTCGTTCATATCACGGATCAATCACTAACCAAGTGACGATCAAGATGTAAAGGTGGTGCCTCGCTTGTTTTCTTTGTCGGTTGCTTGGGCTGTCCTATTTTCTGGTTCAGATGAGTAGTGTATCAGTGCTGGCATCAGGAGTGAAAGAACTTACATCGACCAAAGTGCTTTAAAATGTCAGGTTGTCCAGGTCACATATCAAAACTCACATTGGTTTGAAAACGAATTTTGGAGCGAAAAAGGCAAGGCGAGAAGGACGTGTGTGACTTGATCACGTCCGATAATCGATTGATCCCTGTCTGAAACCACATTTGGACACTGGAGTTCTAAGAATGAGGTTTTGTTCAGCTTGAATTTGGTTCAAGGAACTATGCTCCCAAGGGGACGCTTCGGTTCGTATTTCAGACGGGCAGGAAAGGACCGCTGGTGCCACATTCAAAAACAAATCACCGTGAGGAAGAGAAGGAAAACACAGACAAGGAGTGTGAAGTGGCTACAGCATTCCTGTTCTAATAATAACTAAATAACCACCGACCATCAGATAAGTTGAAGTATTTTTATTTTCTCCCAGCACTGCTTTGTTGTCAGGTGAAAATCCCTGTCATTATCTGACAGTTCCTTTTTGGGGAGAAATACTCGGTACAAAATAATATTCAGCTGCAAACCCCAGAAATCTCTCTGTGGCAAACCATGCCAGAAGAACTTGGATCACTCCGTTGCTCCTGACCAGCGACCACGATCGTTTTTAAAAATGGCACAAGCAGTATCAGGTAATGAGCGTGGCTTATGAGTTCCAACCAATCATCATAGGAGTTCCTATGGAACTGTAAAAAGGCCCTGTCTCAGAGAAGGACCGAAAATGGTTCTATTCAACTGGGGTCCATGGTTTCAGGTTCCCATGCCGTCCCAATGCAAGAAGACAAAGCCCAGTTCCTGAAAAAGGTTTTCGATTTTGCAAAAAGTTCTACATACTGGGGCCAACACCGCTAGCTTTGCGGTTCCATCAATGACCATGTTCTACTGAGGAAGATCTCACTTCCCTTGATATTCACTTGCTGTGGGGAGACAGGAAACCTTGCTTTACTGGAAAACCAAAAAAGATAAACACACTTGATTTTAGCACATTAGCATAGGGAGGCTAATAGCAGGCTACAAGTGGCTGCCGGAAGCACGTGCAGGCACCTATTCACGCGTTTGACCCAGAGGTCATCAGCAGAAAAGTCTCCTGGACATTAATTAAACATATTGATCATGAACTGCTAAGTGAATGATTAATTTATTGTGGTTTTGCGGTAGAGGGTGGTCGGTGGCTCACCCCAACCGGGAAGCTGTCCTTCCACTTCCGACGCCCGGATTGGATGACGGTGGCATCCTCCTGATTGGTCGGATCCCTCGGGACCCGAAAGTGCCGGGCGCGAGCGAGGGGCGGTCCTTGATGGCTTGGCGCACGTTCGGGGCCCACCTGAGTGACAGCCGCGGCCAGCCAATCACATTCTTCCTTGCTGAAGCAATTAAGAGTGACAGCAAATGTTTGGAACGGAATTCGGGTCTCGGTGATTCGGTAAGTAATTTCTCTAATACTCTCTCTCTCTCTCTCACACACACACACACACACACACACACACACACACACACACACACACACACACACACACACACTCAAGGAGAGGACACAGAGTGAGAGAGCGAGAGAGTGTGTGTTCGAAACTACCGGTAGATATTTTAACACACACACACTCACTCCCCTTCGCCGTGTACATGAGTAAATGTGCGCGCGAGAGCTATTAGGATGACAGACCACTTGGAGATAGTTTCACACACACACTCACGGTGAGGACAGTGTGTGTGTTAAAATATCTACCGGCTATAGACACACATACGGAGAGGACCGCGTGTGTGAGTGTTAAAATATCTACCGGCTACACACAGAGAGTACAGTGTGTGTGTTAAAATATCTACCGACTACACACACACACACAGACTCGCTCTCTCTCTCTCTCTCTCTCATTGAGGTCTGTTCGCGCGCGCGCGTGTGTGTGTGTGTGTTAAAATGTCTACCGGCTACAGATACACTCACAGTGTGTGGACACAGTGTGTGTGTGTGTGTGTGCGCGTGCGTGCTCTATCTGTAAGACAACCGCCAGTAGATAGTTTTACACACACTCCTCCTCGGTGTGTGTACGTGCGCCCGCGCCAGCTATCTGGTCGACAACCGCCAGTGCAGTTTAACACACACTCACGGACAGGACATTGTGTGTGGACACTTGTGTGAGCGGATGTAGCGCGCGAGCCATCAGGAAGACAACCACCAGTAGATTGTTTAACACACACACTCCTCTTCGGTGTGTGTGCGTGTGTGTGTGTGTGTGTGTGTGTGTGTGTGTCGTTCCTCGTCCCTCCCATCCTCCGCTCGCCTCGCGGCAGGTCCGTGTCTCCCGATGGCTCGCGCTGGCCCGCTTGTCCTCTGCTTCCTCGTCTTCCTCGTCGGCGCGCGCGCCTCCGGCACGTGGGACCTGGTCGTGCTCCACACCAACGACGTGCACGCACGCGTGGAAGAGACCAGCGGCGGCGCCGGGATCTGCGGCGGCCGCGGCGGCTGCTACGGAGGAGTGGCGCGCCGGGCCACGGCGGTCCGCCGGGTCCGCGACACCGAGGCCGGCGCGCTGCTGCTGCTGGACGCCGGGGACCAGTTCCAGGGCACCGTGTGGTTCAACGTGTATCGGGGCGCCGAGGCCGCGCACTTCATGAACCGGCTGCGCTACGACGCTATGGTAAGTCGAAACGACCCGGAATACACAGCTGTCAATCAACGAAAAAAAAAGATTAAAAAGAAAATAAGCGGGGGGGGGGGAGAATGGAGGTTAAAATGTGATTTTGAAAAATATTTAAAATTTTGCTGTTCTGGTGTGTGTGTGTGGGTGTGCTTGTGTCCACTGGCCTGTTGGGCTAAAACTCATTTTCTCTTTCTCTTACATCCCTATCCAATGTCTGAACATGTGTGTGTTTCTTCTGTCCCATAGCAAGACCTCCTTGTCTCCCTCTCACACATATGTTGCATCCATGGTCAGAACAAGCCATAAGGTGTGTGTGTGTGTGTGTGTGTGTGTGTGTGTGTGTGTGTGTGTGTGTGTGTGTGTGTGTGTGTGTGCGCGCGGTACTTCTACCCACATGTTGTGCTGCAGGGAAATGAAACCCCTTTCCTCTCCCACACATCCACTTACATTGTGGGAACAAATTCATCACTGTAAGTGTGTGTTTGTGTTTTAACTGTGAGTAGCCTGCTGCTGAATAGTTTATAAGAAAATTAGTACAACCCTAAAAATTAAATCATAATTGTTACACGACAGCTACACAAAAGGATGAGGCCGCCAGAGTTCAGATTCAATTGGTCTGAAATCAGTTGGTTGTGCGTAGTTGGTTGTGATGGTGGGGTGCGGCCGGCACATCTAGATCATCAGTGTTTTCAAAGTAAGCAAGATTTATTGTCTGCGCTCAGTTTAATCTACTTAGCAGCGACAGGCCGGAGGATGGATCGGCTCTGAATCTGACGGAGAAGCTGTTAGGAAGGGTTGGGGTGCAGTGGCGGAGGGTTGGGGTGCAGGGAGCTCTGCCCACCTCCTGTGCCGTTGCTATAATAGATCAGCCCGTCACATTTGTATTGATTATTGGGATAACATGGCTAGGAATTTTAGAATCAGCTAATTTCCGCCTCCTGACCTTTAACCTCCCCCAGCTCCACATACAGGATTCTCTGTGAACCGGTATCGATTTCTTCATTTAAGATTAAATGGTTCTCCTGATGTGGACAGGGTTGCAATAAAGCGGGTCAGTGGTTTGCGCTACCGCCTCACAGCGAGGAGGTCCCCGGTTGCATTCTGACAGGGGACCTTTCTGTGCGGGGTCTCCCTGTATTTCCCCTGTATATCTGCATGGTGGTTTCCTCGGGCTCTTGGGTTTCCTCGGGCTCTCCGGGTTCCTCCCGTATACAAGACCCCAGATTGGCCAGACGTGTGAATGAGCATGAATGCTTGTATGTCTCGATATGACGCGGGGAAGAGAGAGAGAGCTAATGGTTGCACATGGTTGTAGAACCTCGGCTTACGAAAGCTCCTGATCAGGAACACACAAACAAACAAAGTCACGGGCTTTCCGTATTGCAGCGTTGTAGCATCACAGCTGTCATGAAAGGTGTGGAAAGTGAGAGGTACTATGTCTGTATGATGGGGAATGAGTGAGTGAATAGTTGTATGTGGCCCTGTGATTGACAGGCGACCGGTCCATGGGAACCCCATCTCTCCCCCCAATGACAGCTTGGATCGGCCCAAAGCTCCACTCTCCCTGAAACTCAACTGCAGGATAAGTGGAATAAATGACAAATGAAGGAATAACTTCCTGTGACGTTTATGTGGGTGACCGCCACATTTGGCCTGAAAGCCCCTGTGAGGTTGCTGACTGTCCGAAGCAGCTGCTCCGACTCTAAGGTGAAACCAGCATCTGGCCATGGTTAAGGCGGTGTTTCCGTTCCCTTTCAGGCGCTCGGTAACCACGAGTTTGACAACGGCGTGGAGGGTCTGATGACGCCGTTCCTGCAGGACATCCGCTGTCCCGTCCTCAGCGCCAACATCATAACGGACGAGACGCTGGCCTCCACCTTCGGGAAAGCTTACATGCCCTATAAGATCCTTCGGGTGGGCGGCAGGGATGTGGGCGTGGTCGGCTACACGTCAGAGGAAACTCCAGCTCTATCCAAACCAGGTGGGTCCGCCCGGCTGCAGATCTCCGTCCGGCGCCCCCAGCCGCGGCTCATCGCCACCGCCATCTATTTTCTCTTCAGGGCCTCACCTGAAGTTCGGGGACGAGGTGACGGCGTTGCAGCTGCAGGTGGACAAGTTGCGGACGCTGGGCGTCGACACGATCGTGGCTCTCGGCCACTCCGGCTTCACCAAGGATCAGGAGATCGCCAGGAGGGTGCGGGGCGTGGACGTGGTGGTCGGAGGTCACTCCAACACGTTCCTCTACAGCGGTGAGGAAAGGAAATCTTTATTTTCATTTTTTTCCCTCTGATCACAAATATTTGATTGCGATGCTTTTACGGGAATCATTTGGCACTATCAGAGAGCGAGGTCCCAAAAGTCCCCAGGAATGGGCAGGCCTTACCAAGCAGCTATAATCATTAATTCATTTCTGGCAAAAACAAACGCTGCAGACCAGATTACCATATCACATTTAAAAGGCTTGAGTCAAAATCCCGACGGGCCTGTCTTGTACGTCTCTGGCTGCCTGGCAAGTAGCTCACCGATGTTTTGTGGAAAGCATGACTCCTCGTGGGTCCTGCACTGGAAACACCTCCCACGCGTTCCCAAATTAAACAGCAGCGGTCAGAATGGAACCCTGTTTCGCGGTTTTCGCTCAGTCGGCGCTAAACTAGGGTGGTTTAATCATTTCCAGACTCTGACATCCGTCCGTCTCACTTTCAGACCCACGGTGTCTGCCTCGCCATGTATTTACTTCTTGTCCAGATGTGTACACTTGCAAGGGGTCGCGTGTTTAGCCGCCTGTTTACTGCACTCAAATCCATTTCCAAACGTGACAGGGTTAGGATTGCAACACAGCGCAAAGAAGAGCGAGCGGTGGAATCTGGGCCGCTGGCCGCTCCATTCCCTCGCTCGCTGGCCCAGATTCAAGGTTAGACGTGCGCAGAATTGAATGGGTCGGGCTTCTTTGACGATCGTGAAGGATTTGAAGTGTAAGTGAAGCTAAAAGGATCAAGTGGAGCTTGAAAGCAGGAAGTGTTGCTGCACCGAGATCCACCGTGCTACCGTCAAACACAGCAGGACATTCTTCTTCTTCCCCTTTGTGCTTTTCTGTTTAGGGGGTGCCTCAGCCCATCATCTGCCTCGAGCCAGTCCTCTCCTTTGCATGCTTTTCTCTCACTTCAACTAACTTTACATCCTCTTTCCCTCCATCCATGAATCTCCTATCTGGTCTTCTTCTAGGCCTCTAACCTCAGCATCCTTCTACCCAGATCTTCACCATCCCTCCTCTGTCCTTGTCCAAACCGTCTAAGGTGGACTTTATCTCCAGAACATCTGACATCTAACCTGCTTGAACATGTTTCATTACCTCTTCTTCGCCCTCTCTATTGCTCTGGACTGGCAACCCAAGGTCAGTCCAAGTCAGCTTTATCGCCAATTTCTCCACATGCACAAGACATACGGAGGAGTCAAGAAGACGTTTCTCACTTTCCCACAGTGACATAAAATGAAATAGAACAATAATAATGATAATATTAGAGTGTACATTAACAGTAAAGTGTAGAATAAACTATAAACATTAAGCTACAAAGTATAAAGTGCACACAGATACAGGACGCTGGTACTGAGGTGAAAGGATGACAGCGATTTAACAGCAGAATAACTTGAAATATATGAATATACGCCATTTGAATTGAATACAAAAAGTAGCAGCAGAGTATTCTGTACAATTTAGTGCAAAACCAGTCAGTAATTAGTATCTCATTCACACACATGTATTCTTTCCTCCATCTCTCTACAAGTTCCTCCACCTACTCCCTAATCTCAACATATCACAGGGTCATCTGCGAACAACTTAATCCACAGTGAGTCTTGTCTAACCTCATTAGTCAGCCTGTCCAACACCATTGCAAGCAGAAGAAGGGACTAAGAGATAACCCCTGATGTTGTCCCACCTCCACCTAGAACTCCTGTCACACCTTTGTCAAGTTTCATTGCTGTCTTACCGCTGGTATACATGTCTTGCACCAGTGTGGACATAAAGAGGTGAAACTCCAGTGACCTTTAATGACCTTATCGATTTTTGGGTTCTTGCCGTCCAGGACCGGCTCCTTCCTCCGAGGTCCCTGCGGGCCCGTACCCCTTCCTGGTGGAGTCGGAGGATGGGCGTCAGGTCCCGGTGGTCCAGGCATACGCCTTCGGGAAGTACCTGGGGTACTTGAGGCTGACTTTCGACTCAGCTGGGAATGTGGTGAATTCTAGCGGGAACCCCATCCTGCTGGACAGCAGCATCCCGCAGGGTGAGAGCGTGTCGCCGACATCCCGTCTATCCCCCGTAACGGACGCATTGTCATGAAAACATGTCCCACGACAGATCCGGACATCCTGGCCGAGGTGGAGCAGTGGAAGAAGAGTCTGGCCAACTACTCAGCCCAAGTGGTGGGAAGGACGTTGGTCTTCTTGAACGGGTCCACGGAGGAGTGCCGTTTCCGCGAGTGCAACCTCGGCAATCTGATCTGTGATGCCATGGTAACGGCTTACTTTTTGTGAGACTTTATGAATATTTCATGAAGAAATTTCTTCACAGTTGGGATTTGTTTTTGGGAGTAAATATGCCTCCGTCCCTCAGCTGGAAAACAGCATGGGCTTCTCGGACGGACGCCAGTGGAACCACGTGAGCGCGTGCATCTTGAACGGCGGCAGCGTGAGATCATCCATCAGCGAGCAGACCAGGAACGGTGCGTTCAGGGGCCTGGCCAAGGGTCATGTTCATGACTGAAAAAAAGGAATGAGTCACTCTGCTGGTGACACACTTATGTTTACCCAGAAAAAGGAAATAAAGATGTCATTAAATTGCGAGAATCATAGTTAAACTAACAGAGTTTGAGCTTTTGAAACTGGTTGTTTTGGGTTTTTTGTCTGTTTTTTCTTGAATGAGCATAAACTTCCTTTAAGGAACTTCACCTTCAGCAAGCATGTGTGTGTGGCAACTTTGTGTTTGGGACACTTTTTAAATAGAAAATAAATCTGTGCCGAATTAGCCAATCAGCAGCTTTAAAAAGAAAAAAAAAATCGAGCAGCATCACCGGGATGTTCTTTCTTTCTTATTTGGACTCGCAGGTACCATCACCATTGAGGACGTGATCTCAGTCCAGCCCTTCGGGGGCACCGCCGACCTGGTGGAGCTGCGGGGCTCCACCCTGAGGGAGGTCTTCGAACACTCGGTCAGGCGCTACGGTCAGAGCACCGGGGAGTTCCTGCAAGTCTCTGGTAATGTTTCCCGTTGACACTGACTCAGACTCACATTTTTCATGGAACACCTCTGAATAAAGTTCCCTGACACACTCTGATTAAAAATAGTATGTTGCTCATGATTTTTTTTCAAACGGTGCAGAATTGAACAGATGACATGTTTTCCGAAAAACCAACTTTGACGCATCGCTTGGCCCTCCCTCGTTGTCAAACAGGTTTCCGCGTGGTGTTCGATTTGTCCGCGGCACCGCAGCAGCGCGTCCGGAGCCTGTCCATCCTCTGCACCGAGTGCCGCGTTCCCCGTTACGAGCCGGTCCAGGACCAGGGTGTCTATAAGGTGGTGCTGCCGTCCTACTTGGCGAGTGGCGGCGACGGATACACTATGATCAGGGACAAGATGCTGAAGCACAACAGCGGTGAGGCCTTTCGGCCCTTACGCGGGGCTTCCACCCCCGAGGGGGATTTTAAAAAATCTCTGTCCAATTGATTATCTGTCATTCTTGGGTGTTCCCGAGACGCAGAGCGGCTCCCTCCCGCACGCTTTTCCAGTCTCGGTGATGAGGGAAACCGGCCAGGAAATGCTTTTCTAAATTAGCAGAGAATAATTTGCCTGGTTACACTGTCAGGGGTTCCTCATGGCTTCCTTGGCGGCTCCTTGAGACAGAAAAACTTCACACTTGACAGAAAACTGCAAAATCAGTTTTCAATCAGGATTTAATAAGAAAAGGACCGGCTGAATTTATACAGTCCTCTCTTCAGTCACGACAGATGAGCCGGATATCAGACTCTACCGTTTGAATTGTGTTTAACTTTCATTTTATGACACTCCCACTGATCTGATTGCTGTTCAGACTGATTCATAGCACTTATAATTATAATTTGGCTCCTTATTATTCATGTATTTATTTATTTATAAACCCGTTGGGACCCCATTTTGACCTCGGTGTCTCATGGCCCCCCAGGAGACTTGGACATCACCATCGTAACCAGCTTCATCTCTCGACGACAGATGGTTCATCCTGGCATCGAGGGACGTATCACATTCTACAACTCAGCCCCCGGGCGGACCGTCCCGCTCGTCCTGCTCACCCTGCTGGTGCTGTTCTGGAGTCTGGACGGTATTTTCTAATTCTCCCTCCCCCGGGGGCGACAAAATCTACAGCCGTCAGTTGGACATCCAGGTCTTCAGGAAAAATGTGTTTCCGATGAAAGACTAGGAGAAAAAAAGGGACGGTTTTGATGGAAAAACACGCAGAGGTCCAGTTCAGGTGAAGGACTCCCTGGCGAGGGGGCCAAACAGGAAGTCACCAGTGCACGAACTCATCATGAAAACTTCTGACTCCTGCTGTATTTAGAAAGTTGTGAAAAAAATGATCAAATTATAGGGAGAAAAACTTTATTTTTAGAAATAGGAAAATTTAAATTCTGTAAAAAATTCTGATTAATTTTAATGCTCCCCCCCACCCCCCCCACACATACACACAAAAAAAAAAAAAAAAAAAAAAAAAGATGAGAGCCCAATGTGAAAAATACAGGTCAGAGTGAAACATCTTACTCCACTGAACATCTTTGACCGTGGACAAACAAAAGCTTCTCTGTCTATAATTTCCAGCAGCCAATGAGGTTTGGGAGTGAAACGTCCCAACGGCCACAAGGACATTCAGTCACCACAGACACTATTCTGGCACTTCTGTTAAACCGTCATACACAAACACACACACATTCAGAGTTTAAAAATAGGTTTCCTCATCATTACAGAGATGTTTTTATGAACACCAGTAAATTTCCATTGTTTTTTTGTCTTCTTTTAGATCCTTTCAGTTGCTGCTCGGCCACTGTTGTAAGATTTTGCTGTTACTTTGAGGTACTCTGTTGAAATGATTGTCATTAACTTTATGTTGGTTCACCGGTAGTGATTTGTTTAAAATCTTGATACTTTTTGGAACCCAGTTGTACAAAATTGTCACTCAAAAAAAAAAAGGACAATTTTCAAGACAGACAAAATAAAAGTTTCTTGACACTTGACTAGATTTATTGCCATTAGAAAAAATATTTAAAAATGTTGAAATCAAATCTCAAGATTGTTGACTTTTGACATAAATAATGAAGAAAACCATGAAGAGAAAATCTCATAAATATAAATGAGGTAAGTAAAAAATACCAGTGCATTGTTTACAGGATGGAATGAAAGGCGTCTAGGCGTAAATAAATATCTTTATTAGTGCATTCATTCTAGACCTTTGGAATCATAGTGTTTAATGTCTCCTCTCGTCCCCCGTGAAGGTCGGGGTCTCTGCCCATCCTGATGCATTCCCTGCCTGCAGGGGCGCAAAAAGAGAAATCACTTTGTAAAATCCATTTGATTTGGACTTTATCCGGATCCTGTCGCTGCAGGCTCTGTTTACCTGGCTGAGTTCAGGAAACAGCTCCTTCACAGCAATGTCCAGCAGCACGTAGGTCATCTGGACAGGAGATTAAAGACAATGATCATCACAACGTTAAGTGCTCAGCTTGTTATTAGCAAATAACGGGAAATCGGAAATTAAATTTTTAAGATCGAAACGATTTTATTTTTTTTTTTTTCTGTTTTTTAACTGCTTTTTTTCCCTCCTCAGTTCTTTCACCCATCGAGCTCCACAGAGCTTTCACATGTAACCTCCACTCAGAAAGACCTCAGTCTCGTTGTGAGACCAGACTGCTGGTCGCAGGGGCATCGTGTCAATACCAGCCTCACATCCAGGTGTGAAAGTATTCTCACAGGGAATTTGATGATCTGTCCCGGTAAAAGGAGAGGAATTCTCATACGTTTGTTTTAACATGTAAATATGCTTCCTTCTTAGCAGAAAATGCGCCTGACATCAGTCCCACCTGACCGGATCTCCATCCTGCCCCTAACACTTGGAAAACTAGGACTAAAATAATTATCTGGCCAATTCTCAGACGCCAAAGAGACCTGGTAGGAAAATCCTGTTCTCTTCAGATATTCCTACGCCTGCACCGGAAATACCCAATTCCTGGTGTACAGCCGCACTAAAAAAAAAAAAAAAAGGAACCAATTCATGAGTCATCAATTTTCACCCAATTTCTCCTTTGAATGGTTTCCTTCACAATGCATGGACACACACACACACACACACACAGACACTATGCGTTGAGGTTATCAGGTCCTGTATACATGACAATAGTTTCTGGAGAAATGTGAAAAATGTCATTGATTTTTCTGCTTCAAACACAAATTGTGTGTGTGTGTGTGTGTGTGTGTGTGTGTGTGTGTGTGTGTGTGTGTGTGTGTGTGTGTGTGTACATGCATGTTTTACCACCTGCTTGTTGAGCAGCGGCTGCTGGAGGCCATCGAACAGTAGCCGGACGCCGTTGTACTTCGCCTCCTCGCCGATGCACCTCACCACCATGTCTGACGGTAACACACCCTTCATTAGTCAATGTGATTATTAGTATTCACGATTATTGATATACAATAGTCCCTTGTCTATCACAGGGGGCTACATTTCATGAAACCATATTTTTATTTTATTATTTACATATATGTATTTTAAGCCATACAACTCTTAGAAACATGTCCTGGAATTCTTTTTGTCCTGTTTTATGTACTTGATTGAAGATTCATTGATGCTGTAATGGTGGTCGAAAGGAGTGAAGCTCCTCCCTTGCTTTAAACTGTACTTTTTTTTTATGATGGTGAGCATTTTTCTCTGCCGCTTAGGTTCAGTGCCAAATACATGTGGGTGGAGGGGGTTGAAATATATCTAAAAATGTTCACATGTAATTCACACAAACACACATACTCTGCGCAGGGGAGGCAGATAATGATGCTACGTCGCTGAACCAATCAGAGCACCATGTTCTGGTTGCTTGGCACCTGAGAAAATGCTCCTTTACCATAAAATAATTGTAATATTAAATATGTAAAATTATATTTATGCTGCAAAAAGCTGTGGTACACCAAAAAAACAAAGATATGAAATTAAGATAAAGTTTGGCTGTAATAAAGGCTGTAATATGGCAAGGGACTACTGTATTATCATTTATAATTACTTATGTTTATTTTAATACTATTAGTCTGTGAGCAGAAACAGGGAGAGCAACATTAGTACTTTCATGTTAAGTATAATAGTCTTTCATTGTCTACACCGCTTCTGCAGTGTTTTTGGGGGCAGGAGCCAGTCCCAGCTGCGAGTGGGCAGGAGGTGGGTTCACCCTGGAAGGGTCGCTAGTCAATCATAGGGACAATCATATAGACACATAATAACTTTCTCTCACTTTTTCACACGTCTGGGCAATGTAGGGTCTCTGCATGATTCGGGGAGAACATGGAGATTCTTCTCGTCCTTTTTGTTTTGAGGCAGAAGCCCGGGCCGCTGCCGCCTGAATGTAATCATGATTCCGATGATTATTCTCCCTCCAAACTAACAGTCGGAGGTTGAAGGTTGAGTTACATAGGCTGAGGTTGGGACTCATATGTGACCAAGCATTAGCTACTGTTTTGGACAAGAGAACGAGATGCGGCGCGGACACGCAAGCTGGGAACACTGGGGAGGGTCTGACCTGGCAGGTAGTCCATCATCTCCTGGAAGGTCTGCTTGGCTCTCGATCGCTTGTCCTCTCCGCTCCTCTCCGGGCTGCTCTCGCAGAACACGGCGTCTGAAAGGGCCGGGCACAAACTTCAACCTCCGTCCTTTGAGTTTCCGGCTGAAACAAGCTGCATCTTGCGGGGGAAAAAACAGTCTAAACCTAAAAAGGTGTCTTCTTCATGTTGATCCAATATTTAATCTACATTGTTTCTTGTCAAGGATCCCAAAGTCGTCCCACTACATTCATCGGACTAAAAACCCCTGGATTTTTTGGAAACCCCGAAGGATTTTCGAACGAGCTGTTTTCTGAGGTCCCAGCTGCTCACCCAGTAGATCTTCACCGATTGGAGTGACAAGGGAGGAGTATTTGCAGCAATTAAAATACTGGAGAAAGTAAGTACAGGGCCTGAACCCGAGAGGAGGTCGACAACCGTGCGGTTGAATGGCTTCATCAGCAGGTCAGAAGAGTTTAATTTGATGACGTGTTCAAGGACCTCGACTTAAAACAATAATGGCAAAAGTTTAACACTGACAGCTGTGAATGGCATTCATATACACTTAATGTGATGTTCCGGATGGAATCCTCTGGTTACTATGGTGACTGACACCTTTGGGGCGATAGGGGTGACGCACGAAATGTTGTGCAAGGTTCAATGACTTGAGGCTTGCGGAAAGAGACGGCGCCGAGGGAGAGGCCGCGGGGGCCGAGGGGGCCTGACCTCGGAGCTGGGTGATGAGCGACACCAGCCGGTGCTCCTGCAGGACCTGGTCCAGCTTCGACTGGAGGTACTGGTCCATGTAGGCCTCGAACGTGTTCTTAAACAAGATCCTTCCTGCAGACAGGAAGTGATGCAACCAGTCCTGCATGCGGAACACAACCCGGCCTGCGGGGACGGACACACACACACACACACACACACGTTTAGAAAGGAAAAATGATTTAGACAGTGAGGCCCGTATCCCTCTAACTTTTATAATCAGAGAATCTTTTAAACTACAACCACCGAGAGGCCTCTTACCGACATACATCATGTAGTCGTACATGCCGCTGACGGTGACCGTCGTCGGCATGGCGTCGTGTTCCCTGCTCCCCGGCTCCGGCAGGTTGGCATTGTTCCTGAACAGACTGTTGAAAAGCTGCGGGAGGAGGTTTAGATGCATCACTGACTACATTAACTTGTGTGTGAACAACACCGTACTTAGCAAGAAGGTGCGGTGTTTACCAAACAACAAATTGCATGACATCAGTGCTAAAAACCCTGCTGAATAAGAATAGGTTCACGTTCACCACAATGTCATCTGCAAACATCATGGTCCATGTCAGACCTCATCTGTCATATATGTGTTTGTGTGTGTGTGTGTATATGAGTTATGTACATATTCCCCAGGACTAAAACCATTACATTTATAGCAAGTGTTCTTCGCGCACAAGGCATTCCTTTTTTTCCCACTTTCTTCTTTTAAAATCATGTGCTGTATTGTATATCTTGTAAATAGTCTTCTGTTCTGAAATCTTTTATGTGTACTCTGTCTACAATCCTGCTGTAATAACTGAATTTCGCTGCTGCAGGACTAATGAAGTCTATCTTGTCTTATCTTGAATCCTTATGTTTGTCGTTTTTTGTCGTTGATCTTGTTTCCCTTGATAAGAAGAGCAAGTTAATATCGACATTCTGCACTCCTCCCCCCTGCAGCCTCAAAAAGCAGACGATGAAAATGCTCCACCGAAAGCCGCTCGTACCTTCTTGTTATTCTCGGCCGAGGGGCTGAGGATGGTGAGTTCAGGCCGGCTGGGTTTGGGCTTGGGCGACTCGCAGGAGTTGAAGAAGGACTGGATGAAAGGCTCCAGGTTCTGTCCCTTCTGGAAAAGCGACATGTGCAGAGCTCCGTTCAGAAAATCTCCTCCGATCCACTCCCATACGGATGATTGACAGGTTTGGCTACAGACCCTTACAACTAAATTTATGACTTGAATAACAGAAATAATCAAACAGGCATCATCATCACCTGCGGAGCAACAGCCAAAGAAACTCACCTCCTTTATCAACTTTCCAGGGACAGACTTGAAAATCTTGCCTGTGGAAAACGAACACAGCCATCTTCCACTGACTCATCTCAAGCACCAGATCTTCACCTACTGCAAGTGTGTGTGTGTGTGTGTGTGTAGCTGTACCAAGGTTGACATCTGGCATCATTCTGTCCAGGAACTGAGACTCCATGCTATAAGGAGACAGAAAGTCTGCCAGCAGCTGACTGTTACTGAGCTCTGGGTGTTGCAGCAGCCTCTGTAAACACACACAAAAACACACTCAGTTCCAGACGTGATCACACTGCCCACTTGTGGCGACTCACACGTGCCCACACCTGGAGATATTCCTCGAACTCTTCTCTCTTCGAAGCCAGGAACTCCAGGTTCTTGGGCCCGATGATTCTCTTGGACGGAAGCTGAGCATCTGCAAAGGATCCTGGGGAGACGGGGGTTAAAGTTGAGAGCGTGGCCGACGGCGAGGCGTCGGCGATGACGGGGCAGCTTCGTACCGTGAAACTCGGTGAGCTTGGACTCCAGTACGTAAAACTCCATGTATCTTCTGCAGACGGACCACTTCTCAGTCTGATGGCCAACTGACAACACACAAAACACAAAGTTTTATTCTTTACTTTTACAAGTAAATACAGTAATACTTGAAATTATAATGCTATTAGTCCGTTCCAGCCCCCCTGTTTTGTTACGTGTTTTTAAATAAGAAAAATGAACTGTATGAATAACTAACTAATGCATAAACATAAGGATACAAAATAAAAGAGAGCGTAGGGAAATTAACCAGTTTTATTTCATATATTTACCTTGAAGATTGGATGAACAGAGGAGGTTGGGGGAATTTTTCATTTGGCGCTCTATCACTTCACTTACTCGCTGCACACCGAGCTACACTTTATCGACAATAGAATTTAGCGATGGAGTGAAAGCCAGTCCTCTTTTTAAAATGATCAAACCATCCTTTATTGGCTTCGAATGACTCTTCCGATGCCTTGTCCGTTGATGTTCCCGCCATGGGCTGCACCAAATCCCCGGAAATGTGTCACTGTGTATTACCAACAACAACCTCTCCATCTCTTCATTGACAAATCAATAATTTTTTGATGATTTTCGTTGGGCTAGCGGCAGGCGGCCTGTCTGACTGTTTCTAAACGCTACTTCACAGACAGCAGCGGCCAGGTGTGTGTCAAACACCTATCCTAGTCGCTCGGATTTTGGCTCGTATCATAAAATTGACTTAGCGACAGCTCACCTCTCTGAAAATTTTTGAAAGTTGATGCCCTTGTAAGTCAAGGTTCCATTATTTATTGCAAAGGAATTCTTAGAATGGGAGGGCCAGGACTCACCCTGTTTCCTGTCATTGCGTTCCACATCGATGCAGAACACAAGGACCCGCTCCTTCTTCACCTCGTCGTCGTAGAAGTCGATGTACGGGATGGCGATGCTCCAGTCCGCCAGGTTCCTCAGGACGCCCGGCGTGCTCACCGGCTCGGCGGGGCCGTCGTCCTCCATCACCACCATGGCCTCCTCCACCTGCGCGGACCGGCGGGGGGAAAATGCTGTGAGAATCAGCATGCGATTGTCAACCGCCGTTAATTGTCAACTGACCAAGTCTTCGTCCATGTCCCCGGCGGCGCTGGGCGGCAGCATGGCGCCCTCCATGGTGGTGCTCCGGAACACACCTTTGATTTTACTGCCAATCCTGCTGATGCCGAACAGCTCTCCGCGTTTCGACGCATTCCTGGGAGAGAAGCAGCCGAGAGCGAAGGAGGAAGTTGAAAAAAAAAAAAAAAAAAAACAACACCCACTGGTGAACACCGTGTGCCACCTGACGCGTTTCACTGACCTGTTGACCCGAGAGGTCCGAGCCGGAGACTCCGCTCCTCTCAGCAGGTGTCTAAAATACTAGAAACACAAGCACGACCCACTTGCATTGTAATTCTGAACAAATCTGTGTGTGTGTATGAGAGACACGGCCTCACTTCGTCACTGTGACAGAACATGGGTGTGAAGACACCCTCCAGCAGAGAAAGGACGTGCTCGTACGCTTCGAACAGGCACATCATCTTCTGCAGCTTCACCACCTCTCGGTACGGACCTGTGGCGACTAACAGGAACATGAGGTTCAGTCTGACTGCCTTCAGGTAAGAGACCATCACAGAAAACTGGCCAGAATTAACGAAATATTTAGAAATTTGTGATATAAAAAAAAAAAGAAAAATAGGGGAGAAATAAGGAATCCATAACAGGAGAATGCTGATAATTTCCTACAATTATTGGAATGAGAAATTTAAAAGGTTATTAATGTGGTGATTGGCTTGTTTAGATTAAAAACGTCTTTTTATGGGGATTTTCCAAAGAAAAGTATATTACAGTAGCATTGTGATGGAAAACAGAAATACAATATTAATAGTCGGGCGCTCACTGCTATGTATCTGCTCCAGGATGGCCGGGTCAAAGCTGATTTTGTCCACGCTCTCGTCCAGGCAGTAGGTCTGGTAGATGTGGACCACCTCGCTGTGGAGACGCTGCAGCTCACTGTCACTCAGCTCCGGACTGAGGATTTTGTCGTTGATCTCCTCTGGAGACCACAAAAAAAGCAAGGATGTGAAAGTCAGCCGGTTGCGTCGCCGTGGAGATGGCTGAGTTTTTCAGAATCTTAAAGAGGAATTTCTGCATGGGCTTTGGGAAATATCTGCTGCGATCTTTTGCTGATATTGACTGAGCAGAATTTCTTCTTGGTCTTTTTAAAATAATTTAAACACAGTAACTGAATTTATTAAAATATTATAATCAGATTCACACAGTTGGGAGAGCGTCTGGTGGACTGATGCAGTGAGGCAGAACTGCAGAACGTGAACGGCTCCCTCCTGCTTCAGGAAGTTCATGAAGCGGAACAGAAGGTCCTGCTGCTGGCGGATGTCCTTCAGCTCCAGCTTCAGCACCTGCAGCACGTCAGAGCACGTCTCAGAGGGGAACGGAGAAACCACGTCGCAGTCCATGTCCACATTTCACAGCGGTCCCAGGTGATGTGTAACATTATGGCAAGTGTTTCTGTGTGTGTGTGTGTGTGTGTGTGTGTGTGTGTGTGTGTGTGTGTGTGCGCTCACACTACTGACCGAACACCGCTTACTACTGACGTCAGCATATTTTTGAAGAAATGGAACCAGAGGAGATGGAGGGCAGGAGGCTGCTTCAGGCTGGATACATTACACACACACACACACACACACACACACATGTTTTAAGGCCTATCTATAGCAGTATGAAGCTGTCACTGAGTTAACAAAAAAGTGATTTACTTTTTGATTAAGTTTTTATTTTCCAGATTTTTGATCAGTTTATCTCATTTTTCTTTTTTGTTTTCTTTTCAAACGTTTTGACCTGTAATTATACATAGCGGAGAAGCTCTTCCTTACCGGAGTGTCGTCAACAAAGATCAGCACCATGAGGTTCACCGTGTCCTGGAACAGAAAAGGCAACTTCTATTTGTACGGCTCACAATATCAGAATATCTAAATTGTTTTCCAAGTCCTTTTGTTTTCACTTTTGAAACTGAAAAAAACAGCGCACATTTAAAGTGTTTTAAAAGATTTTAAAACCAAGTGGGACAGTAGGCTCACCGGGTCAGCCATGAAGTCCAGGGTTGGCAGGAAGACAGAGCCCGACATCACCTCCCTTAGGAGGAGGGCCAGAGACCTGGACACACACACAAGCAGATTTATCATGCTGATAAAATGTTGATACAACTTCTATCTGCCCCATTTCTGTTTATTAAGCATGCTAAGAAGATATAAATTTTATATTCTGTGTGTTTAGATAGCTGGAATGCTAATGAAATCTTTGTAAGTCTAAACTCGGTGTATATATACACATATGTGACGATAGCCTACAAGCCTGTTTACACGATGTGTTTGCATATACAGTGAGTGTTTATACAGTGAATGTGTGTGTGTGTGTAAAGTGTGTTTGCAGGTTCACCTGCAGTCAGTAGCTTTGGGAGGCATCATGAAGGGGATCAACATCTGGGTCAGAGTCCTGAGGTACAACAGTTCATCTTTGCGACTACGCAGTGCCACATGCAGGTCAGGGCCGTATTCATCCAGGGCTGCCTGCTGCAGACTGTCCACGCTGGTCACTGCAGGGTCTGTCAGGGTCAGAAGGGAGCGACAGTCAGGAACGGATGGACTACATTTTTTATATTGAAGTATCTTGTCTAAGGTAGCACAGTGATAAATAACACACATTTTATCTTTGAAGATAAATCTTGTGAAAACTCTGTTGGCTTTCTGATTTTTTAAGGTTATTTATTAATGTGTAACTCGCCTTTTCTGTGGGCTTCAACGAGAATCTCAATGTGCTTCATTGCAGCTTTCATCACTTTGTCCGCAAACACAGCAGGTACATCCACCTACACACACACCCACACACACACGCACTCTTGATCTCACGTTTAACAACAATTTATTGTTTCCGGCCAGACTGAAGTGTGAAGGCGAGAGACGCTTAAATTCATGAAACGATGATGTCACTGTCGATGTCACCTTCTGAGCTCGCCGAACCAGCACGGAGGCAAAGAAGCGAAAGGTCGTCCTGAGCTCGTCGACAACCGCTTCGTCATCGGTGATGTCTCTGAGGAAGAGCACGGTGACGTTAGCGTGCATCACAGAACACGCAGTGGGCGTCTGCGAAGCAACTCACCTGTACCACGGATACACAAAGTTCTCCAGCACCAACTCAAACACCTGCACACACAGAGGTCAGAGGTCAGCAGATGATGATGTTACAATATCAAGTGTCTGACAAGACATCCTACCTCTGCGACCGAGGCGTCCACCTTGGACCTGACCTTCAGGTCCAACCAGGGCTGGTGGTTCTCCAGCAGCAAAGTGGGCCTTTAAACAGTCAGGCAACAAGAGAGACACAAATGACAATAGCACAACAACAAACAACACACACACACACACACACAAACACACACACCTGCACACGCACACACACACAGCCACGACACGTCATACAAACAGCCACCAGGTGGCAATGTAACACCAGAATGTGCCTATTTGACGTCACGCTCTGGTAGATGACGTACCTTAACACACACACACACACACACACACACACACACACACACACACACACACACACACACACACGCGCGCGCGCGCACACACGATGTGTGAGGAAAGACGGAGTGTTCGAGCAGGTTGGCACACAAAACTTTGTGTGTATAAGGATATGGAAGATTGATGGGTGTGTGTGTGTGTGTGTGTGTGTTTTATTTCAAAAATGCATGTGTATCTTTATGTGTACCTGTATTGTTGATGTGGTGTGATAAATGCCTTATTTCAGTGAAGAAATATATTTTAAATACAAAAAAAGAGAAAATACATTGTGTGTGTGTGTGTGTGCGCGCGCACCGGTGACGGTTGCACTTGACCTTCCCGCAGACGGCACAGCTGTGGCCCAGAGGAAACAACTCCTGTGCCCGTCGCTGTCAGGACACACAAAGGCATGTCAATTAAACACTTAAAAACTGAGGTGGAGCAATGTGGAGGAGTGAAAGGTGGGACTAACGGAGGGCGGAGGTCTGCAGGGGACCACCATGCTAGGCAGGAGAGTGTCTGGGCCTAGGGACCAGTAGAAGGTGATGAATCCAGCCAGGAAGGACCAGAAGACCATTAAGATGTGGATGTATCTGCTGAAGACACACACACAGCTGCTCATCCACCTGCACTGCTCTCATCTCTAGACCAGCACACACATTGGGCGCCAGTGTCCCTGGATGGGGACTTGGTTTAATCTATTTATTCATTGATAATACCACTTATTCTGCAGTCAGGGAGGGATGGAGGTATCCAAGCTGCAGTATCCAAGAATTCACCATGAACTGGATGACTGAGAACCTCCGCAGACACGTTTTTCTCCATCTTGTGCGTAAAAAGTGATCACACAAGCACGCCTCCTAAAGGATATTGACCTCCAAGACAGCACCCCCTCTCTATGCTTAAAAACCCAGTCCTGCAGTGTATTTTTTGTACTGTCCTGCAGACTACTCTATGCCCTGCATGTCTAGTACCTTTTGGGGCCTCAAAATAAAAATCCATAGACCATTCTTACCATTCTTTGCTATTCACCAACATTCTTAAAGAAGCCTCCAAAAAAATTCTGGGGACCTTCTTACTGCTGCAAGCTAACCACTGCGAAACCCTCAAAACATTCACATTCACAAAATATTCATCAACAACAACAACAAGCCCCACCTGTTAGCTTCACCTGTTAGCTTCACCTGTTGAGCTGCACTGGAAAAGCTAATTAGCTTGGGCGGCTAATTGGCGAGTTGATTGGACTCACCTGTTGAGTAGGAGCGTCAGGAGGAGCAGCGTCAGCAGCAGGAAGCAGGAGAGCGGATACTGACGACCCGTCTCTCTCAGGACGTCCAGGTTAAGCCTCCGCTTCAACGATTCCAAAAGCCCCGCCATCCCCCCCGGTGAGTTCCGCTGCGAAACAACGAGCGGGTATGTGGCGGCTTGGACCGTAACGGAGGGAAAGTGAGATTACTAGCTAAAATGCTAACGGCCAATTAGCTAGTGCGACGGCTCGTAGGTACTCACGGTGATCGTATTACCGACACGGGGTGTCACGTAGCGACGGTCATCGGGACCTCAAGGAGGAGCGGCGGCCCGGGAAGGCACCGAGGTTTCTGGCGCCTAGCAGGATTTCTTTTTCCACCTCATTTGTGTTTTCGTCCGAAGTTCGAGCGACTTCCTGGTGTTTTCTAATCCCAGCCGGGGTTGCCATGTCCGAGGGAAAGGGGGATTACCGACGCGATACGTCATCGATATTTTATCGGTGTAACACAAAATGATATTCTTTTCAGTTCAACAAAAAACTATTTTGGTTCCAATAAAACAACTTATGACCATAGTATTTTTCTCCGCTTAAATTCAGTTTCTCTATTTACACTTAATTGCAGTGTACACAGAAAAAAAGCTTTATATTTGTATGAAATTGAGACTTTGATTGGTTTGTTGGTAAGATGCAGCAAAAAGTTGATAACTGCAAAATATTTTACACAAATCTCACAATTTTTGCCTAAATCAGTAAATTAATCAGCAAACAAAGTTTCACAATGAATTAGAGCGCCAAGACTTTGGCCGTGTCATGGCAACCCGGGGTGCATACGTCACTTCCGCTTAAGTTTTTATCAAAATAAGAGGGGACTTCCTGAGTCTCCTATTTTTCAGCAAGTTCACTTATTTACTTAATTTATCTCGAAGGAAGTTCTGGAAGTTTGTGTTTATCAAAATCTAGTTAGGGTTGAGTGAGAAACTGAAATATTTTTTATTCCAATAAATGCATAAGTTGTAATAGTATCACTTTCTTTACTTTAATGTATGGATGTGTACAAAAATGGAAAAATCACAGGATTTTAGCTAATTATTATATTCTAGACCTCTGAATATTGTTAAAAATGCACCTGTTTGTTTGTTTTAAATCTGTGTTAATTGGGAAAAACACATTGTTTTTATTTCCGCAATAACAGGGGGAGAGTGGTATGTATTTTTCTCACAAAGAAAACTTGATAGCAAAAGTGCAAGCTTGCAATAATACACCAGAATAACAAAAAGAATTATAGTCAATAACTTTATTAGAAAAATAGGTTTAACTCGCCTCACTGTACAGTATAAAACAATTCATTTGCAAGAATGCAAACACACTTGTTAGCAAACAAAATAAAATTAAAATCTCAACCCCTGAAATCAGTGATCAAGAGTCGGTAACAGGAAGTGGCAGGCAGGAAGGAACACAGACAGTGATGAGCAGCGACATCCCACTACAACTTATTTACATTTTTTTTGGTGTTTCCACTTACTACATTTCCCAAAAGGCCATTCTCTCAACCCGCAGGAGCCACATTGACCTCTGAAAGCCTGAGGTTTGTTCTTGTCCACAAACTTGTGAAGAAGCAGCATCACTCGAAACCACTGCTTCCTGTTTTCAGCAATATGTCAAAATAAACCACATGGGTGTAATTTCCTCATGAATATGCAAACATATCAAGCTATCCAATCATTGTGAAATATGGGAGACTAATACATCACTGTCTACATTCAATGACTGCAATTTCTGACAGTTACTTGCGAATTTTACATTTTTCTAATTTGTACATATTTTGCCTTCTCTGGCTTAACCATTTCAAAGCAGAAAATCCACTGTGTGGCTTGCAATTTTTTTGGCATTTAATTCACCTGACAATTAGTAGAGGGTCAACAAGAAAGGATTAAAGAAAAAAAAATACAGGAAATGTTACACTGATTTCAGTACAGAAGTGTGAAAATTCCTTCAAATGTTGACTTGTTTATTTTTCTTTTTTGGCCGTCAAGATTTCCATGACCTGAAGTGCTTGTCTGTGCAAGGAAGACATACAAATCCATTCCATAATACGGAAATATTTTGGAATGAATGAATGTATGTATCTATGTAGGTGAGATAGAGAAACGAGAGCGGTCTTCCTCCGGTCTGATTTCGACTCACAGTGTAGTCCAGTATTAGTGTGTTTGGAGACACAAGCAACGTTGGGTCTACAAGGTGTTTGTCGACAAAAAAAAAAAAAATAACTGGAAGAAAAGGAGCGTGTAAGGAGTGTTTCAGAGGAACTCCTGCATCTCTCAACATCCTTGCAGAGAGACACTGTTCACATTCACATTTACTGCAGACAGCGTGACAGCCTGCATCACCCCTGCACTGCACCCCCGGGAGAAGACCGACGTCCCCCTCCACAGAGACACTAGGGACTTTAATGAGGTCACTGAGGCTACTTCGAGGAAGAGCAGCGTCTCTGAGGTCCTGATCATAGCGACGACACCAAGGTCAATGATGACATCATGGTCGGCCCTTTGTTCCATCATGATCTATCACTTTAACTCAAAGGCAGGTTTTTCGTCCAAAAATTCACTCGATCCAGCGGAAACTCTAAAGTTAAACTGACGGATTGTCTTCCAGACAGTTGACGTTGCAGTGTTTCAGAGGAAAATGCATTCAGTTTGACTATTGTCCCTCGGACACGCAAGTGTTCGCCGACGGAGACGTCAAATAGCTAAAAATAAAAATTAAAAAAAGACCTTTGAGGAATACATTTCTCTCTGAACATTACAATTTCCATATTTTTAAAATTCATAGAATCCCATGAACATCCTCATTAATCTATGCTTCTCTTTTTGCGAATGGAATAGTAATGTTTACTAGACGGCCAATGATCCCAATTTCATTTCTATATTCAGGGCGTTTCAGAGCGAGCACGTGAAACTTTTTTTTTTTTTTACTGATTTAAAATTCAAAAGTGCAGAAAGCTACTGTCTGCAGTATCGTCAATGTTGCTATCTGTTGGCTCAGACGATACAAGGCTCGTGGGTACACTATTTGACAGAACAAAATAAACTTTCTTTTAGCTTCATTTGACATTTTGAATTTATGTCCCGGTAGGTTTCTGTTAAGTTGTTCGTTGTCTAACCAACTTTTAGGCCATTAACCAAATAAGTTCTGGTCATCCGTCGCATATCCAAGCAATAATCTGATCATTTCAATCAGTATTTCGGATCCGTCGTCCTCTAACAACAAGCATTCCTGTATGTTGAGACCTGATTTGTTGTCATTGAAGGCCGTCTATAGTGTTCTGGTTCAGGTTCACGACGCCGGCAGTCGGATCGACTGAAAGCAGTGACCAAGCGATGATGGACGGCATCTGACCAGGACCTGAGAGTCAACAGGTGCTGCTGTTGTTGCATATCTGAGGTGGTGGTGGGAGGAAGGGGGATGGGGTGCTGCCTAAGTCACTCATCAGAGCAACATTCTGACGTTAGATCATGAGTCCGTCAAAAGGATAAAGTGCACTTCTTGTCCGGGACGACATCCATGTGACTCCCATGCCAGGTATTGGGGGGGGGGGGGGGGGGGGGGTCAGGGGAGGGGCTCATAAACTTTAAACAGCAGGTTTTCTGATTATTGTCGGGCATCTGAAGATATGTTCCTCAGGAGGCAGAGCACCATTGGACCGCTGAGTCAGGTGACCTTACCATTGCGTCCCACGGCAGCCTGCAGAGTGGCGCCGCACGCCGGCCATCTTCATAGCGACGCGTCGGGACCCGCCTCCACCCCTTTTCCCTGCTAGTCAGGTAACAAAAGGAAGCAATTAGAGAGTGGAACAGTGCATCGTGTCAAATGTACACACACGCGCGCGCATACGTACATACAGACTGCAGCAGGTATGACATGTTACAGGACTCAACAAAAGCAAATCTGTCTGAAATATCTTTTTAAACATTCAGGAGCCTGGATGTCATGAATTGAAACAACTGAAATACATCGGTTTTTAAGACTTGATGCACAAATTTGAAAGCATTAAGAAATTAAAAAGCATGTGCTTGAGAATTTTTAAGACATTTAAATGTTAGTGTAACAGTGAAATCAAGTTATTAGAAATAGGTGAATTGGTTTAAAATTCACTCAGCCAAGATGGACAAAAAGTGTTAAAATACTTTCAGTATTTTTTTAACTTCAATAAAACTGCCAAATCAAACCAGTTGATTGTCAAGGAGGGGAAAAAAGATGGAGAGCAAGATTAAAATACTTTTCTGTATTTTTTTAACTTCGGTTCAGTAAAATTGCCAAATCAAACTAGTTGATTGTCAAGGGGGGGGCAAAAATTACAAAGACTTGACAGATGTGCTTCTGTACGAATAGTGACTTCATGCACATCAATGGGGTCACGCTGGGGCCTAAACGTTGAGGCAATGTGCAGCGGGTGAATGAAGGTTAGGGAGCAGCCACTCAGGGACTAGAAGCCAACTGGGGGGGCGGGGGGCTAGAAGCAAGTCATGCAGGGCGACCGTCTCCCACAGCAGCACAAAATCAAACCTGGGACCAACATGCACCATTAGCATCCTTCACTGAGTTGATCCTTCTGGGACGAGAAACAGCTCGGCTTAAATCGAATTGTGCTTTAATTCCCCGCCGCTGACACACCCTAAAAAAGGGGCGGGGCTTTACTCTCAGTGCTGCTTCAACAGTGGAATTATTCTGTTTTTGGTTGGGCACCAATTGGTGAGACGTTTGACATGAGGATGGATGTCACTACACAAACAGCACGGAGCTGGTGGTTTGGGATCGGATGCATGCAAGGTGACGCTGCAGCTCGGGCCAACACTGGCAAACCTTTAGTCCTTTCCTTCCACAAGGAGCCTTTACAATTTGAAGGCAATTTGAAGAGAGAATTTGCCGAAACATGAATTTGCAACACAATTTGAGGTTTTGTACACGTGTGGGTGTATGTTTATTAAAGCAGACAAACAGCAAAGAATACAAGCCAAAATGTAAAGCCAAAAAATAGGACTACGATGGTCCTTTTTTTTTTTTTTTCTTTTCTTTCCTTTTCAATAACAAGACACGCATTACTGTGTGACAATACAAATTGTATTTTCATTTGTTTTAAATACAAGTTTAGGAGACATTTGCTTTGTTGCTGTTAGCTAATTAAAACATGGAAACCAGAATGTCTAAAAACATACATAAAGCTATAGCCAAATAGACAGCTCGAGCACATAATGGCATCTAAAATTTTTTTTTTTTTTTTTATGGAAAATCTTAACGACCATCTTAAAAAAAAAGCAGAAAGAGACAGTTGGAGTTGGGAGTGTGACTACTGTTTGAGTCCAAGCGGATTAATAAAATATGTACAAAAAGATCTCTTGCCAGATGTCACCAATTTGGAGAAAAAAAATGCAGGCAACCATATGGGGGGGGGGGGTCAAGGGCCAATCAGATCAAGTCTCTAAATAAAGACCAAAAAACAATTAAAAAAAAAAAAACAAAAAAAAAAAAACACGGGGTTTAAAAAGAAAAAAAAGAGCCCTACTGGTTTACTTCCACTGTTGCCCAAAAGAATCCTGATAAAATTCCTGGTTGTCAGATTTGTAACCAGAATAGTTACCAGAATGATCACCACCTTGGAGCGGTTGCTGAGCAATAGGTTGAGAGCCCCAGTTCTGATTATTGGTCTGGCGCCGCTTGGAATCTGGCTGGTTGTACCCGTCAGCTTTGCGCTTTCCTCCTACATTTCCACCGCGGCCACCCCGCGCACCACGTACCCCTCCTCGCCCTCTCGGCTGCACGCCTCCTCTCACGCCCCGCCCGCCGCGGACTGGTCCAGGCCCGCCGCGCTGGGAGAAGCCGGCCCTGCCCCGAGGTGCTCCAGCGCCGCCACGTCCTCTGGCCGGAGAGGCTCCGCCCCTCGCGCCCCGGCTGCCACCCCGTCCCCTGGCAGGGGCCTGGAAGTCGTCATAGCCATAGTAAGGGTCTTCGTAGCCCCCACGGTAGTTGTGATAGTCATAACCGTAGTAGTCATAGTAGTCCTCGTAGCCGTAGTAGTCGGCTGGGTATGCGTAACCGCCCCGGTTACCGCCTCGGCCCCGGCCTCTGACAGGAGGGGGCATGTGGGGAGGGGGAGGATAGTAGTAATAGTCATCGTACCTGGAGACAGAACAAACAAACAGACAATCAGAGAGCCGGCTCGCACAAATGGAAGTTTTGGCTAAAGCGCTCGACGCTTGTCAAGGACTATGTCCAGAAGTGCCATGTCGACACGAAACATCGAGGTTTTCAATTTCAAATAGGTTTCAGAATTATCAGTCTGACGAGACAGGGCTTTCAAATATTAGAATTCGGGTAGCAGTTTTATGAATGGATGAGAATAACAATGGGGTAAATTAATTGACAATGCGGTGTTCTGTCCCTAGTTATAGCTCTGATGACACTGTCTCATTGTGACTTCAAAAACGGCTTAAAAACGAATTTGAGGTTGTAATTTGTATACATTTTATTCGGGCAGAACGTTGTCCTGATTATCATCTAACAGGAAATACGTTTGACAAGATATGTGTCATACATCTGTGTTTTGGCCGCTTGTCTTTGAGCTTTACGCTCCTTTCTCTTCTGGTCGGGCGGCTTGGCAAAAACTATCTCGATGGGCTCCCCCTCCAGCTCCTTCCCATTCATCTCCTCCAACGCCTGGAGATCACAAGAGTCAATTGAGGTCCAACAGAGGGGGTTCACGGGACGCGGTGTCACGGGAGTGAGGGGTCAGTACCTTCACGGCTCCGTCCCTGTCCTCAAAGTGGATAAAGGCATAGTCTTTCAGCTTCTTCACTCGCTCCAGTTTTCCAAACTGGCTGAAGCTCGTCTCCAGGATTTCCTCTGTGACGCTGTTAGCCAGGTTTCTCACAAATAAAACTTTCACCTGTAACCACAGCGGCATTGAGGTCACATCCCCAGACACACGAGTGCTGCAGGGACAGACTCGACGGGGGGCCAACGGGTGACCCGTACAACAAACGCAAACTTTCTGACGGAACCCCGGACACTCACCTTGGCCATGACTTCTGGGTCGGGGTCCTCGATGGGGTCAGCCCACTCCACCGTCACCAAGTTGCTCCACACCTTTACCTTGCCGCTCATTAGCCTGCGGCGTGCCTGGGCGGCTGTTTTATGGTCTTCATACTCTAGGAAGCAGAAGCCTCGATTTTTCTTCTTGTCATCTGGCTGGTGGTAGAGGATGACGTCACTGAGGCCCTCTGCAGGAAAACGAGAGAAACAACTTTTCAACTTGAGTTGTGTTCGACCGTGCAGGGGAGGGCGACAACTTTAGAGCCTTGCTTGTGTTCAACTGTGTGCCGCGGAACAGCCCGCTCACCTGTAACTTTGGCGAACTCTTCCACAATCTGCTCCTTTGTTTTGCTCTTGGGGATGGAGCCGACAAACAGCCTGTTATTTGCCACGGATATACATACCCCGATGTGCTTGCCAGGGCGGATCTCGTGATTATTACACTGTGAAAAAGAAGCGGCGATGTCACTACATTAAGAGTTACAAGGACAGAGGATTTCATTTTCCAAGGCATTTGGTATTATCTCTGTCCACATTTCTTCAGCTCAGAAATTCCATTACAGTTGTCTTCCCAAGTAACAGTTAACTCCTCAAATCTAACGGCAGTTTCATGATATTCTAACTGAAATGGATCAACGCTACGGTTCCAAACTCACCAGCTTCACTGCCTCCTGGGCTGCCTCTTTAGTGCAGAAGGTCACGAAGGCATATCCCCTGTTCAGGCCACTCAGGGGGTCCATCATTAGCCGGAGGTCCCAAATAGGTCCAGCCTTCTCAAATAGGGGAACCAGCTCGTCTTCAAACAAATCGCGAGGAATCTTTCCAACAAAAATCTAAGAAGAGAGAATGAATTACAGACAGTTTCTTCGTGGATCAATTCCAGGCAGTAATTTTGGGTGACATTTTTCCATTAACTCTGGGAAAAAAAAAAAAAAAAAACAACACAACAATTAACTTCCCCAGCTAGCTGCCATCCACACATACCTCTGTGCCCACAGTGGGCTGGGCCCCAGAGTACACCGACTCAGGTGGGGGCCCACCGTACTTTCGCTGACCTGTGGTGACATCAAGTGTGTAATTGGTTCTGTCCAGGAGTTCTTTGATTTTGCTCTCGTCTGGTCCTTTAGTGGAGTCTGAAACTTTCGTTCCCTGCTTCTCCCGCTGCCTGTAAGTCTTCATCACGCCACACAGAAAGGCACTTTTGTTCTGGAGGGCAGAAACACATTGCAAAATGAGACCGATGTCTACAGATGGGACAACGTAGCAGCGTGTTTATGTCT
Source organism: Fistularia commersonii (assembly GCF_037954325.1). Lineage (NCBI taxonomy): Eukaryota > Metazoa > Chordata > Actinopteri > Syngnathiformes > Fistulariidae > Fistularia > Fistularia commersonii. Next base: position 3,127,676 of record NC_141319.1, on the reverse strand, counting down.
TACCTGCACATGTGACAGATCGCTCTCTTTGAACTGGACCAACACCTGCAAAGCCCCCTCCTCATTGAACTCTTTCAAAGCTTCGATAGCCCTTTCATCGAGGTCACTATGTGCTACCAGACCTGAGGACCAAGCAGCACAGGGGTCACTGAAGTGAAACAACTATTCAGAACTACTTGAGCAAATCAACTGACCGGGCTCCAATGATCCCATTTAACCAACAGGACATATAAGGACTGTCACAATCAACAGGGTAATTATCATTTCCACGCTGCCGCACGCAGTCCCCTGCAGAGTCCAGTTCACCTGCTGCATTGGGACAGCTGCCCCATTGTCACCACGTGTCACAGTTGCAGATGCCGTGGACCTTCCTCCATCCCCACCTTGCTCTCCAATATTCAATACAGCAACACTGATGCAGCAACAGCGGCAGAGTAGTTGACAAGGTATTTGCGAGTTGTCCCACAACAACTCATGAGACAACAAGAGCTGAGAAACATCGGTCCTGTATTCTAGATTATCGATAGCGGCCTAAATCCTGCTGCATGGTCCACTTTCGCAACACATCTATAAACCAAGCAAGATGAAAATAGAACAGTCGGATGTGCTACTTGAGGCGTGTGAATATTGCATGTTTGCGTTGAATTATTTGACCGATTGGCAGAAACAAGAACGAGCCCAATGACGAAATCCGTTCGCAACAAACCAACCATTAAAACCGCCACTCGGATGGTGCACTCTGCACAAACTATGCCACATGAGGACATTTAAAAGTCATCTGAGGGCTATCATACTTGAAATGTGATAACTGATCACTATAATAGTAAGCGTGCACAATGTAAATAAAGCAATTCCTTGTGTTTTCCCAGCCAAATGAGCGACTCCCACATCAGCCAGCCCTCACCAAAGAGCGGTTTGACCAAAGGCGAAAGTGACCGTTGCTGAACTTTCGACGCACATGTTATTTGTTGTGGAGGAAGTTTGCAAGGGGACGATCACCCGGGTTTTCAGCTCACCTGCGACGTAGAGTTCGTCCAGCTTCTCCGCCACCGTCTGAGGTAAACCGGCCTCCAGCAGAGCCGTGAAGTGCTCCGAGCGGGTCACCGCCGCGGTCGTGTCCATCGGCTCCTCCGTGCCGTTCCCGTTTACGTGATCCGTGGCCATGTCTCCAGACATCTGCGCGGATTAGATTACGGCGAAATTAGAGACTGTGCCGCGAAAAGGCGAGGCGGTGCGGATTAGGCGTGCTTTTTGGCGCCATCATGCAAGCCAGTACACAAACTAACGCGCTCCGAGGGTCCTAGCCGCGGAGGCTAACTCCTCACCGCAAGCACAGCGCTAAAGACAACGGTGATAATGTGAGCGGCACACGGCGCACTAACGATACTCCAGATACGTTGCCGTGACAACCGTGTCTTGACATGATTAAATGAACATGTTGACAGTCCAAAGGGGGACTTTTCTCTGTACATATCCACCACGCCTCGGCTAGCTAGAAACCGATCGCTCGAGCAAATGGCAGGCCCGAGTGTTGGTTTCAAGCGTGGGGGAATTTAAAGCCAAAAAAACAAACCATTTCCCCATTAATCGGATGTGCGATTTCGCAGTTTTGCACGGAACGAAGACGCGGGGTAAACTATATAGGCTGCACGTATGTTAAATTGGCAGACTATCATATATGGCATATTTTTCAAAATGCCGGCTAGCCATGCAAATGACTTGCTAGCACGCATCCCTCATCGCTCTCTTTATTACTAACTTACAGCACAGCGCGCTTTCGCCGGTTAACGATCACGGCGTCGCGTACATACCATGCGTAATTAAAATTTGGTGCACGATGCTGCTCCGCCGTGGTGAAGGTGCTTGAAGAAAGCAAGAGTTTTCCCGGTGCCGGTTCTACCCAAGTCGATCTCTTTACACCCGGTGAAACAAAATGGCTCTGCGTTTGGCCTGCAGCTACGGGGCTTCTTAACCTGTTTTTTCACGGGCTACTCATTTTACATACTTCCGGCGGAAACGCAAACTCTGCCGGCAAGCCTTTCAACTGTACAAAAAAACTCGAATAACGCCAATAGATTGCTTTCGAAAAGTGTCCTCATTCTATTGTTTGATGCAAAACTGAGTAAACTATATTCTTTTTTGGTACGGTGTGCCACCGTTTGGTTGACAACTGTGCTCATTATCCGGGCAACGGGTTGATCACAAGTTGCGTCTTTTAATTTGAAAATTTGCATTCAAAATAAACTGGAGCGCCTGACACTTCCAGTCATTGGGCTGTTTCACAAATTAAATAATTAGCAGCTTCTGGTTGTTTGTAATAGTTACAAATGAAATTGGACTCATTAAATATGTCCAGTGCATGAGCATTTTTTTTTTTTTTTTTGTGGTTGTTGTTACATGGGATGAGCGTGTGTATTTGAACCCTTGTTTTCTAGTTTTAACCCTCGTAAATATCCCTGGAATGTAATGGGTGCATATTAACATCATAGGCTGATTAATGTTAATGTTGTTTTGTCATCTTTGTTTGTGAGCTCTAATCGTGTGAACTAATCTTAATATTTCCCTGTGCTCGCTCCTGCTTGGTGACAACAAGCTCAGTTGCTTACAATGCTACAAATAGAACTCAACGCATTCGGTGTATGATTTGTCCTTTTCCTTTTTGAATTGGAGAAATTAGTTCCCTTTGTTAGTTTCTTTTTCTTTTTTTTCATGCCAATTATTGTCGTTCAGCTTCTGTTTGCTTCTGCAATATTCTTGAACCTCTTGCTTTTTGGTCATAATGAGAACACAAATATACAAATATTGTCTCTCCTCACAAAAACATAAAAATGAAAAAAAAGTACATTAGAAAAGATTAAAACATGTAGGGGTCGCTTTTATTTGTTTATTGCTGGCCGGATATGTCGTCACAAATTGAGGGCGTGCCTTCACGCAAGCTGACTAATTGAACTCTCGCGATTGGCTGAGCGCGAAATTTCAAGCGTTTAAAACGTAGTTCGACGGAAAGAGGGGCGAGTCAACGATGCAACTCACATAGGGATATTGTTTCGATTCAATTTTTATGGTAAAAACAAAACAAAAAAAAAAAGTTACTAATTGAGCTTACGGTTTGTGAAGTTTACCATCCGTCCAAGGAAAAATGGACGTCGCCACATATTTAGCGTAAGTCATCCGTTACCGCTTTCTATTAGCTTCTTGCTAGCAGGTAGCTTTTGGCTTGTCAAACAAACATGGCGTTGTATTACGAATTATAATAACATTTTAAAATTGACACAATTATTTCCAGCCATTCTTTAAGACAAATACATTTACTCTTCAGGTATTTTGAAAACAGTTTGAGTTCGTTCACCGGGGACGATCCACTGGACCCTTGGGACAAGTGAGTAACATTAACATCAGCTTAAATATCTTTAAAGATTCAAAGCGTTTACTGTCACATGCACATTTTAGTAACGTGTTTCCATGCACAGCGAAAATCCTACTTTGCTGTCCAGTTTGTTCTCCAGGGACCGCACGTTAGCTAGCAGGAGGCTTGGCGGCGGTGGTTTGCTCACTCGGGTTCTCAGCCTAGCATGTAGCCCACGGTTGCGTCGCGTCCTCCGAGGTGCCGTCCTCGGGCCGGCCTGTTCACTGGGGCTCGGTGCTTTCGGGCCATCCCGGGGTGGGGGTGGTCACGGGAGCGTACGATGATCTGTCGCTCCGGTGGTATGAAACCTTTAAAATTCCAGCGGTGTGTGATGGTTGGCAACAGGAGTGTCTTCCTCCTGTAGGTTAGCGCGGTCTTTCGCGCACTGTAGAAATAGTTGTCCTTCGAGTGGAGGAGAGAAAAAAGCCGGCATGTAACTGCGAAGCGAGCATCCGTCTGCCACGGATGGCGCCATATTGTTTGTTTCGGCTGTGCGTGTGCGCGCGCGCGTATGTGTTATTATTGATAGCCATCTGTATGCCATGTTTTGTTTTTTGTTTTTTTAAGCGAATAAAGCCTTGATTGTAAAATAACTAAGTCACAGTATAGCAGGACAAGCGTCACTATTAGACTTCTATGTTTCTTTGATTTTTTTTGGCTGCAGGGTAACTTCAGGACATTCTTCCCAACCATCAATTGAATTTGTTTTCAAAGTGTGTTATCTTCCACTTAACTTGGCATCAATATGTGCTTATCTTCTTTTTCTATGGTGTAATATAATACCTCTCTGACGTACAAGGTATCTTCTCACTACATGAGTGCGTATTGTCCGGGTGTGAGCTTGACCCTCCTGTTGTCTGTCAGATTTGTGGATTACCTGGTTCAGAAATTGCCCGCTGGCGGACGGGATGACTTGTCTAAGGTGCTGGACAGCCTGGTGCACAGGTTCCTGAAGGTGGAGCGTTACGCAAACGACTCCAGATATGTCAACTACTGCATCAGATGGGTAAGTTTGAAATAAACCTATTGATCAGTATCCCACTCATTGGTTTGGTTGAGGGATCGATGGCTGCTGCCCAATGAAGTGTATGGCAAGATCCACTATATTCAAAAAAAATAATTAAAGTTGTGTAAAATTAAACTGATTATTAACATGGTACGGCACTGTTTTGTAAAAACTGAAATAAAACAATTACAAAATAATTATTATACCTTCCAGGCCGGTTATTACTCCGAGCCCGTCACCCTGTTCAGTTACATCTTCAGTCATGGAGTTGGCGTACGGACAGCTGAGCTCTACGTGGCCTGGGCCAAACACTTTGAAGAGAAGGGACAGACAGAGAATGCAGAAACCGTTTACCAGAAAGGCCTGGAAAACCAGGCTCAGCCGGCGGACACTCTTCTGCTGGAGTACAGGTGATGGGTTGTCTGTCCCCTGTCTTCTTTGAACAATTTCAGGGGTCATTGTTCCAGAAATTTTAAGCTTATTCTCACTGTTCCTGACTGTCCCACTCCATAATTTCTTTTTAAGTAACTCATTAAACTCTCTGATGCACAGGCACTTTCAAACCAGAACAAGAAGCCAGGCAGCTGCGTCAGCTGCGTCAGGTGAGTCCATGTTGTGTCCTGTAAGCCTGTAGTTGTTCCAGAGATCTTCAATACATCAGGACTGACAGTATCCCTGTGTGTCTGCAGCTGGAAGTCGACATCCTCTGGTGACCTCACACCTGACCAACCAGGTGCCGCCACAAAGAGAGCCCCTGGGAAAGGTGTCTGTCTGTCTACAGTAGCTAATGGAATACTGTATTTATACACAAGTGTGTTTCTCAGACCAATACTGGTGCTTTCCAGGCGATGATGGACTGCGTCTCCAAACCACCTGACGTTAAATCCATCATCTTGTAAGTAATTCAGCTCCGATATCATCACCCTTTAATCTGCTTAATTGTTAGAAAAATGTTAAGAGCTTCGAGTGTAATGACATGTCGGCGGTTGTTAAAACTACGGAAGGTTTTTTTTTTCTCATGAGCAAGCAGAGTCATTGAGCCAGAGTTCTTCAGGCTAACCCTTGACGTCCATCAGAAGACTTAACTGTCCGTGACCTTCTACAATCGAACTATAATTGGATTCTGTAGGCAGCAGGATCTCAGGTTCATTGGGAGACACGCAACATAGACTGCCTTTCAAGGCAGGAGGATTTTGGGATGAGAACTCTTTATTTTTGCAGAAATGAGACCTAGGTCTTCATGGACTTCAAGAGGGCCTGATTGGATGTTTTTTTTTTTTTTTTTTGTCCTCAGCGTGTCTCGCTCGGAGGTGCCAGTGCCAGTCTCCTCCTCCTCCTCCAGCGTTCAGATCCCTGCCTACCTGAAGGAGGAGCTGGTGTGTGAGGGCTCTGAGCTCTGCTTCGAGGAGGTCCGTGCACACCGGTACTTCAGGGAGAAGCAGGAGCAACAGGCAAAGCAGAAGAGGGAGGACAGCGAGCGCCCGACGGCCGATCAGACGTGTCACAACGAGACCACGCTGGGGTTGGAACAGTCTTTTGATCTTCTAGAAGTGATACTGAAGGAGGAGAATGAAGTAATCCAGCATGTCCTTCGCTCTATGGAGACCCTGGGCCAGTGGCCGGTGCCTTCAGGGTTGACCTGCCAACCCCTACCAGAAAGGGTGAGGCTGCACTTAACCATTTTGGAAGTGGTATTCAAATGTCACACAGAAATCGCAGCCAGCTCTCAGTATTTTGATGATGTTCATGATATACAAAGAAACCTTGACTTACGAGTTTTTTTTTTCTCGGGATACAAGTCAGTTCAGTTTATTTTGATTTGTGACATAAGCTAAGATTTGTTACCAGCGACCGAGCATTTGACACAGACTGTTGCTGCCTCTGCTCATGAAGTTGCATTTGAAAAAAAGCAGTTGGACGCACTGTCCGCCACTGGGTATCCCAGGAAAAATCATGGCAAAATATGAGCGAGGTGTGTGTGTGTGTGTGTGGTGTCATCTTGTCCATGAAGAGATGGAGATCACACACACGCACGACTTTCAATATGTGGAGCCTTCTGAGATTTTATTCTTTTTACGTGGTCTTTTTTCACATGGCATTCAGCTCGGTTATTCAGTCATACATCAGACATGACTCAAGTACACATTTAATTGACATTCTCAGTAAACGGTTACATTGGGGCCCAGGAGGTAATGATATATAAATAGGATTGAACCTTTTTCTTTTTGTAAAGTAGATTAAATGAATGGAATAGTTTGTGTGCATTGAGACACAATGTGTTCCATCAGTATGTGCATTTGGTGTGGTATCTCTACGGCATCCTAAATTGGCGTTCCTTCCCCAGGAGCCCCGTCCTGTGGAATGTCCAGCTCCTACTATGGACCCCCATTTGACCCAGCAGGCCCCGCAGCGTCCTCTACAGCCCTCCAACATTCTCCGCAGCAGACACTCCCTGGGCTTGAGGCTCCACATCGAGCCCCCCCTCGTACAGGAGGCCCCTAGCGCCGCTTGTCTGAGGGTTGGCCAGATGACGGAGACGCCTGCAGCCCCTTTCCACGCTGACAGGAGTCTTCATGTAACCTCCCCGATCCCCGACACGCCATCGGTGGCCCACGCTTCTGTGGTTCAGAGTCCAGAACGGCAGGATCCTGATCCAGTCCCAGCCTTCGTCACCGCCATAGATTCTGATCCAGACGGCAGAGGCTCACAGGACCGAACCTTCACCAACCAGTCAGTCTCTTCTGCTGTTTTGTAAACAAGAGGGGAAAAATTGCGTTGGGATCCGCTACAATTTGTTTAATTCCTTCCAGGGACCACAGTCACCTGATCAACCCAGAGGACAAACTGGATGGTGAGTTAGTGTCTCCCCCCCCACCCCCCCACCTCAAACACTGACAAAACACTTTGTTATACAGGGATGTTTAAAATCTCACACGTTCTTGCGGGGTTGTGTGTTTGTGTGTCAGAGTCCAAGGGCACCGCAGGAAACCTCTCCCACGTCACCCCCAACAGCTCTCTAGGACACGTCCAGGCCACTCCCTCCAGAGTCCTGCCCTCGCCGACTGTCAACACCCGGGAAGCCCTGGGTGAGACACCCGTCTTTGCATTTCAAACTCCCTGAATGTCTACACATTAGAATTCAATGAGACTCAAATGGACTTAAACTTTGTCTTCTGGTCAAAAAGCGACTCTTCCCTCTTCAATTATTGAAAAAACAAACAAGCGTCTTGTTTAAACTGTCACTGTGACTGAACCATTTCCCATATACGTCTGATTTGCTACCCATCAGTTTTAGAATGAATAAATAAAGATTACTGTGTAAGAGGCATTAAATGTAAGCGACTGATACCTGCAAACTTTTTTTTTTTTTTTTTTCTCCAAAGGATCGGTTTAAGATTTGTTTATGGAAATTTAGTTGATAATTTCATTTGTTGATGGTGGAGAAGCCTTTCATTGAAGAACAATGTCATGCACATTTCCCTCTAGTATCCTTGACTTAAATCTCGAGTGAAAATCTTTTGGCTTCTTCGGGAAGCATTCTGAGCCGCAGGGTTCATTCTGCTGAATAATTCCTTAATAAAACTTCTGTGCGTCTGTCCAGATGTGATCATGGACATGTTCCAGGCCCCGACATGTCTCTCAGACCTTTTCGGCAACTCGTCGGCACTCCTTCCTCCTGACAAGCCACCGTCAGGAACGGGTAAAGGCACCGCTGACGTCCCTTTTACTCGCCAGAGGCAGATCGTTTTAGCACACCTTTTCAACATTGACTTAATCTTTGTTTCATGACTTTCAGCGTCCAACTTCTCGTTTGCCAAACCCGCTGCCCCATTCACCATCTTTCAGGACGACGATGACAACAAAGAAAATCAGTCAGTATTCCATGAGAGGCCAGCGAGACAGACCTGACACTTCGGAGGGTTCAGCTTTAAAATAATATACATCCAGAAATCAACAACGGCACATTCAGATATCAAATAAGTGAAAATGAAATGTCTTTAATTGTCAGTCTGCAATCTGCACAGCTATGAATGACTCAAAATTTTGAAGGACATTTAACTTTTAGATTTCATGACTGAAGCTTTTATTATGAAAGGAGCCGCAAGGACAACTTCATATTTAATGATTCAATGTATTTTTACTGTTTATCATGGGCTGCATCCTTAATCCCAGCTTCAATTCAGTTTTGATTGACCCTTTTTGTCACAAGAGGGCGCTGCAAGTGTGTGTTGGATGGACCTGTTGCAGCAGGTCTCTCAAAATGATTTGGAAATTGTCCTGAAAATTATAGATTAATGTGTTTCAATCACAAGGGTGGCCAGGTTCCAAAGTATTTATTTTTCAAACTTAATCAGAATTTTATTATCAGTTAGATTAAACTTTTTTTTTTTTTTTTTTAATGTACAAAATTCTGTTGCTTTGGTTCCTATTCAGCGGCAGACTAGCGGTATTTTGCTATGAACTTCAAGATGTATAAAAGTAAAAAGTTTCCAAAATGATGCAGAAATGCAAAATTCAATATTGAAAAAACTTAAATTATCCCCCAAAAGTAACTGAAACCGAGACAAAAACAGCCCTGAAGATGGACTTCACTTATTTTTCACAATTAGGAGATTTCAGCAGTGCCATTGAAAACGGGAAGGTTTTCAGTGACGTTTGACAAAAATGTTGTCTTTTTAGAGCCGCTTCTTCCTCTGTGGTGGAAAAGCCGAGGCCAGTCAAACCCCTGGCCGAAATCACCCTGCTGAAGGCAGAGAAGTCTGTGAGTCCACGCCTCTCCCAGCTTAGTCCGCTGTGTTTTATTTGGATTCACAATTCTCCTTCCCCGCCCCCAGGAGACCCCCCCGGACCTGATGCCCGACGAGAGCACCATGTGGGGGGCCCGCTACAACTCCCTCAAGTCGCTGGCCGCCTGCCCCAACAGCACCTCTGACTTCTCCATGCTGGCCCAGTGCGTCTCCACGCCGTTCATGCGCAAGACCCCCACCGCCATTTACCAGGAGCAGGGTAGGGACCTCCGACTCCGGGGTGGCCAAGGTTTCTGTCCCGAACGTGTGTTGACCCCTGCGATTTTTCCTCAGATTGCACAAGCGACGTTGTGGGCGCGGATGAAAATGCTTTCGTCAGACGCCAGACGCAAAAGCTCAGGTGATCTGTCCGTCCCAGTGATCTCACACAGATATCACACTGTTGAACCTTGGCCCACAATTGCCCGGACTTATCTATGTATATATATTTTTTTTGGTGGTAGAGCTTGGTCTGCAAGTTACATTTCGTGATACGTTGTAGCATTAATTTCTAAGCGAGTAAGTTAAGCGCTAGAGGACCAAATGAAAAACTCCTCCAACCCCTCACTGCTGCTGCCAGCATCTTAGTCCCATCTTTGTGCTTAATATTGGTTTGGGTTTTTTTTTTTTCTTTAGTATGTATTATTATTTTTAGACATTATTTGTTTTTTTTTTTTTTTAAGAACTGTGTAAAAAATGAAAATGGTGTGGTTTTTTTGGGGGGGTCTGGAAGGGATGAATTGGTTTCTTTTCATTTTAATGGGAAATTTTAATTTGACATATGAGCAAACTGAGATACAAGCTCAGTCACAGAACCATTTAAACTCGTAAGCCAGGGTTCCACTATCATTTCGTACTAAAAGACTTGTTCCAAACAGTTTAATATTTAATCCTGCCCCCCAATTGCAATGAAGATTCATCTGTTTGTCAAACGTCCTGCAGCCCCATCATAGAACAGAGTCCGCCCGAGGACCAGCTGTCAGTGATGGCTACCAGCCGGATCGCGCCGTCCTCAGCGACACCCGGCACCATCGTGGGCGAGGGTGTGGCTTCACACCACCACATCCTGACCGTCTCCTCCACCACCCTGGTGCAGCCGCCGCCCCCCGCCGCCCTGTCCTTTAGCGACCACACGCTCGGCCCCTCGGAGTGCTCCGCCGCCAAGATGGAACCAGAGGCAAGGAGGGAGCGGTTCACAATCCTGGAGGAGCCAAGCAGCCCGGCCCCCTCCAGACTCATGGAGCCCTGTGATGTTGCCATGAGTCCTGAAAGGGTCAGAGTGGACTGGCCCATATTTGAGAGCCCTCAAGCGATTGGCACAGAGCCGGACCTGGATGCCTTTCTGAGTCCAAGCCGGGCCGTCGGGATCCAGGACGTACCCATGAGCCCAGAGCTGCTGCAGCAGGGCGACGACGAGCCCATGAGTCCAGACAAGTCCCTAAACGGGGGGCCGCCGCCGAGCCACCTGATTTCCGACCCCTGGGACGGCGAGCTGATCTCGGAGCTGCTGTCAGGCATGACGCCCGCACTCACCTCCCACCCACACTGTGTCAACTGGATGTGCAACCTCCCCAACATCACACCCAAGATGACTCTCAGCATTGGTAAGAGGTCTCACACACACATGCACTGCCACCACTCTACAAAGGAAAAGCCAGTTGTGGCCCCATGAAAGTTTTTAAATAATCATTTACTGTAACACAACATGGATTGGATGTCACCACAGCAACGCAAAGATAATCGGGATGTGTTGCGTTCAGAGCTGGAGACCGATGGAAGCTCCTGGAGGGCAAATCAAAGTAAAGACTTCTGTCCCAACAGGGAAAGCGTCCCTGAGGGTGGACTGCGTCCTCGGCAACGGCGCGTTCGCCACCGTCTACCAGGCAACGGACCCCGAAACGTCTGAGAAGATAGTGATGAAGGTGAGGAGCTCGCTCCTCCAAGGGGGCTGGGGCAAAGATGAGAACGCCAGTAAACTAGAAACTTGCGGGATCGGATTGTTTCCATTTTTCCAATTTTTTTTTAAAATTTTTTTATATATAAAGTGATGTTTCCCTGACGCAGGTTCAAAAACCGGCCAATCCATGGGAGTTCTACATCCACACCCAGCTGGATGCCCGGCTGCCGAGTCAAGTGCGCCACCTGTACAGCAATGTCCTCGCTGCACACCTGTTCACCAATGGCAGCGTCCTCCTGACCGAGCTCCACGGGTACGGCACCCTGCTGGTAAGTTGATGGCCTTCGTAAAAAGGTACGGATCGTCCGGGGTCGGGGAGTCACATCTCTGACGGACCATCTTCTATTTCAGAACGTCATTAACATGTACAAGTCCAGCACAGACAAGGTGATGCCGCAGCCCCTGGCCATGTTCTTCACCCACTGCCTCTTGCACATGGTGGAGCAACTGCACGCCGTAAACATCATCCACGCCGACATGAAGCCCGACAACTTCATGCTTGGTCAAAGGTCAGAGCTAACGGTGCTGCCGGCGGCTTGTGTTCAAAGTAGCAACAGCTGCGGAACGACAACATCTCGACGTTCATATCCCGTGTTGTGCGACAGGTTCTTGGACACGGGTCACGTGGACCTGGACTCAATGGATCACGGCCTGGTGCTCATCGACATGGGTCAGAGCATCGACATGGCACTTTTCCCAGAGGGCACGGCATTCACCGCCCACTGTCAGACGTCCAGCTTCCAGTGCGTGGAGATGCTGAACGGGAAGCCCTGGAACTACCAGGTCAGGACCCTCGAGAACGTGTCATCCAATAGACCGGTTCTGTTTTTCACATGCAACTTGTCATGTGTCTAGACGGACTACTTCTGCCTGGCGGGGACCGTCCACTGCCTGCTCTTCGGCACCTACATGAAGGTCATGAACGAGGGCGGTGTCTGGAAGACCAATGGTGTCTTCAGGAGGTGATCTTTGATTTCAATAAAATCTCAAAGTGCTCAGTCCAACTCCAGTTAGTCAACTTCAGCTCTCCTACAAACACACTCGCACTTTCCAATCCGGTCCACACTATTTTTCTTATTGTACTGATTTTTGATGTACCTGGCTGCTATGACAATTTCATTTATTGTCATCTGTCCGTCCATCATTCATACATGCAAAACTTCACATGACTACACGCTATGCAGTGATCCCTCGCTAGAACGTGGTTTACTTTTCACGGTTTCGCTACTTCACAGATTTGCATTGTGTTCTGCATTCTGATCGGCTAAAAAGTCACTCCGCTTCTTTACTGTGCGTCAATAACGTTGCAGTTTAATATGTACACGTACGTAAAACAGCTTGCCAAATTTACATTACGTACGTGCAAAGTCTCTTGCAATTTCGAGTTTCTCTAAAACCCATAATGTTGACAAAATGCTCTGGACCAACAAAAGCACCTGCGGCAGGGCCCGAAAGGCAGCGGAAGATGCTATCTATCGCAGATAAAGTTAAACTTCTGGACATGCTAAGGGAAGGTAAAAGCTATGCTGCTGTAGGTTGGCATTACAGAATTAATGAATCTTCCGTTCGTTCCATAAAGAAGAAAAAGAACATAAGGACGACAGCAGCGATGTATAATAGAGTATCTAATTGTAAAAAAAAAAAAGGTTTCTACTTCACGGATTTTGACAATCACGGGTTCTTTTTGGAACGTAACCCCCCCCCCCCCCCCCCCCCCAAAGACTTCTCATCTGACCTAGGTGCAGTCTTTGGCCCTGCGGCATATTTCTGAGCGTAGTGTCATGGTGATTGTGTTTTGTGCCCAGAAACCCCCACTCCGACCTGTGGCAAGACTTCTTCCAGGCACTGCTGAATGGGCCTGACGGCAGCGTGCTGTCCAGGCTGCGGCGCCGCCTGGCCTCTGTCCTGCAGGAGAACTACAGCTGGAAGCTGGCGTCGCTCAAGAGCCGCCTGGTGGTTCAGCTGCTCGAGGCCCGGCAGGCAAAGAAGAAATGACCTTACTACTTCCCACTGGTATGTTTGACTTTTGGAACACCAATTCCTTTATTTTGAAGGATGAACCAGCTTATCTGCGTGTGGATCGACAAACACTGATTCCTTCGTCTGTTTTTTTTTTTTTTTTTTTTTTTGTCTTAAATTGTTTGCCTCAGAACTGTTCCAAAAAGATTTTATAATTGTTTTTTTAAAGAACATTTAAAATAGTTTAGGACTTAAACTTCCATCTTGCACTAAAAACAGCATATTTTTAGATCTTTTGAGAAATCTGACTTAAGCTGCAAATGTTATTGAAATTTTACTGATTGATTGGTTTTGAAATAAAAAAAAAATGCAGAATTGTTCCGGAACAGTCTGTGTTCAATCAAGCATTTAACTCCTTATTGGCTGAACTACGAAGGCTTCCGGTCATGTGACTTATCACCCCTTCACTCCACCTTTTTTACCATGAGAACCTTTCTGTTTATTAAAGTGAAATTAACCTAGCCTTTCCTGACACCCTCTTACTATTTTACTAACTGTTTTAGTCTTATCAGTCTCTTTTTTTCCTTGACCAAGGATCTATTATGAATAGTATTTGTAATAAATGATCAATACTACCTTCAGTCATACTCTTTGGTTTTTAGTGTAGAGAAATGTAATCTTGACTCCATAAATGCTGTATCTGTAATTTCTTTTTTTACACCTTCTGTTATTTGCATTATGTTATTAATAGACCATTTTTAAATTTAACATTTCTCTCTGCAGTAGTGATGGGAATTCCAGCTCTTTTTACAGAACCAGCTCTTTCGGCTCCCAAACGGCTCTTCAGATTTTTTTGTTGCTTTAATCTATATATTACCAATAATAATGTAACATTATGTACGAAATTAATTGATAAGTAATAAAAAAAAAAACTATTATCCTACCGGTACTATATTATAGTAACCTTATTTTTTTCACTCTACAGTGAACTTTTAACTAATTTCAACTTTAAACTTTTTTATACTAAGCAACTTTAAAGTCAAGCAACACAGAATCCCTGAAAAACACACAACACAACAAAATGTAAATTAAAAATATTTACTTTTCCAGTGCGACAACCAATAAACTATTAAATACAAGAATAATCTTTTAGCTTTTTTTATTTGTATCAAATTTAAAGTGAAACACAGGATCCCTGGAAAAACACGAAATATAAATTAAAATATTTACAGATCTACAAAAATATAAAACACAAAACAATTTTAGTTTTTATACACTAAACAAATTTGAGTCAAACGGAACACAGAATCCCTGAAAAAAATGCAAAACAACAAAATAAGTTAAAAATATTAACTCTTCAGTGCTATAAAAAAGCTATAAAACACAAGAAAATTTAACTATTTACCCATCAACTTTTAACCACTTCAGATTAAAATGTGTAAAAGAAAAAGATCAGCAGTCTACTGAAGATTGGCATTTAGAAACACCAAGTGCAGACACAGTGACGACACCACGCGTATTGACCAATCACATGCGCCTTCAAGAGAAAAAAAACGTCTCGAAGGGAGCCGGCTCCCGTCGTTCACTTCACAGAGCCGGCTCATAGAGCCGTTACGTACGTGAGCGCCTCATCACTACTTTGAGGAAATTGGTGGAGGACCGAAGTATCGATTCCAGCACAATAGTATCGATCCGATCCAAGTACTTGCTTAGTATCGATAATATCGATGCTGCCCCAGCAGCTGCTCCTCCAGCCGCTTCAGGCGGACCTGAGCCGACACCGCCGCCGCCAACAGTCCGAGCGCTAGCCACTGCTTCCTGCCGAGCTCCGCCTGCTAACCTCCGCTAGCCGCCAGCTCGTTAGCTCCGGGAAAACATTCCCGACATTTTGACTCGTTCTGGATGTCGGTGTGTCTCCACCGGTTCCCGTTAATCCGTCGCGTTCGGATCCTCCGCATCGGTTTTTAATCCCGGGTAAATCTGGACTTTCCTCTCAGAAATCGGGGATGTCGGTCAGACCGTCGACTCTCGGCTTAGCCGCCGCTGTTCCGTGTCCGCGCGTCGGCGTATCCGCTCGGCACCATTGTCCGCGACCTCCGGCGGCGGCGTTCACGTTAACGCGAACCCCCGCCGAACCGCGCTCGGAGGGCGTGTTGGAGGGATTACCGAGGGGCTCTTTCGGCCCTTTCCAGGCGGGCTGCCGGTGTGACTGAGCAGCAGGAACATGGCTGAATGCAGGTAGGATCATCGGAAGCAAGGTGACGACACTGCGGCACACTTCCGCCCATTGGGACTTTCGCAATAAAAGCACAAACACTAGTTTGCACTCTTAGCTGGGGTCTGCAGGTATCCGCCCATCGAATTGCATGCTTTTTAATGCCGCTTCAAGCACATTTCATGCCCACGTCCAACCACAGATAGGTTTATTTATAATAATGTCAATTATTATGTCAATAGATTGTCATGATAATAATAAGCGGACTTATTATGTCAATAAATTTTGCACAGCAGCAGATATGTGCATATGACTTTCAGAATCACATGCATTTAAAATGTACATGATTATTAGTGCTTGTTTGTTTTGTTTAGAAGTTTATTAGGACAGTGTACAATTACATTAAGCCAGAGGCAGAGATGTTTGTAGCTCATAGCTAATTTCCATCTGCAGTCCTGGACAATACAAATATAAAACTGTACAAAAGAGACAATATATATAAAATATGCAGATTGGCAATAAAATATATAAACAGGCAATAAAATATGTATTTTGCAAGTTGAAAGTGCTATTGTGATATTATTACTTTGGTCATCTACCCATCTGGCATTGTTAGTGTGAGCATGTTTGGTGCTTCAGAATCCAATTTTTAACGGCCCGTGCAAAGGTGTGAAAATCAGTCATGTTCTTTAGATTGTCTGGAAGCCCTTTCCATTCTTTGATGGCTTTATAGGAAAAGGTAGATTGAGAAAAGGCAGACTTTTTTTGTTTGTTTGTTTCCTTTTTGCACTGGTATTGTAACTTCTTGGTCAACAGCAGTAAATAATATCCAGGTAAAGGGCTCTGCCTGTCCGTTATCACCGATCACCCCACTATTCCAATCAAAAACTCAATGTTTATATAGCCTCATCAAAATCAATTTTGATTACAAATTACAATGTTATTTCCCATCAATTTATTCAAATGCCTCTAGACTTCAGAACGTCATGCTTTTTAATCTACTTTAATGGATTAAAGCCTGTTTGATGACGAGTACTTTTTAGCAGCCTACAGAAACCCTGATTTCATGATGAGTCTTATTCAATTACACATTCATCTACTATAGATATAATCAGACTGTTCAGAGCAGTAAGCACACAAACACTTTTTCTACATGTAGCACTGTGCCGATACTGCTCACAAGCATCCCAAAATGGTCTTTTTTTTCACTGCCCCACCACCTTTATCCCTATTCTGAACTACCTCCGTCTCTATTTCCCACTCTTATCCCTGCAATATTTATATTTATATTGTAGCAATACATTCCTCAGGACACCTTACTCATTATCATTCCATTTTTACTACCCAGATCTCCTACTGGACACCTGTCCTTTCCATAATCATTCCCTGCGCAAGGCATTTCCTCTGTTTCTTTCCACAATTTTGCATTTTGTTTTTCGTTCTTTATACTGTACACAGTCTCTTTTTCATTTGTATGTATATCCTTTATTTGCATATCCTCCCCTTTTATTACTATATCCACACCTTTTCACAATGTAATTCTGCTGTTATAATCAAATTGGGATCACTAAAGTCTTGCTTATCTTATATTATGCTTGTCAGATGCTCTTCATTTGTTTACCATCTGCACTTACAGGAATCTGTTAATAAAGCTTTTACTATTGCAAATATATGATGTCATTATGTGCAAAGTGCTATTTTTTTTCTCCATGTATTGTCAAGGTGACCCTTACTATTGATTAGCATTTCTTAATTTTTTGCTTTGACTTTGTTGTGCTGCTGTCACACAATTTCTGTAGTTACATTTTTATGAATTAGTAAACGAGGATTATTAGTTGTTATTGTTGGTTAAATGTAATGTTTTTCCCCCACCTCATTTAAAACCAATTAGAAACCTATAAGTTTATTAATAATAATAAAAAAAGAAAATACATGATGAGTGACAAAAAGAGACTTAACCCCCCACAACACCACTTTGCTTTGATAATCTTTACCTTTTTTTCTTCTACTCTACACACTGTCAGTTTACAATTTTTGTGCCTCTTTTTTTATGCATGCCTCTAGCAAAATGTAAAAAAAAAAATGAACCCTTTTAGACTTCAGTCTAATTGGAAGGTATGCAAAATACCTCAAATGAAAACATGAAATTGGAAAAAAAAAAAAAAACAAGCTCCCTCCACATCACAGGGCCAGCGGAGTGTGACATCACATTTCGACGTCATCGCTGTGATCACGGAACAACACGACAAGGAAAAGCATTTCCGTTTCAGTTAAGCCGCATGGATTTCAAACAAACAAACAAACAAACAAAACAACAACTTGTAAACATGTTGATTAAATCAGGAACTTCCAGCTTCTGCCTCTTGGTATCATCATGGCAATGGCCTTTACCGGCTCAGAATTTTCCCCAAACTGCTTTGATAAGATGTGATCGCTTTTCTTTTGGGAGAAAAAAAAAAGCGGAAATATTCCTTCGACTAAAGTGTTTTTTTTAATCTCAGAATGATGCAGAGATGAAGCGAGGAGAGCATAATGAGATGGTGAGAGAATAAAGAAGTAAGGAAAGATCTTTTGAAAGATTGGAGGTGAGAAGCGAAGGAGATAAGAAGACCTGATGACAGGGAGGAGGCCTCTGGGAGTCAAAGCTGGGGAATTGGAAAGAAGTTGAAAGTATGAAGAGGCTAGGAGAGGAAGATAAAGAGGGAGTTCAGGAGAAGAGAGGAGGAGAGTAGAAAGGGAGACATGGGGAAGGAAGGGAAGGAAACGCCGGGATTCAACAGAAGGGGCAGGAGAGGCTCGGGGTGAAGAAACAAGGAAGCTCAGAGGGGGAGTGAAAAAAAGAGGACAGGATGAGACATAAAGAAAAGCACGCAAAAGTAGGTGACACAAAGGTGAGGGAGAGACGGGGTGAAACCCCAGAATAACGGACAGGAAGTGACTAAGGCGTCGGGAAATAAGAGTAGCGAGATAAGAGCCGGGGTTACAATGAAAAGGGAGGAGGAGGAGTTGGGCAGATGCGAAATGAGGAGGAAACGTGGTGTGGAAAAAAAAAATCAATGTATTTGAGGAGGATTACATGACAAATGGCCGCGTTCTATTCATCTCTCTGGCTTCCACAGCGGGACGGACTGAAGGTCGGGAGCGGTCAGCGCCTCCTAGCGGACGGATGGTGGGAGAACATGTGACCTTCAGCCTCTAGATTACATTTTAGAGCATTAAAGCAGCTTCTCTGTTTGCGACTCCATGTGACACAGATACGTAAGACTATCCTGCATCTCTGCACTTATTGCGTCCGATGTCTCGACTATTTGCGCTCTTGACTCGCAAAATTGCTTTTGATATCGTCTTTTTTCGTGCCTGCTCCTCCTTCTTCCTTCCTCTATTGATCGTCATCATATATTGTTCAATTGGATTGGAAGACAAAATATTTAAATAGGTCAAAACAAACAAAAAATGTCTTTTGCAAAATATTATTAATGTAACCCCGCCCAAAAAAAAGACCAGAAAGTACTAGTTGTCTCCGCTATGTGGCGGAAACATGTTGTTTAGGTGTGATCGAGGGTCCAGGTGCAGGTACAGGGTCGGCCTCTGGGGTCCAGAAACCCCCCCCCCCCCCTCGCTCTCGGGTTCCTGCAGAGCCGTCAGACCCCCACTGGAGGGGAATAAGTGGACATGCTGCAGCTGGGATTTCCATCTCATTACCGGACGATTAGCTGTAAGAAGATTATGGGAGACACAGCGGCTCCTCTTACTCCACTTACTCCTCTCCCGGCCGCCATGCAGCTCCTCAGCTCTGGGTCAGAACCAAAGCTGGTCCAGGGTGAAGCCGTCATGCTGGACCTGAAGGTAAAAATCATCCAGGTTTATTTCGTCTTTTTCTGTGACCCTTTTCCTGTTATTTTTTTTGCTAAATCCGCTGACCGCTGACCCACATAAACGACAGCTCTCACTTTTCTTCCCCCCATCCCACGTGACCTTCAAACGGGCCAGCAGGTTGGCTAATTCACTGCATCCGCCCAATTCTGGCCTTTTCAAACTGGAGGGCCGAGGGTCACACGTAGGTGTCTCAAAGAAAATAGGGATCATTGAATTTAATGTTAATTTCTCAGTATTTTAAACAAATGGAATCTGACGGCATCTCTGCTCTCACTTTTACATTTCATTTTCATATCCAGTAAAATGTAGTCTCTCGCTTGGTAAATCTAACCACTACCGTGTCCTGGAATCCTATGAACCCTGTTGGTCTGGATGCTGCGTTTCTCTCCGTTTTTTTTTTTTTTTTTTCCTGGCCCTTATTTCAGAATTGATTTTCCACTTGCTTTCCCTGAAGTCTTTTTCAGAAATACTGAATAAGTTCTGAGCCTGGAACCAAAACAAGCAGCCAGGACGCCGATTCAAGGTGAGAGCTCATCTGTTTTCCACTTTACTTTCATCAGCCTCAGGTTATTGAGGTTTAACTCTCTCATTTTTACCCCCAGAAAAGTTTTCGTTTATGATTTCAGAAAATGCTTATAAATGACAGTTTTAAGACCTGGAGCAAAGAAAAAAAAAATTATAAAATGAAATGTTAATCAGCAACCAGATGCATCGAGGCTACAAAACTTTAAAATTGTTACTATAAAAGTAAAAACCCTTGCGTCTCACAGAATGAATCCTCACATGCACTGCGGAGGATAATATTCTCAACTTTCAACACTCTTTCTTTCTTAATTACACAATCTTGAGACAAACAAATGTATACTTATAGCTTTTTAATAACTAGTTTCAACGGTAGCAGTCAATTTGCTCGCTGACGTTAGCGAGTGGCCACCGAGCTCCACCAATCAGACACGCCGATGTTGCTTTTTGGGATTCTGGGTAATGTAGTACTCCCATGTAACTTATATATTGCTATATATAGTTGGTGTTTTTGTTTTATTTTAAATGTATTATTTATTTATTTTTTTTAATAAAAAAACAAGTTTATAAAATAATCCACATGGGAAAAAATAGAATGTTTTCTTGTTTAACATAAATCTTTTGCTAACTTGATGTGGCAGCCATATTGGAATAGTGATGGAATACTTCACATTCTCAACTGTTTGTCGCATGTTATGTTGCAGGATGTTTTTCTTCCTGTTGAGCAAAGTGTAACATTGTGAGTCTGCAATGGAGCCTATTTATTTGTTTGCATCTGTGTAGATCGATGATCATAATATTAACTTTTAAGTTCACATTTTAAGATGGAATCTTTTACACTTGGTTGAAAATGTGTTAAATTAATGTTAACTGTTCACTTATTTCAGACTTACCACGCATTACTTTTTCTTTCAAAGTAGTTTTGTTTTTACTTGAATGCACCTAAATGTAGCTCTAACAGGGAAAACAACTTTACATTTCAAAGGTTATTTTCTCTCCCGCTTCAAGGGCAGTTCCCCCCGTCTTTTTGCTTTAAAGAGAAAAAAGGAAAATGATAGAAACCCTTCAAAACCTATAAAAGATCAGAAAACTCAAAACAATCAACTAAACAGTTTTTCTAATTTTCAAGGAGACACATTAAATTAAATGTAATTTTAACATTTTTATGAATAGACAATTGAAAGCTCCTTCTTGCAGGATGTGTGCAAATGATTTTCATTATAAGTCCTCTCGCTGAGAGCTTTTATTTGGTACTTTGAAAGTTGCCATAAAATAAAAGTCAATATTACCAGTAATATGTTGCAAGCTGCAAGCATTATAAAAAAAAACATTTAGGATCCAGCCTATGAATCACCTTGTTAAAGCTTGCTGTGTTGCCTTTTAAAAGGAAGACGGCCACCGGAAGGTGTGCCTCCTTCGGCAGAAACCCTGGAGAGGGAGCGGGAGGTCTTCTTGGGAGAATATCTGTGTCAGATCTCCAGCTTCTCACCAAACTCACAATTGGTGAACGTTGAACAACTGACTCCGTATTGCGTGACTTGTGCCTCTCTCTACACAGACTCCACTCTGCTCCCCCTAACATTGAGATGACCTTTGAACTCCACCGCTCCTGCAGAGGCCACACCCTGGCTGTGTCCTGTCGACACGTCGCCCAAAATACCTCGCTAAGCTGCTTATGACGCTCTGCCACGAGCCATCGCTGACCAGCCTCCTCCGGCCGGCTCCTTCCCGTTTCTTCAAGCTCCCCTTTGGAATGAGTCTCACCCTGAACTCTCACCTTTGACCTTTTGACCTGTCCAGAACCTCTGTTTTGGATATCGTTCCACAGCTGGTGTAATGTAGTTGGACCGCCACCAAATATGGGTTGCTGTGTGGGGCCAACAAGACAGAAGAGGATCCCGATTGGAGGAAAGAATCTGACCTGGATCAGCTTCTTCTGTTCTGCTCTGTAGACTCTTCAAACAAAGCCCATGTTCTGGGATCAGATATTTGTCAGTACAAAGTATTAAGTTCTTGACCATGTTTCCTGGCGTTTTGACGTGAGATACACAGAAACGGTCATGGCGGTCGGTAAGGTGACCTTCACCAAAGCGGAGAGGGAGAAGCTGGCTGAGATCCTCTGCCTGCTTAACTGGGTGTCGGTGGTGACGGGCGCCACCCTCTTCGGCTTGGGTCTGTTCCTCAAAGTAGAAATACAGAAATGGCAGGAAGTGATGTCGGACCACGGGATCCTTCACGTGCCTCACATGCTGATCGCTACGGGGCTTGCGGCATGTTGCATCAACTTCCTGGGCGGGAAGATATGCCTGGACTGCGCCGACACCAACAAGTTCCTGCGGTGGAAGCTGGTGATGATGCCCTATGTGGCCTGCACCTTCTTCTTCACCTCCTGTGTCCTGCTGGGGGCGCTGATGTGCTACAGCGTCCGCGGGCAGCTGCAGGAGTCGCTGCTGCAGGGGCTGCGACACGCCATGCGACACTACAAGGACACTGACACGCCAGGCCGCTGCTACCTTAAGAGGACGCTGGACCTGCTGCAGATCCAGTTCCAGTGCTGCGGGAACTCGGGATACCGCGACTGGTTCCAGGTCCAGTGGATCAGTAACCGCTACCTGGACATGACCAGCAGCAGCGTGGTGGAGTAAGTAAAACCAGTTACAAGCGCTTCTTTATTTTTCCCCAGTACGGGCGAGTGATCGATGCTATAGGTTTCATTTGCATAGAATAGGGAGTCAAAGAAACCGATCCAATCTTGATTCACTCGATCTCCACGCAAACACGCGCTAGCGCACGCCGTCGGCCTCGCCAGCACATCCAACCAACCTGATGTCGAGGTACGGAATTAGCAAACAAGTTTGAGCCACTGAGAATTGCGTGCTCCTTATCATGCCCTGAAACCATGCTATCTCTGCATCTTGACAAAACAAACTTTGTGCATGCATGCGTGAGAAGATAGTCCTTTTTGGAATAGATAGTAATAGATTACTATCAACTTCAACAACCCACAACAATGATGCACCTCAGGGAATATGAGCAAGATATAAAAATGATAAATGAAATATAGAGCAGTCAGAGTGCGTACTTTGTATCTTCATGTCCGGCGCCATTAGCTTGACCAGACCTTAACGGCACCAGGATGAGACCAAGACCCCGAGCGGTGCAGGGACCGGGTTACCGGTCGAAAACAGAACATATTCCTTTTAGATTAGCATCAAATTCAGCCTCTATTTTCCTCCCGATGCCCACCTTCTGCCCACGACAGCCGGCTGAGGAGTAACGTGGAGGGGAAGTACCTGATGGACGGCGTTCCGTTCAGCTGTTGCAGCACCTTCTCACCCCGGCCCTGCATCCAGCAGCAGGTCAGCAACACCTCGGCACATTTCAACTACGACCAGCAGAGCCAGCAGCTGAACCTGTGGAGGAAGGGATGCCGGCAGGCCCTGATGGACCACTACACCAGCATCATGCAGTCCATCGGCCTCACCGTGCTCCTCATCTGGCTGTTCGAGGTACTGCTGGGCGGAGAGACCCCTCACCCCGCTCCTCCCTTTATTTGTATTTAAGAAGCAAAGCTTTTGAGAATTTTCAAAGAAACCCTTTTAAAAGAAGATACAAGTTGAGAAGATTATATTATGTATTATTAATAATGCTACATGAGTGGCATAAGGATTAACCAGGCCTGAAACGTCGAGTTTTAGGATGTTGTGTAGCTAAATGTATAGTTTAAATATTCTCAATTGAATGCAGGAAAAATGTTCACTCCATTGGACGGCATGCTAGCTTATTGATGAAAAGAGGAAGGTTTTATATTCTAAAATAAAGACAAGCAAGCTGCTGGTGAGGGCAGCGCGGCGGCGCAGTGGTTTGTGGAGTTTGCATGTTCTCCTCGTGTCTGCATGGGTTTCTTCCGGTTTCTGCGGTTTCCTTCCACAGTCCAAAAACATGCAGCAGGTGAATTGGAAAAAATTGCCCCCCGAATGAGTGAGCGAGTGACTGAATGGTTTGTTTGTCTATATATGTGGCCCTGCGATTGACTGGCGACCGGTCCAGGGTGAACCCCCGGCGTCCCCCGCGACCCCGAGTCGCAGGATAAGCGGCAGAAGATGGATGGACGCAAGGTGCTTGTGATGTAGCGTCCTGTAGCACACGTGCCGGGAAACACTAAAGAAATGCATGTTGCAACCTGAACCTGATGTGAGGCTGTGAAATATTGGAGAAATAAAGACAGACATAACCTAAAGCCTTGGATTCTGATGGAAAAAAAAAACAATATAAAAAGCATTTTGTCATTTAAAACACATTTCCACTGACTCCAAAAAGACCCAGTAAACCTTCCAGCGTCCACTTGTTCATTACACCTTTTTTTCCCCACACCAGCTGCTGGTTTTTACCGGTGTCCGATACCTGCAGACGGCCATGGAAAACGTCATCCGGCTGGGAGACCCGGAATCCGAGGCAGACGGCTGGATTCTGGAGAACAGTCTGGCAGAAACGGCCCGATCGAACTTCAACATCATCAAGAGCCTCGGGAAGTGCTATCAGGTCGACGACGATCCGAACATTAACGTCCCGGCGAACACGGCCGAGCGGGAGGTGGCGTCACGGCAGGTCCACATCCCCGTCTCTGGCTAGCGTGCGACGGGCACGCCTGGCTCCGGGAAAGCCGGGCCCGCTCTCGACAGACGTCCGCACCGGGCCCGAGAAGCGTGACGCCGCGCATCCTCGACCACCTCGACCTCCGCGTTCAGGAGGACCAACTGGTCTCTGCCTTCAGATGGAACTTCAACAGCTAAGACATCGAACTTACAAAACGAACCCTTTTTATTGTGTTTCAGGAGATGTGAGTCATTTTTATATATCAGATGTTTATACAAAATCCTGACTGTTTGTACCTTTATTTTGAAGGTGCAAACAGTCAGGAAACGGTGCTATTTAGCAGAGGGATCTCGAAACGGGGTCTCGGCCCCAGAGATCCTTGCAGGGCCTTTTGCAAGAATTTAACTAATTATAACTTGCTACTTATTTTTCTAAGACCTCCTGGAAGACCTTCAAGGACCGTACTTTTACTTCTCTGATACTGAGTTCTTCTTAGTAATTTTAATATATTTCCCGAGAAACAAAAAGAAGTCAAAATGTCACATATTTAAGTGAAGAAAGACAGAGAGCAGAGAGAGAACAGAGAGACTCGGTGTCCTTGAAAGGTGCCGACAACCAAACGCCAAGCATATCCTGATCATTACGTAACATGACCGACAATTACAGGAAGGTACGGCGTCAGCGCGTCGTACCGCTCCGACTCCCCGTTGCCTTCGGGACACCTTGGAAAGATTCGCAGCAGAAATGCTGAGCTATAATTGTAAATTCATAAGATGTCAAATGGCCACGTCCGTTGCCCGTTTCTTACGGCGTAAAAGAAACACCTTTACAGAAGGAATCATCTAAAAATGGGAATATTCAGCGGTCATGTCGCTTCCCAAAATAACAGTGACTATTTAATACACAAATGTGAGTCACAAAAACTTGCTAAACATATCTATAACTTTTTGAACAACTACAAGTGGGGGACTAACTTTTCCCAAACTAACCATTTGAGAACCAGCAGTTATTGTGTCGCCCTGACAACAGTTGCCTTGTTGACATCCGCGGGTCGGGCCGGATAAATAGCGTCGCAAAGGATTCCCAAGAATGCATTGACAGGAAACCCCTCTCTCTGCAGCACTTTGGCGTTTTCACTCCCATTGGAAGGGAATT
The DNA here is from genome assembly GCF_037954325.1 of Fistularia commersonii. Taxonomy (NCBI): domain Eukaryota; kingdom Metazoa; phylum Chordata; class Actinopteri; order Syngnathiformes; family Fistulariidae; genus Fistularia; species Fistularia commersonii. The sequence goes on along the minus strand of NC_141319.1, from coordinate 3,102,197 downwards.
TGTGGAGGTGATTAACTCGTTAAGAAATCACATTATCGATTATTTGCTGAAAGAGCCGGTTTACAAGTGAGATGCGTACATCAGTGGCGCCTTCCAACAAGAACCGATCCGGCTGAAGTTCCTAAGCGTCTCTGGTGACGGAAAGTTAAAGAATCATTGGTTCGGAAATGTCCTCCAAGCTACCTTTCCGTGTTCGACCCCCTACTGAGGCAAGACTGACCCTGAAGTCTGCTGGCGCTTTGAATCGAAGGAGGATTAAGGTCTGGTTTCCTGTCCAATGTGCTCTTCATCTATAAAAACCTGATGCCTTGATCCAGCCTCCACCTGCTCTTCCTCTCCTCAGTGACACAAAGTCTGCAAACACGGCGAAAACTGGCGAGCGAGCAGAACGGAAGCAGGTGAACTTAGAGTGATGCGGCACGAAGACCCAGTGCAGGCGGAAACCGTTAGCTTAGCTTAGATGAAGGACCGGAAGCTACACAAAACTGTTAGCATAGCTTCTACAGCTATAACTTGTCAGTAATTTTCACCTCATTAGTCCAAACACTAGACGTAGGGGCAAACCGTCGGCAGGATTTAGGGGCTACTAGAGGACACGGCAGGAAACCGTTAGCCGAGCTTAGCATTCGTCTTGATCGTCTGTAGCTGGATCAGGCCTCGTTTACGTTGCTTCGGATAAAAAGTGCTGAATAAAAGTAAAATGAGTGGCGTAAGAGTTAACGGCATTATGTACTGAAGAAGGAACCCTGTTCCCCCTACATATTGATGTGCTTTATTTTGGTTTTCTTCCAATAAAGACCAAGTTTAAAGCGAGGGAAGGCGTTGATTGATGATTTTTCGCACCGTCAGACAGACCCGAACATTTATTTATCTATTTATTTATTGATTTTAATGCCCGTGAGAGGTTAGACCCTTGAAGGCTTTTCTCGCTAAAAGGTTTTTGGTTTGGCACAGAGCATCCCCTCTACCAGAAAACCCTCCATCTCATAAATTATTTATAAAACTGTTTCATAAAATCACCCGTTCCCGTTGTCACCGCTGGAACCGCCAAAGACACGACATCTGGGGACGTGAAAGGACACCTTGTTCCACCTTTTATTCAAAAGCGGACTTCTTTTATTTCATCGAGAACCGAATCCTTGCACCTACATTCAATTACTTTGAGCTCTGGACTCTTAAAAAAACGGTCCAAAGTGTGTTTCTCAACTCTTCAATCTAAAATACAGCTTTTGCACTTTAAAATGCAGGCTTGTGGAATACTCATCAAGCATTTTAAAATCATCATCCTAATTTGCATCTTTTTTTCAATTACCCCAATTAACCTAAACATAACAACAAACATAATGAAGGAAATACACATTTTTTTCGCACGATTAAATTGCCAAACATTATTCAACAGCGAGAGCTTTCAGAACTCACTGTCAGGGTATCACACCTGGGTCCAATTTGTAATCGGCGCCAGCTGCAGCAGATGCCGCTGATCAAGATCCCTATAAAGGGCAGCGGCACACTCATGCAGCTAGCTCTGCCACGACCGGACCTCCGCACTGCTACAACCGGACCCCTGCCACGACCGGACCCACCCACCCACCCACCCACCCAGCCGGCCGGTGTAACATTGGACCCTGACCCTGCCGTGACCTTTCCTGAGATCCTGCCGTGACCCTTCTTGGCTTCACCCCCCTGCCTGGGGGCCCGTCCTGCAACCCTGCCTGCAACTCGTCCTGGTGAGACCCAGCCCTGTGCAACTCTGTCTCGGGGCCAGGGGCTTACCAGCGACACCCTACCTGCCGTTCCACATAATAAAGCGCGTTCAACCCAGGTTCTGCTCTCAGGTGTGGTTCCCTGCCCGGGTCCACCCCTGCGACCCGTGACCCTCACGACTTACATTTTATACATTTGGAATCTGAATCGATCACTTTACGTTTCAAAACCGTCCCTTCCAAATATCTATCTAGCACCTGTAACTTTACTTTTTGGCCACAGGAGGTCGGCAGAGATAGTTTATCCGTGAGCTGTGCCTGATTTTATTTTCAACCCTCTGTCATACACTCATTGTCTGTAACCCTTATCCTGCAAACGGGGTCAGAGGGTGGTGGGGGTTTATATTTGTACGTGGGCAGGATTTAGGCTGGACTGGTCGTCACATTATACATCAGTTTACACTCACATCCCCGGTCTATTCAGGGTCTCCAAATAACCCGCGGCACGGTTTGGACCGTAAGAAGAAGACCTTAGACATCAGTGCATCTTGCAGTGATGCAAGAGGTCAACCCCCGACCCAACATCCAATAAATATAACAATTTATCCTGTTTATTGTATTCATTTGGATCAAACTCGGGGGCCGGCGTAACACCTTGGTCCAGAGCGGTACACTTCCTCAGATACGAGGGAGTTTGGAACAGGTTTTAAATCTTAAATGAAAAAAAATTCAGCTTTTGTGACTCAAAACACCGCCCAACATGTATCCATTATCGAGTAAATAAAGGTAATCTTCCACGCATCTATTCTATCCATCCGCCTCCTCCTGCCGGCCATCTGTAGTACTGCAGCCGGTCTGGCCGCAGCCAATCACCGCGGGAGCTGGTTGTCATGGCGATGGCCACATGTCCTCAGTGCCCCAGATTATTCTGTTCCCCCTCCTTTGTTTCCTCTTTGTTTCTTCTCCGTCTCCCTTACTTCCTCCTGTCCCTCCTTTCACACGACTTCCCAACCGTTTTACCTCCCAGTCTCGCTCTGGCCTCCTTCCATCTCACCTTCCTCCTTCCTTCCTCGTCTCCTCTGGCCTTACATTTCACCTTCAAGTCTTCCTACTTTTCTCTCTCACAAATGACATTGCAACGCAAGGGCGGAGCCTGAGCTCATGTGATAATTCTTTTTTTTTTTTTTTTTGCTATAAATCTCCCTGTGTGTGTGTGTGTGTGAGAGCTTGTTGGTTGCCTTGGCGACGGGGATTAGGCTCAGAATGACATTTGTGCCTCAGCGACTGCGGTCACCTACTCATGTCCCACAATGCACCTGAATTCTGTGATGATGGACTGTTACATAACACCGAGAGCGTGAGCAGCTCAGCCAATCAGAGCGAGGGGAAAGACCATGACTCATTCAAAACACTTGTATCGTGAGTACTACCGTGTTTTTGTCGTACCGCGTTGTCGTAATGTGTTCATATAAAAACACGAGTATTCTAGGATCGAGGAGGAACCAGGGGCGGCCGGCGGAGCCGTAACCTTGTGACCGTCGGCGGCCGTGTTGGCGGAGCGGACCCGCGTGATCCGGGCTCATCGGCAGTCGGAACACGTCAGGTGTCTGACAATCTGCGGAAATATCGAGATAAACGGAGAAACCTTCACCTCGTCGCGGTGCAGAGAGAGAGAGAGAGAGAGAGAGAGGGGGAGAAGCCTTCGGGCCGATCAGTTCGCTGCCAGAATAAAACGCTGACAATTGTATTATCCTGACAAATAAAGATTAACAACCGGAGCGAAAGGCAGTGACGCGGCGACATCTATAAAAAGAAAGAACGAGCAGGTTTGCAAAGTTTCGTAGCCAGAGATGACGATTCATTTCTGCAGATTTAACCATTTCAACACGAAAATGCCTTAGTAGACCTCGACCACGGTATTTGCTCGCAGTTGAATACCTGATATGTTGGTGAGCGTGTGCAAAATTTTAGATTTGTTTTACTGAAGCTGTCGATGTGTGTGGCCATCATTATGTTTTAAACTCAAACTTTCAGCTCTGGGTGTTTAACCAGCACCAACGGGTGGTTTAAATCACGAGTTGTACCACAAACCCCTCTCATCCGTGTCCTCTCTGTCTTCAACGCTTCGACGGCCACGACGGGAGAACATTTGCTTTTTTGCAACGACGAGCACAAAAAGTCTCTGTGTGTGAAGTCAAAGTTAAGCAGAAAAGAACATCAGAATGTAATTTCCTCGAATGACGGTCAGTTTCGGTGGAACCGCGAGGACGATCAAAAACTAAAATAAAACACGGGAAATGCTTTCGGACAAAAGAAATCCAAATCACGATTGTCCGAAATTGCTATATGTCTTGCCGTACCCATTGGATCCTTGTACTCGTTCATCATTTCCACGGTGACGTGACATGACGACACACTCAGAGATGGTCATTTTGGGCGGTTTTCTATCAACGTGTTTACTTAAGATTATATCAAATGAAGCGGACTGAATTTATCAAGCATTGGCTTCATCGCCGTCTCCATCCTCCTCCTCCTCCTGCCGAAGAAGCTTAGCTCTTCTAATCAGGCAGCACGAACACACACAATTAGCGAGATATTAACGGCTGCTGAGAGTGTGTTGCTTTAGATAACACACACACTTATATAACACACCTGATCCTCTCTCTAGCTCTCTCACACACACATACAGGCTGCATGCAAAGGGATTCAGACCGGTCGCAGAATCATTTAAAGAAACAGTACCATCGTTTTTTCCAGCCTGCTGAAATGGGCGTGACCTTGTGTCTGTGAGCACATCCGCTGCAATTTCATTGGTTTAAATGTCAAACTACGGGCAGCATTAACCTTTGCTTGTGACTGGAAGCCAGCTGGGATCTGAATGTGACGACCAGCTGGAAGAGTAACGGCGGTTGTGCACACAATTACATCCCTGCAGCAAATGTTCCAATCGGGGAATGTAGGTTTCAAGTTTGAGGTTCTTGTCGAAATGTTCCTGTCTCGGCAACCGGACTTGAATTTCTTCGAGTCCCTCGGATGAGGGGTGAAGAAATTCTGGTCCGGTTGCCGAGACAAGAAGATTTCGACGAGAATTCGCCGTGACCTGGACGACTGAGATCCTCCACAAACATGTTCAAGTCCTGATATTCCTAATTAAAGGAGATATTTGGAATTTTCCATTAATCCCTCTCCAAAAAATGGTAATGTAATTTCCAAAAACTTGTCTCAAAAATGTCTTTTAACGTCTCTTTGGAGGATTTTTTGGGGTTAATTGTCTTGGTGATTTTCCAAAAAACGGTGAGGAAATACTATGGCCTTCAATACACTATTTTGTGTAGGTTTAGGATATTTAGGGTTGAAATTACAAAGGAAAAAAGCCATTTACAATTTTTTTGTGCACAATATACAGATTTGAATGGAATGAATGAGAAACAAGTCTGTTTATTCATTTTTTTCAAATGCGTTTTTTTATTTCTAAGTATTAACGTTTTGTCTTCATTTCAGTTTTTTTTTTTCATTTTCTCTCTTTCCTCCTTCTATCTCCGGTCAGAAAAAGCAGTCATGACCGCCGTCTCCGGGTTGCCAGGCGATGGGTCCAAATGAAGAGGGAGAAGGTCTTTGTTCCAGCAAACAAAACTTTATTTAACATTCAGACGGCGGCTCAGCTGCAATGTTGCCTCCAGGTTTGAACCCAAGCTGACAAGATGCAGCGCTCTAAGGTGTGCATGAGTCTCCTCCAGACCAACAAATGAGAACCCATGCTATATTTATGAATTCATAATGACTATGATTATAATATCTGTATATCAGTCATGTATTGACCAAATTATAAGTCAATAAGAAAATAAGTCAATAAGATATTTAAAACATCTTAATGAAATACATTGCAAATACAAGTCATATTTCCTATCACTCACCAGTTGTTACACTGTAACTGCTTCTATGGCCATTCACTTTTTTTTTTCTCGCAAGCTTAAGCACAACAATTTCCTTCGGGATAAATAAAGTTTTTCTTATTCTTATTATTCTTATTCTTAAATACCTTTTCCTAACTACTTGTGCCTTGTCACATAGCAGCAGGATGGGTCCATGCCAAGAAAGAGCACTACGGATACAGTAGTCGGTTTGAGAACGTTACCTGAGAAGCTGTGAAACAGTGGTGAGGTGTGCCGAGGGTGTGACACTTCAAGGTGGAGGATGGTGGACTTCATCTGGGATCAGCTCTGAGCCCCTTCTTGTTTGCACTGGCTGACAGATGAGGTTTGACAGAAATCTTCATGAGCTACTATGTTTGCAGATGACGTTGTGATGTGCGGTGAGTGCGGCGAACAGGTGGAGGAAATGACGCCAAGACAGAATACATATGCCTGAATGAGAATTACCTGAGTGGAATGGTGAGGCTACAGAATGGAGATAAAGGAGGTGGAAGATGATGTGAACTCACGGTCAACTGTCCAGAGCAACGGAGAGTGGAAAAGAGGCAAAAAAAAAAAATGAGCAGGTTAGAATCGGTGGAGAAAAGCGTCAGGGGTAATGTGCGATAAGAGAGTATCGGTAAGATTAAAAAGAAAGGTGTACAAGAAAGAAAGGTGTACTGCGCTGATGCTTGAGCTGCCCCAGATCAGGTTAGGCACCAAGTTAGGCTATGCAATGTGTGTGTGTGTGTGTGTGTACGTTTGTGTACGTCTTTGTCCAAAAAAAAAAACAAAAAAAAAAACGAACCCCAGCTTACTGTTCTGTATATTTCCTGTGCATCTTGTATTTGCAAGTGTTATTTGCAGTGCGTATGTTCTCTATTGTAAGTCGCTTTTGGTTAAAAGCGTCTGCCAAATGTAATGTAATGTAAAAAAAAAAAAAAAGATGGTGTCGAGACCAGCAACGTTGTATTTTGGAGACATCGACATTGAGGGAGAGACAGTGAGCAGAACTAGAGGACGGCAGAGATGATGTTGAGATTCTCCTTGGTGTGATGGCACTTCAGATGTTTTGGAGATAAACTCAGAGAAGCCAGACTGAGATAGTATGGACATGTACAGAGGAGAGTTAGTGAATATATTGGTAGAAGGATGCTGAGGTAGGAACTACCAGACGGGAGGCCCAGATGAAGACCAAAGAGGAGATTTATGGATGCAGTGAAAGAGGACATGAAGTTAGTGGAGTGAGTGAAGAGGATGCAGTGGAGAGGCTTAGATGGAGGCAGATGATTTGCTGTTGTGACCCCCAAAAGGAGGACGAGGAGATTTGTGCCTCGTCATTGTTATTTTTGCCGATTTGCTGTTTATTTGGAGACTAATTACTCTGGATCATCCCCTCGAAACAAAATTCATCCAGGGGTTAATCTTTAAAACTGATTTTAAAGTGCATTGCGATTCCTTCGGGTTATTTTTCCTAGTACGTTTTGCCAAAACAAATAAAGTAAACTCGCTGTCAAAAATGCAAGCGAATTGGAGTAAAAATACCACATTTATAAAATAAATAAATAAAACAATAACAAAAATACATGTTATCTGAGGTGTTATTACAGAGCGTGTGTTTTAAAAACGGTGCCTTCAGTATCTGAATGATGCGTTCACTGGAACAGCTGCTGCTGCATGTGAACCTCTATTGACATGTAGAGTCACTGAGAGATGGGGGAAGCTGAGCTGCGCCCTCATTGGCTGCAGGCGGCGGTAGGGTGATCTTGCTGCTGTCTGCCGGTGACCTCGTACATGCTGTTTTTTCTCTCTCCACAGTCTGGATATACAGGTTTTTCTACACCGGTACCGTTACGTCGCCATAGTGATTGTGAAGAGATAGCAGGTTTTCTGGCCACCTTGTAAAGGCCCTCTGTCGCCCTCGCTGTCATCAATAAATTAACACAAGGAGAAGGGGGAGGGGAAAAGGTGGAGGAGTGCTGAATCGGCCGAAGCATGCTGATGGAGGAGGGGGGAGGAGAACGATGAGGTGGGGGGAGGCAGGGCGATGCCGCTTCATATTTAATCCAAAATGTCACGAAAGCTCGAGCCAGTCGGCGATGTCGAACTCATGGAGGTGACGAAGACGAAGTCTCGACAAGATGTGATATGGAGTCGCATCCAGGCACATAGTGGGGAAAAAAAAAACCTTCCCTGCCCCCACCTGACTGCACTGCAAAGCAGGCCGCACCCTGCACCTCCAGGAGGAGAGGCTATTAGCCTAGCTTAGCGCAGAGACAAGAGGCAAAGGTAAATCACAGGCCCTGCTTAGCATACAGATAGCTTGCCTAGCTTAAAGCAAAGACTTTTGTGGCTAAAAAAGACTGAAAGCAGGAAAGACTACAAACCGGGCATAATGATTTGATGTAGTAAAAATGGTTAAACCGGCATGGCACAACTTCTAATGCTGAACAAATGTCAGACCTTCTTGGAGCAAAAGATTGTACCGAGGGGATACCTCCACTTAGCACAAACAAATGGACATGAAGGAAACAGCTGAGCTAATTTAGCCCAAAAACTAAACATTGGGGAACTGTGGCACACACATTAAAGAGGGAAACGGGGGAGACTATTTATTTCTAAATGCTACAATGCTAAACGCTACAGTTAGTGCTAATTAGTGCAATTGGTGAGACGCCAACATAATATCAAGATGCTAACATAAACTCACTGGTATAGTTAGCCCGGTGAAATATCGTACGGAAAACTCTGCAATCCAGTTTGGTTCAAAGAATGGCAATGAAGAAAAGGTCAGATTACAGCTTAAATGGTTTCAAATGTGTGGGTAGCTTTAGCCTAGCTTAGCACAATGAAGCCAAAAGATGCTGATGGAAGTTTGGACGGTGATTGAACCAAAAGCTGATTTTTTTTTCAGTTTTTGGTGAAGGAGTGAAACCATCTGGAGGAAAAAAAAATTGCAGATTGCCTTTACTTTTAATAATAAGGGCAAAAATGGAGGAAAGCCGTAACCAAACGAGCAAACCAATCCCACAAAACATTCAGACAAGCTCACATGACAACAGTCAGCTGAATAAAGAGAGAGCCTCTGGGTGATATTTTTTTCCATTTCCAAGCAACATTGTGTTAGCATTAGCGAGAAATAGCATAAACACTAAATGATAAAACTGTCAAATTTCCCAGCAGTCTCAGCTTCAACACATCGGACGGCGGCGACTGAAATCTAACGGCAACTCATCAAAATAAAACTGGATTAGACTGTCTAATGATGAGACACTAGCTGTGTGTTTGTGTGTGTGTATTTTAGGGTCATGGAATGTATTATTCCCTCAAGTGCAGGCCTAATCTGATATAAAACAAAGATGTGTGTGTGTTTGTGTGTCTGCTTATTAACAAAGCCTCCTGTGTTCATTCACAAACTGTCTCATTTCATATGCTAACGAGGGGGCTGGCTCTCAGCTCAGACGGCTGCATTTCCAGTCCAAGTCTGCCTGGAAGCTTGCAGGGCTAAATTTGATGGATTTTGGATGGTTTAAAATACCTCATTCCAGAGGCAGATTTTCTCAAGTGGACAAAAAAAGGCAGCTTTAAAATGGAGAAAAATCGGAGACAAAAGTCTGAAATTTTGCATGCAAATTTGACGTGTGAGCTTTCCCGAGAGAGAAATTTTAAGAACCGCTATTTATTCAGCCTTCACTTGGATGACGTTGGCTTTTCCGTGCACAGCAGCCTCTGCATCAGCTGCTCAGAGGCACTGGGGCAGAGGTGGGGGGGGGGGGGCGTCACGTGACTCTCCTGGGGGCTCAGGGACCAATGGAATGAATGGACTGTAAATAGGAGCCAATGAGGAATGGGGGGCGGGTATAAAAAGCTGCGCGAGCCGCTTTAATCCGCAGCAGCAGAACCGAACCGCGTCAGAAGCTCAACCCTCAGACCGAACCCACAGGTAGGAATCGATCACCCCCGATCAATCACAGACCGATCAGATCATCGATACCTATCAGGTCGTCATCGTTTCCATCAGCATCATCAATTAGACGTCAGCTGATTACAGACGCGCGCGCGCCCGGCGGCTGTCAATCAGACGGAACAAAGGGTGGTGGTGGTGTTGGGGGGGGGGGTTGTTTACCGGCGGCTCAGCCGTCAATCATCGGTTATTTATTGGTTATTTATTGCCTCATTTACTTGCCATCAGGCTGCGTGCACGCTTGCCCGTCCGTCCGTCCGCATCCCGAACGACCTTGCGGGAGCGTCGGGTCCTGCAGGTGTTGCGCAGTCAGCTAACAAATAATCCGGGGCAATTCTTCAAAAAACAAACAAACAAACAAACAAACAATCAAATGCGTTCATTCAAAAAAAATTTTTTTTCTGGATCTGCGGATGTTTCCGTCCGCCCTTCGACGCGTCAAACCGGGCGAGGAGGAACAAAAGGCCGGGCGAATAAATCCTAGATCGGTTCAGTCAGGCAGAAAAAAAAAAATCCCTAATCTGCATCGCAGGAGACAAACACCGAGACACTGCGGAGCGTCTGTCCCGGCAAAACCATATGTCTTTTAACGTCAATCAATTTCATGCATCTGCAAGCACACTATGTATTCATTTTCATTATTGATAGTATTATTTTATATTATTTGTATTTTTTTATCACCGCTGTGTGTCGCCTTGCTGCAGCTGCACGGTCGATTCCGCCCGGATGAAGGTGACCGGGGGCGTCGCGGCGCAGCCGCCGCGCTCTGAGGGGTTAAACGCCGGTCTGAGGCTGCGTCACTCGGCGGCCTCTCGTCATAATCAGCCTCCCGGTGCCCGGTTTTACCCGGTTCCACCGGCAGCGGCATCCATGAACTGGATCTCTTTATGGATCTGGGTGTTGATCGGCAATTTATCAAAGTCTGAAAACGTAATAATATGAATTTTGCCGATTTGCACCCCAGATGATGCAAACTGGCAGACAATCACGAGAATAATTACCAAAAGTAATAAAAACATTTGAAGAGAGACCACTCTAATGATAATAATAATAATTATTTTTGTTATTATTGTAATTTATACATGAAATCAATTTAAACGTGAAAATATAATGATATGATTGTGCTGATTTGCACAGTGGTGCAAACTGGTATACAGTCTCACATCAGTATAATTACCATAAATAATACTTGAATAAAGACTATATCATTATCATTGCTGTTATTGTTACTTTAAGATTAAATCAATATAAACATGAACATTTAGAAATATTATTTCGCCAATTTGCAACACGAATGTTGCAGACTGGCATACAATATCACATTAGTATTATTTTCAACAATAATACAAAATCTTTAATTAGACCATTATTATAACTATTACTATTATAACTTGAACATTAAATCGATAAAAAAAAACAATATTTCTTTTTTATTCAGAGATTTCAATACCCTTGCTGAGAATGACTCTATATTTAAATATATATAAATGTTAAGAGAGAGAGAAAGAGAGGCCTTTTCAGAATACCTGCAATTTGTTTTTAGGCTTCACAAATCAGTTGTTGTTTTAGCGATATTACTACTGTTATTAAAGATACTAAAATAGGCTGTTAGTGTTGTTTAAAAGGAAAATACAGTACTTTTCTAGCTACTTCCAGTTCATGCCCTGTTTAGTTTTCTTTATATAACACAGTTCCTTATGTTATCCAGGGCTGGTCTATATAGAGCAGGCTTTTTCAAATTCCACAGAGAGCCAGTTCTTCAGTGAGCCAGAATAAGAGATGGTCAAGATGGAAAAAAACCCTCCCTTTTAACAGGAAGTTTCTCTGAGCATACGCAGACTCGGGGATGGCGGCCATCTGCCTCAACCAACTACACTTTCTTCTGCTGCAAAAACTTCTAATAAAAGCTACGTGTAGAAGAAACGGACTGGAAATCTCATTGTAATGCCACATACCGTTGTAACAAATAACTACGAATCAGAGAGAAGTTAACATAAATTGTGCTGTTAATCAACACCGAATTTGCTTGAGTTTTCATGAAAAACTGAAAAATGGCAAGAAATTTGGCCCAAGCTTTTTTTTTCTTGTTGTTTGGAATTTTCTCTCCAGAAATTGGTGTTTGATGTCAAACTCTGCAAACTTGCCTCTCTGGGGGAAGAAATATCTGCAGAATCTGACAAGATTGAGAAGACACAGAGCCTGAAAGTTGCAATAAAGAGATACAAATGAGTACAGATGGAAAGGGAGAGAAAAAACCCAGTGCATCATGGGACGTCCCTACGGGCGGTCCAGGCGTGTTCAATATTTCACTATTATCGAACACAGAAATCATACAAGAGAAGCTTTTATTTTGTCATGTTACTAAGCCTGATTATGCCGGCTTGATGAAATCAAATTTAACACAACAACGGACACTTCTCAGGTCATAATGGTGATAAAGGTTTAAAATTATGTTCGGAAAGAGGAGAGTATTTTTAAAAAAAATCATGGCGAAAATCTTAGCACGTCACTCCGAAATCCCCTCATTCCTTCTCACAGCTTTAAATATTAGTATTGCAGCTCCTGCGATTTTTAAACCGTTAACTTCCAGCAACAGAATGATATTTGTTTTTCCGTTAAAGATTTCTGCAGCTGTCCGAGCTTGCCGGTCCGAGCTTTCACGGAGTCCTTTTCCTGTTCGCGGATCTTTTTGGTTCTGGTACTTGGCAGCCTCGGTCATAATAATAAAACACTGAAAACCTGGAATGGCGAGGAGAGAGATAATGAAAGGAACATACGCTCGTTCCCTTGTTTTCATGGGATGCTTGGATTCGAAAGAATGAAAGAACCAAATCCAATGCCAGTTGTTGAGCTTGATGATTTATGTCAAATCTAAATAACTACATGCCGTCTTCCAGAACTCCTTGTGGTAAATCATTTCAGATGCGTTGCTGGTCCTCAGAGCTTGTGGCGCCCTAGGCGAGATTCTAAATCCCCCCCCCCATCGATGCTTTACATAGCCTTCCAAAAGAAATGGAACGGCACTGTTTTAATTTTTAATTTTTAAGATGACATGTCATCCAATTTTCATGCTTAGCAAATTCCGAATAAATACAAAAATAATTCAATGTTATGTGTTATTATTTATTTATTATTGTATCTGTTTTATTTATTTGTCATTTGCAGTAATATGAATTCTACATTTCTTTACATTTGAATCAGTGTGAGCCTTTCAATTTTAAGAATTAATAGTGATAACTCCTGTTAATATAATTGCATTGCAGGTGAATTTTTTTTCCAGATATCTCGGCACTCGCGGGGGCCTATGGAGCCCTCAGCCTTTGCATATAAGCGAAACACAGCACGAGACAAAATGCCACGATTCTCGCCTTCTCTGTGAATTTTCCGCCGGGGAAGCCAGGGAACCTGACATTGTTACATCTCAGATAATATGGCGAGCAGTTATGCTACTAGCTTAGCATTTGTAGCGTTGTCCTCCTACCCTCACGTCTGTAAACATTTTGTCAGATTCATTTCGGTCCCCCTAAACTGCTCCCAGGTCAGCCGCCCGGACGTCATCATGCCTTTCGGAAACACCCACAACAAGCTGAAGATGAACTACTCCTCGGAGCAGGAGTACCCAGATCTTAGCCAGCACAACAACCATATGGCCAAGGTGCTTACACCCGAGATGTATGCTAACCTGCGGGACAAGGAGACGCCCAGCGGGTTCACCCTGGACGACGTCATCCAGACCGGCGTCGACAACCCAGGTAACAACCCCTAAGGGTGTAACCAAGTTTATTTTTTTCAACGTTTGGTCGCCCGCTCTAATCGCACGTTCCTAAACGCACGATTCGGTCGACGAATTTCTTGAACATTTCATCGTCATCCCGGTTCCCTATCTAGCATCGAGCACGCTCTAATACAAGGGTCTGTTTGGGCACCAGGTGACTCGAGTCACACGCTCCCCTTGAAAAGAACAAACCTTAATCCCCGACAAACATCCTAAGAAGACACTGCAGCTGAAGCTAAGAAGCAAAGCTGGCAGCAGTGTCAACAACGTTGTAAGTTAAAATTCCAGGAACGGTCACGGCCGCCTCGCAATGGAGATATAAGTGGATTGAATGACTGCCACAAATCGACTTTCCCATTAAACCGATCGTTTAACTGCAGCTAATTTTTTAAATGAACGCATCAATATTTCAGCCACCCCAGGAGCATTGTGGTCCTTACGAGGAAAGAATAATACTATTTTAGAATGAATCCAAATTTAAAATCAGAAATATCACTTCCAGTTTTCAACTATATCGACCAGTTCACAAATGTTATTTATATATTTTTTTATTTTGATGAATTTGGTTGCCGTTGACTCTTTCGTCATGTTTGAATCATGATTGTCGCACACTTATCCCGCCGCATGAGTTACCGCGGCGATATACACTGTAAAAAAAAAACCAAAAGGGCTATCGTGACAGCAAAATCCTGAAGCGAACTCACAAATCCAGCCTTATACCTCGTGCCCTCAGAGCCTCGGTGCCGCCCCAAACAAGACGGCGCCTTGTGTCACCTTCACATGTGTGCTGGAGTTCACCTGTGGCCAAATTAAAACCCCTGTAATTGGATCAACTGGCTGATTTCCGTCACTTGATCACCAACCTAAGCATGTTGTCTTCCTCACGGCCCGATCGGCGACATTAAATCTGCGTGTTGAAACCGGTACTTTTACTCCCTATCCAATGAGATGACGGATTTTCAGTGAATTTTTAGCGATGCTCCCAAAACGAATAAGACCGTTATTCCTAGACGACAGCGAATGGTGACCATCTTGTCGGCCATTTTTTTTCCCCCCCAACAGGTCATCCCTTCATCATGACAGTGGGCTGCGTCGCTGGGGACGAGGAGACGTATGAGGTGTTCAAAGATCTCTTGGACCCAGTGATCGAGGACCGCCACGGCGGGTACAAACCCTCAGACAAACACAAGACGGATCTGAACTCCGATAACCTGCAGGTAAAACGACGACGAAAACATCAGCAATGACTCTACAGATCCAATCACCTGTGCTCCGATTGGACGTTTCGTCTCCTCTCGCTTTTCAGGGCGGAGATGATCTGGACCCCAATTACGTTCTTAGCTCTCGCGTCCGGACCGGACGGAGCATCCGCGGCTTTTGCCTGCCGCCTCACTGCAGCCGCGGGGAGCGCCGTGCCATCGAGAACCTCTCCATTGAAAGTATGATGTTTCCCCTTTTTCCCCTTAGATTGATCCGATGCAACCCATGACTTATTTCCCTAAAATGGATAAGAAAAGGTCACCTTCAGGTTCAGATTTATGGCCCAAATGCAGTTCAGAAGAATATTCGTTATACTGAGCATGATATTGCTCAGAGCTGCTTTGAAATGACAGAAATGCTTCATGATAAAAGGGCTAGAATATGTTTAATATTTTTGACTAATTTAATACTATCATGATGCATTTTGTTGTGAGGGTGCACAGATTTTTACTTCGTGTTGTGACTGATGGAAGGGGCTACACTGATGATTGAGGTTCTAATATTTTTCTTTCCATCTACAGACAATATATAACAATATAGAATGCTATGATGCTCCTATTGTATCGAGGTAACTGAGGTAGCATTGAAACCTTTCAACATTTTCCACAATATTTATCCACAATCTCTGAGGAGTTAGAAAAAAAATGAATAAATATAAAAGATGTTGGCCTCTATTTTGAGGTCCATTACATTTTGGGAAACTCATAGATTCTAAGTTTGAAATTGGTTTTTTTTTTGCGTGCACAACACACACACAGCCGTGCAAAATATTGTTGTTTAAACCCTCAAAGATGCTAGTCGCTCGAGAGAGAAGGAAGACGGGCTATATTTGGGTCCGAACTGTGAAGTCAAGATTCTGTGTGGGAAGCAAAACATCCATTCAGTTCTAGCAAAGCGTAAAAAACAAAAAAAAAAAACAAAAACCCTATTCCGTTCTAAGCGTTTCGCATGAGGCGGTCAGCTTTGGCTTCCATTTACCTCACAGATTGTTTAGACCTCCAAAAATGTAGTTGACCAAATTTGTATTACATGACATGACCTATCTTTAGCACCTAGCGCTGTTTCTGTATCCGGTTCTATTTATACATCTGTGATCTCTACTAATCACAGTGGCGACTAAACGTTCAAAATTCAACCAAATTAGGTAATCCTCCACTCTGTTGTCATGGGGACAACTCGTTATGTAGTTCAATCTGCGTCTCTGCAGAGTGGATGCCTTTTGTTTAGTCTGTGAGACGCTGCAGGCGTCTTTTTTTTTTTTTTTTTTGGTGCATTCACAAACACTGACATGTGACAACAACCCCCCCCCCCCCCCCCCCGCCCCTGCAGCCACCCGGCATTATTTCAGACGGAGAGGGAAAAAAAAAAAAAACCTCTCTTCTTGGATTTTTTTTTCCCATCATGCCTCGGTGTGCCTCAGTGAGCGTCTCAGGGAACACAGCAGATCAAGCCGTTACATAACTGTGCAACTCTGTGTGGCCCTGCTGGGACTCCTAATGAGCAGCTGAGTAAACCGAAACCCACTCTTTCATATTCAGATGTGTGTCCGACGCCAGCGTGCCCGCCGCACTTTCGCCCCCTGCTGTTTGACCACAGTAACACTTTATGATGGACAGATGAAAATATAAAAAAGTGGGGGCTAGCAGGAACGATTAAACTGAAACGTTGAAAAAAAAAAAGAAAACAGATAAAGTAAATCCAGAGTAAGGTGGAATCAACCCCGATAGACCAGGAGGCTTCAACTGCGAGAGTGTAATGTTCCTTGTTCCTTATAACCAAACGAAATCTGTAATAATCCTGGTTGAAAATTCGGGTCCGGATGTCGCACAACCAAACCAAGCCGTCTGAGGTTGACATCAAACTCCGGTGTAGGCTTCCAAGTGAAAAAAAAGACAAAGGAGACGTGTGGTCTGCCTTTGCAGCCTCTTGAGTTTGGTCGGTCTCATTGAAAATTGATTTTCAGAATAAGTCCATCAATGGCGAGAGTTCTCCTTGACTGGAAAGGAATATCTGGTCCGTGCATCTTCTACTGCGCCTGCTCGGATTCATCAAAATGTACCCAAGAGTGTTTTTTACAGGCAGGTTGATCTGTACGGATATTAAATTTCAAGCCAGTCAGACTTCAGTGGTGTAGGTGTCAAATGACGCAAGTCTTTTTCAGAGTTCTTGTTGAATTCTTGTTGAAATCTTTATGTCTTAGCAACTGGATGTGAATTTCTTCACTTAAAGATGTTTCAGCCCTCATCCGAGAGGCCTCCTCACGTCTAATGACCTATAACAGTTATAAATATAATTGTTATATTTGGAAACTCCCTACAGTTTGATAACCTCGACCTCTCAAGCTCTACCCTAATAAAACTGCATTCATTTTGAAGGAAATGCAAAAGGCAGCATTGAGCCAGTTAGATGGCATCACTGAACATTCTAGAAGGGCAGCGCGCCCTTCCGACGGTCTCTTAAATTAGACAAACGCGCCCCCTGGCGGAGGAAAGTGGACGCACATCAGCATGAATCAGCAAAATAACAAGGGCTTGAACAGACGGTCGCTCATCGAAACCATTCAACCTGCACGTGGGTTCAAAATCGATTAATTGTTTGATCTAGTTTTTAAATTAATAGTCAGAAAATGCAATGCAAGTTTGGAAATATATATTCAAAAACATTCAGCGATCCTTCATCGGAGCATTACTACAAGTTTTCCCCTAAAATACTCAAAAATCCAACACAACCGGCGCCCTGAATTGCACAGCTTCATTTTCAAAGAGACAGAGCAGTTTTTGCGTTGAAGTTGAAATTGAAAAACGATTGCGGTCGATTTCTAGAAGCTGTTATTTTGAAATGAGACGGCGTATCTTCTGTCCCGCTGCTGCAGGCCTGGACAGCCTGGATGGGGACCTGAAGGGGAAGTACTACGCTCTGAAGAACATGACAGATGACGAGCAGCAGCAACTGATCGATGACCACTTCCTCTTTGACAAGCCGGTGTCCCCTCTGCTGCTGGCGTCAGGCATGGCCCGCGACTGGCCCGACGGCCGCGGCATCTGGTCAGAACATCGGCGATCCCCCGCTCCGCGATACGCATCCGTAATCAGATATTGAAACCGACCGCAACCGCAGAAAAACATTAATCTGGAAGACGATTCCAAATTCAACGAGATTCAGACTCGGACGGACGGGATTCTAATGTGATCAACTTAAAGATAAGAAGCAGAAACGATGGAAAACATGGCCGAGACAGTCCAACTAATTGACAAGATGATACGCAGAGGCTTGTGTAATATACTGCTCAAAAAAATAAAGGGAACACTTGAACAACACAATGTAACTCCAAGTCAATCACACTTGTGTGAAATCATAGTGTCCACTCAGGAAGCAACACAGATTCATTTTGACTTGTTTTAAGGACATTACATCAAAGTTGGATCAGCCTGGAGTTTGTTTTTACACTTTAATTTTGAGTGTGATTCCTAATCCAGACCTCCATGGGTTGATACAATTGATTTCCATCGATCATTTTTGTGTGATTTTGTTGTCAGCACATTCAACTGTGTAAAGAGCAAAGTATTTCATAAGAATATTTCATTCATTTCGATCTAGGATGTGTTTTTTAAGTGTTCCCTTTATGTTTTTGAGCAGTGTATAATAAACAAGATCCGCAGTTGTGACAGAAATAACAAATAGAACCAGGCTGAAAGTATGTGATACGGGTGTGTAGGTGTTGACAGGTTGTCGGTGCGCTTCCGGTTCCGCAGGCACAACGATGGCAAGACCTTCCTGGTGTGGGTGAACGAGGAGGATCACCTGCGCGTCATCAGCATGCAGAAAGGTGGCAACATGAGGGAGGTTTTCACCCGCTTCTGCACTGGACTCACCAAGGTGAACGCCGACATCCTCTTGTTTCGGACGGCAAAACGTGTGACGCGTCACATCCGTTCTTCTGGTATTCAGGAGTTGGTTTTTCTTTTTCATCCCCTGCAGATTGAGACTTTGTTCAAGGAGCGTGGCCACGAGTTTATGTGGAACGAACACCTGGGCTACGTCCTCACCTGTCCGTCCAACCTGGGGACGGGGCTGAGGGCCGGAGTCCACGTCAAGCTGCCCAACCTTAGCAAGCACGAGAGCTTCGGCGAGGTTCTCAAGAGGCTGAGGCTTCAGAAGAGAGGCACAGGTAGGCCGGCAACCCCAGGTGAAGCCCATGAGCCTGAGTTTCGCGTGTGATCCTTTTGGCTCTTCATATTTAGCCTGGCTGTGCAATCCGTTATATCTGAAATTTAAGGTGGGTTTTTTTAAAACTGGCCGGTTCTAAGCACAAGATGCCTGACACTTCCTGAGTATATTTAATGGCCTGGATGATGATCTACCTTTTTTAAAAATATGCATTCAAACAGCAAAGGTTTGGCTGATTGGTGATGGGATTTGGTAGAGGAAGGCTTTTGTATCTTTAGTCTCAGAAAATTTCAGTGTATTTCTCATTAATTTGTGAAAACTAACTGCTTCTCACACAGCTACTTTTTTTTTTAAAGCAATTTTTGAAAAAGAATACAACGAAAAAAATACAAAACAAATAATCTGATTATTAGCAAGAAGTTAAAAAAAAAACAGCATTCTTTTGTCAAAATGATCTAAAAATTAGAAATTAATTACATCAGGACTCCCTTGAAAAAGAGGTTTTAATCTCAATGGGACTTTCCTGGTTAAATAAAGGAGAAAAAAAAAAAAAATCCTATTTATCCTATTTATAGGTCACGCCAGAACCAAAACTGTCCTTCATCTAATGCTACTCGCCCGTCATACTAGCGAATAAGATGCCCTTGAATGATTGTATTTTAGCCATGATTCTTTCACTCTCATAAATCCCACAATGAATCGAACTTCTGCTCCATGAGGAGCAACGTGATATTTTGCGGGCCAGCTTCTTAGCAACGCTCCTTACCGTCTCTGCAGGCGGCGTCGACACGGCGGCCGTGGGCGGGGTCTTCGACATCTCGAACGCCGACCGGCTGGGTTTCTCAGAGGTGGAGCTTGTTCAGATGGTGGTGGACGGCGTCAACCTGCTGGTGGACATGGAGAAACGCCTGGAGGCCGGCGAGGGCATTGACGACCTGATGCCCGAGCAGAAGTGAACTGTTGTCACTGTAACCTTTGACCTTTGACACCTCCCTCCCTCACTCTCACTCCCCCCGCCCTTCTCTCCCTCCCCCTCCTCCCCTCACTATAACCAGAAACAGTCCTGACACTGCAGGACAGTAGAGCCACTCAGTTAGACCTCAGTCTTCCAACATGTGAAGGATTTTCTATTTCCTGTCTCGATCTGTTGGACTCATCTAACAATTGAATCGTCATATAATAAAGTATGTGTCCCCAAAATAGATACCTGTCCTCATTCAACACACTCATGCACAGCTGATCACACACAGGATATAACAATGACATGCAGTGGTTCAATAAAATATTGCTGGAAATTTAAAAATATCATTTATCAATTGAATTGGATATAGAGCTGAACAGCAGGTGGCAAAGCGGTAAAATAGGATGCAAAAAAAAAAGCTGCAGATGAGGCAGGTGAGACAGCAACTAAACGCGACTCATAATGAACAAATGAACACTCTTTAATAAAGTAAAAGGACATAAAAGTCTCAAATTCAGAATCCAGTCCCAAAGGAAAATTGGTCCCAAGAGATGTCTTGATGAAGTCCGTAAGCAAAAACAATTACAAAACTCAAAAAAATCTGACTCCGACAACAAGGAGGGAAAGGATAAAGGACAAACTAGCAACAGTCGGAGGGAAACACAGACTAAATATACAAGCGCTATAAAATGAAAAGACACAATAAAGACTAAACAGGGCAGGAAAAGGAGCCGGAACCTGAGGGGGTCACTTGTAAAAGTCTGAAATGGGCTGTAGCTCTGCCAGTCAACCAAGAAGCCTCAGCCTCCGTTACACAAGCCAGAAGAGACTTCAGCAAGTTCACTGTAACGTGGAAGGTTGGGTGGTTTTTCAGGGACCGGGTCAGTCTCGGGGCGAACGGCAGAAGAACCGATGACCTTGGAGACCAGGAACGGGCCCAATAAATGTGGAACCGATTAGCCTCCATAAGAGACAAGTGGTGCTAAGTCCCAGCCTCTGGCCCGTCGTTTCTGCCGCCCATCAGCTGCCCTCTTCATACAGTCCACACTGCACGGCGGAACATTATTTGTGGCTGCCAAAATATGATGGCGGCCCTGGCTGGTGGTATCTGGATATCGTCCTCTGTGCTTCAGACAAGACAGGAGGCTGTCTTTTTTTTCCCCCCATTCTGTTGTCTTTTCTTATCCTTTTTGTTTTCGTTCACTCTGCTGTCTATTTATTTGTGGATGCCTTGTGCTATATTTTAATTGTCTCTCTATTTATATTTATAACTGTATTTATTGACACTGTGATGGTTACGCTCCTGTGACAAAAGAATTTCCCCTATGGGGATCAATAAAGTCTATCTTGACATATCTTACCAAGAAACATTGAAAGGGGGCGTGCCAGTAGCTGAGGGGGACCAGGCACTAGATCAGGGGTGGGCAAACTACGGCCTGTGGGCCACATCCGGCCCGTTGGTTCTTTTTCATCCGGCCCGCCAAAGATCGGTACAGAATTCATACTTGATTTAAATGATTGAATGATTGGATCAATGAATGTGGGAGCTCAAACAGGAGATAATGTCATTTTTGGAGCTACTTGAGAATGTTCCTGAACTGAATGACACAGATTGGCCTTGCGATTTAGCCTTTAGCCAAAAAAAAAAAAACAAACAAAAAAAAAAAACCCAAGACATGAATGTATGTACGTATATGGTTTTGAGATGGCTATTTGGTAGAGTGGTGACTTCTGAATAACAACTACTGGTACTTTGGATCTTCGGTTATTGATTTGTAATTTTTGTAAGTTGCTTTGGATAAAAGCGTCTTCTAAATGACTGTAATGTAATGTAATGGACGTACTGACACCCATGAATGAGCTCCGCGTGAAGCTACAAGGGAAAAAAACGGTTTGTGCATGAAATGCTAGCAAACGTCAGAGCCTTCAAAACCAAGCTGGTTTATTTCCAAAGCAAATGTCAGGCGAGTCTGATACGTAATGATAACAAATACGTTTTTTTGTTTTTTTTTAAATATGTATCGTACCTTGTGGTGACTCGGCCCGTCTGTCAAATTTTAAAAGTCAACGCGGCCCCTGAGCCAAAAAGTTTGCCCACCCCTGCACTAGAGACATGTATCTAACTACTGGTTGAGCCATTTGATCAGGCAGTTCGACTCGGGAGGGTATCCCGGAAGCTGACAGATGCTCCGATGAGTCTACAAAACTTCCCAAAAACCTGAAACAAACTGGGGACACCGGTCTGAAACGATATTCTCGGGAATCATTTCTGCCATTTAATTTGTGGACGGCAACTTTCCGCTTGCTTTAATCGTATCAATTGGTCACCCAGGAGTCAACAAGGAGAACGATGCTTTCGTCCGCATTGGTTATTGTAAGCTTGGGGAAAGTTTTGTATGATTCACCAAAATAATGTGTGCAGGCATCGGTGGTATCGTGGCCAACGTTAAAGAAAGCAGTTCTTCTTTGTATGTTGCTATGGGTGTGTGTGCATTTCACCTTTTAAGAGTGTTTCCGAAACACATCCCTCACCATAATCCAATGTTGTGCCATATGTAGGTCTTTCATCACCTCATCGGCCGCCATGTCTTTCTGGCGCCAGAGAACCCTGTAGGCGTGTCTCGGATAACACTGCAAGTCGGCTCGGCAGGCTTCCTCGTCGCAGCTGACGTAGGAACGGACTATGGCAGCTGTATCACGTTGCGGTCTGTTGGGTATCAGGTGACACTGATGACTCTCCCACAGGATCAGGTTCATTCCCACGTGCACGTCGGACAGTTCAGTCAGCCGGTGAATGAAGTCAGTTGTTGCCATGCGTCCGTATCGGATGTTCCAGCGCTGTGTCTTGGTGTTGTAACCCAGTTGCCAAACTTCAGCCTGGCTGTCTTCCTACAGCCGATTCCCAACTTCGGTTGGCCCGAATTCTTGTTCAGGCCAACCGGAGGCTGTTCAGCGAATCCAGTGCCTGAGTCATTCAGGTTCTGCAGGTGTTTGGCTGCTTGTACTATGTTGGTTTCGGTCCATGATTTGAGGAGCGGGAGGGGGTCATCGGCACGGTGGGCGTGAGGGTAGTTTAGGGGTGGGCAAACTTTTTGGCTCAGGGGCCGCATTGATTTTTACAATTTGACGGACGGGCCGGGTCAGCACAAGATAAGGTACATATAAAAAAAAAAAAAAAAAAAAATATAACAGTACATATCAGACTCGTCTGATATTTGCTTTGAAAATAAAGCCGGGTTGGTTTTGAAGGCTCTGACGTTTGCTTGCATTTCATGCACAAACCAGTTTTTCCTTTTCACATCCAGCTCATTCATGTGTCAGTATGTCCACAGAAAAAGGCTCAATCACATCTGTGTCATTCAGCTCAGGAAAATTCACAAGTGTTCTCAAGTTGCTCCAAAAATGAAATACTATCTTGTTTGAGCTCCCACACTCTTAGATCCAATCATTCAATCATTCTAATTAAGTATGAATTCTGTGCCAATCTTGCCAGGCCGGATTAAAAAGACTAACGGGCCGGTTGTGGCCCGCGGGCCGTAGTTTGCCCACCCCTGGGGTAGCGGATGCTGGAAGACTGCTGCCCCCGGTGAGGACGAGTGGGTGTTGGTTCTTTGCTGGGGCGGTCCTTCGTCATCCTTTTCGTCACCCACCCGCAGTCTCCTGGGGCGGTTGGTCTCTCGTTTGTCTGCAACATGGGTGGCAGTAGTCGAGATTGGCATCCATTTGCTGCTTTTACTCAACAATTGCTGGTTCTTGTCATACAAGATAAGAGGGAAGCTGCAGGAACAGTGTTAATCTCAAGGAAAGGCATCGACAGAGGAATTTTCCATTACAGGGATCTGGTGTTTGTTGGGGAAACCTTCTCTCTTGCCGGACACAAGACGCGGAGATCGTCCCACAGCCCAAGGTAGAATCGGTGACGGACATTCCAGCCCTTGCCGACCACACGGGCTTTCCAGCCTCCCCCCGCTGGTCCCCTCTTCAGGGAGCAGAAAAGGTGGCTGCAAGGATTGCATCATGCCCACCCTTTATCCAGTGCTATCAATAAATCCAAATCCAGTGGGTGCTCAAACAAGGGTCGCAAATATATCCTTGGTTCTATCATCGACGCCTTTAAGCATTCCATCTGCAGCCAGACTGCGAAACCAGATGACTCAGTCACCGACCCATTGTGGTGTTATGTTGCTCAGTTCCTGCGTGTTCTCTTGGTCTCGATGCGAGACGGTAAAAACTACTCAGAACCTCCGTGGAGATTTTTGCAGAGTTGCGGATCGCCGGATCCCCGAGTCCACTCGTGCTTTCCCGGTGAGGTGAGAAACCAGGAAGGCCATCTTGACATGGACGATGGGAGAAGCAGGTGGATACAGTTTAAAATGCAGTCAGGAGAGCCTCGTATTCCCCAGGCTGACCAGAAAACCTTTCTGGAGGGCTGATAACCTGGAAGGTTAGGTCGCCAGGAATCTCCTTGGAGTCCTGGGAAAAGGAACCCTTTTGGAGGGGGGAGAGCACCTGCTGCACCGGAGCCATCAGAAGGTTCACTTGGTCAGATAAAATTGGCCTCATGGTTAAAAGCTAACAGCAGATCCTGCTGTTTTGTCAGGACAAAAATCGAATGACCCGGCAAGAGTGGCAGATCACAGTTAATTAATAAATGCACAATCTTTCATAAAATACAAGGTCGTTAGATATAAAACTCAAAGAAAATGAATTAAAGGCAAGGCATCAACATAAGAATCTCTGAGATCAAAGTATAAAGGAAAATTAGTTTGTGAGAAAAACAACTCCAAAACTCATAAAACCTGACTCTGGCAAGGGGTGAACAGATAGAAACATGACGAACTAGCAACAAACAAAGGGAAACACAAGCGCACTAAAATGAAAACAGAGGGACACAATTAAGACCAAACCCAGGACGAGGACCAGGTGCGGACAATTCATAACCTCTTGGTCTTGATAAAAAGAATACAGTATTTACAATTTTAAGACATTTTAGGTGAAGGAACAGGGAGCTGGAACGGCACTGTGAGCAACACCACATCGCACTGCGTCTACTATCCACCCAAGCTTCATTACATTTCAGCATTTCAATGCAAGAAAGACGGGAAGGGAACGATTCTTAACTTGCGTTTCTTCTTCTTTGACATCGAAGTCTCTGATGAAAACACAAAAACTGTACGCATTTCCTGTTCTGATGTGATACAATTCCAACATGTGCATATACTAAGAAAGTAATACTAACACAATCAAATACTTTATCAGTATTCTAAAGCGTCTTTGTGTACCGTGAAAAGCGCTATACAAATCGTATGTATTATTATTATTAATCTTGCTGTAATGTAATTGCAACCGAGCCAACATAAATGTGTGTTACCAGCTTGTGAACAGGCAACCGAGAGGCTCACACATAACGGTGTCACCTTCCTATTTCAGCTCTTCAGTCCCATCTGATTCATCTTCTTATTGATCCATTTGACTTTGACCCTGGAGAAGATATCTGGGCTCTGATCGGTGGAGTCATGGAGGGAGCGGCTCTCCTCAACGCTGCGCCTGATGGAGCGAACGTCATCGGTCGATAGGCCGGCTTTCAGAGAGAGCAACGCCGACACATGAGTGTCACTGAGGAGAGACGATGGAAACCCAATTAGATAAATGATCGACATCTCTCCTTTTGGTGGCAAAAAATGCCTCGTGCAGACGGCTGCTATAACCGGCCTTGTGCCAGTTTTCCTTAAAGCAACAAAATAAACTGAGCGGAGCAACAGGAAAAGTGTGTGAAGGGTATCTTATTTCCGCAGGGAATCAGCCAACCTTTCAATGACATCTCAATACGAGAACTCACCAATCTCATATTTGAATATCTAATTTTCATAACATGAAACTGTGGGAACATGATTTAAAAATTTACAAAGAAAACATTTTCAGGATGTACTGGTTATGTTTACAAATATGTCTGTAATACCTATAGGTATATTTGATCAGTGAAAATTTACTGCAGCTTCTTCCAACCTTTCCATTGACCTCATACCTGTGTCACCTGAGCCACACCTGCCGTCGCCCTTGGCAACGGGGTGGCCATTCAGACTTTTTCAGGTCACTGCGTCAGCGCCGGCCACAGTGTATCATATCGCATTTCGAAAACGCAGTAACCGTACTAAACAGTGCTGAACAAACACAGATATGTGCTGATACAAAACTAAACCTCTGAGGGCTTCTTTACTCGGGTTAACATTCAGTTCAACTCTTATTTACCTCAAATGCATGAAATCGTTCCCAGCGTCATGTATCATTGGAAAGGAAATAATTATCAATTTTTACTTAGAAATTTATATTTGTTGAAAAACTGTTTGGTGCAACCATCTTAGTGTTCAGATGATAAGTCACTAATATCAACTTGTCACTTTTTAAAGCAACTATTGCTTTTCGATAACCAACCAACTAACAAGCCAATGAATTACAAAGCAGCGCTCATTGGCTAAACATAACACAACTGTGAGTGCTTTACAAGTTAATGAATAAAATGTTTACGTTATTCAGTGTTAATGAATAACACTGACGCAAAACAAGCTAAACCTGTAGTAAATATAAGTATTAGCTAATTTGTAAAGCATATATATAAGCTAATACATATACAAACAAATATTTATCCTATGATTTTTTTAAACTCTGGGCATAATATTAAACAATTCAAAAATATCCAACCATAGATGCCTTTTTAAAAATAAAAAAAGGCAATAATGCTGAAAAGCAGGGAAACAATCACAATTCAGCTGGAAGCACCACTATACAAAAACCAGAAAATCAACATGTTTTGAAAATTCAGACCAGAATGGAGCTCTGAATGTCTGATCCATGGGGTTTCAGGTGAAAACAGAACACAATTTATTGGAAAGAACAGGTGTTGAGACAATTTATAAAAATAAAAGACAAAGATATGAAAAAAAAACAAAATAGGTGTGATTACTTGAGGTCGGGGAACTTCTTGACCAGGGTGACCATCTCCAGGTGAAGGCTCTCCGGATCCTGCAGTCGGAGAACTTCGGCGAGCCCAGGAAGCACCGAAGGGAGCCAAGAAGACTCACTGCAACCCTGATGGGGGGGGGGGAAAAAAATGCAATGTCAGAAACAGCAGCTCTCCATCCCCGAAATCCCGAAATTCCCTCGAACCTGGTCGCATCTCACCGCCTGGATGAAGAAGCTGTTTATCTTCTCTGCGTCGTCGATCATCCGCCGAGCTCCGACTACTTCCTTTTCCTTGCCCTTCACCCTGGTCTTCAACATCCTCTTGACGTGTTGCAGCACCAGGTCCTGGTGGAGCGTCGACAGCAAGGACTGACGGACGGACACGCAGAGGAGACTGAGACTGCATACAGCGAGCGGAAACATCTTTCCCTACCAGCAGACGGCAGCCATCTTTGTATGGACAGAGCTGCTTCCACCGCACTGTCTGGTAACCATTTGATCAAAACCGCTTACCAAGATCAACATGCAAATAGCTGGCGTTTTTTTTTTTCTGGTTGAATGAGGTGAAGTTGAAAAAAAGGAAAGTATCTCACCTGTCTGCAGGAGGGCTTCAGGTCAGTGAGGTCAGTCAACTGCTTGTACAGGATTTCCAGCAGAGAGTCAACAACCGGAAGCGACCCGTCCAGCCAGCCAGGTGTCCAAAGCTGCTTGTAACACACCTGGACCGGACACACACACACACACACACAGAAATATACTCAAAGTGCACCAAGGTTTAAAACTGAGGGAAAATTACATGTAAGCTATGGGGCAACTTGCTGATTTAGAGGCAATGTCTCGCAATGAAATATTTCTGGCAACCTCTGATTCATCAGATTATTTCTTTTAAAAACTGGAGATAAGTCCATTAAAACTCTATAAAAATATAGAGAAAATTCTGGCTTGATAGTTTTCGGGTATGGCTAAATCAGGAAAATATTAGTCTTGTTAAATGTTGTTTTATACCTTTAAGTTTCTGTGTATCGGGGGGATGAAACACCCGAACCCGCAGGCTTTCAGGTCAGCCAGCGCGTCCAGACAGCGGCGTCTTTGCAGGTCTGAAAGACTTTCTTTTTGATTGATTATGTAATCCCTGAGAAGAGTCACGCAGTCATATCAGTTTACCGTTGCAAAACGAGTCCACAAACAGAGCGAATCAGGTGTTTACTTGAAAACACCGGTGACAACTCAAGACAATCGGTCGATCAGAAAAGTATCAACGACCCGCGATAGAAATACAATTTAAAACTCTTAGGGCATCACTATGCGCATTGCGTCAATTTTTTTTTTTTTTTTACAAATGTAACATTTTCTCATCTTGTATCCCTTAGTGTGCAACCAATGAGCTGTTTTTCTCTTGATCAATAAACACAATTAAATTAGGGGCGGACGATTACGCTTGAAAAAACACGAATGGGATCATTTTACCTGAGCTGCTCCTCACACATCAGGTGAGCCTTGACCACCGACAACACGTCCCCTTTGTTATCCTTCACAAACT
This sequence comes from Fistularia commersonii, assembly GCF_037954325.1. NCBI lineage: Eukaryota > Metazoa > Chordata > Actinopteri > Syngnathiformes > Fistulariidae > Fistularia > Fistularia commersonii. Next base: position 3,073,956 of record NC_141319.1, on the reverse strand, counting down.
GCTCAAGGCTTTGGTTGTACCTGAAACACAAATAATATTGGGTGATGTATTTCGGTGTCATCGGTCCCCTTCGTAACACGGGGTGAGCCGCTACCTGGTGAGGAAGATTTCCAGGTGAGCGGTGATCCTCTGGAGTTTGCTCTGGTCTCGGATGCTGTAGCTGCATTCGGCGAGCGAGCCGGATATTATCTAGAGAAACAAACACCGACCGGAATGCATCCGTTACCTTCACAAGCCCCGTCTCAGAGGTTGTCTGCTAAGCTCAACTGGTTCGGCATACGGGGAGCTTTTTAAATTATGTAAATGTTTGAATTTCAGAATTTGAATAATTTCTGGAAATTAGCGAAAAAGCAATTTTGTCATCAGTCATGACATTTTAATTTCAGTGAAACTCCCAAATTTGAGACACTTTTTGAGTCTTTTCAAGCGAAACGACATTTCTAATTTATCACCACTTAAATATCACAGAATATCATTTTTTTCAATTAATTTCCTATGTGTATTTCTTACTTTTGAAATGATGACTTTACGTGGCTTCAGTTTATCACAAGATCTAACTTTAAATCTATATAAAGCCATTCATTTTTGCAATTAAATAGGAAAAGCTTCTTCACCACCATGCTATAATCTCATGAAAAATTCAATCAGATTTTCAAAGAAAAAAAAAAAAAAATCATTAAATTGTGTTAAAACAAGGTCATTTCCCCAGAGGGTTCACCCAATAATCCAAAGTCAATGTGTTGTGTCCAGCCAGGAAGTAAAACAAAGTACTTGGCAGACGCTTCCTGGTAACATCTCACCTCGATCACATCCACAGCCAGTGGGCTGAAGACGAATTTGTCCAAGAGCTCAGGTTTCCTGCCACTCAACCAGTTCTCCTTTTCATTCCTCAGCGCCGCTTGGAGCCACGAGCTAACCTTGTCCTGAGAGAAAGAGACACACCTTCACACGTTTCACCCCGAACCCAAGTTGACCCAACTTAAACCCTACTTATTGTTTCATTAAAGGGATTCATTTTGGTTATGCCTATATTGGGCGTGGCGGTAGAGCCAAACATTCCTGGTTCGATGATCAGGACATGAAGTTAGTTATTTGTGAGAGAAGAGGATACGGAGAATAGGGTTTGGATGAAGAAAGATGGCTGGCGTTTGCGACCTCAGAAGGGGAAAGAAGAAGAGGAGCCGTTGCTTCAGATTTATGGATGACACATGAGTTATGATCGAGAAGCAGGAGGTGGAAGCTTTCATGGCACACCTAAACATGGTTCAACCTGCCATCAAATTCGCTACGATTGATTATAAACCTCCTTTTGTGCACTGCTGTGTGCACATTCAACGGGACAGGAGCCTGGACATTAAAATCTATCGGAAACAACACGCACGGATCAACGCTTGCTTTCTGACTTTCCCCCTCGAACACAAACTAATCGGAATTTACCATCAAGCGAAAACATGTTAGGAAAGCCCCCAAATCTCGTGGCTAAGGGCCTTTGCCAAAACAGAAGCAACAAACTTTTTAAGTTTTATAATATTTTTGCATTATCCTCTTTCTGGAAGGTGATCGGGATCTCCAGGACCAGCAGAACCTCACCGCTCTGTGGGACAGATACTGGTCCTCCAGTAGATGAACGTCGGCCTGCGGCAGCAGAGACCCCAAGCAAGCTGTCTTAATCTTCCCCTGCAGGGCTTCGTGTTGGAGGACATCCCTACAGGAGGAAACACACACATCCCATCATTTAGTCAGACAATAAGATCCCTAGAGTGAAGAAAGGAAGGCATTTTATGAAAAAAGGAAAGAAATACATTTGTGTTGAAGCTTCCTTTTTCTAGCTACCGCCACTGCTGCTACAAACACCCAGCTGGAAATTTCCAATTCATAATATTCGCTGCTCAAAACTCATTATTTGGAGATGTAACAATAAAGAATCTTATCTTATTTTATCTAATCTTATCTCTGACTGTAATTTAATTCAGTAATTAGGTTATCTCTGCAAATATCTCATCATGTTTTTAAACAGGGGTCAATATGTTGTTGAGAAGTCTGTCCGAGAAAATGAAATGAAATGGAAATAGGTAAAAAAAACAAAAAAAAACACTGAAGACGCACATACCTAATAAGAGGGTATAACCGAGAAATTAAGAAAAAAAGATGCAGAGAAGACGGAACCCCCCTTTTTTGTGGTGGGACTTAAAAGTGTGAGGTTGTTTATCTCATTCCACCTCACAAAAAAAAAAAAAATGTAAGGCTGTCTTCGGTCTTTCTCTGGTTTACTCAAACACACCTGAAATATCACCAGATGGCAACTCATGACACAAAGGCGAAAGGCAGTAATGGAGGCGCTTTAAGGGGATAAAGGAAAAATCATAAAGAAGGCGAGAGCAAGCAAAAAAAAAGGCAGCGGTCAGTAACACAAAGGCAGCTGCTTATAATACTTCCTCTCATCTGCATTAAGCGGATAAATGGGATTATTGGAGGAGGGGCAACAGCAGATGTTCTATTCCAGAAATGTGGGGATAATACCACGACACGAGGGATGTAGTTGTATTCACGAGCAAACAAAGAAAACAAAAATATTATATGAGAGATAGGTCAGTTCAAGTCAACATTTTTAGAGACGAAGACGCAACTGTGGGTAACAGGTGTTGATCCAAAACAGCAGGTAGCCCAGGTCTTCCGCTGCCGGCGCACTAGAAGTTAGTTTTGTCAGCCAGGCCGAGAAGGAGCGCTGGTAGAATCCGGCGTAGACGTTCAGGATGTCCATCTCTGGAGGGTAACAGCCCATCACGTTCCTCGCCACCGTCAGTAGGTCCTTCTTCAGCTGCTTCCCCACGCTACACACCTGCAGGTTCCGGGAGGCCATAAATTACGACTATGCACTTCCTCCTCTGCCGAACAAATCAATGTGATGGCAAATCTCGACGACTCCGGCAAAATTTCCAACTGAGAAACAAAAACATACTAAAAAAAATGTTTACTTCTGCGTTGTTTAAGTAGTATTTCTGATCCTTCATGAATACATTGACGTATTCGTGAAGGAGGGAACTTGAAGCAGGCACCGACTGAGCCAAACATGTGAAGAATGTGACCTCAGAGCGCCACGGTATATTTATAGTCTGCAAGACACCGAGTTGTGATGCCAAGTGCCAGAAAAAGAGGATTTGGGTGATTTTTTTTTTTTTTTTAAATATCTCCTCATGATGAGAGTTTGCCTATTGTGTAGTCACCCAGCTGTCTGGTTGGTCAATGCAGGACGCTAACTGCCGGGAAAACAAATAAGCGAAAGTGAGATGTGGGTGATTCACAGTGCATTTTGGGCAAAATCCATCTTAATGTGCCTGAAGTATCTATGCAAAGTGGATGGGGAGATTGTCAGAAGGTAACCTCAAAGGGCAGTGATAGTTTTATCCAGTAAGGTTGAGGGCTTTGGGAACTTTCTTAGACCTGTCGTTCTCGTTCTGCTTCCACAAACCAACCGGCCCTGAAACAAGATCACGGAACCAGTTTCAATCCACTCCACTCACCCGCTTCCTCAGAGGTGAGGACGGCCCGTCGGCGTCACTCCCCTCGTCCTCTGCGGCTCTCATCAGCCTGGAATCCACCATCTCGGCCAGGAGTGTGTTGTGAGCGCCGAGACACTTCTGAGGGCGCCAGGCTGGGACACGATCCCGGGGATGGTCTGTCCAGCGCCTGTCCTGCGCCTCTTGCTGGTGGATGGAGACCACGGCACTCTGCAGGACCTTCAGGTCCTCAGTGGAGGAGGCGTTGAAGGTGGTATCAGCGGCCGCCAATATCTTCTCGAGCAGGTCATCGAAGTCTCTATGCAGCTGTTCCTGCTCCTCCTCAGCGGGAAACTCCTGAGCGAACAGCCGCTCTTCCCGGAGGATGAGCGTCCTGCTTATCTCCTCCAGTGACTCAGGTTGCTCTGGCTCCTCGACATTCAGCGGCTTATCTACATCTAGAGGGAGGCATGCAATAAATACTGGCAAAAAACATAGTTAAAAAGCCAGAGGACTAAAAAAATGTTGTTTGAGTTTCATGAGAAATTCTACGCTTGTGCCTGAAGTTCTAGTCCTCCTATTTAAAAGCTGTGTGCGTCAGAGTCACTGTTTCGTTGGTTCTGACCTGCATCGTTGTTTTTCTGTTTGTGGTTCTTCCGAAACCTTCCGGGAAGCTTTAGTTTGGGCAGCAAGATCCTCACCTTCTCCCCTCCAAGGTCCTGCCCCTTCTTGGACACTTCTGCCGAACATCGGACTCGATCAACCTCGATCACGTTTCAATCGATGAACAGAAATAACCTCTTTTGATGTGAACAATAATTTAAAACTACAAATATTTAGTTTTCCCTGTTGTATGATATTCATTCATTTACAATCACGACCCCTCATCCAACAAATTCCCTTAACTCATTCAAAAGCACGCCGCAATTAAATTTCAAATAAATTGCAAATATGTAGTTATAAATACCGAGAAAAATGAAAAACAACAAATAATAAAAATCTGTTGAATTTTTAAGGGGAAAGTATTTGTCATTTTGAAACATGTTTGAAAAGCAGTAATGAATCTAAATATTAATTTTTTCATTCTTATACATGTTGACTAGAGGACCATTGAAAATGAAAGTAAAGCTAAATTATCCCTCACCCATCCTCCTGAGTCTGTGGCTCACACTTTCACAACCCCCGTTTTTCAGATCAGTAAATCAATATGCAGACTTTACATGACGGCAAGGTTTAAATAGACAAATGAAAGAAAACGTTTTAGTCATGAAAGTGCAGCTGTAGCTGTCCTTACCGTCCATGGCGCACTGCATACTGATGCCGGGAAGTTCCGGCGAAAGCCTTTTTTTGGACTGATGCGCTGAAAACAGTGACTCAGCTCAGGCTCCTAATTTACCTCTGCTGCTCCCTGCTGGAAAGGAAAAGGCCCACCAGGACTGAAACCTGCAGACGTTGACGTCAGTCCCCTCTTTCATTTCTTCTTTTGTCTGAGTCTAGTCCTCTCCTCTTTCTTGCATGTTGCTCTCCTCTCATACGTCTTTTCCCCATCTTTCGCTTCACCTGTCCTTCCTCGCATCCTTCCTCCTCTCTCACCTCCGACTCTTCTTCCTCGTCTTGCCCACTGACCTTTGCCCTTCCTCTTTTTCACCCTGGTCTTTGAACTCTAATTTTGAACACGGATCAATGAAATCAGTTTATTACAAATGACATGGTGATACAAAGAAATCCTTGGATGACAATCATGGGTCCAAATTTCTGCAAATCAAGACATAACAAAATAGTTCTTTGCAAAAAACATGGTGGTTTGATGGCAGGAGGTCACACGGACCAAATGCATTAAAACATCATGTAGATATGAACTTGTTTCTACGGCTTCTCTGTCTCACGGTCACATGCACTGTAACAAAACACAAAATTGCAAATTTGCCCAGATGACCAGTCACCTGTAGCAGCAGTGGTTACATCATGACAGCGACGGGCTGAAATGGTACATTCTCATTGGCTGTGGAGTGTGTACACAGCATGACTGGCAAAATCAAAAATATGTCAAAAAGGAAAAGTGCACATTTGGTGAACTAGCGTTAAACTCACACCCGGAACAGGAAACATGCACTTACAAAATAAGAGTCTTAGATATTCAGTTTGGAATCCACTTGTTTCAGTTGCACAAGATTCATTTCTTGTGCGTCTGGCAGAGGCACAGGACATGGTTAGCATAGCTTAGCTGATGACTGTCGAAAGAAGGCAACCGTTAGCTTGGTTCGGCATGAGCACTGGAAGCGGGGGGTTATATTAGCCTAAGTGCTATAACTGGAAGCCAGGGGAATCTGCAAGCCTGGCTTAGCACAAAAACTGAAGGCAAGGTGTAAAAAAAAAGGTCAGCCCAAAACTCACAAGAAAGTGTAAAAGGTAGCCTACTTTAGCGTGACAGAAATTGAAAGCTAGGGGTCGCGTGCTAGCACTGCCAGCCAGGATGCAATCGGAAACTACCGGCAAGATAAACCTTAAGTGGCTTGTCATGAAAACAAAGGAAAACGTTTGTCCTTGAGAAAAACATAATGGTTGGATATCAGCCGAAACCGCTACCATAACTTAACACAACGATTGGAAGACACGTTAACTGCTTCGGCTCTGAAAAACAAGGAGCGTGCAGAACTAGCTCAGTATAAGTAATGGAGGGTGGGATCAATCGGTCGCCTCAACTATACTGGCAACCTGCGAGGGACTACCGCTGCACAAGGCTAAGCTAAGCTAACCATGTCCCGCATACGTCTCTGAAATAAGACCCACAGAAATGAAATTAATGTCAGTCTGTAACAGGGAACCAGTGGACATCAGTCCATGTGCTTCTGATCCGATATCCCATATCTATCCTTGACGCCAAGGTGCCGCCTACTTGTTCATGAACCCCTGCTGCTTGCCAAACAGGCACTGACTCCACCCTTTCCGCCCGGGCACCTGTTGTGCCCGCAAGGTAAACGTTTAAATATTTGTTTCATATAGCACTTTTCTTTTTTAACGGTCTACAAATGTGAAGCAAATGGGAGCTGTTATTAGTCACGGAACCACAAATACTCGCTTGCTATAATGTTGTATTCAGACCAAAAGTAAAGTGGATGTTTTTTTTTTCTTTTCTGTTCAGAAATGAGCAGCGCAAGGATGTAAAATCACGGGAACTGATCATTTAAACCTAATGTCCAGGACCAACATGGCAAGTTCAAGGATGTTGTTATTTCTGCATTATTCTGGTGTGTTGAATTTTCTTACATAGACGGAACTGAACGGTAACAAGGCCTCAATATGGTTATTTTGGTCCGAGTCGATGAGAAAGTCGATTCCCCCTCACGTTTGTTCTGAATACACCATGAGAAGCTGGATTCTTTTAGTGAGTTCTCCAGTAAATGCCAGTATACAGTTGTTGTTATTGTCCAGTAAAAGAAGTCCAGTCAAAATAATCTATGGGTGCCCATTATACAAACAAACAGATATGAAAGACGAGTCTATTAGAAAAGAAAAATCAGGATTTTGCCACTTATATGTATGAGATCTTTATCTTGGAAGGAGGAAGTTGAGACATGTCTGACTTTACTGTGAAGAAGCACTTGTACATGAAGTCATCATAGGTCTTCTGGCATTAACTGATGAGCTCACGTTGACACCGGGTCTGACAGATCAGACGTTTTCACAAAAGCGTAGCACTACTTGGCAAACCAAACTAGGATACATTATTAGCCTCACCGGATTGTCATGTTGTTTAATTCGTTGAGATTCAGAGAGGGACGACCCGCGGTAGCTCGGCCGGCTAAGTTTGAGGTCATTCGTCAGAAAGCTCTCTGCTGACATTCAGCTTTCTCACACAATCGCAGACAGCAAACCAAAAATAAAAAGCTTCGTCACAGGACTGAACATTCAGTAAAACAAAACGCGGCTTCTTCCTACTAACCATCACGCTACGTTCTTTGTCTGAGAAGCCGGACCACTAAAGCAGCACAAAGCCAGGTGATGGTCACACGACAACATTCTCCTCATAAACACACGTGGAAACCAAAATTGCAAAGGGACACAATAACTTATCATCTGTTCAACGCAGTGACAGATCCTCGAAGCGACACTTCATTAATACTTTACATCATCTACTTACTGCGGCGAGCAGGTGTATTTTGTAGCTTTGACTACATTTTGTTCAGCTTGTGCGACGTGAAAGCAGAATTTGTCGACACGTTCTTTGTAGACCAAAATAAATAAAAAACAAAAAAACAAGAGTTTGTTTTGGACAGTTTCTGTGCATTCACCCCATCAGGACGCTCAAAAAACCCACAAGAGTTTAACTTTAAACGCTGGAGATCCAAAGGTATGGTCTAAATTTGCCACTACATCCTACTTCTGAGCAGCTCTTCATGGTGCATTGATAGTGTCTACTTTGCTGACCCGGACATGTGCTAACCTTTACAGTATATTCCTGCTTTAACCTCCATGTTTGTGGCTGACTCTCAAGTCTATGGTCAACTATTTATCCAGGCTAATTGTTTGATAACTACCATGCTGACTGTCAAAGCGAATTACGGGCTAACTATCATATTCTTTGCTTGCTTTCATATTCTTGCACATCCAACATAGATGTGGCGGACACCTATCATGCCAGCTATTTATTATCAGGTCAACTTTCATATTTCTAGTCATACAACATTACTAGTACACCGTCATACTCCGACTCGATACTTATATTTGTGGTAGACTAGTATGCTCACTGGTTACTACATTGACTGGTTACTGTCGGCCTGAGGATGGGCCGTGCAAGTAGTCACTATCTCAATAGCTACTCATAGAAACGCACGTGAATGGGATTCACAGTAAGGGAGATTATTAGAGTAGTACATGTGGGCAGAATAGTAGCGGTGGTGTGGTGGGTGTGAATGCACAGCTATTGTCCAGAGGTGCTACAGTGGCTTGTTCAAGCCAAATAATGGGCCCCATCGGGTCCCCGCGGTGGCCTCTTGGTGCTTTCGTTGGCGTTGGGAGATGGGGGGACGCCACGTTGTTTGCTGGGTTTCTTTTCCTTCGCGGATGCCCGGGGAGTCTGGACGAGGGCCGACGAGCTGACAGCTGCCATCTGGAAATTCCCACCAGGTTCTACGATAGTGTTTATCACTACAACAAGAAGAAGAGGGCATTCATGTAAATTATGGCCAAATCCGATAAACACGTGTCTCGTTTGATTAATGTCATGAGCTTTAGGATGCATTTTCATTATTAATTTAAGACATACTAATACATACGTGTACTAGCGCATTCCTGGATAACAATTATATTACTGGCTAACAATCATATTTCTAATCAACAAAAACACTTGGTGATCATATCACCTGGTTTACATGACCCTTAAAGAACAAGTACATTCCTACAGTATTTGCATGCTCTTCATATATCATATATGTAGATTAGGGCGGAGGGCTTTTGGTCCTCCATCACTAATGTTAACTAGGATAGTTAGGAATGGTTAGCGTATGACAAGACAGAGCTGCACTTATACGCAGATGACAGAGTTATACATTTTAAAACTTCTAAAGGATTTAATTATTTCAATTATTCAATGATTTCATTCATCCATTGTTATGATCAGTCATCAGTGTTGTTTCTCTCCTGCCAGATTTGTTCATCGAGGGAAATAAATGTTTCTGCAACTGTTAATGAAGACACCGCCCAGTGCGTTTGACCAAATCCATGTTTACCTTCAAGTTGCCTCTGCACCCTTCTGAGCTCTTTCAAAATGGAGGTAATTTCCTACAGCAGCCAATGAAAACAGGGGAAAGATAAATCGCTAAAACGCACCGGACATTTTGACTTTTTCAAATAATAATGAATGATTTTGAAGAACCTTATTAGAGGTTTTAAGTATGGGGACTTCAGTCTCTGTTTTGATCTTCGCCTCGATCTCCTCCCAGACCTCTGCCTTGTTCTGGAACAGAACCCTGAAGAGCAACAAACAGAAAAGCGGGATTCCAATAGAGATACACGTACAAGCATAACGGATGTCTTAATAGGTCCAGAAGTCTTCAAAAAAATCCACTTTGATCTTTTACAAAATCCAAGGCTCAACTTCCACGTAATCTTCAACGAAGAGTGCCAAGAGCAGTAACTTGTCGCAACTCTTTTTGTTTTTTTCCCTCCGACATCATAATTTCATTCGTCTTACATGATGACCGAAAAGTTGCATCCTTACATCAACTCCAAATGCTCTCCTTACTCACTTCATCTTTTCTGCTAGCTGCTCGGTATTCTCCCGAATGGCCTGCGACAGCTGGGACACTGGATTCAGCATCAAGTTGTCGAGGATCACCTGAAACGGAGAAGTCGGAGACCAAAGACAACGCAAGGAGACCTCAGCAAAATCCTGAAGGATGTTTCCATCCTGTTGTCCCAGCAAACCAAAACTAACTGCACTAGTGGTTGCATTCTGGGTAAAGTTTCTGTTGCATTCAGGCTACATCCAGACTGCAGGCTCAGATTTCAACCTTTGTTAGGCTGTTCTCATTAACAAATATGCTAACTTCTGAATTGACTTTTTTTCCTCAATACCTATGCTACTTTAATTTGTCTGGAAGGACTTTTGGATTACACTGAGTTTAGTTGGGAGGATATTTTAGTACCTGAAAGTTAACATTTTGAAAGCACATTTTGGTTTGAATCCAGACCAAACGCATCCCATTGTTGGAGCTCGTTTCAAGGTCCAAGTTTGATGGTCCTGATCACTCAGAGAACAGCTCTCGGCCATAAACGCCACACCTGTGGGAGCCAGATCTGCTCTTGGGCTTGTGCTATCTCTCGAGGTCAAATGTGCGGGGGGAACCTCCACAACAATCTGGGTTATGATTTATCTATCCAAATCATGACATCACTTCCTATTTACATTACACAAGTTCTACCCTTTTAACATTCAAATATTCTGAAGTGCTGAATTCTTTTAATATTTTCTCATTGAGGTCTACAGATGTTTTCCTCTGGTGTGCAGGGAAAATGTTTCCATTATCTGTCCACCACGGTGTGGACAGATAGTTTTTCCATAAGCCACAAGGCACCTGTTCCCTCTCAGAATTTCTTGGATCATCTGGTTATTTTTTCATTTCAATGTCGTTGGCTACTTTTTCAAATGAAATGCTTGGGCCTTGCTTCTGTCATGCCTTTTTGAACTGTATTTTCAAAATATTTGTATTTACCATTTGAATCAAAATTAAAAAGTGGTTGATGTGTTTTCAAAGTGGTTTACGGTTTATATTTTTGGACTAAATAGTAAAGTATTATTATCCGACGGACTGACGCAGGTTGGCATCAATATTGTCCAGATCTAAATTCAAGAGAAAAGTTCAACACGTTTCGCCTTTCAGCCACATTAGATTGACAAACTGAGCTGCAGAGTGAACGTCTCCTTAAGAGGTGATTCGACAGTGACCTCTTCTCGGTTCCACAGCCGCCGTTGCTTAGAACCGGGCTCCGGCTCATTCATGTTTGCGTCCAGCTCGTAGACGGCCGCAGAACCCGGCGGAACCTTCTGGTAGTTTAAACTGGCTTCAGGGATATGTTGAACCAGCTGGAAAGAGAATATTCATGATGAAACCAGCGAGCAGCTGAGCAAGGGGGATGGTGGCACTCCGTGGAGACATGCACCAAGTTCACATGCAGCTGTGATGGTTGGGGTGGGTGGGTGGGTGGGGGGGGGGGGCTACAGTGTATGCAGTGAATTTTAGTACTGCTGGGATACAGCGCGTGAACAACATGAAAGGGTGCAAGAACATCTACTGGTCACAGAACCAGTAACATAAGTCCAAACCCGCAAAGGTGTGCAGGACAGTGAAGGTTTCATAATGCTGAAATCCACTGAGTGAAGCGAGGAAAGGAAACCAGCAGCAGCGATGAGGCTGAATGTCAACTTCTGAATGCAAGCAGGGGAGGGTTTTTCAAGGTCATTCTACCTCAATCACACTGATGAAGTAGAAAAGAGAGGAGGGCGGTCAAACAGTGGCGGGCAAAGGAGAATCGTGTCAGGTGGTCGCAGTAAGTCAGTCCTTTGGACTCCCCGGCTGATTTTCAATAAGCCACGGAGCAACGAGGCAACGCAAATCTTCCGATCGTAGTTTCGGATCAATCTGCAGATCAGACTGGCTCTTCATCCCTGCTGTCTGGGGACCGAACCAATTACAACTGAAAAACAGAAATGTCCCAGGGGACTCATCTCCGGTTTAAGATGGAATGTATGAAATGGACGCTGCGGCTATATCGGCCTCGGACGAGATTGGATTTACAATAAAAGACAACCAAAATAGCCCAGCTTCGAAGAAACTAGCTTTCTTAGTTCTCAACGCTCAAAACAAATTTTCCTGAGTCTCAGCACAACATCACATACGACGTCCTAGACTGGATGTAGGCTGAGCCAATCATCTCCAGCACTATAGGGGGGCTACCACGCACCCCGACAAATATAGAGAAAATATCAGTTAGAGAGGACCAGACAAGCTTTCAAATGCTTAAAATAATATCAGTGGTACTGTATTGCTTTGTTTAAAATATCTGCAAAACGGTATGTAAAAATGAAAGATGCCATCTGATGATCAAACAGAGATCTGCAGCTTACGGAAAGTCAACTTAGCAGACAGAACAGAATCTGCGGCTTCCTGCTTTGCAGTGACACACTGTCCGAACATGATCGTGATTAAATTCTATTATCAAGACAGTAAACAAAGTCAGAGCCAGTATTATTGTCAATTTCTCCACATGAACTACACATACAGGGGAATTGGGAAGACGATTCAAAAGCATTTTGGTCAGTTTATCTATCATTAAAATGTACTTCTCCAGATTCTTTTTACTGAAAATAGCTAGTCTTGCGAGCTGGCTAGCGGTAGCTTGGTGAAATCTCATCATAGCTGGATATAAAAGCCTTTATGTTAGACTGTGGGCAGGATAGATAGCAGATTAGCTTTGCCAGTGCAAAAGTCTGCAGCCGGTAATGAAGTTATGAACATTTCATTCAAAACAGCATAAAATATAAACGGAAATGGCAGTCTGAGCGGGGTTGCCTCCTCAATGAGTGGTCACTTGTAGAGTGATTCCAAATTTTTCTTACGGAAACTGATGATAATTCTCCATACAGGGACGACTGTCATGAGAATGGAGAAATCTCCAAAAAGAAAAGAAAACCAAAGCGTCAAATGTGCTGCAGAGCAATCCAACACCGGTGAGGGGAGTGTGTTAGGATCGGTGATGGGAAAGGGAGTAGGAACCAATCACAGCACGGGGGGGGGACATATGAGTCAGAGTTAGACACCTCAGAAGGCTGAACCCCACGTAAGTATGGACATGGCGTCTGCGCAGCAGAACAGAGAAATGAATCATGAGAAACCAAGGGCATGTAGATGCTTCCCGGCAACCAGTCAATCAACCTGCGACCTGGAGCTCAGACTGCACAGATGCGAGTTTTATTACATCTCCCTCTGTCTGGGTGTTTTCATCTATGGCGCTGCTGTCTAGAAAACGTGAAAAAAAATCCCAACCCACTATAAAGTGCCTAATCCTATAGACAGCACACACTGTGTGGTGTTCACGATGCTAAAAGTCAAGTGAAAAAGCTGATTGATTTTCTTCGATCTGCTCGAGTCACATGATGGTGTATGTTCAAAATTAAAATTACTATCAAAGTTTGAAGCAAACAACAGATTTGAATTGAAATGGGACGAATTCAGCTTGATAGAGCCCTTTAGCTCAACTATGTGGTAATAATCATGTTTTCCCGCTATAGTGTGTGAGAAATTTAGTGTTTGTTTTGCTACTTGTGATTGGGCGTTGAATCGTCTTGGCAGTTTTTCTATTTCCAGTTAGCCGGGGGCGCGAGTAAGGCAGGGCAACCAGGTTTGCGGTGTGCGGGTGAGACCAGGAGAAGAACGAGAGCTGCACCTGGAGGACTTTCTGGACTGAAAAAGTTCAGGTTCCGCTTGACGTAAAGTGCCGAGCGGTCAAACACTGTAGCTGCTACAGTGACTGGACTGCGGCACGCCAGAGAGAGAGAAAAAAAAAAAAAAAATGACGACGCCAAAAAAAGGACTTTGCCGTCGTGTTAGTTAGCTGGCTAAGCTAACTGGATCGCTAACCGGGGACGACAATCCGCGGCAGCCCAGATAGCGCTCCAGGTGACCAGGAAAAGCCTGGTAGCTCCTCTGGCCACGAGGGAAACGGCGACCAGCCCTTCCCTCCTGCCGCCTCAGCCGACTGCTCACGGTTAATCAAATCTTTGCACTTAAGGCCTTAAAACACCTTATAGCCTTGACTTTGACACTTTATAGTTTTGTTTGTATTTCTTATCCCCCCCCCTTTTTTTTTTTACTGTTTAAACAATTTCCTACTATTATTTGTTATTGTTATGTTTTACTTGAAACTCTGGCACAACTATTTCCTTCCTTCGGGATAAATAAAGTTGTTCTTATTCTTATTCTTATACTGTTAGGAGCTGGAATAAAGAACGCTGACATTGATTCTTCTCCAAGCGTGACTACTTCGCTTCATTTTGCTGACGGATTCTGCTCAAAGAGGGAGAATTAGCCTCTTATTTTTCCTCCTGCCGACCGAAGTAAAGGGCCTGTACGTTTTTTTGGCTCCCACGTTCTTCAGCGTCGATCAGGCCTGCAACTGGGGGTTTATTTTTCTTTGATTTTTCCTATACGAGCACCAGCTGGTGTGTAGGTACGGGCCCACAATTTAAAGTGTTATACAAAGGGTCATGATTTCATTTTTATTTTCCTCAGACGCATTCTCATTTCTGTTAAAAGTTATTTTTGTGAAGTGCTTCGGCGATTTGTTTGCTATAAGTGGTATTTTTTGCGATCTTTGAAGAAAGGGTAAATACATTTTACCACGGAACGGGGAATAATTCTCGACCCAGGGCGCTGACCTCATAACAGGGTTAGAGAAGCGCTACAAGTGTTTTTTCATTTTAAGACGCTGAGGTGGGTGAACTGGGACGGTCGCTGGCGACTCTCAGCGGGGCTCACCTCCTCCCTCGCCGAGATGGTGGAGGCTGGCGTGTTGGGCATTGAGCCGGGCGAAGTGGTGGTGCCCATCCCGGAGCTCGGCGAATCTCCGTCACCGGCCACATCGTGGATTTCCTTGGCAAGGATGGCCAGATCTTTGGCCAAGTCCTGACTGAGCCTGTCATGGTAACAGAAAGCCAGGATGAGGCAAACGGGACTGTTTTCTTTATGAATTTAAAGGAAGAATCTAGAATATCACTGATGTGTTACTTGGCGATCTCGGCGCTATGCGTGGACCAGTTCTGGTAGGGGTCTCCCTCATTCTGGTCCTCATCTTCTGTATCCAGGGAGGCGGATTTGGAGCGGGTGGCGGCTGTCTTGTGGCCATGGGCTGTGTGAGCGGAGCTGGGGGGATGGGAGGAGCGCTTGGTTTTGGCGCTACTTTTGTACTCCTCGTCAGACGAAGAGGAAAAGTCTGAGCCCTTCTGCCTGCGATGTGTACCTGCAAATGTTATAATCAAAATGAGGTTATCCTGAGTATGAGTACACGTTACTTAAAAGTGATGGACAACCTATGTTAACCTCAATCAACCTTTTATTGCTTTGATCACTTCTCATAAGTTATAGCCAGACTTAACATAAAGATGTCAAAAATTGATAGATAATCTACTCCAGCCCAGTGTTTCCCAATCTTTTTTGAGCCACGGCACATATTTTACATTAGAAAAATCACACGGCACACCACCGAATAAATAGGTCAAAAACATTTTTAACGAATGAGAATGAAACCGTAGTCACAAATTTACTTAGTGTGAAATCTAATATATCTAATATCTGTAGATTCGTCAAGTTGCAATGCAAATTTTCCACCGATGTGCAACTTTTCCAGAAAACTTTTTACGATGTCTGAAGACATGTCATCAATATGTCTGGAAATGGTATTATTTGAGAGAACTCTGGCTATTTCTTTATCAACGCCAGAGCCGAGCATTTCTTCTACAATGATTTTGCCGGCAGGTAGTATTAATGTTTTGCTACGGTGTGTGGCTGTTTGGATTTAGAGATGAGTTCAGCAACTTTGTAGCAAGCTTTCACTGCTTTCTCACTCGTCTTGGTAGTTTTCAACATTGCTGCCTGTTTGTTTACGCAGATGCGAGTACTTTTTATTTTAAAAATGTGTCACGCAAAGCGTCACTAATCACTCTGATACACAGATGCACAGGTTGATTCACTACCCGTTGCCATGGAATGGGCACGCTGCCCACATAGACATAGGAAGACACATTATTTGCGTTAAATAAATAATTTTCGGACCAATCGGGTGAAAGTGGGCATTTTTCCACGGCACACCTGATGATCTCTCACGGCACACTAATATGCCGCGGCACAGTGGTTGGGAAACGCTGCTCTAGCCAATCTGATCCGAGCCACAGCTCTGTGATAGAACTGGGTACGTTGTGGGAAACGGGACCCCCGACCACTGACTGCAGCGCCATATCGAACGGTTTATCCCTTGGCGACTTCGACTCCAATTTAATCTAAAAGGATCAGGTGCACCAACAGCCACGATGGTCTTAATATAGTTGTTGTAAGACCAGTGCTGCAGTTTGGCCTCTGAGGAAAATTTGCATCAACTTTCAACACTTTAACTGTTTCAAAGGTTTCTTCATGGTATCATGATCAAAGCTACTTCCATAAAACAAGTGCTACAAAAGTTGTGTTTTTTTTGTTGGTGAATGAAAATATCTTAGGAAGATGGCATCTGGTTTTGGGACTTTTAATGGTGCAAAGCCAAATGCTTTTAGAGTGAAATTTATCCTCTCGATCTCAATCTTTTCCTTTTGATTGTTGATAACGGCAACATAAAGACACACAAGTACTTCCTTGTGAACGAGTATAAGGTAAATACTCATTTCGTTGCTTGGTCGAGTGGGAAATAGGAGAACCTGAGAACTCACCAGCGCTGGAGTACTTGGCGCCACTTGACCGGGTCCGGGTCAGAGGCGTCTTCCCCGGGGCTCCGCCGCCTTTGCTGGCAGCTTGTCGGGCGTCGCCGACCGACGTCTTCCTGGCAGAGACGACCGTCTCGGAGGTCCGGTTGGAGAAGCCGGACCTGCTGGTCGAGGACGTCTCGTTGTCGCTGGGAGCCGTGAAGGAGCCGGTCCTCTTCCTCGGCATGGCCAGGATGTCGAGTCTGGAGAGTTTCTTCACCTCAGGGGAAACTTTAGGCGGGGCAGTGATGTTGTCGGAGTTTTGGGAAGCCCGGTCCGTCTCGGTGCCTTCGTTGTCGGACGCTTCCCCGAGGCGCGCGCGACGCAGCATGGACGCACGTGTCGGCCGCGGCGCCGACAGGCTGTTCGACCTCGTCAGAACCTGCTGGGCAGCTGTTTTGGACGTCTTTCCGTTATCGTCTTTGTGAAGAGGGGCGCTCAGTTTTTTACTGCGACTAGACAGGCGGGAAATTTCCTGATCGGATGACGTCGTTTCGGTCCAGTGTTGGCCGGGACCTTGCTGGCCCTCGGAAAGCTCCCCGGAGCCCCGGTTCCCGGCGCTGCGACGCATCTGAAAGCGCTTCGCCGCCTCGGCTTTGCTCGACGAGTCGCCGGTCGTCTGGTTTCGACGCTTTTCGGAAAGCCGCTCGCGGGCGGTGAGCTGGCGGCCCTTTTCCTGGACTGACGACGAGGTCTTCTCTTTCTGGAGACCACTGACGGCTCGCTTTTTGGAGGCGGAGCTGACCGGGGCATTTTTGCTGCTGACCTGGCTGACCGTGCTCGCTGTGTCCACGTCGGACTCTCCGGAAAGGGAATCGTCCATATGGCTGGAGGAGCCTCCTTTCTTTGAGCTCCGCCCGGAGCCTGACGACGGGAACTTGGTGTCCAGGGAGGACAAAGTTCCCTCGGGCTCCTGAAGGAAGGGCTCCGCGTCTTGGAACTCCTCCCTCCTCTGTTCCATATCTCGGATGGACGGGTGGCTGGAGATGTGTGGGAGCTTCTTCATCTGGACGTTGTCGCTGGGTCTGTCTTTGGTGAAACTCTCCTGCCGGACGAAGGACGATATACCGCTGTCTTTTGTGGGGACCGAATCCTTGTCATGCGTTTGGAGGTTCGGAGCTGAGCTGTTGGGTTTGACGCCGGTCCTCTTGGGTTCGTGGCCACTAAGGTGTCGGATAAGGACGGTGGTAGGGGGGGGTTTCGGCGGGTGTTCTCGTGTCCTCTCAGACTGCACTGGGCTTCTGGCCTGGTCGGGTTTGCTCGGACCGTCTTCGGATCCGATGTAAAAAGAGGTGGCTTTGGTGGATGGGGACAATCTCTCTTGACCCTTGAACTGAGGAGCGGCGCCTCCGGAAGGACTCGCCCCGGTTCTCGCCTGGGTCTTTTTTATTTGCTCCACGACGGGCGTGTCATCTGAGCGGCTGGCGTCACTCAGGCTGTCTGGATCCACGTCGTCCTGAACAGATAGGTGCTGAGCGGAATCCTGCGGACACAAGGGGCCGCACACCCTGTCCAGATGCTCTTGGCCTTGGAGAGACTCGTGTCTGATGCGGATGCTCGGGAGGCCGACGTCCAGCCTCTCGGGCGGCACCTGTGGGAGTAGCCTCCTCGTCCTGGAGCTGTGGCTGGACTCAGACTCGGAGTTGTCATAGCTGCAACCTCCCATTGAGCGGCTCAGGCTGTGCAAATCTACAAAGATAGTTTAGATTAAATGCGTCTTTCACTTTTACTGTATTAACAAAAAAACACATTCCAAGACTGTAGTACTGCATCTTTCCATACGATCACTCGGGACCTTTCTTTATATTGTGGACAAGTGGGAATGGGTTGGGTTCGGTTAGGCCTCACCATAATCTAGCCCCCGGACTTAATCTGTGTAAACACGACTGTTAAAACAGTAAATTCAATTCGTTGATCGATACGATGTCTCATCTTATTGCTAATGTGAAAATCACAGTGGCCATCATATAGGGTGGAAAAAAAAAAAGCTTGGTAAAATTCAGTCAGGCACCTTCTAGAAACTCCCCCTGGGGCGGAGTGGAACCCGGATCAGCATAGCTGTCTGCCAGGCTGGCCCAGCGGGAAACCCACTTGGGCCCCTCCGGACCTGCCGCCGGGCCGGTTGGAACCTAAAAACAGAGAACAGACAAATAAATTAAAGCAAACGCTTCGGAGAAGAGGGGAGGGGGGGGGTTAAAGGCACAGGAAGATTGACCGGAGGGCGTCGACTGCATGCACAGGGACACTCTTTGCCGAGCGGCCGTATTCGGCCTTGTGTTTACCTGTATGGGGCTTGTTTGGGGGACGCCGAGGGCAGCCGGGGTTAAGCCATGCAGCGGGTCCACAGCACTACCATCACTAGGCAGGTTAGTTTGCTCATCCTTGCCATCATTTATGACGGGCCTATACACTCCTGTGTTCACACCACTGTACTCGGGAGAGTCGAGGACACCAAACACCTGTGAGAGCACAGGGCATGCATGGAGGGGGCGGGGAGTGGGGGGGCACAACAGGGAGGTCTCATTCATGCATTCCTAGAAGACAGCTAGAGGGGTACAGGAGGGTCTACAGCGGGTCCTCTGGATACTTCATTTCTACATAATTACATTTGATCGGGTCGGTTTGATAAAATTCTATCGTCAACCGCCGTCCTACACGGACAGGCGTTTTTTGTTTGTTGTCAGAATTAGAAGAATATCGAATACACCCGAGCAATCGGGTAAGAGATCGCCCGGGAAGATTTTGATGGAGCGCAGCTCGCCGCCGGTGTTGCCGTCGACTCTGGAGTCCAAACAAGAACGCAGACACGGGATCCTGCGAGGGAGCCGTCTGTTAACCGGTCGCTAAGTGAAACGGCGGTGTGCTGGTCACCTGATCAATCATGTTGCGGGCCTCCTCCACTTCTTTGTCCTGAGACTCCGTCTCAATGGTGTAAGTCCCGGCGTCGCTGAGGCTGTCGTCCTCCTCGTTCCTGGCGATTCTCGGAGAACCCTTCTGGTCTCCATGCATACCCAGGGACAGTGTCGGGGTAACGGGGGCTCCGGAGGAGTGGAGTGGAGAGGTGGTCTGGCTGGGCAGCTTGGGGGGGACGGATGGCTTCAAAATCGGGGAGGAGGGGTAGGACGCTGCGGAGGGAGTTGGAGGTCCTTGCGGCGAGGGAATTCTTGCATTGGGGGGAGTCACCATTACTGGCGGCGCTGACATGGGTGGAGGGGACATCTTGTCCCGCGGCGGGGGGGAATCCGGTTGGCCGGCATCCTTCAGGAATTCGGCCGCAAACTCCTGAGCCAGCTTGGACTTCTTCCCAACGCTTCCGAACGGCCTGATGATGATCCCCGAGGAGGAGCGTGAGGAGGATGCGGAGGAGGCCACCTCTCCCTCGGTTTTTTCTCTCTTCAGGGAGCTCGACCTCTGGGGGCCCCCGTGGCCCTTCAGAGGGACCGTCACTTGCTGGGTGGGGGGAATGTGGCCGTGCACCGACGCCGGCCTTTCGCCACCTTTTCGTCTCTCCAGCTTGGCTTTGAGGGCGGAGTAGGAGTCGGCGTGGGCAGGGTTGTGCGTGAAGGACTGCGAGCGCTTCTTGCGAGGGTGGTCGTCGAAGAACTCGATGATGAAGGCCTGCTGGGTCAGGTGCTCCGGGTTTGGGGCCTGCTTAGCCGTGTCCGCGGTTGGGGACTCTGTCTTGGGGGGGCTCTGGGACAGGGGCCTCTCGGGGGCCACGATGGAGGCAGGGGCCATTCTGGGTGGCGAGTACTGCAGCGGCTGGTGGAGGGTCGGCACTGGGGCCGGCACCGCCGCCTGCACGGACCCGAGGGTCCTCTCAGACTCGACGGACTGTTGAGACCGAACGGAGTGGGTGGATTTACTCGTCCTTGCCTTCAGCACCGGGTCCTCAGAGTCACTCTGGGTTCCATCCTCGTGATGGTGACCTGGAAACGAGGACATAAACACAACATTTTACGGGTTACTGCAAAGTTCTACCGCGTCGGTTGATGTCCTGAAGATACAGAAAGTAGTTGGGCTCCTAAAAAGCCGCTCTGCCAATTTCCTCTCGTTTCCTCGTATCCACATGATTGAAATCATGTGACTTTTTACAAATGTTTTCCACGTGAATAATGACAGACTTGAGGGTTTGGAACTGGGGTGCCCAAAATGTCGATCGAGGGTAGATCACATACCAATCAAAGTCTGTCATCAATCCTCCCGATGACACTTGCCAGTTGACTGAATTACGGGGTGGCCAATCTGAGATCTTTTCTTCCTGACACACAAGTCACAACGCATGTGCAGTCAACTGCACAAAAGCTACTGCAATTTAGCAAGTTAGCCTTTCAAACCATTGCTTTTAAAGAAAAAGGGTAAAACGTTAGCGTGGGAGCCGAATCAAGCAAGAAACTAAAAAACATACTACTTCCATGCGTAAAGGGAGGAAGCCTTTTTTTCCCACAATGTCAGATTACCAGTAAATTTGCATGACCTACCTTCTGAAGAGGGGAGATAAAGAGTATTGACCCAAAATGCAGTCTGTTGTATATATTGTGTTAAGTAAATTAGCTCACAAGTTTAAAAAAGTGTGGGGCCCTCCTGGTTTTCCAACATATAGGAAAGATCTGAGTCGCTAAAATTCTGAACGGCCGACGTTCACAGATGTCTGACCTTTCAGGGTCTTGATGTTCATGGCGAGGTCGCTCTTTGTGCTGTAAACGTCGTCGCAGACGGGGCGCCTCCTCATCATGCTGACGTCACTGTGGACCAGCCAATCCACCACTTTGCTCTCAGCCGACATCACCTCGGCGGGCGCGGCGGCGGCGGCGGCGGCGGCGGTCACCCTGGCATGGGGCTGCTTCCTCTGACGGGTGGAGAATTTGGTCACGTGATCTTTGATCTTAATCTTGCCCGGCATGCAGTCGTCAAACTCGATGGTGAAGGAGGCATGGCTCTGGACCACCGGCGGCGTCTGGGTGGTTGGTGAAGGCGGGGCAGGGGGCGCGTCCGTGTCCTTGGTCGGGATCTCGTGCAGCTCGGTGCTGGAGCACTTCGGGGGCTGGAAGTCCTTGGTGGGGATCTCGAAGTAGCTGGGCTCACGGTGGTATGAAGGGAAGACGGTCTTTGGTTGAGAATCTGACGGGGAATCGGAAAATAAAAGTCAGGATCCAAAGACCAAACACCTTCACAGAGTCAAAGAGCTTGGTTTGTAGATGAGATGATAAACATGAAGACTCAGAATACCCAAGAGAAAATATGATAAAAAGACATCGCGACCAAGCATTTGGAAAAACAGACGATGGCGCAGTTAGCTTGAGAGAAACCATCGAAAGGGAAAGAGAACAAGAAGCCAACAAGGCATCGGTAGAACCAGGGAGGAGAATTCTCAATCCGCATGCCGACATGTATTCAGCGGCCACATTCAGACCGCCGCCATCTATCGCGCTGCTGTTTTTTTGGGTCTCTTTCTGCTTTCTGAAACGGAAATCAGAAAGAAACTCTGCCCTCTGGTGGATACATTGCTTAAGAACAACACAACATGGGCATAATGTGGCCAGTGGTATTTGGCCGCCTTTGAAATGGACCTGCCTGTTAACATATGGAAACTGTTGGGTCAGACATCTTCAACAAACTTGCTCTAGAAAATATTTGTTTACCTTGTTGCGGGTCGTCACCGCTGCGATCTTTGCTCCCGTAATCCTCCTCTCCCCACCAGGACGGCTGGCCGTACAGGGGAGTGGGTCGGCATGCTGGGACATCTGTCAACAGAACGCAGGCAAAGAGATGGATCGGTGGATGTCGCGTATCTGGATTATTTCCTTTTTTTTTTTGCGTCGTGGACGCAGAGCAGCAGCAACGCATCCTTCATTTGACCGGCAGGTGCAGGAATCATTAAAAATCCTAACACTGGACACTCAGGGTGAGTCAGCGTTTTTTGTTTTTTTTTGAAGATGGAGGCAGCAGAGAGGACGGGTACAGGTTTGAATTTAGTTTTGATTAAATGCTGAGGAGGGAATACACAGGAAATCAGAAAAAACAATAAGAAACAAGCCATGGGTGTGACCTTTGCAAATACAGCTTGTTAATCTAATTCTTGTTTTCTTTTGGACACTTTAAATGCTCAGGTTTTTTTTTGTGGCTGATCTACTTGTGGCCTTCTACCCCCAAACAAAGACTTCAGTGATGTGACTGAATTCAAAAAGTACAGTTGATTTAACAGGGAAAAAAAAGAAATCGGGTCGTGCATAGGTTAGCAATAAGATCCCTGGTTTGATTCCGACTGCGGGCCTTAAAGTGTAGAATTTGTACGTTTGTGGGTTTCCCTTGGGTACTCTGGTTTCCCCCAAAAGTCCAAAAACATGCAGTAGGTTCATTGCAGACCCCAAATTGCTTAGACGTATGAATGAGAGAGTGAATGGTCGTATGTCTCTATATGCCGCCCTGCTGTCAACGAAGCAACTGGCCCCTCGCCCAGCGATAGCAGGGATGGCCCCTGCCATAGTCCCCTCTAGGCTGAAAAGATCATGAATGAATGAAAAAAAGAAAATTCCCAATGACACGCCAGTTGGCATATTTGTCAGTGGCCTATATGACACCCTAAAATAGTCCCACTCCCCTGCTTTACGTACCCTGGGTTATGGTCTTGGCACTCTGGGTTTTATCGGGTCTCGCTTGGTCTTCGGGCTCCGCTCGCTTCCCCTCCGAAGCCTTCAAGCTCATCTGCAGCTGGCTGGTGTACTTTTCGTGCTGAGGTGAAGAGGAAACAGGAGACGCCCCTGAGCTGTCAGCTTTAGCATCTCCGGAAAGACATTGCACAAGAGTCTACTGATGCGCCGCCATCTTGGTCCCGTGGTGCTGATTCTGCGAGCTGTCTATTTCAATAGGGCTTGCCAATATCTGACCAAACTGTAAATGGATTACTTTTTAGAGTGATACGTATTGGAATCGATGAGGATTTCAAACTCTGATTTTGTATTTATCGTCACAGTTTGCGTTTTGTTTTTGGCCAAAGGAGGCAGTCGATCTTTGTGCTTCAGGTCGAGACATTTTTTTCTCATGTCGGCTGCTTAAAAAAAAAACACTGGAAAAAGACAGGAATGTCTTTGGATCACAGAGATGAAGTCCAGACTCACCTTCAGTGCCTCCTCTGGCACTTTGTGCTGACTCTTCTCCAGCACATAGACGTGGGAATGTGCAGGGAAGGTTAAAAAAAACAACAGTAACTCACTCTAATGTAAAGCCGCATGGACACTGAAGTTGAAAGTGTGTGTGTGTGTGTGTGTGTGTGGGCGTGCTTGATCTCAGACTGAAGGATATCATATCCGAAGCGGATGATGTCAGATAGTTTGAGGGTGATGTAGGTCTGATCAGGGATCCTCAGGTCGTTCACAAAGGTCTAGGGGGGAAATAGAAAAAAAGTAGAAAAACAGACGTTTACTGCGAGTGTTTGCAAACAAATCCAACTCTCATGTTCTGGTGTTTACTGCTAATGTCGGCCATCTGTCATTCACTCGTTCATTATCTGTACAGCTTATCCTGCACTTGCGAGGGTGGGGGTTGGGGGTCGCCAGTCAATCCCAAGGCCACATATAGTGACATGCAACCATTCCCGTGTCTGGGAAATTTAGAATCTTCAATAAACCTCCAGTTTTTGGCAGGAAACCAGAAAACATGGAGGACACCCATGCAGACACGGGGAAACCTTGCTAACCCCACACGGAAAAGCGTCCCATCGGAATCAAACTAGGTACCTTCCATCTGCCACTTTATTAATCCCTTGCGTGAAATTGTTTATTGCATTTAATCCATCATGGCTGAACCATGGCCAGTGAGTAGCTGTTAGGGATTCAAACCATGGACCTTTTGTTCCAAGAAAACCGCTCATACCGATCCAGTCACGCAGCTGGGATTGACTAAAAAAAAAAAAAAAAAAAATGGAAAAAACCATTCCTCCCGCGGTTATGTTCTTTCGTCTTTCGTAGTTTGCTTATTGTTTAAATTGTGTTATTGGCTATGCATGTTGGGTGTTTTACAACTCTTGTCCTCGACCACTTGTGGTGTATTATCAGCAGGTGATTATTTTTGTCGTTTTCTACTCGCATCGTTTTCTCTCCCACTGTTTTGTTGTTTGCAAGCTGTTGTGTATCCGTGGCAACGGCCCGGTATTCTCACCCCGTTCAGGCTGCCCAGGTCTTTGACCAGGTGTTCATCTGTGGTTGGGTTGTAGTTGATGACGGCGTGCTGTTTGTCCACACTCCGAGACTGCGACGGCAACAGTTGGACAGGTAAACAGAGAGAGCGGCGCTTTTTAGAGGGGGGGTACGGAACGATCACCTGACCAGGTCACCTGACCAGGTCACATGACCGGCGTCTCACCTGCAGCATCAGCTCACAGTCTTCTCGGCCCACGAAGATCATCTCTTTGGGGAGGCGGTGCCGAGTGCCGGAGCTGCTCACCAGGAACCATGACGTCACACTCATCTTCACAATACCGCTTGGAAACCCCAGCGCATCCTGGGACAAGAAGGCCGAGACAGAGGGGAGGCACAGAACGGTTATTTGTCTTAAAAAAAAAGTCTGACTGAGCGTCAAAACTATGTGTTTATGAGAATCTTCCAGTGTGATTGTGACATCAGCGGACAATAGGAGAGCGTGGCAGCTCCTCCACAAGGTTTCTGTTACTATGGCAACAAGAACGGCACAGAGATCATACGTCCTGTTCAAGATTTTGAATGCAGGACGTTTGGTGCAGCGTAACCAAAATATTACATTTTGCTTAAAAGGAAAATGTATTTCCTATCATTTTCAAAATAGATTTAATTTCTCATACTAATGCCATATGATTTTTATCTTTTTTTGTTTTTTTCTTCCCTGAGGTTTTCCTTGCTACTCCTCTTGGTGGCTTTTAAGAAAATAACTTATCCACGTTGATGTTATTTTTAAATTATGTTCATAATTTTCTTTTTAGTAGTATCAACGTAGTTTGTTTTTTAATTATGTCTTGTCATTTTCAAGTGATTTATACAAAGGCCAGGTTTTTTTCTTTAATTAAATTACTAATTTTCAGGTTACTTTTTCAAAAATGCTATTTTTTGATCCTCGTTAGCTGATTTTTAAATCATACCATTAAAAGCCTAGCCATAAACCAGACAATTAATGCACATTGATACCATCAATGAAAGAAGCTCTATTTCCTAAAATCAGAAAACAGGAGAATAGATAGGATCATTTTTAATTACAGATATTGTCACAGACAATTTTCTGATCTCTTTTTTTTTCAATGAATGGCAAGCCGGTCCACCGTTTTCCAGCTGCTGCCTCGCTGTGGGAGTTTTAGTTTTATATATTTAAGTTTATTTATCCTCCATCGAGTCCAGCCTTCATGATTAGAGACAGATGGACGCCAGAGTTGTTTAAATGTTCATATGAACCCCTCACTCTAAAGTTTTTAATGTTGCCAGCCCAACAAATTCCAAATGTTAACATCCACCAATTCTATATTTTTGACTGTATTTTATAATAAGTTATCCAAGCGTAGATAATCACAGACACCTTTCTGATGTCATACTGCAGCATCTGTTCATGCAAACATTAAAATGAATGGCAGAATAAAAACTAAACGCTGCTTATATATCACAGAAGTCAAAAAATCATTTATAATTAAACAAAGAGGGCTTGAAAGAATCAATGAGCATCATTTTTTTTTCATTACAACGTTTTAAAATAAACTCACTGTCTGAATAATTCAAGCTGATAGGAGACAGACGCGGATATCGATTGATATGATAAGGATTATTGATTATGATATATGATCAGTGGTGATCAGGCCTGTTCGACCTGACAGGAAGTGATCTTAATGCTGGTCACGTGACCTCGGGCGTCATTTTCTGCCACTCACCTGAAATGAGCCACACCCGGGATGACACACACACACACACACACACACACACACACACACGTTTTGAGCGGCTCATCAGTCGCATCCACCCGGGCCTCGGAGGTCCACCTGCGGCCGCAGGCCGGAGCGGCTTCCGCCGTTCAGCCCCGAAGCCGTATTGTGATTATCGCCGGCGGGAAAGGCGGACGGACGGACGAACGGACGGGCAACCGGACGGGTTCGTTACCGGACAGGTGGAAAAACGGACGGAGAACCGGAAGGACGGCCGGCCGCCCCTCATCCCCCTCACAGCCCCCCGCCCCTCCTCCACGCCCTGTCCGCCTCCGCCAGCTCCTACCTCCGCTCCAGATGCTGCCGCCGCTGCTCTCCGCCGTTTAAAACCAGGAGTGACGCGCTGCGGGGCGGACAAAGCATGAGAGGCGTCGCCGGGGAGAAGCGGAGCCGGTACCGGGGGTCTGGGGGACGGGAGCCGGAGGAGCGGGTCGCCTCGGGCTGCGCGGTTGACGGTCGCCGATGCTGCTGTTATGGCATCCCTGTCTCCTCCTGACGCACCAGCTGCCACCCGCTGCGTCAAGACGTCAGCTACGACACCGGAAGTGCAACTGTCATGCCTTCAAAATAAAAGCATGCGGCGTTAAAGTAACTAGTCCTCACAAATACCTTCAGGATTAGTTTTTCCGACGTTCCTATAGAATTAAGGGATTCGGATTTTTATTTTGCAAAAATTTCATTTTAATGCTCCTGAAATAAATGTTCTGGCGGATATCAGATTTTGCAACATGTAGGTCCATCCCTTTGTAATTGAGAGCAATTTTACGTTTAATAGTTACTTACACAGTTCCACATACATTCAAAAAATTGTATGCGCAAGGAAGTGCAGGTCTCCCATGATGCCTTGTGTTTGTTACAATAACAACAAAAATGCATGACAGTTTAGATGCCTTACCCAGCATTCAAATACACCGTACATACATATACACAAAAGAAACAAAATAAAAATGTTAATGTAACAAAAAGAAAAACAAAACGATTATTTACAATTGTGCTCACCTGTTTTTTAATTCATCTAGAACAGGGGTGGGCAAATGTTTTGGCTCAGGGGCCGCATTGACTTTTAAAATTTGACAGACGGGCTGGGTCAGCACAAGATACAATACATATAAAACCATTTAAAAAACGCATTCGTACACATCAGACTCGTCCGACATTTGTTTTGAACATACAACAAGCTTGGTTTTGACGTTTGCTTGCATTTCATGCACAAACCAGTTTTTCCGTTGTAGCTTCATGTCCAGCTCATTCATGTGTGTCGGTATGTCCACAGTAAAGGCTAAATCCCAAAGCCAATCTGTGTCATTCAGCTCTGGAAAATTCTAAAGAAGCTCCCAAAATGAAATAATGTTCCGTTTGAGCTCCCACATTCATCGATCCAATCATTCACGTCAAATATGAATTCTGTACCAACCTTTGGCGGGCCGGATTAAAAGGACCAACGGGCCGGATGTGGCCCGCGGGCCGTAGTTTGCCCGCCCCTGATCTAGAATGTCACCTCTGGCGGCGAAGGAGGCCGAGCTGGTGCGTGAGGCTGAGAGATACCTACCTGATATAGTCGGACTCTCCTCGACACACAGCTTGGGGTCTGGAGCCAGGCCTCTCGAGAGGGGCTGGACCCTTTTTTTTTTTTTTTTTTAATTTGGAGTCGCCCCCGAGCAGGTGTGGGCATATTAATTGCCCCCGTCTTGGCCCCTGCACCTTGGGGTTCAACGTAGTGAGCGAGAGGGTAGCCTCCCTCCGCCTTCAGGAGGGGGGACGGGTTCTGACTGTTTGTGGCTCTGCAACCAACAGCAGTTAGGTTTACCCACCCTTCTTTGGGTCCCTAGAGGGGCTGCTAGAGCGCGCTCCTACTGGGGACTCCTTCGTTCTACTGGAAGACTTCAACGCTCATGTGGGCAACGACAGTCCGACTTGGAAGGTGTGATCGGGAAGAACGGCCCCCTTGATCCGAGCCCGAGCGGTATTCTGTTATTGGATTCCTGTGCTCATTATGGATTGTCCAAAACAAACACCATGTTCAAGCATAAAGGTGTCCGTATGTGAACTTGGTACCAACACACCTCAGGCCACACTTCTTTGATTGACCTTGTGGTCGTATCATTGGACTCGGTCACATGTTCAGGACACTCGGCTGAAGAGAGGGGCGGCGCTGTCAACTGATCACCACCTGGTTGGGTGTTGGCTCCGATGGTGGGGGAGGATGCCGGTCAGACCTGGCAGACCCAAAAGTAACGTGAGGGTCTGCTGGGAACGTCTGGCAGAGTCTCCTATCAGAGGGAGTTTCAACTCCCACCTTCGGCAGAACGACAACCACGTCCCGAGGGAACCCGGGGATATTGAGTCCGAATGGGTCACGTTTAGTGCTTCCATTGTCGAGACGGTGAACCGAAACTGTGGCCGTAAGGCGGTCGGCGCCTGTTGGAGCAGCAACCTGCAAACCCACTGGTGGAACTCACCGGTGAGGGATGCCATCAGGAGGGAGAAACAGGGCTCCGTTAACACTGTGTACAGTGGGAATGGGGAATCGGTGCCAGGAATACTTCCGAGACCTCCTCAACCCGGCTGAAACGCCTTCCAATGAGGAAGCAGAGACGGGGGGACTCTGGAGCGGACACAGCTTTTTCCGGGGATGAAGTTGCTGAAATTGCAAAAAAGCTCACCAGTAGTGGGTCCCCAGGAGTGGATAAGGTCTGCCATGGTGTCCCCAAGGCTCTGGACACGCCTCGGCTGCATTGTGTGGATGTCGGGGACAGTGCTGCTGGACTGACAGACCGGGTTGGTGAGCCCCCTTTTTTTAAAAAGGGGGATCGGAGGGTGTACTCCAACTACACGGGGTTCACGCTCCTTAGCCTCCCTGGTATGGTCTGCTCTGCGGTGCTGGAGAAGAGGGTCTGCCGGGTTGTTGAACCTCAGACCCAGGAGGAGCAGTGTGTCTTTCGACCAGCTCTGTACCCTTGACAGGGTCCCGGAGGGGGCATGGGAGTGTGCCAAACCAGTCTACATGTGCTTTGTGGATCCTGGAGAAGGCATGAGAGTGTGTCCTGTGGGCAATCCTGTGGGGGGTGCTCCGGGAACATGAGGTACCAAACCCCGTCATGTTCGGTCCCTACATGATCGCGTTGGAGCTTGGTCCGCATTGCCGGTTGTAAGTCGGACCCGTTTCTGGTGAGAGTTGGACTCTGCCAGGGCTGCCCTTTGTCACGGATTCTGTTCGTAACTTTTATGGACAGAATTTCAAGGTGTGTGTCGAGGGGATCCGGTTCGGTGGCCGTAGGATCGAGTCTCTGCTTTTCGCAGATGATAGTGTTCTGTTGGCTTCATCGGGGTCTGTACCGGTCTGTGCAGACCAGACTCGGGGTTCCCCCAGAGGAGCTGGAACATGGGACGGCAGAGGGGGAGGTGCGGTTGCTGCCCCCGCGACCCGACTGCGGATAAGCCGGGGAAGATGGATGTTTTTTTAATCCATCCATTTTAATCCATCGGCTGGCACAAGTCCATTCCAGTCTTTCCGTGTTTGGCCAAAGAGTGCTTTGCAGCATTTGCAAATACGAAAAGCGCCTCCTTATCGTTATTTAATTTGGTTATTATTTGCCTGGACCCTGGCTCACGGTCATGTTACTTTGCTTACCTCTTTTGTGTATTTGCAGCATCAGCCAACCATCAAGTGTTGCACGATTATCAAATAAGCCAAAATATACTGCTCAAGAAAATAAAGGGAACACTTGAACAACACAATGTAACTCCAAGTCAATCACACTTCTGTGAAATCATAGTGTCCACTCAGGAAGCAACACAGATTCATTTTGACTTGTTTTAAGGACATGACATCAAAGTTGGATCGGCCTGGAGTTTGTTTTTACACTTTAATTTTGAGTGTGATTCCTAATCCAGACCTCCATGGGTTGATACAATTGATTTCCATCGATCATTTTTTTGTGATTTTGTTGTCAGCACATTCAACTGTGTAAAGAGCAAAGTATTTCATAAGAATATTTCATTTATTTCGATCTAGGATGTGTTTTTTAAGTGTTCCCTTTATTTTTTTTGAGCAGTGTATTACCACATCAATAACATTGTTACAACTATTTGGCGTGCGCGCCCATGTCTTTTCCCCGCGGGCTCTTATTGTGAAGGCGTTTGTATTTCCGGTCTGAGCGACGGCAGCTTGACGACCGTTCGTCCGCCTCAACCTGCTGCGGTTTGAACACATGAAACGCGGACGCTCCGCATCCGGATCAGCGGCGCTTCTCTGCGCGTCCCGTCTCACCCCGAGTCACGTGACCGGTGGCCATGATGACGTCACATCTGGTCAACGCTATTCGCCCTGGGATGCAGCGAGGTTAATGTTTATTGATTTTGTTATTCACTGGCGATTACCTTTCGATTACCTAGCTTAAAAGTGTTGGCAGCAGTTTATTTAACCAGTAAATAATTTTTACAAAGCGAAATCTGCCAGCATACAATTCTTCTCTTTTTAGTCTTTGATTTATTCTATCCAGCTAGTTGTGTCATCTGTCTATATTCTATTATGCTGATATTAAGCTTCCAGAGGAGGAACAGACCACATTAACTAAAATAAAAAATCACATATGGTGGAAGAAACAAGTGGAGGGCTGAAAGTGATTGATTTGGACTGCCTCAATCGGACATTGAAGGTGAACTGGTTGAAATCCTGGATCAAGCATCATCATCTTTCTTTTTGATATTGTATTCTTAACTACTTATTCAACAAAGTCGGTGGCCCAAATCTTCTGCTTACCTCTGACTTTGACTCAAATTTTCAGAGTGCCATCAACAAATATTATTGTACTGGAAAATGATATATGTACGCAATTTCCCACCACATGGTACAATAATATGGAACAATAGATATGTACTGCATCGCAACAAATCTCTATTTTATAAGGAATGGTTTGAGAAAGATATACGGTCAATAATTGACTTGATGGATGACAATGGCAGTCTATTAGACTATGAACAATTCTGAACTAAACACATCTTTAACCCTCCCATGTTAGAATTCATAAAGTTACGTGACACACTACCTCGACAATTTGTATTCCTAACCAAAAATATAATGACGCACCAAACCATCCAACCACAGTTACCCCCACTATCACTCCAGGGAAACTCAATTCTGGATAGAAAATGCAGCAACTCCTTTATTAGGAAATGTTTGACTGAAAACTTAGGGAAATTTAGGGATCTCTTAACTTGTCCTACTAAGAATCCTGAACCATGCTGCCACCAGAGGGCGCCAAAGAGTCCATAATAGAAAACCAGATATCAAACTGAAAATTATATTATCTGGTTTTGAGAACTGGTGATGAATTCATCAACACACACACACACACACACACACACACACACACACACACACACACACACACACACACACACACACACACACACACACACACACACACACACACACACACACACACACACACACACACACACACACACACACACACACACACACACACACACACAGTTGCTCCTGTAAGAGACATTTTAATGGAAATCGGAACAGAGATATTTCTGTACATCGGAAATACGCAAAAACATGAACAGGTGAATATACGCACACAATGAAACAGACACACACATATAACCACGATTATATCTTTTCACATCAGCTGAAATAAATAGGTGTTACAGTGGTTGACTGAGATCAGAACTGGTCAAACGAAGTCAGGGGTTCAAAGTCTGAATGAGCTGTTGAGCAAAGATTTAAAAAAAAAAAGTGGCTGGAGATTAAAAGAATCATTCAAACAAAGAAAATGTGACGTAAAAGCAAATAAATAATAAAACCTGTAAATTATAACCGAAGGTGCAAAACATGACATAAAAGGTGACAGTGTCAAATCATGACTTTTCTCTCAAAGTAAAATACATCTTTATTTGCATTGTAAAGCAAAAAACAAAAAAACAAATCAAAACCTTACTCAGGAAAGTTAACTACTTGACATTTAATTTGAATTTTTTTTGTCAAACTCACTGAAAATGAAAGAAAAGTGGCTTAATGTATACCGTATCTGAGTTTATACTTTTCATTTACAATCTGAATGAATGTACTGAGAGACTGAAACCAAACAATCTTTTAAAGAGAAATACTTTGAATCTAAATTCTGGCCTTTATCTAAAAATGTCTAACTGTTTTCTGGATTGGAAATGAGTAATAGCCATTAAAAAGCCATTTCAATTAGTTTGTATTGAGACTCGCTGTTGCTTGTTTTTTTTCCTCTAAATTATATTTCAAAATTGTTAGAAATCATTGATGTAATGCAAATAACGTAATGTCGATAAAAATATTTAAATTACAATTTTAAAATTAGAAGTTTCATTCAAATTCAGATCAAGTTTTAAAAAAAAAAACTTCTCACTTAGAAGTGTGTGGTTCTTTCTAAAAGTTCAAATTTTGTGACTTTGTCTGCATATTCAATTAAAAACATTTTAAAAACAATTCGGTTCTTGTTCACTGGTCCGACAGGAAATGATGACATTGTTCACGTCCCGCAGCTTTACAAATACTTACACAAAAATAATCTTCAATGAGGCAACTTGAAAGTGATTAAGTAAAGAAAGCATCTGCACGCACACACACGCACGCACACATACACACACAAACACACACACACACACGCACACACGCACACACGCACACACACACACTGTGCGTTTATGCAGCTGTGAAGTCTCGTTTTTAGAAAGGAGTGAATATTCTTTGGTAAAATATCATGAATAAATGAAGGGATTAAATTCACACCCTAGTGTCTGCTGCGCAGAGGATTCTGGAAAACTGTTCTGTTACTTCAGAATAAAAATCTCAGTGTAGGACCTTGAAAGAAAAAGCCTTATCTTGAACAAAAAGTGCTTTTAACAAACATAGTAATGTTGCACCATTTGTACTTGACAGTATACACTATTTACATTTTGGTAATTACTTGATCCCGACTGTCAATTTCTTCCCCATTTGATAAATTTAAAGAAATGTTTGACCTCGGGATCATCAAAACGTGGAAACAAACGGTTTATAATTCAACGTGTGGCAACGCCATCGCTGCAGAAATGCATTGCGATTTTAAGGGATGAGAATGCGATACATAGTTAGTGTCAAAGAAGAATCTTGTGTAGTGTTTTTTTTTTTTTTTTCTTTTAAAGTGGCTAAGAGCTGTGTTAGCACCTCCCAGTGGAGAGAGAGGAGTCGCCTTGTTCCCATTAGTCCAAATGAAAACATCTCCCTTTGGAGGTCTCAGTCAGTCTTTCAATCACAGTCAAGACTCCGAGACAAGAAGTTGTTAAATAAGTCTATCGTAACTAACAACCACTGATCGGTTGGACCGGTCACGGGACTCATCTCCATGTGACATGGAGTGGCTGCGATTTTTTTTTTTTGTTTGTATTTTTAAGTAGTCGGATCCATCGATTCGGATATCTAAACGTCCACTGCACTCACTCACCCGTTCTTCTGAGTTTACATAGAATCCTCTTTCTCGGAGCTGGCCGAGGACGCTCCCTGGATGCTGGGTCAATAAGGAGGGAGCAGCCGGAGCGTCCGTCTAGACGGCCGACACGCATGGAGCGACTCCTGGCTGCCCGGATTCGTCACCAACAAACCAATATCTGGTCGTCCAATTCCCGGAGGAGGTGGTGTAGAACATCGCTAACCAAATCAGCAACGGAGTGTTTTGTCTCCCTGTTAGGACTCTTGACTTCGACGATTAAAAATTGTAAAAAAAAAAAAAAAAAAAAGGTATCTTTCTTCTTTCCTCCGCACGAAGAATCAGAAAAAAAATAAAAGAACATTTCCACATATCGTTTTGATTGTCACGTTGAAAATGTGGTTTAGTCCATGACAGCCAACACTCAGGGATCACTGCAGACGCGATCGGCTGGTGAGTTCAGGCTGACCTCAGGTGGCGGGATTTGGTCAAACGGGCGTGCGTTTGCTTGAATAGTACAACTCAAACACAAAAAAACGGCTACAGTCCGACGGCGCAGTGCTGTCGTGTGGAATTTTTTTAAACTCTCCTCTCTCACTTTGATTGATACTTGAAATCGACTGGCATTGGAAAAGAAAATGGCAGTTCCAGAGATGCCTCGCGGTTGGATCCCGGCGCTCGGGTGAAAACGGATTCAGCTCAGACTCTGGAACTTTTCCCTCAGGTTCTTCACCATGCTCTGCTGCCCGCCGTTCCCGCCTGTTTTTTGACCTTCCGAGCCTTGATCGTCAGGCGGCGCCGCGTCGTCGACCTCAGGTGGCCTGGCGGGCTCGGCTTGACCTCTCGCCTCTTCCCTCTGCTTGTATTCCTCTGACTCCTGGTAGGCGCGGCAGCGGTCGATCACGGCCATGATGGAGATTTTCTCCCTGCTGGTTGGTGAGCGAATCTGGATGTAGCTCTCGTCATCGGGTGCTTCGGCCGCCTGCGTGGCCTTTGGTTCCACGTCCGGAACCCTTTCCAAGACTACGAGTTTGCGGTCGGGGTCGTTCAGCAGCGCCGCCTCCCCCGCTACGAAATAGCCGGTCTGAGAGTCGGCCTGGTCCTGGAGCTTCTTCATCTCGGTCATCTGCGCTCTGCTCAGCCGAGGGTCGAGAGAGTTCGCTCTTTGGAGCCTCCGGCGACGTTCCTCGTAGCCTCCATCCGGACCGCTGAGGGCCCTGCTTGATGGATCGTCTCTGGAAGCGGATTGGGTGAGAGCGAGCGTGGAGGAGCAGCTGGATCGCCTCCTCCGACCGCCTTCGGACATCTGCTCCGGGATGGATTGGCTTCGGCCGATCGGATGGTTCTCGGAGAGACCGTGCTCGGAGTATTTCGAACGCAATTCGCGCACGTCGGGCCAGTTGAAGCCTTCTACGGGGGTCGTCGGACTGAGGGGGCTGCAAGAGCGAGCGCGGCCGAGGGAGCCGCTGCCTGTGCCGGGGGGCCTGGAGGGTCGCGTCTCGTCGATGGGGCTCAGCGGAGGAGCGGCTCCGAGGGTGTGAGGCTCCAGAGACAGAGTCAGGTTGGGTTTACCTGCAAGAACACAGCGGATGGTTAAAGGCGCATCAAAAGAGCCTCCACCTTAAAGAAAAAAAAAAAAAGACAGCAACTCCTTTTGGTCGACAAAAGTGAATGCTAAGAATCTAAAAAACAGTTGTTGTCGCAAAGGCAACGCTCTTTGTTTGCGGAACCCTGCCTTTAAAAATAAAACCGACCATGCGACGTACAAAAACGAGTGATTACACTACAGCACAGACCGGTAAGGTGGATCGCATTTTATCACATAAAATAGCCTATCATCCACTTCCCGCTGCAGCGTTTAATACTCGACATCACGATCCGAACATCGTCCCGCCACCGCTGCCGATCGTTTGGACGCTTGTTTGAGGTCGTGCTTCCGGCAACTTCTGTCTGGACCAGGCAACCCTGGCAAATTCCAGGGATGACTCCCAAGAGGTCATCGGAATAAGATAATGTCCCGAAATGTATTGCGCCATACATGTTCATGCTGTTTTGCAATGTAAACAATACATCATTTGAATATAAACACTACTCTGTATGTTTATTGTGTAGATCATTTTGACTCGGTCGTTTTAAAAGTGTGGGCAACCCGACCTTATATGTCTGTGTATGCTCGTAATTTTGAACAAGCACCTGCTCCTAAAAAGCCAAGAAAAATCACGTCCTCCCTCAAATTCTGGAATAACTCCTTTGTAATCCCTTGTCTGACTGTGACTTGAATACCGCATTTGTTGTTTGCGATCCGGTTCAACAACGACTGAAAACCAACAAGACGAAGTAGTGGCTGACAAACTGCGCGGTAGGAAAATTCTTCCCAAAAACCTGAACACTGACTAGCAGTGTAAACCGGGATGTACCTGAACTGGTCTTCTCCTCCACCAGACTTGGCATGGTTTTCTTGGAAACTAGGCGTCCCTGACTTCGCTGTCTAACCACGGGTTTGGTGGTTTTGATCCGCTGGCTGTACTGACGGGCCAGGTGGAGGACCTTGGTCTCCGCCCTGTCGTCCTGCTGCTGCTGCTTCGGCTCTTCCCTGGGCTTCCCGCCACCTGCCTCCGCCTTCAGCTGGGTGACCCTCGGAGCTCGGAGGACGATTGTCTCTTCTCCGATCACTTTGACCGTCTGTTTTTGACTTCCCGTCTGATTTTCCCCGGCGGTTTTGTTCTTCGGGGGCGAGGGGTCGGACTCCTCTCTGATGGTGCTAAGGTCTCCGCTTTGGTCGTCCGAGCTTTCGATCGGGGTCTGCGCGGAGTTAGAAAGGCCGATATTGGTCAACTTGAAGTTTCTCGAAGACTCCAGACCCCGATCTGTTTCGCTGTTTTCCATTTGAGACCCGACGATCTGGTGTTCCATGTCTTGCCAGATCTTGATCATGTCGGACGAAGGCCTGAATTCCTCTGCTGGATTATTCTGCACGCTTTGGGATCTTTCTCTGAATCCTATATCGCCCGAATCTCTCCGGTCCAGCTTCAAAGAGTCCAAAGAATTACTGGTGACCATGTGACCCGGGGTATCGGAAGGTAAAACTGAAGAGGCGGCGGTAGAGGGGCTCATCTTTGGGATGCTGTTGAAGCGGCTAACGGAGCTCCTCACCAGCCCCGTGGGGATGTAGGTCAAGCTTTCCCTGCGCTGGAGGGTGAAAGCGGCGTCCTGGTTCCCAGCGTTCTCATAGTAGCTCCTGATTTTCCCGATGAGAATCTGGTCCTGCCGGGAAAGCGTGGAGTCCCTCCTTCTTTGGATGCCTCGGTCGGTGTCGAAGAGACTGTCATCTCGAGGGGACAGCTGGGTTAAGTCTGCTGTCCCGAAGGTTTCCGCTGAGTCGGTGGCGACGCTACCGAGCCACAAATTTCGGTCGACCGCCTCGGCGGTGAGGCTGAGGCTGCTGCTGGTCCTGCTGGGTAAACGTGGCGAAGGGCAGCCGAGGGAGCGGGCGTCGTCTTGGGCCGAGTTGCCCCGCTTGATGCTGTTGGTGAAGTGCTGAGCGATGGCGTCGGCTTTGTCCAGGACGGACGAGGGAAGGATTCTGCCGCCTCCTTCCTCCTTCTCGGCCACCTCTTTCTCGCCGTCCTCTTCCTCGGAGGATTCCCCGCTGCTAAGGGTTTTCGCATCAGAGTCGGGAGCGGCGGAGGAGTGTTCCTCCGTGTGCTCGCCGTCTCCCGCGGATTTCAGCGTCTCGAAGATGGAGATTCTGAGAGGTGAACGGGACAAACTGTCTGGATCGGAGGTGAGCTGCACCTCTTCGGACTCCAGAATTTGAAGCGGGTCTTCATCGGAGTGCTGGAGAGGATGACATTCGAGACAGAATTGAGGAAATCACTCTAAGGAGAAAAAAGGGGGGCCGGGGAACTCGCTACAGCACAACTTGGAATCATTCTAGATACGGTGGGGCAAAAAAGTATTTAGTCACCCGTCAAATGTGCAAGTTCTCTAACTTAAAAAGATGAAAGAGGCCTGTAATTTTCATCATAGGTACTCTTCAACTATGAGAGACAGCATGTGGGAGGGAAAACAAAAAAAAAATTAGAAAATCACATTGTCTGATTTTTAAAGAATTTATTTGCAAATTATGGTGGAAAATAAGTATTTGGTCACCTACAAACAAGCAAGTTTTCTGGCTCTCACAGACTTGTAACTTCTTTTGTAAGAGGTGCCTTAGTCCTCCACACGTTACCTGTTTTAATGACTGTTTGAACACGTTATCAGAATAAAAGACACCTGTCCACAACCTCAAACAGTCGTACTCCAAACTCCACTATGGTTAAGACCAAAGAGCTGTCAAAGGACCCCAGAAACAAAATTGTAGACCTGCACTAGGCTGGGAAGACTGAATGTGCAATAGGTAAGCAGCTTGGTGTGAAGAAATCAACTGTGGGAGCAATTATTAGAAAATGGAAGACCACTGATAATCACCCTGGATCTGGGGCTCCACGCAAGATCTCACCCCATGGGGTCAAAATGATCACAAGAACGGTGACAAGAATCCCAGAACCACAAGAGGGGACCTTGTGAATGACCAAAGTAACAAAGGCTACCATCAGTTACACACTACGCCGCCAAGGACTCAAATCCTGCAGAGCCAGACGTGCCCCCCTGCTTAAACCAGTACATATCCAGGCCGGTCTAAAGTTTGCGAGAGAACATTTGGATGATCCAGGATAGGATTGGGAGAATGTCCTATGGTCAGATGAAACCAAAATAGAACTTTTTGATAAAAACTCTGTCGTATTTGGAGGAGAAGGAATGTTGCGTTGCATCCGAATAAAACCATATCTACTGTGAAGCATGGCGGTGGAAATATCATGCTTTGGGGATGTTTTTCTGCAAAGGGACCAGGATGATCCCTGTAAAGAAAAGAATGGACCGGGCCATGAATGTACCTATGATGACAATTACAGGCCTCTATCTTTGGGAGAACTTGCAAAATTGGTAGCTGACTAATTCCTTTTGTATACCTTTCTTGCCTTGATTTTCAGACATTTTCAATATTGTCTTCTGTCGAGCACACACATACAAAACCTCTTCAAAGCTGTGTATTCAATCATGTCAGATTCTGTTCTAGGTAATAACATTTCTACAGGACCATCTTCATCTTGACAAAATAAGTTGTTACAGCTGGGCAGCTTATAAAAGCCAGCTGATCAGATGTTAATAGTGAACCCGAATTATTCGCTGTTTCTTACCTGCTCACGTGGTGGTTCCTTCCCTCCTGGCTCCTCCTCTTCAGGATGTAGCTGTCCGTTTTCTTGGTCACAGCCCTGGGAGGACAAGGTGTCTCCCTCACCTTCCTTTCTCAACCCAAACAAAAACAAGACATGCGTCTAAAACATCTTTCAGGGAGGCCACATCTTAAACAGCACTTTCAATGGTAGTTATCATTATGGGGTCCAGGGACATCTAGGACGGTCAGGATTTGTTGTGTTTTCAAAACTTTTGCAGGAAATCTGACACGGCATCACGGCGCCTGGTCTTTAGATATATCAATATAAGGATCAGAATTATATTTTTTGTTTTTAAAAGACATTTTGTGAGAATTTTCAGGTCATTTGGTCAAACTTTATTCTAACCTTGGACCTTTTTTTTTTTTTTCGGGTGACTTCTTCTTAAATCGGTTTGAATTACGACGATTAAAGCTTTTGAAAAATGAATTTTTTCCCCTTTTTTTAAATGAAGTGATCCTTAATTACTATGGAACTGGCAAAACATAAAAACATCTTACAATTTTGCCACATAGGTAAAAGAAAGCCATCATGTGAACTGTCTTTTGAAGTACAATAAAAAGGCTCCCATTCTCATAAAAAGTGTATTTACTTCGTCCTTCAATAAAGCTGAAGGGCTTCCAATACCTGTCAGTTTAGCAGAACCAGGCACACAGTGATGCTGGATCAGATTTTGGGTAATGCTTGTGAAATGCAGTCATATAAAAATGTCTAATATAAGTATCTACAGTGAGCAAACACCGTGGATCGTACTGAGATTCAACTTGGGTTCCAGGACGTGAAACCGGTTGAGAACCTCTGTTTTAAATCCACGGTTAAGCGCTGTTATGATATGTACTGGGACAGCATATGTCCTAGTGCATTTTCAACACAGTATTTGTAAAGGGTCACTTCACAGAAAAGCATCCTGAAATGGCAAGCGATGAAAAGAACATTGATTCTGGAAAGAACTGATGATGAGTTTCTCTGATGTAAACGCATCATTTCCGTTTCTGGGCGGGACAGCAAACCTCAAGGGGAGGGTTATGGGTTTGAAACCACATGACCGATGGTTTCTTGTTGTGTGAACTGACCCTTTAACACACACACGCACACCAGTCAAAAGGACACACCAAGTGCCTTGTTGGTTATCAGAGTCACATAACTCAAACTCAAAATTTGCATACATTTTACATACAAAACAAGAAAACATGCAAATACAACCAAGCAACAAAATTGATGTGAGGCAGTGGGAACCCTTTGTTTCCACAAAGCATCAATGACCACAAAAAAAAAAAAAAAAGAAAACAAACTGCAAACACCCAGTGAAGTTATTATTTCAGCCTCACTCCTACGAAAGTTTACCCAACAAAATGCTGCAAAAGCCTTGGATCAGGTGTCTGGAGAAGCTGCTGTAGAAGCAAAACAAACAAAAAAATAAGAAAAAAAAAACCAACAACCATAAAAGACAGATAAGAAGCCAAAAAAAGAGTCCTGTTTTCTATTTTTCATCTTTGCTTGTCCAGTGAAGGGATCCAGTATGTTTTTGGCCAAGCTTAGCACATGTTAGCAGCAACTGCTAATGGTAATTGTGATGGTTAAATGCAGAACTACAACCTGACAAGCCGACACTGCATAGGAAGTGATTTATTGTTATGCTTCCTAGCCTGCAGTGCTATGCTATGTAGCATACGGGTATACTAATACAAAGTGGTT
This sequence comes from Fistularia commersonii, assembly GCF_037954325.1. Classification (NCBI taxonomy): domain Eukaryota; kingdom Metazoa; phylum Chordata; class Actinopteri; order Syngnathiformes; family Fistulariidae; genus Fistularia; species Fistularia commersonii. The sequence continues at coordinate 3,033,100 of NC_141319.1, read as the reverse complement.
AGATGATAAAGTTAGCTGCATGTTTTCCCTTCTTAAAATGTCTTTGCTGTAGAAGAGCTGAGGGTTCCCGTGTGAAATCTGATACTTCTCAGCTAGTTTTCTTAACAGTGAGGGACTTGTCTCTCTTAGATTTCTTGCACTTAAAGAATTGCATAAGGTATGTTTAGGTTTCTAGACTCAAGGTCATTTGTTGCCCATTTATTGACAGTGCAAGGAAAATTTGGGTGGAAAATCCAAGCAGGTTTGAAGAATGACATGTATTCCTTGGGGGGGGGGGGGAAATGAAGGGTTTCAGAACCCTTTTACTGGCTGTTTGCAATAATAAAAGCAGTGAGATACTTGGTTATATGCTGTCCTTGCTAGACTTTTGCATTTCTGTTTCAGGTGCCCGTGCTAAGCTAAGCTAAAGAGCATGTGGTTCCAACTCAATGCCAAACTGATGAAATTGACATCAGGAGAGTGTTAACTTTAAAAACAGCAAGCAGAGTTTTGCCGTTTTGTTTCCGAAAGGCATTTTGACCTGCTGAAATGTTGCAGCAGGTTTTCTGAGCAAGTCAGTCCACCAGCTGTCCGACTTTTAAGAGCTCCGGCCCAAAAACATGCAGCGGGGCTGATGTTAGTTCCACACAAGCAGCTCATGCAGCAGAGAACTGAGAGCTCCAGGGCAGCGCTGGGAGCTGGACTTTAGTAGAGCCCCGCAGGCCCGGCTGGCAGCAGAGAGCCTCACCGTCACCATGGCGACCCTGTAGTGCCAGCAGGAGATAGCGGCCAGTACGGAGCTGGCAAAGTCCGCTACCTGCTCGGGAGAAAACCCCCCCTCCTCCTCCTCATCTTCATCGCTGCAGCTCAGCCGCTCCAGGGAGTCCTTCCTGCTACCCAGCTCTCCTTCTTCCTCCTCTTCCTCCTCCTCTTCCTCCTCAGCAGGCTGCTCGGCCTCAGGCTCGCCCAGCATCCTACTACTGGTGCTGGTGGAGGCCGGCAGAGATTGTCTCTCCTCGCTGTTCGACTGCTGCACAATCACACGTCCAGCGGTGACACTACTGACCCAACCATCATCACTTCCTGTTCTAAGAGGAAGTCCGAGCAGATCCGTTTACTCTTTAACCCGTGCATGAAAGGGGAGTCAAAACTCTGTAACTAGTTGAGTGGCACGTGCCATTTGAAACTCTTCAGTAATTTTAGGGGCTATGCCAATGACTGACAATAAATGTGTTTTACAAAGCTAATTTCAACACAACACCATTGAACAATCTTAAGTCCGAATTCGCTCTACATCAGTGTAAGGTTTGGGAGATGTGCATTTATTTGGAAAAATCTTACTGTTTGGAAAAAACTAGCTGACAAAAGCAAAACATTGTTAAATACCAATGCCACCTCGAAAATGAATGCCGTCATGATGTCCATTTTTGATGAAACTAACATCTTCTGGCTGGTTGTTACAGATTATTCAACAGTGTCATGTTTCAATTAGTTCTGGTATGAAAACATTGGAGAATATATGATGGAATACACTTAATCCGATATTTTGTGTAAAGTGTTTGACATTCTGATGCCTTAAGTGATGGAACTTGGTGTGTAGTTTGAATCTAAGTAGAAAGGACATAAGCAGATGAATCAGTATCTGATTATTGTGCTCCCAACCGATGGCTCCAGCCCTTCGAGTTCTGCTGTGCAGGAGAGACAATGAAACACCAGACAGTTTAACAGTCGCTTCTTACCTTTAAGACGGCTGTTGAGTTCATCCGCGGAATCAGCAGCGCGAGAAGGGGCGGGAGAGAAAATGTTAAAATTAACACAGACACAAAAAGCACAATGTTCAGCTAAGCATGCTTTGAGTAGGGGAGTTGTTTGAGACGAAACACTCCACCAGTTTCCTGGATGCTGCAAATTAGCCATTGTAGTAAGGATAACATTTGATAGCAAAAACAGAGTTGTTTACCTTTGGAACTCCTCACAGTTGGTTTGCTTGGCTCTAAAGAAGAAACATCAACATACGAATGTAATCATCACAACAAAATACTGTTTGAATAAATGAGTGTGAATGGGTGTGTGTCTACCTGACTGTCTCCGTCCCTGTCGAGCATCTCGGAGCGAATCGTCAGTAGACAGAGCTTTCTTCAGACGCTCAGGACTGTAACGGTACCTGGGTGGGTCTGCGGGAAGCAGAAGGCTTGTTATTTCTCACTGCCCATCATTCGTTGATGATGTCATGGCAATCAGTTGGCCAATGATACCGCACAACTAATCTGACCCTTGGTAATATAAAAATATTTTCTAATTGGTCTTTTTTTTTTTTTTTTTGCAAAAGGTAAATAGTTTCAGCCAAAGTGACAGGAAATCCATATAAAATTGGTAAAACAATGATTAAATGTCAACTAGACTTAAGTTCTTAAAAATAAATTCAATAACGTACTATTTGGAGTTCAGAAGTCAGAATCGAAAGGGTTGATCACCATGTTAAAAAGTAGTGTTAAGCATTGACTTGAAAATAGTTTGGTCTGAGCCCAGCTAACCCCATCTGGAAGGGACTCTTTGTGTGACACTCTAAAACAAAAATTTGTTGTAACCATTTCCAACAGGCATTCCTGCTTAATATCACTTGGTATCTGTATTATGAGGTAGTATGATTCAGCAAAAGAGAAATCAAACGGGATGGTTGCGAAGGGTCGCCCCGTAGAGTACATCACCCCAGCGTTATTTCTTGTAACAACAGATCGATATTCATAACTGAATCCACCTTATACTTACCTATACTTATAATCCACCTTATACTTTGAAAAGTGACATCAGAGATACTGTGTCACTTGATGTTGAATGTATCTAGATTAGCTTCATGCAATCACACTGGCTGCTCTGTTCCATGATGCCTTTAACCTCATATCTCTATAACATCCTATCTATATTAATGTCAAGTGTTTGGCCTTGACCCAATAATTGCAAAGGAATCACATGTCAAACCTCCGAAAGGTTTAGATTTGTTATGTGTGTCAAGGATACATGTGAGGGTGATAAAAATCTCATTTTGATTTGGTTTTCTGACAAAGGAAGCCTTGACCGGATGTCCTAGTCCAGGGGTCGGCAACCCGTAACACCCAAAGAGCCATTTGGACCCGGTTTCCTCGGAAAATAAAACACTGGGAGCCGCAATCACTTTTTGACGTCTGAAATAAAGGTACCACTGTATATATTGCTTTTTATTACCTTTACACTTTGTATAAACAAGTGTGTAGTGTGTTGCTTCTGAAATTCACATAGTATTACAGAGAAAATTAAATTTTATCTATGTAATGAACTCATTTTGAGCTTTGGGCTTTCAGAGCATGTAGCGGAGCCTTGACCTGAATTTTAAAAATAAATCAGGAAAAAAATCACGGTCTCAGTAAACAATAAAAAATATATATTTGCAAAATATCTTCATAAATGTTTATTTTACCTGGCTTATGGGACTTCTGTTCCTGAACTTCTGCGCACAGCATCTGCAAATCGGGACTTTACCAGCTGGCGGGTATACCGGCTTCCGCGAGTGTGACGTTATTTTGAGCGGCGAAAAATAATGAATATAATTTTATTTAATATTTCAAGATCCCAATAATCTTCCAACTTAGAACTAAAAGTTAAAAAAAAGGAATTAACATAAAATGAAATACACTTCAATTAAATATTTATAATTTATTTTCCCAAGCCAACTGGGAGCCGCAGTGTAAAGATGAGAGAGCCGCGGGTTGCCGACCCCTGACCTAGTCCCTGTCCAATCAGCTAGTTGGCGAATATACTCCCAAATGTTAGAACTGATGACGTTTACCTTGTTCATTCTTATCAATGTGCCAGCTTGTGAAACTTCACTTACATTTGGAATCCATCTCCAAGATGGCATCTTTAGCCTGTAACAAAAAGTAAGTGACAACAATGACTGTTTCACTCACATACAAGTGTTTACCCTGACATTTAAGCAAGGGATGTCTGCATTGGCACTGCTGACGTCACTGCAGCTGATACCACTGTGACTGAAGGTGATAAAAGTGTGGGTGGTATTTGTGCTGATATTAATGGTTGAGACCTTCTGCGGGATGATGGCGTGGTGGTTTTCCAGTATGATGCGTTTGATGTGATGAGCCCACAGCTGCTTCTCCTCCACCGTTTTGGCCTGTGTCACAAGCGGTTTCATTGTTACAGGGAAAAATTAGGTGCATCTTTTATTCTGTAACTCTTGCCATTTCTTATCCTGCTCGCAGAGAAGGTGGTACCACAGGATAAATGCGTGTGTGGCTTATTATTATTTGTAAAACAAAAAAAAAAAAAACTTGTTATTTGGAAAACAAACAGGAAGTGTCTCACCTGGACTGTGTGAGGCTGCTTGGGCTGTTTGTAATGAATGACGCTGAAGCTCAGAGAGTCTTTGGCGCTTTCGATCAGCATCAGAGTCGAACACTGAAAGCACATCGGGGCGTTCAGTATCCTGCTTCAGCGAAGGGAAATAACTTTTGTCTGTTTTAATCTTTTTTTTTTGTTATCAGCTAATTATTTTGTGTAATAATTCTCCCCCTTCTTGAGCTGAAGGGATAATTTTCTTAATTTCTTAAGTCATTAAGCTGTTTAAAATGAAAATTACATTTTCCAGCTGATGTTAATTCTAAGTTTAATTATCTGTGAAAGTACAGTCTGCAGCGGGAGGCAGCTTGGGGCTTCATTTCTTACGGAGATATGGGTCTTATAGACGTAATGTTCTCCCCGGCGTTTGGTGATAAGCAGCATGCGGTCGAACAGGAAGAGCGTTCTCTCGTTCTTGGCTCGGTGGACCTTGAAGGTTCCCTCTAGGACCAGTTCCCCGTACGTGGTGAGATCCGGACCCTTCCAGTTCAAGAGCAGCGACTGAACCTCCTGAGGAGGAGAAAGATCCATGTCAACGTGACGGCATGCCCTGAAGCCAATGTACGGAATAACATTGGTAATAAATTGAATTTAATAAGCGGAAACAGATGGGAGAAAATTAGAAACGTGATATTAAGTGTTTACATGCACTGACCTGCAGTCTTACTGCATGTTCGTGTTTTCTCTTCATGTCGTTGATGTACCAGGCAACGCCAGTCATGGTGTAGATGGCCTCCTCCACCACCTCGTACCCTTCCTCTTCCGGGTCAAAGTGCTTGGCTATTTCCTGAACGTCGTCATCATCAAGGAAAGAATGAATTTCATTGGTCAGACTCATCATATGAAATCCCGCCCTTATAGTTATTTATATTTTTGCCTGATTTGAAAGGTTTCATAAATCAAATCACCGGCACTGATTATAAAAAACAGCCTTTGTTGCAGCAAATGTGTTCTCTTTTAGTCAAAAACCATGAGAAAAAAATGGCTGAGGGAGTAAAATTGATACTTGGAAAGGAATGAGAGAACGGTAAACACAAACTCTTGGAGAAGCAAAAAAAAAAAAAAAAAAAGAAATCGGTTAGGATAGATTAAAATCCCAAGCAAACAAGATCATTTATCAAAATAACCGCATTAAAAGTTCCAGTCTGATCTGATATGAGGATAAAATTCATGTCATAGTAAGAATCAGAGGAAAATAAAATCAACAGACGCTACGATAATGATAATCTTATTTCCTCTCTTTTTCAGCTTGAATGGCTTCTTTCAGCATCCATTCCTAAATCTAAAATTTGCTGAAACTATTAAGATAAATGGTTCGGTCTCCTCTATCCTTCCTCGAGGGATAGAGGGTGCGAGAGAAACGGGGTGGAAAGTGGGTCGGCATCCTACCTGAAGCAGCAGGTGGTATTTGAGGATTCTCTGGACGGGTTTTAGGAGGTACGACCCCAGAGGCAGTGACCGCTTCAACGAACCCTGGCGCTCCCGGAAAAACTTGGCCAGGGATTTATTTCTCATGCACTCAGTCAGTGCCGCTACCGAACTGCGACCAGAAGGGAAAGCGTTGTCATCAGGGGGAAAAAAAAAAACAAAAAAACGTGAAAGAGCGGGTAGATAAAGAAGAGATAGGCGTGCACAAGTTAAAGAAGTAAGAAAGTAAAAGATCAGGTGTGAAGATTCAGAAAGTGTGTAAATAGACGGAATCCACAACAAGCAAGAAGAAAAGGTGTGAAATGTGTAAAATTGGAAGAAACAGGTGATGAATGGAGTAGATGGTTTAAAACACTCCACAAACAGAATGAAGAACGGTTGCTACTCCAGAACACTGGCTGCTCGAAATCAGTCCAAGAAACTGTAACTGTAACAAACAAATCCCATCTGAAACTTGGATCTAGCCATGCTGCTGAAAATAACATTTTTCTTAACTGGATGACTAATTAACAATGCACGGTACGTAATATGTGTAAAGGCACAACTGCACAGCAGTCTACCATTTATCTTATTTTTTTGTTTTTATGGTATCTATATTTGAAAAAACTTCACAGAAGATGTGTGTATCCCTATATTCTACATAGTCATGTCAGATTTATGTTTATATTCATATTCGATACACCAGAGCCATTCTACCTCCCTTAGTTAGATATAGTCACATCTACTGTGTCCTTGTGTGTACCGCGTCTCTTTTTACACCGAGCATGTTACAGAACTGGGGAAACGACAACAAAAGAAAAAAACCCAGAGTGGATACAAATAGGTGTGATTGGGTGGAAAAGGTGTGAACGGTGTGTAAAGGAGATACAGCGATCCCTCGCTATAACGCGGTTTCGCTACTTCACGGATTTGCATCGTGCACTGTGTTCTGCATTCTGATTGGCTAAAAAGTCACTCCGCTTCTTCTCTACCTGTGCATCAATAACGTTGCAGTTTAATATGTACACGTACGTAAAGCAGCTTGCCAAATTAACATTACGTACGTGCAAATTCTCTTGCAATTTTGAGTTACTCTAAAACCCATAATGTTGACACAACGCTCTGCAACAGCTATGCGGCTGTAGGTCGACATTACGGAATTAATGAATCTTCCGTTCGTTCCATAAAAAAAAAAGAAAAAAACATAAGGACGACAGCAGCAACAAGTTTTTGCAGCAGCAATAACGTTGCGGTGGTCGGTGCTAATCTCCGCAATTTGAAGCCTTCTGTTCACATTGATGATTAAAATTATTATTTGACAGTACAGTGCAGAAGTTATTTGTTGAAAATAACGTTTCTAAAGTACAGTACTTTTATTTGTGGAACAAATGATTGAGCCCTTTAAAATGGTTTGTTCTTTCTTTTCAATGTATAATAGAGCATTTAACGTAACCCCCGCAAAAAACAAGGGTACTGTAGTGAAGACAAAAAAAGCAGGTATAAAGAGTGTAAACAGAATTTGGAGCACTTTGTGTGATGTGTGAATGTAGATCCTTGGCACTCACTTTGGGTAGTTGTTGCAGTACTGCGTGTAGATTTCAAAGTACTCGCTCTGGAAGATTTTTTGGGGGAAAGATAGGTCACTCATAACAAATGTACAACCCTATCTGTGAAATGGAAAAACTAAAATATGTCTAGTTTTGAGAAAGCAAGTAATTGGTAACAGTTAACAGCTACATTTTCTTAACACACACAAATAGAAACACTTATATTACATTTAACATTTGCCATAATAGGTTTCTAAAAACAAATTCATCTATTAAGGGTATATTCACCTTCATGACGAAACACCTGGCGACGGCCACAGGGTCGTTGTCACACATATCCAGATCCTGAAGCAGCTCACTGCAGATGAGAAAATGCCATCAGTATGGAAACAGATACAATGAAATTAAAACCGCGATAAAAGTCCATCGAGTGGCATTATTTTATACATGCATTACCTTTTACCTGGTCGTTTTGGATATTGTCATCATTCCAACACAAGTACGGCTGTAATACCAAGATACTGTATGTTGTTTTGCTTTTTGATTTCTCATTGTGGTTTGTGGAAAATGTAAGAAAAAACAAAAAAACTACCGGCTTATTGTTTACAAATTTGAATTTTGCAAAGTTATCAGACTACTATTGTCCCCCTGCCTGCTGATCTTTGTCTACTGATGCTCATCTGTTTCTGGCCAGCAGGTGAAGCTGTTCTCTAAAACCTCAAATCCCAAGGAATATTTGACAAAATTTAAATGATTGTAAAATGAGGTGACTTTACAAGCGAAACACTCTTCTGTGAAGAGTTGAAATGACAAAACTGCTCCATTTTTTTTTCCTTATTATGATATCCATCTGCTAAATAGGCTGGATGTTGATTCACTGTGGTGAAGGCAGCTAAATCTCCAAGTTCTGAAATAAAATGCAGCACTTGAACTTCACTGCACACGCTCAATGTGACGTTCACCGTCCCGTCGCACGTCACGGTGCCAAACTGATTCACAGCAGAGCACTGCACGCCGAGCCCGGCGGAGCATCAAACAAACTCACCCTCAGGCGGGGTGTCGACGTGGTGAATCCTGAGGAAACTTTTACGACAAATCGAGAAACGTTACACAACCCCGAGGGGATCCAGGTTTAAAAGACCAGAGGACCGTCTGGTTTTTCTCACCTGTTAAACTCGTAAATGTCCTCGATGTTTCCAAACAGGTAACACACCTGCTCGGGACGAATGGACAGGTCAGGCTGGTCGATTATGTGAGACAAGTAGTCCTGGTGGGGAGAGATATGACATTGTTGATAAGGTCATTGCTTCTCAATGCGCCTCAGCACCAAAATGCCGATTACCATAAATCTAACATGTACCTTTCAGGGGCAGTGGGAGACATTTATGTGTTTTTCTTGACAGAAACTAGTCTTCCAACACTTGTTTTTGGGGGAACGACAGAAACATTGAACTCAAACTGATGAGAATGCATTCAGCGGTTGCAATCGCTTTCTGTTTTCTTGCCATATTACTACTTCACTGTTGTCCATTTTTCTACCAATGGTAACACCGTTTTCTTTAAGTTTCAAGAAAATAGCCTGAATAAAAATAAAATGAAGAAAGAAGAAATGGAAAATTACAAAAATATGAAAAAAGATTTCAAAACGTGTAAAAAGTATTTCTAATGTTAACATGATTTATCCTTCTGAAAAGCAGGATTTTCTGGTCTCTTACTAGCGTACTTACATTATCAATGTCATCTTTGTAGATCATATAGTTTAATGCTTTTTTACTCTATAGACTATTATGCTTTTTATGTCATACCGATGTTTAGCTTCTGGCAAGTGAATGCTGGCGCAACTTGCTGCCGCTGCTCGCCAGTTACACACATGTCCTCTTTGTATGTGCATGTCGGTTTGGTGCCTTTGAGTGACAAGAAAAGTGCCTTCAGATAGAAAATCCATTATAATTATTATTCCTACAATTTTTATGTATTTATTTTTACTACTCTATAATTATAATATTCTCTTGGGGGGGGTAACTGTGTTTATTGGCGGCATCTGTTAATGTGGGGCATTGTATATTAAAAAATTAAAAAAACTACAATTAAAAAAACAAAAAACAAAAAAAAACACAATTTTGGCATCTGATTCCAGCTGATTAGAATCTGTGCTGACGGCAGCTTCAGTTCTTCGTAGTGCCTTCAAACTACCTGTGATCCCCATGGTTACATAAGCACTTCATCCGTCTTAGCCAGTTAATTATAGTCTGTGACCAGGATGTTATTCAGAGACAGTATGTCCTTTGCGAGACATTTGACACTGCAAAAAAAAAGCAACAAACTGAAATGATCAGTTTACTTCTAATCAAACACAGAGTAGATTCAAAAGGAACATAAATTATCACCTTTGTCAAATTAAAATTATTTCTACGCCAGAGAATATTTGGCCTCTAATTCCTTTGAATGAAATTAATGAGAATGACACTATGACAATAATATAATAATAATGATTTCTGTGAAATGTGAACTGGACCTAAGTGATGTCTGTTGGCAAGATGATGAGCAAACAATATTTTTGTTAATGTTCATTTGCTGGTTTTCTGAATGCAGTTCCAATCATGTCCACCAGCGTCCATACACTGTCATCTGAGTCGCAAATTGTTACTTTTTAGTGGTTTCCTTTGGACAGATTAGTTGTTTATTTGTTTAGAAGTTTAGTAGGACAGTGTACAAATACATTAAGCACAGAGGCAGAGATGTTTGTACAAGATTATAGCTCATAGCTAATTTCCATCTGTAGTCCTGTACAATACAAATATAAGACTGTATAGAATAGACAATATATATAAAATATACAGATAGGCGATAAAATAACTATACAATATATAAACAGGCAATAAAATATGTCTTTTACAAGTTGAAAGTGCTATTGTTGTGATAGTGTTACTTTGGTCATCTGGGGGCCAGAAGGGTAACATCTGATGGCAAAATACCCGTCTGGCATTGCTAGTGTGAGCATGTTTGGTGCTCCAGAATCCAATTTTTAGCGTCCCGTGTAAAGGTGTGAAAACCAGTAATGTTCTTAAGATTGTCTGGAAGCCCATTCCATTCTTTTATGGCTTTGCAGGAAAAGGCAGATTGTGAAAAGGCAGACTTTCTTTTAGGAACACTGCAGTCTCCTCTAGACACCGACCTTAGCACTGGACTTGTAAGTTGGGAGCGAGGCTTGATGACGGTCTTAAGAGGAGGCGTTATGTAAGATTTCGTGGACCAGACGGATATCAGAGTACCTGATAAAGTTGTCAAAGCTTTATAATTGATATTTTCCCAAGATATGGCAATGATGATAGTGCCTTGGTTTTTTAATCAAGAATTTTTATGGCTTGATTATATAAAGACCTCAGAGATTTTAGGGTAGTTGGGTTAGCCTGAGACCAGGATGATATGCAATATAAAATGTGGGATATGATCATGGCATCAAGGTAGGACTTTGCAGCTTCTAGTGATTCGCGTTCCTGATATGTCGAAAGTTCGAAATGTTAAACTTCAAGGCCTTACAGGTCTTTTTAATATGATTTTTAAAACTAAGTGAAGGGTCCAATATGACACCTAGATACTCGACCTCTTCAGCGTTTTTGATCATATGGTTATTCACTTGAATATTTGGGAGGACATTCTGAGATTTCTTGTTTGAGAAATACATTGTGAGCATTTTCTCAGTGTTCAATGCAAGGCAGGAGTTGTTGAGCCACTCTGGTGCATTTGCCTTTGTGATGGATAGTTTGGCAGCAACAGAATTAGCATCAGAACCGTGCACAAAAAGGACCGTATCATCAGCATACATTAAGATTTATACATTGCTGCAGATGGAGGGCGGGTCATTAATGTATAGACTGAAATGTAATGGCCCTAGAATGGACCCTTGGGGCACACCTGTTGTACAGGCTGTAAACGGTGAGGTTATATTTTTTATTTTGGCGCATTGGTAACGGTTTGCTAGGTATGATTGTAACCAATTCATAGCATTTGCTGATAAGTGAAGTTATTTCTGAAATGTTTTGTTTTTGGCTCAAAAGAGGATTATTCACTTCGCCTTATATTTAAATTTCTAGCTATCCCGTGTTCGCTTTAGCTGACAACTTAACTTGTGATGTTTATTTTAGCATATATTTTACCATCCACATGTTTATTAAAGCTCATATTTTACCTTCCTACATCGCAGCCATCAGTTTCCAACTGATTTTAGTTGTGTGAGATTTTTGGCTTAAACAAGTCTCGAATGGTTCCTCAGCATCTCTCACCTCAACGATCATGCGCAGGTCTCTGACGTACATCCTCTCCGTCTCGATGATCTCCATGACGACCCGATCGAGGTAGGTCAGCTCGGGGTTCGGCGCCATACTCTTGGTTATAAACGGTGAATTCTGCTGGCGGAGGCTCGACTTCTTGTTGTTATTGTTGTTGTTGCGAATGAAGTGCCCTCCCTTTGGTTCGGGTGGCGTGCCGGCCGACCGCTGCCTGTGCTCGGCCGCTCCCTCGTCGGGGCTCAGGTCCGGGTCGACCTCGGGGTCAGAGGCTTGGGGCAGCCGTGGAGCGAGGCCGTCTTCTCGGGACGATGCGGAGCCCGAGGACAGCGTGGAGACCAGGCTCACCGGACGACCTCCAGATGAGGACACGTCGGAGGATTCAGAGGGTGGTGCCGATAGAGGGCACTCATTGCTGCCAATGGAGGCGTTGGACAGGCGAGGGGACTCTGAGGAGGAGGAGGGTGATGTAAACATTGGGGTAAAAGGGGAAAAAAATCAAATGCTGGAGGAGCGCGTTGAGTCAGTTGTGTTTATTCTGTGTTGCGAAAAACTGTGTTAAGACAATGAGTCAATCCTAATCTACATTTAGGTGCAGTTTCTCAACTCTGAGGAAGTTAGTAGACGATGGCCATCTTTATCACGTACGAAAAAGATGCAAATTTTAAAACGTTGATTGCAATTAAAACATTTTTTTCCCTCCTTCCCATCTTTGTTTCCAGTCAGGGCAAGCTAACGCCGTACAGCAGCTAGCGAACGCCGTACATTAATGACATTAACAGCTGTAAAGCACTACTTCTCCAAGTATGTCAGCATATATATGTATGTTGGACGGCTCTCCTGTATCTGTCTTCCCCCTTCTGACCAAAGACCAGAGCAGTGTGACAGGTGACTCAAACAATGGAATGCTGTAAAGAAACAGGCACTGGAATTTGGTAACAACGCTTGGTTCTATGTATGAAAAAAAGCGAAAAATTACTTCACTTTACTTTTTATTTTTTTGAAGAACTGTGTTGCAAAAGACCAATGTCGTACAATACATTGACGTCGCAATTTTTTTAATCTGCCTCCAGTCACCATGGTGACCTTGTTGTTCCGCAGTTTTCTTAGAACCTCTGCTTGAAATATCAAATTTGTGTTAAAGTTGGTGGAGCAACTTGAGGGTCAGATTGATATGTAATGATAGTTAATTCAAAAATCTGCAAATGAGAGAAATTTGTCTAAATTCGGTGAGGAGCCGATTTTATCTAAATTCCGACACTCAAATCACTTCAAACTACTGCACAGACTTTGTCTTTTTAAAAAAAAAAAAAAAAAAACAAGACCTTGACGTAGCTTTTCCACGTGTCTGCATTTTGAATGAAAACAATTTCAAACAGCAGACGGGATTAAGACACATAAACATGTCCGCGCAAGCACGCATGCACACACGCACGCAGGCGTATTGCAGCTTATTCAAAAACCTGCAAATGAAAGGAATTTTGTTAACTTATTTAAATCCCAATACTTCAAAAAATTCAAGATGAAAACGATTTAAACTGTAAACAACAATCAAAAACCACTGCATCTGTTTTTTTTTTTTTTTAAACAAAAGCCCTTGACATAGCTTTTCCACGTGTCTGTGGTTTGAATGAAAACAATTTCAAATAGCACGCGCATGCGTGTTCAAACACACACACACACACACACACACACACACACACACACCAATTGGCTGACTGATCTGGCTTCCTGCCAGCAGTAGGAAGTCAGTGAGGCATTCAATGACCCGGCAGAAAGAGAATTTATGGGGTCCGGCCACTTAAACATGATAAGAGGAACCAGCCAGTCACAGCTCAGGGTTTACATTCAAACACAACTTCAAAAGGGCGCAGAGGGAGAACTTTGCCCCTCGAGTTGGCGCACACCTGAACCGGGCTTTAACTGGTAGGATTTCAAAGTGAAAAAAAACTTTATATGATGTCAGAAAACAGGAAGGAAGCCAAATGAGTTGGAACTCATAATATCAGAAGTCCTGCTCCTCCTACAGCGGGAGGTTCAAAAAGTGAGAAAGTCACAAGAATTCGAAGACAGTTTCAAGTAATTGCAAGAAAGTTTACAGCATCAAACCAAACGGTCCTCTGATGTCACAACCATGTGAATGCCAACTCACCAAACCAACGGCGAATAAAGACTCGCCTAAACCGTTGCTCCTCGACGACTTTCCGGAAGACGACTTTCACCTCGTCCTTTGAACAAACACACCTGACCACTGCCGTGTCTCCTCCACCTCCCCCTGTAAGTCGCCACAGGCTCCTCTGGTATCCCATCTACCCTCTATGCACGACTTTTAACAAGCCGCAGGGGTGAAAAAAAAAAAATCTAAATAAAAACAAATAAATCTAACAGTTATGCCTCCGTGAAGAACCTGAACAAACTGCGGGACGATGGCAAACGTTTGCAGCAGAAGCAACAGCAGCGACTCTAAACAAAGTTGAAGAGGAAGGAAGAGGCGGGAAGGAGGAGGGGGAGTCGCACATGGAACTTCACAGAACAAGGAGCAGGTCCCGTCTCCAGACTCTAATTTAACACGGACAAATAAATAAATCACTTGATAATTGTTTCAAGGCACAGAAGAATGAGTCGCACTATTTGAAGCGTGTGCCTAGAATTGACATGCCTGTTTTATACAAGTATTACAGTTAAAGCGGCAAATCTGTAGGCTCTCCGGGGGAAACCGCCGGAGGCAGAGATTTCAACCCCTGCCTCGTGTTGCTTTGTTACTTCGTTCCTCCGAGGAGCCACTGCCTTCGAATGACTGAAACGGTGTCATCCGATCGGACCCCCTGCCAAAGCGTTCATTGTGGCAAACTCGTGGATTCCCCCTCAGACATCAGACAACTGGAAACCGCAGGGGATTCGACCTTTCACTTCACTCACTTCCTGCTTGGAGCTTTGGAGTCGACGCAAAGAGCAGTTGGGGGACAACGGAGAAGGTCAAAGAATAATCCGTCTGATGCGTTGACACCATGACAAATCTTTTTTTTTTTTTTTTTTAAGAGAAATGCCCACTCTACGGTGCCCCTGCGTCACACTGAGATGGCCTTAATGTCAACGACAACAAACAGCTAGCATAATTTCTTTTAAACAAATAAAAGATGAGATTAAATAGGGAAAGGCAGACAAAAGAGGATTGTGGGTTATTGACACACACACACACGCACACACACAACTGAGGGCTATTTTGGCTTTTCACCTTGTGTTTTTAACCAATATTTTTGTATGACAGTATTGAAAACACAATTTGTCCCACGGTTGTTTGCTTGATCTTCTTTTCTATTAGGAGTCTCCTCAGCAAATGACCTGCCCCCATCTAACTCACCGCACCCTCCTCTCTCACATCGACTAACCTAATGTCCTCTTTAGCTGCGTCCATAAATCTCCTCTTTGGTCTGCCCGTAGGCAATTCTGCCGGTATATTCACTATCTCACCCCTGTATACGTCTAATAATCTCAGTGTGGCTTCATCATCTAATATATGCTGTCCCTCTGATGGACTCATTCCTGATCTTATCAATCCTCACCACTCCCAGAGAGAACCTCAACATCTCTGCTCTGACCAATTCAACCAGTCTTTTCCTCAATGCCACTGTCTCCAAACCATAGACCCTTTTTTCCCCCGACTGTCCTTTGAAAAGTTGTAAGAAAAGGTATGTGAGAATAGACAAGACAAACAAATCCACCCGCAGCTTCAGACAGTTCATCCTTACTTGCCAAACTGGTCTATGCTGAGTCTGGAGCTTTGTGTTGAGTGCTGGAGAAGGACTACTACAAAAATGCAGGTGTGAGTTTCTAATCCACACTAATTAGGATGAAGTTGTTAATCCAGCACAGAGCTGGGATTTACAACCAGCGACCAGCACAGAGGATCCGGCCAATCAGCTGCTCTTATATGGCCCAGTTCCTCCAATCAAACCAGCAGCCGACAGTCTTAGTTTCGGATCTGACCGCGGCTTTATAATACATGGACGGAAAACACACACACACAAACATTGACTGACTGACCGCACACTAAAACTGAAGTATTTGCAGACAACATCTGACCCCTGATCCCTCCACACACAGCCTCTTCTTTGCATCACATCATTCATGACCTATATTTCCTTTACGACGGGAAATATAAAGCCGATTTCATGACCTTGAAACAAGGTGAACCGCAGTTGGTGACCATCGAACCAGCATTTATGCAGATCCACTTTCCCCTGGTACGAGCCATCAGGTGTTCCCACATCGGAACACCTGTCTTACGTAACACAGTTAAAGTCAGACGGTTTCCATGGCGATTAAGAGTCTGGTCATGTGACAGGGGGTTATCTAAAAGGGGATGAAATGTCAAGTCACTGTCAAACACACAAACACAACACTCCCCTGGATCAATATCCAGAATCACGATGAGTCCGTTTGAGGTATATGTACCTGAAAACTACATTACCCATGAGGCTTGGCAATTGCAACAGCCCAAATGCAGAAACTGTGACATCGCAACAATAACTATATCATATTCAAAAGGAGCTAACCGGCAAATATGTAACAACTGTTTAACAATGGCATTAGTCCACCAACTGAGCATCGATCAGTTGGATCAATAGCTGATCAAAGGCTAGGCCACGAGTTTGAGGAGGTTATCTTCTTCGCCTCCTGCCGATTCATTCAGGAAGAATGTATCTGTCTTGTTGGAAATTAGTTTAAGTTTCAATGTCTGAACGTCTATAAAACACACAAGAAGACGTGGGGTCTAATAACTGGTCTAAATCAGAACCAGGTGTTGACCTACCTGAGAGGGGTGGCTGGACCAGGACTGAGACATAGACTGGTCGGGACGGAGTCTAACAGCCTGCCGGCAGCCCGGGCGCCAGGGGACCGGGCTTAATCCAATCAGACCGAGTCCAGGAGGCTGAGGCAGTGTTGCCTCCTGCTGGAAACGATGTAAACAATCCGCCGCCACCAAACAACCACTGAAAATCAATCGGAATCACTGATCGGTGATTCCTTAATTAACGGTGTGGTGGATTTTAGTTTGACATTGTGCTGGACTTAAAATGACTTTTTTTTTTTTTTTTTTTGGATTTAGGGAATTAACCAGTCGACATTAATCGGTCAAGCACGGGGGACATTTTCCTTTCATGGTTCCTCATGACCGCTTCCTTGACTGTTCTTTGTCTCATCCTTCCATTCCTTCCAATCCTGGTCTTTGTCATACCCCTCGACACCACTCCGTCATCTACTTTTCCCCCTCTTTTTCATCTCACCATCTTCTTCACATCCCCATCTACTTCTTTCCCCCCTCATCTCCTCTTCTGTCATTCTTTACCACATCTCCTCCCCCTTCTCTTAAGCTGTTTTTGTCCACCCCACTTTACCTGCTCAACAGGAATGCCAAATGTATGTTCCTCCCATGGCAGGAAACATCACACTGATGATGTCATCATCGCCACTATCATCATCATCATCATCACCACCACTATCATCATCGCCATCATCAGAGACTGAGCGGCCATTAAAGCAGACACACAGACGTCTTTTGTTTTGCCTGCGGTTGTGATTGTGTTTGTTTTTGTGTGTTTGCGGACGTCGCCACCTCCCTTCGCTGTCGGACCCGAGAAGAATGGCGGCACACATTGAGACAACAACTCAAAACAAATGCGCCGACAAAAGATGCAAGTGTGTGAGAGCGATAGACAAGCCTGGAGAACAAAAAAAAAAGAAAAAAAGAAAGAAATAAAAAAAAAAAAGGAAGGTATGATGATAAACCAGCCAGCGCACCAAGACCCTGGCGGTTATTCAGGAATGTTGTCTCTTTCATCTACTGTTGCACAAGAAAATTCAGGAGATAGCAAGTGATGATTCAGATATGCCCCTAAAGAATGGTGAAACTCATATGCCCCAGAAAAAAAAAAAATTAAGAACTACAGCCCGACACATTCTGTGGAATAAATTTCTATAGTAAAATGTTAAAAAAAAAAAAGACATTTATTAGTTTTAACTTTTAGGTCTGACAACAATCGAAAACATTTTTTTAAACCCTGTCAGATGTCACAACCCCTTCAATGAAATATAGTAATTTAACTTCAATTCGATTTCCCTGATATCAAATCAAATGTTTGTCCCATTTCTTTTAAACGCATTGTGTGCTGCTGACGTGAAGAGCAAGCTAATTTCTCGTTGATTTTCAAGCCATTTTTTGTCTTTTTACAGTGTTTCGGGCTAATTTTCTTTTCCATTTGATTTTCATGTCTCTCCTCCAACTCCAGAATAAGAAGACACTCATTGTGTTGAGGGAATTTCTTGTTAACGTTGACATTTTTTACTTGCTCATTTTCAGGAAATTTCAAGCTGACTATTGGAGGTATTTTCATCTAGCATACTTCCAGCTCATTTCTATATTCTTATTTCTAATTTTCCCCCAAAATACAGGAAAAACGTATCATTTTAATGCGAATTATATGAAGAAGGACTGAGTTCTAAAGACCTGAAAGTTTCAAGAAAGTGCAACACTGATTACCGGCGGCGGCTCCACTTTTGTTTTGACATGATGTTCTTGTTTTCTGTCGATACAAGCAAATTTACTGTCACTGAGATCAGATTTGTGTCTCTTACCGTCACCCATGTGGACATCATAGGAGGGGCTTTGGGAACCTTCAGGCATCACCCTGTAACATATACACATGCGTGCACACACACACACACAAGCAAACACACACACATACAAACGAAAACAGACAAGCACAAAGCCACTGTGAATAGAATTTGGAAAAAGAGCCGTCAAATACAGGTACAATTTGTATCCGTTTGATAACTAATAAAACATGCACCCACACTCCCGCATACGCCTGACAACCTAGTTCACATGAAAGAACAACTAGCCAATCAGACGTAGGCTTGGGTCATATAGGGCATGAAATAAAAAGATAAACAACAGCGATGACTAACCCAACCAGAGTGACTTCCTGTGGCGGTGTCATGTTTCCCCTCCCCAGCCGATCACGACAGATAATTTTGCCCAAAGTAATTGAATACAATTTGAACAAGATTCGGAAATGTAAAACGGCGTCATTTTTTAAATCTTACACTCAAATTCAGGATTATGTTTGTTCGATACCGTGTTGGATTTGTACAGAACCGCAAAAAGCGACGGAAATTATTAAGTTGACGTGCAACTCACTGAGGTCAAAAAGAAGCAGTCTTGCTGTCACTGAGTCAGAAAAAGACGGTGAAGACTGTGTTTTCATAGACAGTGAGACGGTGCCTGAATCAGCGACTGGACCATCAGGGCAAAACTACCTGTCTAGTCTATCACAGTGGTTTTATGTTTACGGTGCAGAACTGACACCTGTCAAGTGGAAAATAATTGAGAGAAACACATACTGAATCTGGGAGAATTGTGAAAAGGTTTTTTTTTTTTACTTTTAAATCAACAATCTTTTCATCTTGGATATTTAAGCAATTTTCAGCAGATATTTTTGTTGATTTCTAAGAAATGTATTCCTGAGTTTAAGGCAATGAATGCTTGCTAGGACCACAAGTTGGAATCCATTGATAAAATCATGGGATTTGAGATTTCTAGAGTCTGTTTTTTTTAAAAAACATTATTTCTGGATCATGTAATGAAAGTTGTAGATAATTTTCAGGTCATCGTTTTTTGTTATGAGTAGAGTCTTTCCAAACACTAGAGACTTGGAAGACAGAACTTCAGAAAGACATTACAAATTAATTCCAGCCTAAAATAGCTGAATAATACATTTTATAGGGTTCGTTGTTTGATTTATGTATTTTGTTGATACCTGCCCCGGTGTACAGCACTTTATTCCACATGTGCTTTTTAAAGTGCTTTATTTTTAATATTTATTTTTTATTTTTTTTTGATTTTTGATAATTTTCTAGGGTCCTTTTTTCCCAGGCGGCTAATTGTATGCACTTGTAAGACCCTGTTGCCATGGTGATTAACTGAGCAGACATGACCTGCTTATGTTTACAGCCAATATAATTTATGTATCGTAAATTGTTTTCCAAATATCCTAGATCAACCACTTGGTGACCATCTCTCACCAGAAACCAAACTGGATTCATCAAGCACCTAACACCCCCTGCACCTGTTGCCATGGAGACCTCAGATGTCAGCGTGCCGGCCACAGGCAGGCTGCTTGAACACCATGATTTTTACCTGTCAAGACCCAGATCAGATTAAAAACATCAAATCTGGTTACTATCGAAACACATTGCTGAGCTGAGACACACAGGAGCTGTGGGTTCACAATCCGAACACAATCTGGTTTGGTCCTTCGATTGTGATTATTTCATTGCTGTACTTCCCCCATATTTGTTTATTTCGAGAAAATAGAAGAACTGGACTCTTTAAAGGAACTTCAAAATCCTCCAACTTCTTCTTCTTTCGGCTTTTCCCTTCAGAGGTCGCCGCAGCGAATAAACCTTCTCCATCTAACCCTATTCTCTGTATCTTCCTCTCTCACACCAACTACCTTCATATCCTCTCTCACTACGTCCATAAATCTTCTCTTTGGTCTTCCTCGAGACCTCTTGCCTGGCAGCTCCAATTCCAGCATCCGTCTACCAAGATATTCTCTATCCCTTCTCTGTACATGACTGAACCATCTCAGTCTGGCTTCTCTGACCTTCTCTCCAAAACATCTAACATGTGCTGTTCCTCTGATAGACTCATTCCTGATCCTATCCATCCTGGTCACTCCCAAAGAGAACCTCAACATCTTCATCTCTGCAACCTCTAGTTCTGCCAGCTGTCTTTTGGTCATTGTAACAGTTTCTAGTCCATACATCATTGCTGGTCTCACCACGTCTTGTACACCTTCCCTTTCATTCTAGCTGATAGTCTTCTATCACATAGTACCCCTGACACTTTTCTCCACCCATTCCAATCTGCTTGGACCCATCTCTTCACCTCTTTTCCACACTCTCCTACGCTCTGGACTGTTGACCCTAAGTACCTGAAATCCTCCAGCTTCTTGATCTCCACTCCCTGTAGCCTCACTGTTCCACCCGAGTTCCTCTCATTCACACACATATATTCTGTCTTGCTGCGACTAACTTTCATTCCTCTCCTTTCCGGAGCATACCTCCACCTCTCTAGATTTTTCTCTACCTGTTTTCTGCTCTCACTCCAGATCACGATGTCATCTGCAAATATTATGGTCCATGGAGAGTCCTGTCTAACCTCATCCGTCAGCCTGTCCATCACCATTGCAAACAAGAAGGGGCTCAGAGCTGACCACCCAGACCCTTTCTCAACTCTTCCCTGAAAACCATGCAACACTCCTCCCTTTTCAGCTTCCACCACTTCGTCCTCTGCTCTGCCTTTGTCTTCTTCATCTTCCTTGTCACCAGAGTCATCCTACAAACCACCATCCTGTGCTGTCTGGCTACACTCTCACCTACAACTACTTTGCAGTTACTGATCTCTTTCAGGTTACCTAGTCTATACAAGATATAGTCTACCTGCGTGCTCCTACCTCTGCTCTTATAAGTTACCCTATGTTCCTGTTTTTTCTGGAAAAAGGTGTTCACTCCAGCCATTTCCATCCTTTTTGCAAAATCTACCACCATCTGTCCCTCTGCATTCCTATCCTGTATACCAAATCTGTCCATCACTTCTTCATCTCCTCTATTGCCTTCACCAACATGCCCATTGAAGTCTTCTCCAATTACCACTCTCTCATTTCTGGAAATATTCTGCATCACTTCATCTAACTCATTTCAGAACTTCTCCTTCTCTTCAAATTCACACCCCACCAGCGGGGCATAGCCACTAACAACACTGAGCATCACACCTTCAATTTCCAGTTTCAGACTCATAACTCTGACATTCTTTTCACCTCTAGGATGTTCCTAACAAACTCCTCCTTCAAGAGAACTCCTACTCCATTTTTCTTCTTGTCAGTACCATAATAGTACAACTTAAAGCCTGCTTCTAAGCTTCCGGCCTTACTACCTTTCCACCTGGTCTCCTGGACACACAGTATATCCACCTTCCTTCTCGGCATCATGTCGACCAACTCTCTACCTTTTCCTGTCATAGTCCTGATATTCAAAATCCCTACTCTCAGTCCCAGGCTCTTTCCTTTCCTCCTCTCTCTGCTTCCGAAAACACACTCCTCCTCCTTTACTTGTTCTTCGACCCACAGTAGTCCAATTTCCACTTGTACCCTGTAGGTCATCAGTACCAATGGCGGTCGTTGTTAACCCGGTCCACGACCGATCTGGTTATGGTTGACTCGCGTGTTTGGTTTTGGCAAAAGTTTTATGCCGGATGCCCTTCCTGACACAACCCTCTGCATTTATCCGGGCTTGGGACCGACACAGGGAGACACTGCTCCATGGACCCCCCAAGGCAGGCTTGGGGAGACACGGGCCAGTGCCGCCCTGAGGCTGCATTTTCAAAATCCTCCAACTGGGAAGTGTATAAAGCTAACAGGAGTTCATTTTACACGAATCTCCCTCTTGAAAAGAGCAATTCGAGAGTTTTATTGCTGTCTGGCAAAGGGGCACGTCAAACCAAACATGACTATTTGCGCCCCAATAGATGTAACACCTAACCTGCGACTCGGCTTATTGTAAAAGCGCAGAGCTTTTGTCAATCTCATAAAATACAAGGGAATTCAGATTTATTCCCGTGTTGACAGCATGTGTCAGGGAGTGTTTCAGACAGGGCAGAGCGGGACAGGAACGGGCAAAATGAGAGTTGACTTTTAACAAAGTGCCCTCTTGTGCATGAGACGTATGCGGAATTAAAGAGAAATACCGTCTGGTTCTAGTGGATATAAGCATATGATATGACAGACAATTATTTTACGAGAAAAACACGTTATTTCAAAATACCGATAAACTCTCCGGAGGTTCTGCACTCCCAAACCCACGTCCTAAAATTGAGACCAGCTGCTGAACTTATTGCTTATTCTGACTCAGGAACGTAACTTGTTTTCGACAAGAGTTTCGATTTGACATAAAGGAGACGGACCGCATAGGATTTAAAATCTTTTGGATTTTTAAAAACTCGGGAAGGAGACAGATAAACCCCACTTCCGCGTAGACTACAAACTCCCGACGGACAACGCCGGATCCTCTCGCAGGGACACGAAAACTGCATTTTAACACACAGAAACCCGGAACAAACGTAACGTTCCTCGGCAGATAAAATAAAAAGTGTCGTTTCGGACTCACCTCAGTGACGGTTGCGTTGTGAAGGTGAATAAAAATTGAGAAGAAGTGTCATCAACAGTAACGAGGTTCTACTGACTTTAGAAAAAAAACACTGAATTGTGAGCGGCCACGTCCTGCTTCAATGCGCATGCGCGGCGTTTTTGAAAGCAAAGCAGGCACGAGCCGAACCTTTTTTTAAGTCAACAAACATTAAGCGCGTTGCAAAACCACATATTTGATTGATTGTCAGATAAATTACACTTCAGTTCTGTTAGTTTACTTTTCTTCAATATTACACTGACATTAATATAATGTTGTTGCAGACGCACATTTGATTCACCAATAAAAAACAACACATTTTTTTGTAATGACAACTAACATTTCCGGTTCGTGTGGGAAATGATCCTAGAGAGGAATTCGATTATTTTTGTTTTATATTTAAATCGGTTTTCTGCGGGGGAGTTCTGGGAACCCAGTCAGAGTCATTTTGAAATAGTCAATTTTATCATCATGTTTAAAAAAAGCATTTTGAATTCGCAATAAACCATGTATTTGATTGTTTTTTTTTTTTTTGAATCATTACTGTAATGTTATGAGTAAGTGTCCTATCTTGAGAAAGTCAAAATACTGTGAACGAAGAAAACGCAGGACAGACACTATTTAATGAAAAGGTTGTATTACAAGAATGCTGGGAGTTTATTCAGAACCTTTTGTTAAAATATTGGTTAACTATTATGAGGAAGTTAAAAACCTTGATTTTGTTTAATGCCTCTCATTCTCTGTCACACACATAAAATTGCTGGATCACATTAATAAAAGCAAGAGATGTGGGATAGTAGTAGCCAATGTTTTAATGATCTTTCATTTTAGAAATCAAATCAGTCATTGACTCTTTTTTTCTTCTGAACCAAATTAGTTGAAGGAGTGTTCATCAAAACATCAAGGATGGGAGGGAAGTCATTTAAAAACACTGCATTGAAACAGGTAGTTCTCGCCTCGAACATACAGTTTTCCATGAACACATGCTGCAAATGAGAAATAAGGAAACGCGACATCGACACACACCCAGTGGAGTATCCAGATGCCTCAACCAGCCAATTGGAATAATTAACTTTTTATTTGTAAAAAGATGAATGGACTGGTGTCCACAGAAAACCAGTATTGCTCTTCACCATGCATCCGTTCATCGAGGACTTTTCAGACAAACAAGCCTCTGAACGGGTCCATTGTTTAAAACAAAGTATGTCCCATCACATTAAGTACTAAAAAAAATCCAAACTCAATTTAATGACATTCAGACACATTCACTATATCAATGTTTGATTTTAGAATAAAAAATAAAAATCACATTGGACTCAAATCGATTTATAACTGTCAAGCGCAATAACACAAACTCTAACTCTACCTCTTTAAATCAGTCTGTTGCTAGTATTTTCTTTTATTTTGTTGCCAAATTTAAAAAAACAGTTTCTCACTGTGACTGAAACTGCAACAAAAACTGCCATTCAATGCTAATCTTTTCGTCATTCCTTGCCCATTTTTAGGTACTCATTCATGTAATTATATTATTTACACATTTTGAGTTAGTAACTTGCTGAGCTTTTTCTTTTTTGTCATTTCCTGTATATTGAAGACATTCTTCTGGCAGTTTTTAAGGTCACTTCTCAAACATGCCAGCAATCTGATTTCACACTTCGATAATACTCAAAATTTGTCATAGCATGTCCAACTCTAATCCACTGAAATTTCTATTTCAGTGGATTATAATGGGTGGCATGGTGCAGGAGGTAGAGCGATCATCTTTGGAACCGAACATTCCTGGTTCCTCCTAGTGTGTTGTTGAGCAAGACACTGAATGCAGAACTGCAGAGAATGAATTTCCCCCAGAGGAATTAATAAAAGATAAATTATTATTTATCCTCACTTGGTGCTGCAAACATCAATTGAAGTATCCACAGCACTTCAATTTAAGTTCACTCTTGTCCCTCTCACTTTTATCTCTGTCGTTGGAGTAAAGTGAACTTCTCAGCATTTGCAATGATGTCACTATGTGTTGTTTGCACTGTTACGGCATTAAGACTTTTCTTTCATCACTCTTTTTCTGAAAGAGTCCCCATTTATTGTAAATGCCCCTTTCGAAACATTCAGATAAAAGGAAAAGAGGAATCTGGTGTGGGGAGAGCAACCGGACTGGACAACAACTGTTTAAGCTGGATGAAGCTGGATTCTGTTTCAGTAGTCCATACCAGGGGGAAAGTGAGATTTCTCATACCCTGTTCATTAACCAGGGAACGCAGAAGGGCTGTGTGTTCCAGATAGTCAGGCACAAAGTGGCAGCTGTAGCCCACAAAAGACAGCATGTCTTTTTACCGAGCTGGCCATTTTACCCCTTGGCCATGCATCTCAAAAAGGAGACTGTCAGCCTGCAGCACTTAAAGTTGGACTTTAAAACTGACTTTGTATAGTTTTAATAAAAGATCATGGGTGGCAGTGAGGCGGGTGGCCTCGTCTGGGGCTGCCAACAGTATATCATCTACATCGGGGGTCTCAAACTATTGTAGTTTGAGGCCCCTGCCTTAATATGAAAGTTTAATGTTTGATATGGATGCTGTATGTGTTAGCACTAGCTCCGTGCTAAATAGTTGGTCCTGTCTCATTCCGGGGGCCGCATGCTTCGGAGCACCCGGACTATACCGGCAGCCTGAATACACATGTAAACCACAGATGTAAACAACTTGGCGCTCCTGCCTTCGCCAGTGCTGCTGAAAATACACATTTAAACAGATATAAACAACACGCCGGTGTGGCTGTCACCTGAAGCACCTGATGCTCTGAAGCACCAGACCTAACATTACACACACAAGAACGGGAAATATGAGGGCGAGGACGCTCACACAGAGCTAACACTATGTGTGTGTGTGTGTGTGCTAGCCATGAGCCGAACTTTTCAAACTTTATTAATTTTTTTTTCAAGAATAATAATAAGAATAAGAATAAGAATAATAAGAACATCTTTATTTATCCCGAAGGAAATTGTCGTGCTAGAGTTTCAAGTAAAAACATAACAATAATAAATAATAGTAGGAAATTGTATAAACAGTTAAAAAAAAGGGAGGGGGGGGGCGCAGGACCCTGGAGCCGATCTGGGACCAGCAGAAATGACCCTTTCCGTGGTCAGCTAAACACTTAAACTGAAACTTCAACGCGACAGTGACATCTAGCGGAATTTATATATTTCACAGCCCCAAACATGTCTTTCTCAAAGCCTGCAGTGAAGAGAGAGGTTGGTGATGAGCACAGACAATTTCAGGAAAAGTGGGAAATTGAATATTTCTTTGTGGAGCACAGGGGCACCCCAATGTGTCTTATTTGCACAGAGAAAGTTGCGGTGCGCAAGTAATAGAATTTGAAATGTCATTACACAACTAGACATGCTGGAGACGATGCAAAATAAGAATAAGAATAAGAACAACTTTATTTATCCCGAAGGAAATTGTTGCCCCAGAGTTTCAAGTAAAACATAACAATAATAAATAATAGTAGGAAGGAGGGAGAATACGAAATACAAATAAAACCATAAAGTGTCCAAGTCAAGGCTATAAAGTGTTTTAAGGTCTTAAAAAGTACAAAGATTTTAAATATTCCCTTCGGCTGAAGGAAGAGGAACTAAAACGTCCGGGGAGATACTGGTGAGATGAGAGAGCCAACCAAGTTGCCAATCTTTAAACATGTCTACTGAAGCAAAAGATTTCTTTAAGAAAGCAACCAAAGAGAATAATGCAGCAGTCGAAGCGAGCTATGTGGTTAGTGAGATGATTACTAAAGCGCGAAAGCCATTCACAGAAGGTGAATTTGTCAAATAATGCCTGTTACAAGCTGCAAGTATAGTCTGTCCAGAAAAGAAAGATCAGTTTAACAAGATCAGCCTTTCTGCCAAGTGACATTTATGACCAACTGTGTGAGAAAGCAAAATATTTCAGTGTATACTCACAATATATGTCCGTGTGTAGATGACAATTTTGAAGTGACGGCTGAGTTGCTCACAGTAATTCCAATGCATGGCCAGACCACTGCTCAGGAGATATTTCACCAGCTGTGCGATGCCATTGTGAATGCCGGTTTTCACTTTTTAAAAAAAAAAACTGGAAGAGGAGGGTGTGGAGGAAGCCATAGCTCTGTACTGCACTATCCATCAGCAGGCCCTTTGCAGCAAATGCCAGAAGTTTGACAATGTGATGTGTGTTGTTGTACAATGCATCGACCACATCAGATCCAGGGGCTTAAAACACAGACGGTGCCGTGTTTTTTTTGGAGGAAATGGAGTCAGAATATGGGGACGTGCTCTAATTCACTGAGGTACGTTGGCTCAGCAGGGGAAACATGTTGAAGAGATTTTTTCTGAGTTGAGAGCAGAAGTGAAAGCCGTCACGGAGAAGGATGGGGTGGCTGTTCCTGTGCTAAGTGATCCTAAATGGCTCATGGACTCAGCTTTTCTTAATGTACTGAACAAGAAGTTGCTCGGCCAGGGGCAACTTGTTAGTGCTGCCTATGACAATGTGAGAGCATTCTCCACAAAACTTGTGCTACGGAAAGCTCAGCTCTCTCGGACAAACCTTTGCCATTTCCCAGCATGCAGCGCACTCGTGAATGCAGGCACACCATTCCGTGGTGAGAAGTATGCTGATGCCATTTTGAAGCTAAAGGAGGAATTTGACTACAGATTTGCAGAGTTCAAGACACACAGAGCCACATTTCAAATTTTTGCGGACCCCTTCTCCTTCCATGTGCAAGATGCCTCTCCTGTGCTTCAAATGGAGCTCATTGACCTGCAGTGCAACTCTGAACTCAAAGCCAAATTCAGGGAGGTGATTGGGAAAGCAGACAAGCTCGGGCAATTTTTGAGAGAATTGACTCCCGGGTTCCCTCAGATTTATGTTCAAGCGGACCATGTGCCTTTTTTTGGGAGCACATACTTGTGTACTCATACTCTTCTCCACCTTGCACTTACTTATGAGCATCTTCGAGGTCTACTGAGGGTCTCAACTGCTTCTTTCCCTCAAGCCAAATGTGGCTCGGCTGCGCGAGAGGAAGCGCTACCAGACCTCTAGCAAGAAGTAGGCAAGAGAAGACATGTTCAGAACAGTTCATGTTCAAAGTTCCATTCGTGTTCAAGTTAAAGGTTAAAGTACTGTTAATTTGAATATGAATAATAATAGATTTCTCTACTCACCAACTATATGTGGTTTCTTAAGTCTTTCCTATTTGCTGTATTGTTATTTTATTTATTTATTACTGATCGATTGATTTATTTTCTTAATTCTTGATTTGTTAATTTATTGATTCATCTTATTTTGTGAAGAATAATAAAAATGAAGATATTTGAGAACAGCGGGATGTTTTATCAGAGCTTTTCTTATGAAAAACTTGATGCGGCCCAGTCTCACCCAGACCCTGCTCCAGCGTTCCACAGGTAAATTGAGTTTGAGACCCCCGATCTACATACTGAATCAATAAAACCGACAGCGGAAGCTACAAGTCACCCAACTGTTCTTTGGGAGCCTGAAAAATTCCAGGAGATATTATCTTCATCCAAATACACTGTTTAAACATTTTGGAGCTGAGAGGGTGATCACAAATCTGACAATAAACACAGGTGACTGATTTCTAGAAAAAAATGCAGAACAGAAATTTCATCACAGAATAGTGATGAAAAAGTGGATGCGAATGAATACAGTTTTTAATAACAAGAATAAAAAGACAATAATGGTATTACAAATAAGAGGATGATGCTTCCCTCGATGAAACGGATGTGATTGATCTATTTGGATACTATCAAAAAACCACAAGAGGGTTTTTACAACTGAAAGTCCCTTGACATTTGGCTGATTTCCTCAAATGTAGTTGTGGCCACTCAGCATTTCCTGACCCCCTTTGACACAAATAATACTCATGAGAAAGCAGGACGATACTTCTAAGAATCAGGCCTATCAGTTTGTTATGCGGCCCTTTTTTTTTTTTTTTTTTTTAGCAACAAGCGTGTTTCTCTATGGAACTGTCTTAAAAATTCCCCTGTATTGTCATTACGATCTTTCAGCGAACACGGCATCGAAACACCTCACAGTTTCAACAAAAAATTATGCAACAAGAACACTTCCACAGAGATTGTTGACGCAAAACTAGCACACCTGTGAAGTTACACCAGGCAACCTGGCATCTACCAGGTTACAATCACCTAGGTCAGGGGTCGGCAACCGGCGGCTCGTTCATCTTTACACTGCGGCTCCGAGTGGCTTGGGAAAATAATGTTAAATATTTAATTGAAGTGTATTTCATTTGTGTTAATTCCTTTTTTTTACTTTTAGTTCTAAGTTGGAAGATTATTGTGATCTTGAAATATTGAATAAAATTATATGTATTATTTTTCGCCGCTCAAAATAACGTCACACTCGCGGAAGCCGGTATACCCGCCAGCCGGTAAAGTCCCGATTTGCAAATGCTGTGCGCAGAAGTTCAAGAGCAGAAGTCCCATAAACCAGGTAAAATAAATATTTATGAAGATATTTTGCAAATATTTATTTTTTATTGTATTTACTGACACAGTGATTTTTTCACAATTTATTTTTAAAATTCAGGTCAAGGCTCCGCTACACGCTCTGAAAGCCCAAAGCTCAAAATGAGTTCATTACATAAATAAAATTTAATTTTTTTCCGTAATACTTTGTGAATTTCAGAAGCAACACACTACACACTTGTTTATACAAAGTGTAAAGGTAATGAAAAGCAATATATACAGTGGTACCTTTATTTTTAGACGTCAAAAAGTAATTGTGGCTCCCAGTGTTTTCTTTTTCCGAGGAAACCGGGTCCAAATGGCTCTTTGGGTGTTAAAGGTTGCCGACCCCTGGACTAGCCTATAGTTGTAGTGGTAAAACGGCATAGCGTTTTTTTTGTTCTATGTGCTGTTACACGATGACAGATTCCTCAACCCTGTTTTCTTTAAATTCACAAACTTTCTCCTCGATTTATTTTTAAAATTCAGGTCAAGGCTCTGCTACACGCTCTGAAAGCCCAAAGCTCAAAATGAGTACATTACATAAATAAAATTTAATTTTCTCTGTAAAAAGGCATGCGGTAAAGAACTGACTGAGGACAGGAAACTTCATCATCGGTCCAGTTTAGCTAAAGAGCGTAACGCTAGCGTGACACACACAAAAATCTTTACCTGGTAGTACTTCACTGACAAAACACACCTCATTACCTACCCACCCAAATCTTGTGTCGGTAGCTTTGCCTTTTAGATCTTCATTGTCATCCTCCTTCCTAAGGACTCTCTCATTCATGTCATGGTCATGTTCATTCATGTCAAATCTCTCGGGCCATCTGATCAAACCCCGCTCATCTCAAATACCAGATGTGGTCTTTTTTATACTTTTACCGATAATCCACTTTACTGATAATTATCTACTTTTCTTTGACAGGAAGTGACTTCTTGCTACATACATATTGTAAGACTTAAATTGTTCAAACCTGTTCAAACCAGGGCATGAGACTGAATCCAGACCTAGAGTTCTGGTTCCTCTGCAGACCCAGTACCCTGTCCTCATCCTTGTCTTCCAACATGAGGCAATATTGTGGTGTCTTGCACTGGGAGGTTCAAGTTGGGTCCTGGGAAACTGGTGACACTGTGACGCCTGTTTCTCCTCAACCTCATTTTCTCCTGCTGCTCCTGAGGGAATGCATGAGAAACATGCTGTGTTTTATTAGAGGTGTTGGGCCTCAGTTTAGTGTTGACATTTTGCTGTTTTTGTTGTGGTCCAGTTTTGGTCCTCTGACCCAGTCTAAGCCAATTTCATATTCTTGCATTGAGTTGATGCTCCACTATGACATATGTTTTTGTATTTGGTGACTTTTTTGGGGGGTAGTTTCCATGCTGAATCCGTAGAGTTTCTCAGAGAGGTTGTTCACTCTGAAAGCTAACAATAACTGAGCCCTGGAACGCTCTACTCTGGAGGAGGAGGATGAGGGAATGTTGCTCTGAGTGAAGACTTACAAGTGTTGTCCAGAATGTCTGACTCTCCCAAACCTTCTAACTGCATCCCAACCTTAAATCTTCTAACCTTCCACATGAACAGCATCCTACCAGGTCCAGATCGCAGGGCAACTAGAGCCCTCAGGTTAATGCCCGATGACATCCAAATACCATTATCTCTCTGAATGTATCATGTATTAATCCACCATGTATACTGCTCAAAAAAATAAAGGGAACACTTGAACAACACAATGTAACTCCAAGTCAATCACACTTGTGTGAAATCATAGTGTCCACCCAGGAAGCAACACAGATTCATTTTGACTTGTTTTAAGGACATTACATCAAAGTTGGATCAGCCTGGAGTTTGTTTTTACACTTTAATTTTGAGTGTGATTCCTAATCCAGACCTCCATGGGTTGATACAATTGATTTCCATTGATCATTTTTGTGTGATTTTGTTGTCAGCACATTCAACTGTGTAAAGAGCAAAGTATTTCATAAGAATATTTCATTCATTTAGATCTAGGATGTGTTTTTTAAGTGTTCCCTTTATTTTTTTGAGCAGTGTATATTCTAAAGGAGTTGTTCTCTGTACCTGCAGCATGTAATGCATAAGGATTTTCTCAGGTTGGTTCTTTTTATTCTTTTTTTTCTTTTTTATATTATTATTGTTACCAAGTTGGTTTCTGTGTGGGGCAAAACACCGAGGGCAACCGTCAAAGTGGCCTTTAAGGTCACGAGCCTGATGAGTTGTGTAACCCCCATGAATTTAGTGCGACCAAATTCAAAAATAGATATAAAAAGCATTACCTTTAGAGGGGACAATATGCATTCATGTTCATCTGAGCTCCCTCCCAGAATTCTCACAAAAACCTTGCATAGAAAGAGGCCTTTCCAGCATCCTTTTGTGGATGTGAAAGTTATAACTTTGTGAACCACCTATAGCCAAATCCTAATAAGCCCATATGTTGGTGTAGGTGTTCCATGTTAGTACTGTCGTGATGTTCTGACGTGTTCGGTATTTTGGCGTAATTGAGGGCAGAATTTAGAGGCTCCATAGGCCTAACTGTCTGCATTGTGAATTACCCCCGAAGATTTCCTCCATGCTGTGGTGTTCAATGACCCTCTATTAAAGAGTGTTATCCTGAGCATTGCAAACCTGAGTTTCACCACAGTGGTGTCAGAAGTTGGATCGCAAGACAACAACTATGTTTGGAGAAACCCTGCAGGCAACTGCGACTTCCTCTAGCCCCTGGTACATTACAAGCTATGACCACCAACTGGTTCATGGCTATGTGGGGGCAGGTCCCCAAGACCTTCCAGTGGCTTGGAAACCAGTTCCAAGGGTCAGGATATAGAGCTCTTCATCCACCTTTGCGATGCCTGCATCGCCCAGAAGGGGGCCAACCTGACGCTCTCATGCTCCCTTACACCTGTCTTAAACTGGTTATTTGGTTAATATCTTGTCAGGAGCTTTTAGAATTTATCCTGGACTTGTAAGAGTTGATGGTTCCATATTTCAAGATTGTAGGATTTTTTTTTTTTGTGATTTCAATGTACTGTCAGTGCATTAGCGCACCGATCATAGGTCTGCGAGCCTCAATCATTCTTCAGCAGCTTTATGGAACAACTTACTTGTGTAATTTTTCAACTACACCTCTCCAACAAAAGGTGGGCTATGAAAATAGGGTGTTTCAAGTCAAGTGGGAGTGTTTGTCTGCAAATGTAATGGGCAGAGTTCTGTCTTCTGTGCCAAGAAGTGTGGCTATGCCGACAATCTCAGACTAGTGAGCATCACAAAGCAGCAAACTACGCTTTAACTCATTTTTAGTTTGGAATGCAGTTTAATATTTGAATTTTTTTTCTCTTGCTACTACAGGACATTTGATTTTCATGTGAAGATTTTTTTTTTTTTTTTGGCCATTGTTTACCTGTAAAAAGTGTTTTCATTTGGATTTACTCTGGGGAAGTTGCAGATAGTCACAAGAAATACATGAAACTGATTTTCGAAACCTGTTACTTAAGCACAAAGTAGCAGAAATGTGTTGAAATCCAATTCTACCTAAACTGTCCTGTCATAATTTACAAAGAACAACCCCAGCCCTGTGAGAACTCATTCCCCACTAAAGTACAAGCCATGGACCAAGGTCTAAATCGCCATCAGTGACACATAAAGCAGATTTGTACATAGGGGGGTTATGATGAGAACCTGCAACTGAAACAAATGAGAGCTTATCAAATATCACAAAACAGCTGGTTGCACGAGGACAAGCTGGAAGCTGATTTATTGGTAAACTTTACCAAATAATCGGCCAAATCAGCTTCCAGCTTGTCCGGACTATGCATCCCTGGCTAATTCCATTCAGTGCAAGTCATCAGAGTAAGGTAATGACAAAAAAATGTACAGAGTTGTATTGTACAATATAGGTTGATGCAGTAATGCAAGGAACACCAGCATATACTGTACATATAAAAATGATTCTCAATATATTTCATTTTTAGTGGGTAGATCATTTTGACTCAGTCATGTCATAAGTAGCTCTCAGGTTGAAAAAGTGTGGGCACCCCTGTGGTAAACACTGATTTAAAAAAAAAAAAACAACCGAAAAACATTCAGTTTTTTGCTTAAATAGCATGGTGCCTCATCTTCATGGATCTTCATTTGAATTTTTACCATGATTTAGCAAAATTAACCTGCATTTTTCTGTTTGACATCGTGATCCAACACATTCTGTTGAATCCTTTGCTGCAGGTTAAAAGGGTCAAACACTGGAATATTTCAGGCTGTGATTCCTAATATTAATGGTCCTAAGCTGCGGTTGGAGAAGCATCTCCAACTGTGAATGAAGTGAACTTCAGTTCAGGGTTGCTGTCTGAAGGAAGCCACACTTCATACTAATTTCCTGCAAAAATGTTCAAGGACATGTTTCTCTTAACCCCACCCCTCTACTAAATATCTGCACAAGAAAATTAACTGTTTCTTCTCATTGTGCTCAAGGTTACCTGGAAATAGAAGTTGGGGTTTTTTGAATCAAGAATAGTTTTCTTACAGATGCTCATATATTGCAAGATATATTGTAGGAGATGAGGATGATTTATTTAGTTATTGAGCTTTGCTTGTTGCATTTTTTTACAGTATCAGATACAGTAGAGAAAGGAAAAGAAATTTAAAATTGAAAAAAATCCAAGCACTATTGTCTACAACTGATGGACTGTCATGGATGGAGCTGATGCTACACTTCTGCTTTCAGTAGAAGGAGTTCAGTGTTTGTCACATTGGCCCACACATTCTTTCAGTTCTATTGAAAAGAAAACAGACACTTTCAAAAGAATAATTAGTATTATCCAGTCAAGGCTGATGGACGATTCGGCTGGTAGCAGTATAATATCCCAACGATGATGCCTACAAGGTGCTAACAGATGGCCCAGCTGCTACTACATGGCTAATAGCAACATATGTTTAACAAGTGCCATCAAACAAGAAAAACATACTGACCTTGGGCTAATTTTAGCCAAGTGAAGTTAATAGAATGCAAACAAATGCAAACACATATTTAAATAAATTAAATGCAGTTTTCATGTTTTCTTGTGCCTACTTCTATGTTTAAACTCACTCCAGGCGACAGAAAAGTTGAAGATAAAGCGATTTTGTGCTTTTTTTGTTTGTTTTTGCTGACTTTATTCAGCCTCCATTTACCTGTGGTACGAGATGGGGCACAGCAAAATCTGCCAGTTCGGTAAATCTGATTTTGAATGTGAAGACTTATCAAGGTACAATAACACAGTAGGAGAAAGATGTTTGTCTGTGGGTTCAATGTGAGATTGTGTAGATAAAATGTGAGAAATGTTCCTGCCTCAAAAACAAGTTTCCAACGGAGTGGCAGGTTGTCTCAGCTTTGTAGATACCGGTGACGAATCTGAAAGGCCTCAGATTCCTCTGCTGTGCTTGCTGTTAGGCTGAGGGGTTTTAAATGTATTAAAAACTAAGCATGAAGGTACAAATTTATAATCACTTACAAGAGATCTGAGCACTTAAAAATGCATTCATGTATAAAATGTACAATTAAATAGGTTTATTATTTTTTTTTTTTACTAAAATGCTTTTCCAGACATACTTTTAGTATTACTGAACATATTTTTGTGCTTTCATAGAAATCCCATGTCAGTTCGTGACCGCTACGATGGGTTCAAGCCTCTCAGCAATCTTGAGTCTGGGATAAGTGGTATAGATAATGAATGAATGTATGTTTAAGAAAATCATTAGCATTGGTCAAGTATGTGCTCATTAATGTTATAATCTAACAAACACATGTATGATACTTTAATAAGAATTTGATCTCACTCTGTGATGTATAATCATACAGGACCTCATATATTTTGTTTGGATAATGATTTTGATAATAATAATGACCAAATGTAGAACATAAGGTGAGAAAAGTCAAGTCCATAGTTGTGACAAATTTGACGCTTTGATCAGAAATAGAGGGGCGTGAACTGATAATTAAACTGTCCTGCTATTGTTGTGTTTTTTGTGACTCAGAATTGATTTGATTTGTTGAACTATGATCTTCAGAGGAGCGGTGAGAATACTGTGGCAAACAAAAAAAAGGGTTGCCTGAGATGACATTAGGCCGGGGCATTGCAATAGGAGGAACAAACAGGTGACCTTCTAACAAAATAAAAATGTAGACAGGTTGGAGTCAGGGATTATGGTGATGCAGTGTGAATCAGTCGACCATGTAAAAGTGAGTTTATGACTGTAAGTCACATGAGATGAGGGGACGTGAATATGGGTGAGCAAAATAACTCAACAGTGGTATGATGTAAGCTAACTACTTGTTGAGTAATTAAACAGAAAGTAACTGGAAATCCCCTTAAAAAATAGGTAGAAATCACAAAGGAAATTGTCAAACATGCTATGTTGATTAAAAAAAAAGGCATGCGTAGGAATTTTGGCAGCAATTACCAAAAACCTCAGCCAAAAACTTTCCAGCTCATCTTTTGATTTTCCTGAGAAAGTAGGAACAAAAGTAGAATAGGATTTCCATTTGAACAAACTCACCCCCCCAAAAAATCTGCAAGAAATTCCAGGGGGGAAAAGTACAGGATATTGGCCAAAAATAGAATAGACGCTATTCAGAAAACCAACACAAGTGAAATATTAATATTACATTACATTACATTACATCACATTTGGCAGACG
Organism: Fistularia commersonii; assembly: GCF_037954325.1. Lineage (NCBI taxonomy): Eukaryota > Metazoa > Chordata > Actinopteri > Syngnathiformes > Fistulariidae > Fistularia > Fistularia commersonii. Next base: position 2,997,049 of record NC_141319.1, on the reverse strand, counting down.
CTTTTATCCAAAGCGACTTACATTAGAGAACATAAGGACTGCAAATAACACTTGCAAATACAAGATGCACAGGAAATATACAGAACAGTAAGCTGGGGTTTTTTTTTTTTTTTTTGGACAAAGACGTACACACACACACACACACACACTGCATAGCCTAACTTGGTGCCTAACCTGATCTGGGGCAGCTCAAGCATCAGCACAGTAAATAGTCCTGAATAGCAGGTTGGAAGAAAATTAGAAGCAAATGATTTCCGGCACAGATCAGTTATCGGATTACCGTCCTTGCAAAAATGAATTTTAATCAAAGAGAAATAAAACTATTTCACACCAGATCAACATTTTTCAAAGAAAACAGTCTTGACTGCTTTGTAGGTGAGATTAGAACAAAGAATCAAATCTAAATCACAGGCCGTTCCTCCCGACGCTGAACCGAGCTGTGTTTCAGCTGGCAGTGTGGCTGCCTGAACATGTCAAGCATGCAGGAGTTCAAGGCATGCAGGGTTGAGCGCAAGGCTCTAGTCTAAACCTTCTCCTCTGCTGAAACAAGTCCCTCAGTCCCTCAGGACACAGCATTCCACCTGCACCCCCCTTTCCATTCCCTCACATCGTCTTGCAATTCAGACGGCACGTCACTCATACGGATCAGTTCCCAGGGTTCTGCATCTGTCTTTTTTTTTTTTTTCGCTTTTTCTCTAAATATCTCTTTAAAGCATGTACAGTATTAGGAGTCATTAGCTGTCAGTCATGAGAAATTCTTTCAGAAGGTCATGGGATTTTGCAAGACCCTCAGAATAGCAGGAATATTAATACTCATAGTAAAACACTCAAAACACGTAAAATACATATGTGTTCTTGTTGGCTCTTCGGGCCTTGGAGTGCAATGTATCATGCCGATTTAATCTACAGCTTTCCCAAAATCTATTTCTAACTTTCATCTGTCAGCCCCCCCCCCCCCCAAGACTCACAACTGGTTCAAAAGTGGAAAGCCAGCTGGTGACTCACCTCCTGGGGCTGCGAGGAGGAAGGAGGAGCTACCCAAAGGTGGAGCAACAAAAACAAATTCTCAGAGGCACTCACAGCATTTGAGAAATTCCTTCCAGAACAAGATCTATGTTAGTGAGGAACAACACCAGGAACTAAATACACAGAACAACTGAAAGAGCTTCAAAACACAAAAAGGGCTTCGAACTGGAAGAGGCTAAAAGGGACTTGCCCGACAGGATTTTTCAGCTGAAGTTGATAATCGAGAGACTTTTTGTTTGACTTGCTTTGTCAACACATTGTGCACCGCAGTATATGTGGTCACTTTTTTCTTTCGGCACCTTAGTCAATCGCACGAATGGAAAACAACTTAATCTACCAACTTATTGAGGCTTGCAATGTGACACACCAGGCTCTGTACAAGTTCTATGCGGCTGTCATGATTGTGATCTTCATCTTGGCTTTGCCCCTAAATGCATCAGTCCTTCATCTCTTCATATTCAAGCTAAAATTTTGGAAATCCAACACCAACAATGTCTTCCTCTTCAACCTGGTGCTGGCTGACATCCTCCTGCTTTTTTGCCTGCCGATCAAGGCCCACAACTTCCTCATTGGCGACAGGAGGAGTAGCAGAGACGCCGTCTGCAAGGCTATGCTCTTCATGCTGTTTTTAAACCGGGGGGCCAGCATCGCTTTTCTCACCGTGACCTCCATCGATCGATATTTCAACGTGGTCCACCCCGGGAGGAAGAACCTCCTCAGGGTCCTCAAGAAATCCCCTCGCATCTCCATTATCATATGGCTGCTCCTGCTCCCACTGACCATTCCTACCATGCTGGAGGACTTTGAATGTTGCTACAACAATCGAACTGATGGTATGATCAAGGTGAGCAGCCACTGTCATCACTACAGGGAACGCATGAATAACTGAGATCTAGAGGCAGAAGGAAAAAAAAAATATTACATTACATTACCTTACATTTGGCAGACCCTTTTATCCAAAGCGACTTACAATAGAGGACATAAGGACTGCAAATAACACTTGCAAATACAAATATATGGTGTGCACTAAGACCTAACTGAAGAAAATTAGCAGAAGTGGGTTTGTAGGACCCAGAGGAGCAGATCATGCAATGAGACAGTGCCAGAAGTGACATGACTGATGACTGTAAATATCTAAAAGCATGAAGTGAGGAAGCAATCTGGTTATAAAATGCAATTTAGCTTCTTCTGCCCCACTGCATGAAAAACCACGAGACTTCTGTGTGGAGTTTGCATGTTCCAAAAACATGCAGAAGGTCAATTGGAAAAATGATGTTGGTGTGTGAATGAGAGCGTGAATAGTTGTTTGTCTCTATATGAGGCCCTGTGATCAACTGGCAACCGGTACGGAGTGTATCCTGCCTCCCATCCAATGACAGCTGGGATAGACTCCCGCTTCCCCTGCAACCCTAAGTAGATAATGGATGGATGGAATTTAAAAAGAAGACATACACACAAAGAATTGACCACAATCAGAATTAAGGAATAGATTGTTCAATAGCTGCTAAGGAAGAAAATACACAGATAAGAAACAGTTTGGGTAGGTGAGAGAAGAATAAGCAATCTTCCGCTACTCTCTGATAAGTTTTGAGCGTCCAGTAAATTCAATAGAAATAAAACAAAAAAAAAAACCACAGTTGACACTTAGAAATGTTAAGGAGGCCTCTGATAAACAAGGTCTGCTATTGCAAACTCTTATTACGCTGAAGTTGGTGAATGACGAGCCCGCGGCAGGTCATCTCGCGCCCGAATATATTTGACCGAGCTGGAAAGTGTTCACACACACGCAAGAACAAAACCAGCTCCATTAAAAGAGAAGAAAACATTAGTGCCGGGAAAGCACAGGCAGAGAGCTGCCCAGGTTTCGGGGCCTGGAGCTATAAGAGGCAGGTCATTGACGATTGACGCACAATTTTTAGTCTGCGAGCAAATCGAGGAGAAAGTTTGTGAATTTAAAGAAAACAGGGTTGAGGAATCTGTCATTGTGTCATTGCACATAGAACAAAAAAAACGCTATGCTTTTTTACCACTACAACTATAGGCTAGTCCAGGGGTCGGCAACCTTTAACACCCAAAGAGACATTTGGGCCCGGTTTCCTCGGAAAAAGAAAACACTGGGAGCCGCAATTACTTTTTGACGTCTAAAATAAAGGTACCACTGTATATATTGCTTTTTATTATCTTTACACTTTGTATAAACAAGTGTGTGGTGTGTTGCTTCTGAAATTCACAAAGTATTACGGAAAAAAATTACATTTTATTTATGTAATGAACTCATTTTGAGCTTTGGGCTTTCAGAGCGTGTAGCGGAGCCTTGACCTGAATTTTAGAAATAAATCAGGAAAAAAATCACTGTGTCAGTAAACAATAAAAAATAAATATTTGCAAAATATCTTCATAAATATTTATCTTACCTGGTTTATGGGACTTCTGCACCTGAACTTCTGCGCACAGTATTTGCAAATCAGGACTTTACCGGCTGGCGGGTATACTGGCTTCCGCGAGTGTGACGTTATTTTGAGCAGCTAAAAAAAATAATACATATAATTTCATTTAATATTTCAAGATCACAATAATCTTCCGACTTAGAACTAAAAGTTCAAAAAAGGAATTAACACAAATGAAATACACTTCAATTAAATATTTATAATTTATTTTCCCAAGCCACTCGGAGCCGCAGTGTAAAGATGAAAGAGCCGCGGGTTGCCGACCCCTGACCTACGGTATCAGCAGCAAACAGGTCTAGACAGCTCTTGGAAGCCGAAGCATGGGAGATGATCGATCACATCAGAAAAAACACTATATAGCTGTCAACTTTTTTATTTTGGCAAACTGAATTCAGTGGAGTGGGAAATAATTATCAACAGGTACTCAGTAAAAATACATTATAACAACAACATAATATCAGCACCTTCAGTATTGTAAGGTAGAGTTCATTAGTGTAACAGTGTAAAATGTCTGTTTTTTCCAGGTGCAACTTACATCCTTAAGTATTTTGATCAGGGGACGCAATGGCCTGCAATCATGTTATATTTATATTTTTCATTCTCTGACTGAAGGATGTGACGAACAGCATGCGGGAGGTGGTCTTCTTCACCCAGATCGTTATCCCCTTCATCATCCTGGTCTACTGCACCGTCCACATCGTCAACCGCCTCCAGAAGAAAACCGTCGGGAATCAAACTAAGCTGAGAAGGGCTAAATTTCTGGTGATGGCCGTCATGGCCGTCTTCTCCATCTGCTTCTTGCCCTGTGCCATCTCCAGGATGGTTTTGCTCATCGCTCGCGCCCAACAATGGAGCCCGCAGGCCCAGGACAAGGCCACCGTGGCTTTTGACGGCCTCATGGTTCTGTCCTACATGGACTGCCTCTTGGACCCGCTCATCTACTGCTTCTGCAGCACCAAGTTTAAATCCATTTACCTCTCCAATTACTTCCCTTTCTTTGTGAAAGATATGCCAGAGCCACCAAACAGCTCAACGGAAAAGACGCCCCATGTAACACGCAATACTGTCCTCTGAGGACCACGTACAGGACACATAACAAAGGTCACCACCAGGTGACGATGCAAACGGCACCTATCCTAATGGAAGATGTGAACGCTGGGAAGTTTTCATGTCATTATGAAAAATAATATAAAAAGTTGACAAATACTAAGAGTATGTTTTAGTTTGCTCACTTTGTAAATACCTTGCAGTACTGACTGGATTTGTGAATAAGTTTTTTTTATTAAGCCAAAAAGCCCACTTCAGGGAAAATAAAGCTTGAAATAATGAATTCGGAGTTAACAATTTTGTAGATGAACCCCCCCCCCCTCCAAGATTCTAAGATGGCATAAGACAAAAAACAGCCTGCGCACGATCACTGTTCATGTTGTGGCGGCGATCGTGCCGAGTGATCAGCTGAGACTGTTAGCGAAGGGGAAACCAGCCAGTTATCAGTGACATCGCGGTGTTTTCCAAACCCTGTCGCCGAGATGCAAGAAGCGTGGAATGTAATCTTGGTTTTCTACATTTCTGAAAAATTGTCTGAAATTAATTTTCCTCAAGCTGAATTCCAGGAAAAGTTGACAAAGATGATCTAGGAATTTGCAACAAATAAATAAATGGTCTTTTCTACAGCTTGGATAAGTCATTATGTGAGAGGCTTCTGCATGCAGCATTCAGCCGCCAGGTACACTGTCTGAAGGCCCAGCAGCATCTATGATATAATTTTGAAGTAGAATTTGACATTAGTGAAACTGAAGATGCTCCGTTTGCACATCTGTTTCTCTGCTTCAACCCATACCTCACAAGGGGGATTATTTTAGAATTACTTTCAAACATTGGCAGTCAAGAAGAATCTTATTGGCTGCCTTTGTTTCGCTGACTTGGTCTGCTTCAACAAGCTTTCTTATTTTAAAAAATCCTGATGAAGATGAAGGTGGAACAAAAACAAGGTTGTGTTAAAGAAAATAGAAGAGTAGGCACAAAATGTTTAAAATACATTTTTAGAACAGTCTTCAGAGTGGAGGTACCCTACCACAAAAACATAGCAAACAATGATCTCATGTTGAGCCCATTTTGAGGAATGACGGTACATTTGGCTAAATCTGATTCGTTTCAGGAGGAAACATGTTTCCAAAATATAGTTCAATGAAATGTTTTTTTTTTTTCTTTTTTTAATTTTTTTTTTAATGATGTGTTTTTGTTCATTTCTTTGCTTATGAAATAGTGTGCTTTACTGGATGATGCAATCTGTAAAACAATTACAAAGCCCGATTCCAATTAAGTTGAAACCTTGTGAAAAGCGAAAATAAAAACAGAATACAATGATTTGCAAATGATTTTCAACCAATATTCACTTAAATACACTACAAAGACAAGCCATTTAATGTTCAAGCTTGTGATTTTAATGTTTTTTTGCAAATATTCACTCATTTTGAGTTTTATGTCTGCAACACATTCCAAAAAAGGCGAGACAGGGGTATGTCTACCAATGTCCTACCTCACCTTTCCTTTTAACCACACTAAATAAACATTTTGGAACTGAGGACACTAATTGTTTAAGCTTTGTAAGTGGAATTACTTCCCATTTTTGCTTAATGTACAACTTCAGTTACTCCACAGTTCTCCACTCCGTTGTCATATAATGCATTATACTCTCGCCATTGTCTTGCTGTAGTAAATAGGAACGTCCCAGAAGAAGATGACGCCTGGATGGCAGCATATGTTCTTCCAAAACCTATATGTATCTTTCAGAATAATTGTGCCTTCACAAATGTACAAGTTCCCCGTCCCATCACGGACGCTGGCTTTTGAACTTGTTACAATCCGGATGGTTCTTTTCCTTTACATTACAATCATTTGGCAGATGTTTTTAACCAAAGCTACTTACAGTGGAGATGCCGGGGTTTGAACTCAGGACCTCATTTATGCGAAGCATGCACTTGAACATACAACACCTCTTTGGCCATGAGGACATAATGTTCATTATTTCTAAAATCTACTTGAGATGTAGACTCATCAGACCCATAGCAAACTTTTTCACTTTGCATTTCCATTTCAAATGAGCTCCGGTTGAGAGAAAACCAGTGGCGCTTCTGGGTGTTGTTGATATAAGGTATTCCCTTTGCAGGGTACAGTTTTAACTTACATTTGTTGATGCAACGACAGTCTGAGGGATCGAAACACAGAGATTTTGAAAATTTAAAGTGTTTAATAGTTGAAAGTGATTTGTAAATAATTGATTCTGTTTTTATTAACATTTCACACCATGTCCCAACTTGATTGGAAATGGGGGTTTGTATGTTATGATGGTGTCATTTGTTTTCTGTTGTTTTGTTTATTTTGTGAAATATTATGCTGTTTATCAAATATTTCATTTTGTGAAATGTCATCTTGTGCAATAAATAATTTTCCAAAGTTTTCCTCAGTTGTGAAATGTGATTAGTCAGGTACCTTGTGATTGAAAATGTTGTGACGCAAAAACACGCACATCTTCAGGACATCATTTGTGATGACATTATTTTTATGTCGTTTGAACTTTTTTTTCACTTTATTTCGGGAGGAGTTTTGCAAGAGTATTTTTAAAGTCTTTAAAACTTAAAGTGCTTTTTTTTAAATTGAATATGCTGTCATGTTAGGAATGGATGAATGAATGAATGAATGAATGAATGAATGAATGAATGAAACCCTTCAAGGCCACTGTAAAATGGATAGAATTATACATTGTTTTCTGTCTGCAATGTTTCTTCAAAAGCTCTGTAAACTGATAGTACTACTGCTACTAACAACAATAATAACAATGATAATAATAATAATGTCTATAAATTGTCTCTTATTGATTTGGCAGAAGCTGAATCTGTCGATGCAAACTAAAGCTGTGCCAATAAAAACAAACAGAAAACGTTGCGCCTTCACAGAAAATGTATGATTTCACTGAAGAGGATGACATCAACTGTGAGGCATGGCATGTCTCTGGGAGAATGATCCATAGCCCATTAACCTATAAAAAAACAATTTCCCCGCTGAACTTTGGTTCACCTGTGTGTTTGTGATTCATCACTGCCTCATCTCAAAGCCTGTAATTCACTGACAGATCATGAAAAGGTGGGAAATTATACCATAATATTTTATCATTGATGGGGAGGAGATATCTGACTCTGCTGGGATAAGAATGTTAAGGAATGATAGAAAAGAACAGAGACAGCAGAAGAATATATTAATGCAGGTGGATATGACAGTTTTAAAAAAAAAACAGAATGATCCCTGCTTCACCGCACTGCAACACGCTCAATTTCCTCACAGCCTGAGGGGGAAGTCATGCTTGGTCAGGAATATTTCATCCCAGAAAGTCAGGAAAATCTAATGGGAATTTTTCCTCAAACAGTTCCCTATACATGTTACCCTTTATAGATATTTGATGCTACTGCAGGAGTCACACAAGAAGACTTCGGGAATAGTACATATACGCGAATAGCTATTTACCCCCGTAGGCTTTCTGGTTATTCATCCAAATTCTAATTTTCTTCGGGCCAATGCAACAGACAAGATCACGAAAAAGAGCTTTATTTCTGAGAGTTCCCTCATACGGCAACCAACAAAAGCCACAGAAACCCGCTTCCTCAAATCGATAGCAGCCTTTGCCACACTCCAGCCTAGACAACAGTTCTCTGTTTTTACAAGTTTTATTTTTCCTGCAGAATCATGCAAAAATTTCTGTAGATGCCACATCTTTTTGTCCGTTGATGTGATTTGTCCATTTTGGAGGAAAGAATCAGGAAATATTGATCTAAAGGTAAAGCCTTTCATTCCCAATGTAACCAGCAGGAGGTGCCAAAGTCATGCCTTTTTTTATCTTGTCAAAAGAACCTGAGTGTCTCAGGTAAGAAAACCTGTGAGGTGTAGATAAATCTGTAGTGTTGACTCAGTTGAAGGAGGTTCTTACCCCATCCAGAGCGTGTTGGGGCAGGATAACAATCGCGTTACTTCTCTTTATCCGAGCGTCAAAACAACTCTCAGAAAGCCCAGACCTGTGGAGACATGCAAATCAAACCAAACATGAAGAAACAGTGACTAGCAGATGATGTAATGAGAAAATTCAGAGAAGGAAGTTAATCAAAGATTTCTGTGTCGAAAGTCGTCAATGTGTCAAACCATAATTTCATCCGGGAAGTTGGCAAAATTGCCTTTGTTATAAGGAACATTGTTTAAAAATCAGTCACAAGGAAATATTGTGTATGATTTATCTGTGGCGATTCCCGGTCATGCAGGTCACGGTGAAATCTTGTCAAAATCTGTTCTTCGCTTGAAGACGTTTCCCCCTCATCTGAGAGGCTTCCTCAAAACTAAAGAAGCATCTCATATTCGATTAAAGAAATTTTAATCCGGTATAATGTCAGTAGGGGTCTTTTTGACAAGGCAGGCTGCAGACGGGGGAAGGTCCTCCATCAAATTTATTATTGTTTTTTATTAAGGTCACCGAGGAGGAGTGGAAACAGTCATTCAAGTCAGCCATGTCCAAAATAAAGTTGGCAAGATTTTAATAATCCTCACTATCAATTTGAGGAGGTGAACTCATCTCTGTAGACATTGGTGGCCCCTTAGGGTGAAGCAGAAGGGAAGGTTAGAAGTTAAAGAGAAGGTGTGAAGTTCCAAAAATATTTCTCTGTATTTTCATAATCAGACGCAATTCAGGCGGTAGTTGATATGGACAAAAACATGGTTTGAGTTAAAACTGTGAAATCTCATCTTGAGAATGTGACTCAAATGTTCATCTCCTGCTGCTGTTGTTTTTTTTCACATTTGAAGTGTGTACCTTTCTCCTTACAAAACAGCCTCCCAGTTGCTCAAGAAGTTTGCTCAATGTGGAGCGAAACATCGTAAACATTACGCAGAGTTTCCCCTGCGACTGAAAAGCGGCGTCTGCGGCCGCATTTACTCACCTTGTGATTAATCTGACCGACTCATTGTTAGTAATATCCCTTTCCTGGCCAAGTTTGACAAAAGACACCCCTGTCTCCCCCAAGGAGAGCCTGGTTTGCCGGCATGTGGTGACAAAGATGCATCTCATGATGATTATGTGAGGAGAACCTCCACAGACAGGTTACCGTCTAATCTCTCTTAAATAAAAGATCATATTCAAAGTGACAAAAGCAGCTATGGAGGAGCTACTCCTAACATTGTTAGCAGATAATTTGATGGTTGACTGTGTTCATTGACCTCAAATGCAAACAAAGTTTGTGTTGTCTGATTCATTTAAACATTGTTTTTTTTTTTCCAGAGAAGTGTTAATATATCCTCCATCTCTGGTTTTAACAGGGTTAAAAAAAAACTTTGAGACAGAGAGGAGAGATACAAGAGTTACTAAAAATGCTTTTTTTTTTAATACTAATTTTACTAAATTTTACTAATTTTACTGAAATTATACTAATTTTTATACTAATTTTTTTTATACTAATTTTATACTAACTCTACTAATGGAATATAAGTGTCTTCTTTTTTTCTCTCTTTTGTCATGCTGGCTTTGAAATAGGAAACAGTCAGAATTGATAAGCAGAACCAGGATGTAGGTAGTGCACAACCCTGTTTGAAAAAGCAGTCTCTTCAAAATTACTTGTTTGGCTAAAGTTCTAAAAAAATCATAGTATCTTGCTATAGTTTAAATCTATTTTGTCATCCCTTATTTTCTATTTTTGTAAAGCATGTAACAAATGAAGTGTCAGATAAGTTGCGGTAAATTTGTCATGTTTTTCCAACCATCTAACCATTCTAACCGTCAACCAGCTAAGATCATTAATCAGAGGATGTATAGCTGGTGTGTACATGTGTGTTTTATCTTGCTCTTGCTTCTTTGCGTTTTATGTGAAAAAAAAAACATCTACACTGGATTAATACAAATATTCGACTGCATTTTTTTTAAATCACAATTATCAAGAACGACAATGGAGCATCACAGTATTACGAATAATATAGATGACTAAACTGCCACCTTGACTTCACTTCCAAACTGAACATAGGATGTTTTTATCTAAATTCGAATCAGTCGTGGGGGAACTCAGACGTGTACAGTTTCGGAGGTGAGATTGCTTCATGGCATGCGAGTGTCGTGGGTGAAATGACGGAGAGCGAGAGATTAGCAGAGGGAAGGTGGGGGCTGTTGTGAATCTCTGCCCCTCAGGTTTATGAGTTTCAATTTCTTCCAAAGAAGATGGCCAGGTTGCCGTTCAGTTGTCTTTATGTGCGAAAGCTTTTTACAGCGGCTTTTTTTTATCTTGTATAAAGTTTAAATCAAGAAGTAAAGATGAAATTTTGGAAAAAAGTGGACTATATTTTGATCTTCAAATGAAAGATGAGTTAAAATTCCATTGAAGCAATAAGATATTCATAAAGCTTCCTTGCGCTATTGAAAAATTAAGGTGTGTGATGTGACTGAAAATAGTGTGGGTCAATTATTGTTAAAAAAATATTTAAAAATTCTTCTATAAAGTATTTAATTATTTTAGTCTCATCTCTGATCACCAATGAATTTTCATAAACATGCAGCCTATTAACCATTTATGCATTACAGGATGTGACCTCGTCAGTGTGGCCAAACAGGAATTACTGATTTAATTGAGTTTCTCTAAGTCAGTGTTTCCCAACCCTTTTTGAGCCACGGCACATATTTTACATTAGAAAAATCACACGGCACACCACCAAATAAATATGTCAAAAACATTTTTTAACAAATAAGAATGAAACCGTAGTCTCAATTTACATAGTGTGAAATCTAATATATCTAATATCTGTAGATTCATCAAGTTGCAATACAAATTTCCCACTGATGTGCAACTTTTCCAGAACACTTTTTTCAATGACTGAAGACACGTCATCAATGTGTCTGAAAATGGTATTATTTGAGAAAACTCAGGCTATTTTCACTCACTACCCGTTGCCATGGAATGGGCACGCTGCCCACAGAGACATAGGAAGACACATTATTTGTGTTGGATAAATAATTTTCGGACCAATTGGGTGAAAGTGGGCATTTTTCCACGGCACAGCTGACGATCTCTCACGACACACTAATGTGCCGCGGCACAGTGGTTGGGAATCACTGCTCTATCCCATAGTACCCCTGACACTTTTCTCCACCCATTCCAACCTGCTTGAACCTGTCTCTTCACCTCATTTCCACAATCTCTGTTGCTCTGGACTGTTGACCCCAAGTACCTGAAATCCTCCAACTTCTTAATCTCCATTCCCTGTAGCCTCACCGTTCCACCCGGGTTCCTCTCATTCACACACATAAAGTATAATCTGTCCTGCTCTGCTACTCCAGACTTCCTCATACAATATCAGAGTTCATCTCCAGGCACCCTGTCATATGCTTTTTATAGGTCAACAAAAACACAATGCAGCTCTTTCTGGCCTTCTCTGTGCTTCTCTATTGCATTCTACCGCTGTTCACAAATGCTGACTTCTGCTCTCAGTCTAGTTTCCACTCCTCTTTCCCATAACTTCAATGAATGGTTCATCAACTTTATATTTAGTCGCTGCAATTCTGCACATCCCCCTTATTCTTAAAAATAGGCACCATCGCACTTTGTCTCCATTCTTCAGGCATCTTCTCACCCTCTAAGAATCTGTTGAATAATCGAGTCAGAAAATCTACCGCTGCCTCTCCTAGACACTTCCACACCTCCACAGGTATATCATCAGGACCAACTGCTTTTCAACTCTTCATCCTCTTCAATGCCTTCCTCACCTCACCTTTCCTAATCTGTGCTACTTTTTGTGTTCTACAATAGTCACCTCTTCTACTCTTGCCTCTCTTTCATTTTCCACATTCAGCAGTTCTTCAAAGTAACAAAGTATTTCAAAGTACTCTTTCCATGGACCTCTTGTTCATCCTTTCCATCTTCTCTATATTTCTCTGTTTTGTCAACCTGTATAGCTCATTCTCTCCCTCCTTACTGTCCAACCGAGCATACAAGTCATCGTACTCCCTTTATTTTGCCTTTGCTACCTCTATCTTTACCTTACGTTGTATCTCCCTGTACTCCTGTCTGTTCTCCTTACTCCTGTCCGTGTCCGACTTCGTCTTTGCTAACCGCTTTCTCTGTATATACTCCTGCACTTCCTCATTCCACCACCAAGTCTCCTTATCTACTTTCCTTCCAGATGACACACCAAGTACTCTCCTACCTGCCCCCCTAATACCTCTAACTGTAGTTGTCCAATCATCTGGAAGCTCTCCCTGACCACCCAGAGCCTTTCTCAACTCCTCTTTGATTTGCATGTTTGGTTTTTGGTAAAAGTTTTACACTGCCCTTCCTGACGCAACCCATTGATCCAGGCTTGGGACCAGTACAGGGAGACACTAGCCTGTGCCACCCTGAGGCTGCATTATTAGTAAAGGATAAATTAATATAATTTATTTAATTTAATCAGTTAAATAAAATGTTTTTATCCCTTTGTCTAGCAACAGAGACTGGATAATTTTGTGGTCTGAGATCAAGGTCACTGTGAAGCTGAAATTCAGACTCTTCTTTAGAATAACCGGCTTTAACTTTTTATGTGAGCTTTTTCACTTCATTGTTGGTAGTTTTATTAATCTTCTTTATTTATTTTCTGCGGTTATTAAATGACTATAAAGAAACAACATTTGTTTATTCTGATGTCATAATTCAAGATGTTTTCTTCATTAAATTATTCCTCATCTGAATTTTTGTTTTCACGTACATGGATCTTATTCTTTCTTATCCCCCTTATCCCATATCTGGTGACCTCATTTCTCTATATATTTCTTCCCCAAAATACTTTTTTTTCTTTGAAATCGCAATCTGTGTAGGACGACCAATCTACCAAGGAAATCTACCAAGGAACAGGAAATCCACCAAGTGATATCTGTGTAAAATGGTGTCAGCTCTTTTACGGCTGTGATTGTAGATTAGTTAACATATATTTCAGCATCTGATACTGCAGGTTTCTTTTTTCAGATTAACCGTGACATTAAAAAAAAACTGATAAAAACACAACACGTGATTTCGAGACGTACATCCTCCTATGGCCAATGCACCTTTTTTTCTGCATGTAATTGGACAACCTCTGAGAGGAAGAGGACATTGTGAAAATTAACTGGTAAGGTTTTTATAGACCTTACCATAAACACTGCTCAACAGAACAACAAGATCCTTTTTTTGTTTCCCTTTTCCCAGCTAATTCATCTAAACTTTGCACTTTCATGTGATATACTTGACCTGCAGGTACAAAGCACCTTCATCAACTAATGCTAATTACACATCATGCTAATGCTAATTTTGTATATGTTCAGTATATGAGTTTTGATGCATTCTTATTTTATCTTGTTTTATTATTTCATTTCTTTTTATTTTATTATCCTTCTACTGTACAGATCCCACACACATCTATTGCGCTATACCTGTATCGCTACCATCTACAGGGCCTCTTGAAACTAACGTTGTTTGAGTCTCCCTGAGCAAATGACAATAAAACCCTTGAATCCTCCATGAATCCTTGAATCAATTAAATCCTCGCAGACTGACTTTACAAATGTAACTCAGGATTTGATCTTGGTGAGACGATGCCACCCTCCTTTCGTTTGGATCGGATGTGTTTCCCCTCCTCTCCTTATCGTATAAGATTACCATGCGGGACATGTGCTGGCACGGCAGCTCCGTGTTTACAACCAGCTGAGGAATCTCACAGGTATTTTTCCCAAACTGCAAGCAAAAAAAAAAAAAAGGGAAAAACACCTTGAATTCCTGGTTTCCATTCAAAGTGGATGTTCACAGAAACCTCTTGGAGCGGGATGACTTCTGGTAAATCACTTGATTCATATTGAAGACCAGTTTCATCCAGATGTGTTATCTGGTCTCTAAACTCCACCTCCTGCTGTCTGCAAATTCCCCCACCGAGGAGGAGGATTTCAGACAACTTTACACTCAGACTCATTCGCACCGGCTCTCCTCCTCTCCTGACTTTTCATAATGTTGTTTTTACTGTCTCCTCAGCACACCAGTGTTTAGTATTTTCCAGAAATGTTTTTGCTCAGCCGGCTAAGCATTGACACTAAGTCAAAAATGCGAGGCTCTCGGGAGACTGTTGTTGAATTTAGCGGACCACAGTGAGGAGGGGAGACCGGCGCCTGAAGAGGGGAGATTCTTGCTCACATCAAACCCGCCTCAGAGAAGAAAGATTTGTGTCTGTCTACCGTGTCTGCAGCAGAAGGTCCTTGGTCATGGCTTTCACACTCAACAAAACAGAAGACCACTGTGAGACCCCCAATGACCTCACCTATAGGACCATGTCCTGGCTGGTGATCGGGGAATTCATCCTAGGACTCCCTCTCAACCTGTCTGTCCTCTACATCTTCATATTCAGGTAGGCGGGATGGTAAAAATCAACTCTATCCTTAAAAACCCTCTAACTGTCAGGGGAGCCCTCAGGTTCAACACCCATGTCCTGCATTTGAGTGTAATTTCTCAATGAAGCACTGAGGGTAGAAGCGGTCCTGTGTGTGTGTGTGTGTCACTGGTTACAGTGAAGTGTGTGTGACCTTAAAGACTTGGACTGACTTTGTTTCAAAAAGCTGAGGATAAGGAGACTCATTGAAGTTTATCATTAGACAGAAAGACTAAATATAAACTTTTCCCTGGAGTCTGACACTCACTGGATTTGAGGTGCCGATGTTTCTGAGTAAAACAAAAAGCAGGAAACATCAAATATCTCTTAGTTAAGTCAGTAGTAAGACATCTAAATTGAAAAATGTTATGTACCGGATGTTTTATGGGCTCCGTTTGCTATTTATTGTCATTTCTGATATTGGAGCAGCTATGACTACAAGTTAAATTATGAGTTTTAACAACTTAGAAACCAAAACAATAAAGTCAGATTTTACAGACAAAAATAATCTGCACCGTTTTGTAGCTGTTTCTCAAAGCAAATATGGTTACCAAATTCTGTGCGAACAAAATTTAGAAGCTAAGAGAAGCAGTTTCCAGTGGGAAATTAGTTAATGTTTAGTTAACTATTCTGCTGTTTAACTTTGTGAAGTTGAACTTAAACTGTCAGTTTCACACCTTGATTTTTGGACGATGTACTTTGGTACTGCTGGATAAGGCATTTGTAACTGTCACATATCCCCCCACAAATTTATTTTGAAATTTTTGTTTTGTCTTTTGCTTTTATATTTTTTTTCTTATTTTGCTTCTGCTAAAACCTCCTCCTGAATACCATGTCATGTAAACAGTGAATTTTTTTTTTTTTTTTTTTTGTCTGCAAACCCCTAATTAAATGGAGGGTTTTTCTTCTCCGGTTTAAAACTGTGTTTAGTTACTTAACTGAGATTCAGTTGTTTTTTGGGGGTGAAAACAAAACAATAACAGTTGAGTTGTATATTGTTTCATTTCAACTTCCGAAACCACCTCCCATCAGCATCTATTTAACTTCTCAAAGACATCATCTGAACATTAAAACATACTTGGACATTAAGATTAGGCTGAATAAGAGAATCTAATAAATATCTAAAGATTTTTGAACATCACGTATTGTGGATGTCAGCATGGGAATGTTAGGACAACGTTATCATTTGATTAATTTCTAACATAAATTAAAAAAGACCAAATATCTACATCACCTGTCATCTTAACCCTCATATTATGTTAAGGGTCAATTTGACCCATTGGGTAAATGGGTGAAATGGGTCAAAATTACCCTTAACATAATAAGAGGGTTAAAAAGATGACATCAGGCGTCCCGTCAGTGACGTCACAACCTACAATCAACAAAATATCAGTCTCAAATAGTGAAGACACAGCTGATCAGATGGGTAAAATATTGATTTTGGAAGTTTTTATATATTAAGCTGTTGTGGACCGAACCAGCTGTCACTACAGTTAGGAGATCTACTTGACAAAATAAATAATAATAAAAAACATCACCTACCCAAAAAGGCTATTTCTCTGATTTGTGCGGGTAAACGGGAACTGCAGTTGCAAAGCTGCTACAGACGGCCCTTTAAATGGAACATGTGTTTCCCTCAGCTCTGAAACAAACAAAGTCCATGTTGCTTTAAATGCTTTTATAAGCAGGTTCTTGTTTGACCCATACTGGATACAAAAACATCTAAATCAGGGTAATACTCCATAAACCTATGTGCCGAACTCTGATCGCTGCATCCTCTTTATTTCATCAAAAGAAAACAGCAGAGGATTCAAAAAATGAACATCAATATCAACAGTAGAATGAACATGTCAAGACCAGTTTTTACAATTCCACTCACAAATACCACCAAAACAGTAAAATAAAGATGACAAACTGAAAATCCAAGAACTTTTGACGATAAGCTCATAGAACATTAATCCTACCTATGTCCTAATTAACAGTCAGTTATGAGATACTAAAGAGGAAAGAGGTTGAGGGGGTAGAAATAAACCTTTTCAAATGATGTAAATAAAGTTGCCGGGACTGACGTTATGAATTTGATGGTTATTTTCAATTTCTTTCTCTTGAAAAGTGAAGCAAAAAGAAATATCTCACTCCATTTGATTTGCATTTATAAATGCAATAGTTGTACAGATGTTTCTTCCCTCCTGACCGATAAGTTGTTTGAAATCGAAAGTTGTATGTAGCACAATTAATTCATTTGTATTTCACTCTTGTCAATATCTTTGATTTTTTTTCTCCTCTTGTAAATGAGGTGTTGCTAATCTTTAAGCCTAGAATCAGCTTGTTGTTGATGAGAGGAAGAGGTTCCTGTCTTGTGAGTGAAGTAACGTTTGCACAATAACTTTGCCCTCAGGTTCAAGTTCTGGAAAAACAAAGGTATCTTCCTCTTCAACATTGTGGTTGCCGACTTCCTGCTGGTGGCTTGCCTGCCTGCAAAAGCCTACTATTACCAGCTCGGCCAACGCCGAAGCCCCAAAAGCGCCGTTTGCAAGATCATGCACTTCATGCTCTTTCTCAACCGTGGTGCAAGCATCACCTTCCTCATCACCTTGTCACTGGACCGCTACTTCAATGTGGTCCATCTGGGGCGCAGGAACTGTGTTAGGGTGCTGAAGAAATCTCCACAGATCTCCATTATCATCTGGCTGCTCCTGCTTCCCCTCACCATCCCCACCATGGTCAGCAGCTTTGAGTGCTGCAACAGCCATGGCCGTAAGAACGAGACTATTTTCCATGATATCACAGACACCTTTCGAGAGGTTTGGCTTTTTCCTTACTTCCTCTTGTGGCACATTTTCATGTCCCTATCAGCTGACTTACTGTTTTCATTAATGACAAGGATAACAAATGGCTTCAAATAGTGGGAAATGATCAAAACCCCATCAGAAAATTGGCTTTTACAACATATCTAAGGATAAACTATGCTAATGTTGTGCACTGTTTGACTCTAGAATTACATGGGGCACCATTTGTGGTGCACTTAGTGGAGCTAGAATTAGTTATGAATAACAAACAATTATCAACAATGACTATTAATTGTCAATCAAAGTTCTAAGAATATCAGTAACTCAATAATGATACCAACCTTGGATACCTGGGGCACCACCAGCAACTTAGTCAGTTAGTCCTCCTGCACGAGATGCGTAGAGCCAACCGTGGCTACCAGGTTTCTCTATTGGGGTCTGTCGTTGGCAAGTTGCCGTGCCTGTGCCAGGCTCACACTGCAGGCCCTGAGGTCCTGGGCCACAACATCAAGCCAGCAAAGCAAAGCAGGAAACTAATAAAAGCAGGAAAGCAAAGCAGGAAAATAATAACTAATGAGTGGTACACAGTCTCAAGGTATTTATCTGAAATGTCAATATTATTTGACAATCCGAGATGCCAGTGTGTGTGTGTGTCTGTGTGTTGAAGGACTACAAACATGGCGGCACCCCCAGAAAACTACAAAATGGCGGTCTGAATGCAGAACTACCAAAATGGCGGTGGTTGTAGTCCGAGTGCGACCACCGTGCTGCTACATGTCCCGGGGCCAGAGGGCACAAAATGAATGGACTGCCAATAGATAATGTCCTGTGTAAACATACGTGGAGGTCCGTTTGTGATAAGAAAAGAAAGGAAAGTAGAGAGAGTTCGACGAGCAGCAAATTAACAAGGTAACAATAGCAATGATTACCCTAAGCACGACAGGAAACCAGCATGTAACTGCTGTTTTACTGTCATGCCTTGGGTAACTCTACCACAACCCTACCACTAAACTGATTAATAACTCATGCTCGCCCAGATGTTAATACTACCCTCTTGCAATGAGCCGATCAGGGATTTGAGGTTCCGGGACGTAAGGGCCGGTTCCCATGAGATCTTCGGGCGCCGTCTGCAGGTCCGGTTGTCGGTTCGGGACGTCGAGCTTTGCGCGTCTCAGTTCGAAACGCGCGCTTATAACGGGTTGATGAAAGGATTCAACCCCCTTTTGGTCAACATATGGTGGGTGAATACAGAAATAGGTTGGGTGAACAGAAATAAGTTTCTGTTAAAGTCTGTACTTGAGGCAAAACACTAAGATATCAGGAAATTAGCTCAAGATGAAAAAGAAGAAAAGCAAAAGGTGGTAATACTCTTAATTAAAGAAAAGGAAATCTGATCAATTGGGAATCGACATTGGAGATCTGATACTTAAGTTAGATACTTAAGGCGCAATCATTTAAAGAACGCCACCAAAAGAAGATAAATACAAATTGAAATTGAATGACTTCATTGAAATGAGTAGAAAACATATTCATCGGATTAGCATTAATACAAATCTCGATCAATTGCTTTGAAAAATACCGTTAAAAGCTTCTCTTGTAACTTCTCAGTTGTATGCAGTGGCCATGACAGGAACAAGGATAAACTAAACAACTTCTGTTTTTTTCTGAGGAAACGCTTTCATATTATTTCTGAAAAAAAAAAACTTGGAGGACCTCATGTTTACACTCTGAAGTGGAACGTGCGCTGGAAACATTATATCCTCTTCGCTGGGCTTCCTCCTGAACCGAGTCATATATTAACAATCATCGCATTTTGAATACATTAACTGTAAATTTATCACAGCTGGATACTTCAGAAGAAGCCACCCGATGTTCTACACATTGATTAAAAAAAGATAAATACTAAGTATTTCCCCATTTTGCATGAGTGGTCTGTATAGCTTATAGATTTCAAGAATTACCTCATTGATGTAAAACATTCTGCCACAATTAAAGTAGTCTGAGGAGAGGACATTGGTGTTTAACTTTAAGACGCTAAACTTGGACGGTGAGTTTCACACCTGAATGTGTGGGTGATGTATCATCTCAACATTAAATCATACATTAAAATTAGGCTGACAGTAGAATCCAATGAATGTTTTAACATCAAGATGTTTGGATGTCAGCATGTGAATGTTTAAATGTCCAGACAATATTGTCATTTGATTAGTTTACTTTTTCACATAAATTAAAAACGACAAAATAGCTTCATCACCTGTCTTTAGGAACTAAAAAAAGGTTGACATCACAACCTACAATCAGCCAAATATCACAGTCTCGACAATAGGTGTCCAGCTGGTAGTGTAGACACAACTAACTGATCAGATGGGTAAAATACTGATTGTTGAACTTGTCATATACTAAGCTGTAATAAACTGAATCAGCTGTCAGCCCCCGTTCAAAGATCTACTTGACAAAATTAAAAAACAGAAAAATCACCTCCTCATAAAGGCTATTTCTCTGATGAGCTAAATAGGAACTGCAGCTGAAGAGCCGCTGCAGACGACCCTTGAATCAGAATCAGAATAATTTATTAAATCATGTATTTTCGGTATAGATGCTCACATCTCTCCTGTGTCAGTTCCATCGTCAACAATATGGACAGAAAATCACGATTAGCAGGCAGGATACATCAAGACAGTGATTGATTCAGAGTCTGTATAGCTATTGTAAGTCGCTTTGGATAAAAGCGTCTGCCAAATGCAATGTAATGTAATGTAATGCAATTAGGAAAAAGCTGTTTTTAAATCTGACAGATTTAGTTGTGAGAGACCTTTAGCGCCTCCCGGAGGGCGTGAGTGTGTACAGGTGATGTGCAGGGTGTGTGTGTGGTCTGAAGAGATTTTGGCTGAACGTTGTGTGACGCGTCCTTGATATAGAGTGTGTATGGGAGTGTGAGCCGTGATTCTAGATGATTTATTGATGATGCGTTGAAGTTTCGAACGTGAGCGACTATCCAACTTACCATACCAGACTATTATTGATGAGGGCTGAAGGAGGAAATTGTGTCTCACTGATTTTTTTTAGGTGTCTGAGAAAAAAACAGTCTTTTGTTGTCTTTTTTGTAAACTTCCTCTGAGTGCCGTTTGAATTTTAGTATGTTATTGATGTGTGTCCCAAGAAATTTGAATGAGCCTGTGATGGATCAGAGTTGATGGCGTTGGGTGTTTCAATGATCATTTCTTTTGTTTTTGATGCGTTTAGCTGCAGGTTGTTGTTCCGGCACCAGGTGACTGCCTGGGTGACCTGCTCTCGAGAGTGTTTCTCGTTACTGTCGGTGATGAGTCCAATTATCGTGGTGTCGTCTGCATATTTGAGGATGGATACTGAACCGTGCGAGGATGTGAGTGTGTTTGTGTACAAAAAAAAAAACAACCAGGACGATAGGACACACCCCTGGGGGGGCGCCGGTGCTGAGGGGTCAGAGGTCGGGATGAGCGGCCATTCATCCTGACTCTTTGTGTCCTTCCTGAGAGGAAGCTCCTGATCCAGTGACATAGAGAAATACCAAAATCCATGTCCATGAGTTTATTGAAGAGATTGTCGGGGTCGATGGTATTAAAAGCAGAACTGAAATCAATGAATAGCACCTGAACAACCAGCTAAATAGCTCGCGAGCCATATATGGCTCCTCTGGTGATGCCGTATGGCTACCAGACAATTTTGAGTTGAAAAAAAAAAAAAATCAGTTTGGATTTGAAAATACTTGTGATATTTCTTCATCATCATTTTAGGGTTAGATGGAGAAAGTTGATTCGCTGTGGCGACCCCTGAAGGGAAAAGGACGAAAAAAGAAAAAGAAGATTTTTTTCATAATCCTGTGTCATTCAAATAGCTAACTACTTTATCCGCATCAACCCTCGTAACGGAAAATATGGCGAAAAAAGGAAAAAAAGTCAATATTACCGTGCATTCCAGGCTGCGTGGACAGAGGAATATGCATTTGGATCTGCGGTATGTCTAATATGCTATGATAAAATTGCATAGATGAAACGGTCAAATATTAAAGCAGCACTTCGAGCAAATCCATGCAGCACCAGAGGTCGCATTAAAAGTAAGACATATTTCATTTTTTGTGCGTTAAAAATACTACATGGCTCTCGATGAAACATATCAAGAAATATTTGGCTTTTATGGCTCTCCCAGTCAAAAAGGTTCCCGACCCCTGGTCTAGGGCGATTGGTCTATAGTCATTCAGGGATGTTATTTTATTATTTTTAGGAAACGGGATGATGATAGAGTCCTTCAAACATTTGGGAACTGTGCACTGACTGAGGAAGCAGTTGAAGATGTTCGTGTATATTGGGGCTTGCTGGTGGGCACAATGTTTCAGGACAGCTGAACTGACACCATCAGGACCAGCAGCTTTATGGCGTAATAGACTTTGGTGAATTAGAATAGGTTAGAATAAATACCTAAAGTTCTTAAAATGTGCAGGGTAAAGTTTCCGGTTTGATTTCTATCATCGTGTTCAAGCTATGTGATGGAGGGGAAGTCTGGGTTTCACTCAGGCACCACATGAATCAAAATACTGATTTCAGCCATGAAAAGAAATTTCACTAATCATGCCTTTGGTGAACATGAATAAAGCTTCTTTGACATATTTTGCTAGCAAAAGTATTATTAAAAAACTCCCTGTTCAGGAAGCTTTTAAGGGAAAACCAGTCAAAAACTGGTGGAATCATCAAACTTTGAGCAAAATCAAAAGGATGTGATGATAAGAACCAGCCGACTGCAAAGAAATAGTTGTTTTCGTCACTACCAGATTCATGCCCTGATTAAAGTTGGGTTGAAAAACATCCAAACATCCAGGCTAATTTAGTAGTGCATGGCCAGATTTTTAATTAGAGATAGAGATATTCATATGTGTGATCAGACAGGCAACACAGGAATAAATGAAAAAATATTTCAGCATTATTTGATTAATGTCTCCAAAACCTTTGTTCTGTCTTCTTCAGGTGAACGTCTATTTTAAATTATTCCCTCTTACTTCTGCAAAATTAAGACACCAACTCTTCTTATTTTGACCTCTCAGGATTATGCTGCATTTGCTTTTCTACCTCCTCACTAACACACTTTTCTTATTTTTTTTGAAAGATCGTCTTCTTCAGTCAGATCATCTTCCCATTCATCATGCTGGTCTACTGCTCAGTGCGCATCATCAACCGGCTGAAGAAGAAGACCATCGGGGAGAAGGCTAAACTGAGGAGAGCCATGTGCGTTGTCATGTCTGTTGTGGTTGTTTTCTCCGTCTGCTTCCTGCCGTGCACGATAGCCCGAGCGGTGCTGCTCGCCTTCAGGCTGAAGGATATGCAGCACGAGGAGAACGTGGCGGTCCAAGTGTACGACAGCCTCATGGCTCTTTCCTTCATCGATTGCCTGCTCGACCCCATCGTCTATTGCTTCTGCAACTCAGGGTTTAAGGACGCCTACGTTTCCACTTTCTGTCCCACATTCCTGCAGCATAAGTTGCAAACTGCTGACTTTGGCCTGGGTACTACGACTACTACGACAACTAATAGTACTCCGATGACTTTAGTTGGAACGGTTTCCTTGCCCATACTTGAGAAGTGACTTATCGTGGGCAACCAGACATGGATCACACACTCTTGTGTTTTCAGGCTCTCGCAGACTGAAATATGCTGATTAAGTTTTGCTCAGCTGTATCACCTCTTATCAAGGACTGAAAACCTGAATTTTTAATCAGATTAAATCAGGCTGTCAGCATGTGAATAGCAGGAGGGGTGGTTTTATTTATCTCTATGAGCATTTTAATGCAGAATGTAGCCCTTGTTGATGTTCCCCATGTTTTAAGATAACCGGCTGTATCTCTGGCTGTATAAACTTACAAGCTTTTTGTTTTTTTATTCAAATTCAGGTCACCTCAGTATGTAACAGCACAAAGAAGCATTACTGTAGCAACTTTACTTGATTTTCTTCTCATGAAGATGTTACCCCTCTCATCTGAGAGTCTTCTTCCGTCCAGTTGCTACACTAAGAAGATTTTGACAAGAAATGACTGATCAAGCTGACTGAGAACCTCCACAGGCATTACTGTATTTTATTGTTCATAACCTGCTGAAATACTTGCTATTTCATTAAAAAAATTTTGGTTAACAAAATTGTTTACATTTAAGTTATGTATTTAATATTCTTATTAAGGTCACCTGACCAGCTAAAGGAACATAATTTTTTAAGAGGTTGGCCACTCGTATGACTGAAATGGCAGTAAAGAGGGTAAATTTCCAGAGTTTCCGTCATTCAGCACGAAGCAGAATGTCAACGCAAACCTTAACAAGGCCATAGGAATCACTTTGGCCATGACAATGCGGTGTTATCAGTTGTTATAATGGATTTCTTGAACTTGTGAAAATCAGCTGAAGTCTTGCACTGCTGAAAATCATTTACCAGTAGTCACTCCGGCTCATGCAAGTCTTTGCAAGGATCTCCGAAGGACTCTCCAGATGAAACCTGGTGAATAAAGTGAGCCAGATTTCTCCAGTTCATCGATTATATAACTGCTGTCATGGTTATATGTTACCACCATTTTGTTTGTGCCGCTGCAAAACTTGGGCTGGCGGGATATTTTCCCCCCATCCAAGCCAAATGTCCTTTGGCCATAATTTCTGTGCCCTCGGGACAGATTTGGTCCTTCCTTCTTCCTCAATGTCCAAATGTGGGCGATCGTGTTGATGTTTATTTGGCCAAAATGCATGTCAAAGTACATCCGCCACCATGGGTCAGTAATCTGCTGAAAGTAAACCAAATGGAGAAGGGGAAGAATTTCAGTCCTCTACCTGTAGGCTGAGCAAATCAAGCAATAGGAGCAAAGGGGAGATAAAACCATAAAACTAAAGACAGCAGGACGTAGTGAAGAGCTCTTCCGCTGCAAGCTGGACTATACTAAGTTTTCCCATTGATATCAATATTTACTTCACACTTGCGTACATCATCCAAAGTATTTGCAGTTGTATCAAGCAACTACAGCATGGTATTGTATGAGGAAATCTGGAATGGCAGAAAAATATGTGACTGGTGCAGGACATGTATGCTAGCTGTGAGACAGTGGTGCGGTGTGCTGTAGGGGTAACAGAGAAGTTCGAAGTGGAGGTGGGACATCAGGGATCAGCTCTGAGCCCCTTCTTGTTTGCAGTAGTGATGGACAGGCTGACAGATGAGTTTAGACAGGAATCCCTATGGACCAGGTTGTTGCAGATGACATTGTGATCTGTAGTGAGAGCAGACAACAGGTAGAGGAAAATCTAGAGAGGTGGAGGTATGCTCTGGAAAGGAGTGGAATAAAGTTAGTCGCAGCAAGACAGAATGTGTGACGTGGGTGAATGAGAGGAACTCGGGTGGAACGGTGAGGCTACAGGGAGTGGAGATCAAGAAGCTGGAGGACTTCAGGTACTTAGGGTCAACAGTCCAGAGCAACGGAGAGTGTGGAAAAGAGGTGAAGAGACGGGTCCAAGCAGATTGGAATGGGTGGAGAAAAGTGTCAGGGGTTCTATGTGATAGAAGACTATCCGCCAGAATGAAAGGAAAGGTGTACAAGACAGTGGTGAGACCAGCGATGCTGTACGGCCTAGAAACTGTTACAATGACCAAAAAGACAGCAGGCAGAACTAGAGATTGCAGAGATGAAGATGTTGAGGTTCTCTTTGGGAGTGACCAGGATGGATAGGATCAGGAATGAGTCTATCAGAGGAACACACATGTTAGATGTTTTGGAGAGAAGGTCAGAGAAGCCAGACTGAGATGGTTCGGTCATGTACAGAGGAGGGATAGTGAATATATTGGTAGATGGATGCTGGAATTGGAGCTGCCAGGCAAGAGGTCTCGAGGAAAAGATTTACGGATGTGGTGAGAGAGGATATGAAGGTAGTTGGTGTGAGAGAGAAGGATAAAGAGAATAGGGTTAGATGGAGAGGGTGGATTTGCTGTGGCGACCCCTGAAGGGAAAAGCCAAAAGGAGAAGAAGAAGAAGATGAATCGAGCAACTACAGCAATTAATAAACAAGTTTGAACATAATTTGTTTTCAGTTTATAGTTTTGGGGAAAAACAACACATTATAAAGCTAAGTTAAAGTTAAAGTACTGAATTATTACAGTTTATATAACCACAGAGGGAAGGGGTATTTCATAAATCAAAATCTGTGCTTCACTTAGGTGAGCTTCATCATTGCAAGCTTATATTGAAATCTTCCATTATACTGTTGGATTAGTCGTACCTTTGTGAACA
This sequence comes from Fistularia commersonii, assembly GCF_037954325.1. Lineage (NCBI taxonomy): Eukaryota > Metazoa > Chordata > Actinopteri > Syngnathiformes > Fistulariidae > Fistularia > Fistularia commersonii. The sequence goes on along the minus strand of NC_141319.1, from coordinate 2,971,064 downwards.
AGAAAACGAAGGGCAACTATGATCCTGTAATTCCAGCCAAATAACTTCACACAATTCTCAGTCAAAATGATTATCTAATGTGCATACTCGCGGGAACGTTGAGAAATATTGCAATAAAAAGATATCTGGATCTCCCCTCTTTCTCTCTCTTTCTCTCTCACACACCCACGCATGCACACACACACAAATGCACACACACATACACACGAGCACTGTGTAATCTGTAGTTAGATGTGTGTCTGGTAAGTGAGATCAGAAAAAAACCATTTCGAACTTTTTTTTTTTTATCAAAGGCTGCATTACTGTAGCAATCCAAGGTGACAAGCATTAAACAAACCTGCACTAGAAGTCAAAAATGCCCACTTTAAAAACATCGGCAGATGTTTTTAAAATTAGAATGACAGCATGAGAAATGAAAATAGTGAAAGTTGTTCTTCCCAATTTAGCTGCTCTCAATAACCATATACAAATAAGTCTAAACCACTGCATTTGTTAGAATAAAAATCACTCATCGAGAACTTGGTTCCAAAATTCTTTAGGATCACCGTTAATCACATGATCTCAAGCTAAATTGAGGATTGTCAAAGTTTTAAATTTATGCAGGTTTGATGATGTTGGAAGACATAATTTGTATTTGGTCGTGAACAAAATAGTCAGACACACAAATGCAGAGTGTACATTGATAAACATTAATAAATGAATGTTAATAATTAAGAACTGCATTGATGCATGTGATGTGCATATTTCTGCTGGACAACGGGTCTTGGCCAAAATAAGCACAAAAGTAATTTGAAGTTATACCATAAAATCAACCGATTCTACACATGGAACTTTTATTTACACTACTTATTTCAGATTTAAAAGACGTCTCTATATTGTTGCGCTGTTTCAGGACCTACAGATCATGAGTACCTCAGAAAAATTTAAATTTATCGATCACTTAAAGAGTCGGTCATCTAAGGAGCCAAATATCTGCAGAATTAAAATCGGAAATTTTCATATATGTTTATAATAATATAGACTACTTGTACACAGCTTTAATAGAAGTTGATGCTTCTGTTTCGTTATGGAAACTCTAGATTTAAAAGAGTGTTTATCATCAGTCTGTCAAACCAGCCTAACTGGTTGATGTCACAATTCAGCGTAACTACACTGCCAATGAAATTCAACGGCACAAATGTTTCCTTTAACATGACTCAAGCCAGAATGTTGACTAGAAATCAGGCAACTGCTCTTGGCAGCATTTTGATGCTTCCACAGCTGGAAAAATACAGAAAACCATTGAACAGCTTATAGCGTTGCTGTAATTTGTGTTCTCTTTCACTGTAGTTTGACAAATATTTAGTGGTAGTGGTAAAATTGTCACACCTGCTTCTGCTTCAGAGACATGCAGAACTTTCCTCATAAGCACTCTTGATTATTTTTGTTCACACCGATGGTTTCATTGTATAATCATTTTGAGAAAGTTTCAGATACGGGGCTGAGATATTTGTGCACATTAGCCATAAATGTGGGTTAGTACTTCAGCAACTGCACGATAAGTAATGTCCCTTCTGAGCAAAACATTAGGACGGAAGTTATAAACACAAATTGCACTACTCGTTTTTCTTTTTCAAAGTGAAACTTGAAAAGACGACGTATGTAGTTTCTGCTCTTTGCCTTCTAACTGTCTCACAATGCCTACATTGGGCGTGCATGGGGGGGATTTAGTAATGCTCGTCAGAGAATGCAGAGTGTTAGTTTCAAAGTTGTTTCAAATGATTGTGGAAACAGGATTATACTATCTTCAGATTATACCAGACAAGCTGCACTGCAGAGCAAAGAGGAATTTCATCCATTTCCACCTTCACCCATGTCATTGCGAGACCGTCCCTAATTGCATGTATGTGCAATTTGTTCAGCAAAGCTGTGTTGATCATCACGAGGCTTTTGAGGCTACGACCTTTCTGCAGCCCCACATCTGGTGGCGACTGTCAAGTTGAGGCAAGCAAAGCAACATTGCAACCAGTGACAAGCCTGATGTATTACAGGGTATTACAGCAGTGAAAAATTCATACCAATGGGCCATTGGGTTGGTTTTGCAATGAGTTAAAGTGGAACTTCTCGGTTCAATGACAAAACTCGGGCAAAACTTTATAGGTTGTGATACAAGGAAAAAAAGACTGTTTGTTCTGCACCTTTATACAGACATTTGTTTAAACCCTCAGGAGCTCTGGTTATGCTTGCAATTAGCATTACCGCAAGGAAGCCAACTTCAACTGTACTGGCCTGCGGTGGTTAGGAGGGAGCTGAGCCAAAAGGCGAAGCTCTCAATTTACTGGTCGATCTACATTTTCCAACCCTCACCTATGGTCACGAGCTGCGGGTAGTGACTGAGAGAACGAGATTGCGGATACAAGCAGCCGAAATTAGTTTCCTCCGCATGGTGGCCAGACTCTTCCTTAGAGATACGATGAGAAGTTAAGTCGTCAGGGAGGAGCTTGGATTGGAGTAGAGCCGCTACTGGCTCAGGCGTCTGGTCAGGATGCCTCCCGGGGGAGATACTCCGGGCATGTCCATCCGGGAGGAGACCGCGGGGAAGACCCACGACATGCTGGAGAGACAATGTCTCCAGGCTGTTCTGGGAACGCCTTGGGGTCCCCCCAGAGAAGCTGGACCATGTGGTGGGGGAGAGGGAGGTCGGGGCCTCGCTGCTACGGGTGCTGCCTCCACGATCCGACAAAACAAATTAAAAACAAACATGAATTAGTGGTTGTAGCTTAACCACATGGGACTAGAAACTACAAGTATTCAGTCTATGGATTCACATTCTGTCCACTGGCAGGTGGGGGAGTGGCAGGATTACTTCATCCAAATACCTAGTGCCATTATGGCTTGGTTTTGGTCAGCGCTGGTTTAATCTTGTGAAATTAACGTTAAGGATGTATGGTAATGGTTTAGGTCTGCCATAGGATGGCAGCATAATACCATTTTTTGAGCCTGTTCAGCCATATGGAGGAACGAAGGTAAGAAATGTTCACCACTATCACCAGTCACGTGCAGTCAGTAGAGGCAGGGGAGGTCGGGCTCAACTGCCATCATGGAAAGAAAAAAAATGCAAGATGAAAAAATGAATTAAATAGTTATATTCATTCAGTGATTTGTGCTCTGAAGTTATTTTCCACTTCACGATTTTTTTTTTTTTTTTTTCAAAATCACAGAAAACAAGCTGAGCCCACTATGGATTGCGCAAGGATTCTGCTAACTGTGCTGCATGCTTGGCTCTGAGACCGTATTGCTGTCTCTTTGGATGTCACTGTTAAAAAACACTTTTAATATATGAACTAAATTTTCATAGTTTAGTTGGTGTGTCTGATGTTTTTCTTCAACAACTGTGACTTGTTTCTCATAATCATAAAACGACTGCGGAGAGACATTAAGTGAGACACGCAGTCGTTTTATGATTACGAGGGACGTCGGAGCCGTTTCGGCAGACTCATCAGGACTCTTGTGCTGGGCTAGTTGTGATTCCTGAGTCCCTTCTGGGTGTTCGAGGAGGGTGGCGGACACAAAGGGGCCTGGTCTCTCACCCCACGGGACTAACGGTCGGGGCGCGTGGCTAAGCCGGGTTTATTTAGATGATTCCAGATGTTCAAGTTCCAGTTGTATTTTGTTAGTGTTTCGAATTAAAGAACCGAACTCCTCTACGCCTCCGCCATTATTTCATCATGCGGCCGTTTCAGTCAATTGTCCAATTACTTTCGGTCCCTTGAAAAAGAGGCGGCTACTTATTAAAGAGCTGTAATTCCTAAATCCTTGCCCCAGTTTGGATGTGAATAATCTCAAATTACATCTGAGAGTCTGCACTTTAAGCCTATATTGATTATATAATTGTTTTGTATCCACAATATGTTTTCATAAACAGCTAAAATAACAAAACTTGTGCCACTGTCCAAATATTTCTGGGCTTAACTGTAGCTGACACCCCCTCCGACACACACACATACACACCAATCAAGTATGGAGGAAAAAAAAAAAAACTTTTCCATGTTGTATTTACTGCCAACTTTTTCATATCTTTACTTTATCTGAAGCTGCTTTGCTCTTTAACTATTGAATTATTTTGAATTATCTGGCCTTTCATGTAAAGAGAAAGTGTGCATATATTCAATAAAATTGTCTATGTAATCAAATTTTCCTCTGCCATCATTTATTTTTAAATTGTCAATTGGCAGGACCTGCCTGGGTGGGACCGACAGCAAAGACCAGAACCACAGATGGGCAGATTGAGATGAATCTGTGTTAAACTCAGCGGGGAATTTACCTGTTTTTCCACGACCATGATAGCAGAAGGAGACGATAAACACCCTTCTCCCCCTCTGAGATGGAGAGCTCTTCAAATAACCATCAAACACACATTTCTCTTGAGACGTTCACTATTTTAGGAAAAACGTTAAGACCTTTTTTCCTTTTAAAGCTACTTCGGCCGGGAAGTACATGAGTAAGTCATTCTAAAATTTCAGTGAGCCCTTTACTCATTTAATAAGGTGTACCATTTCTGTCTGAGAGAAAATTGTATTTTTCCAATCCTCCGACATGCATGTACATGATGTACGTGGCTATTCTTTCCTGTTCTTCCTTGAGACATAACTTGTCTTTTCTTCAGCTGTTTTTGCATCTAGATAAGTTCTTTTATGTCCTCTGGTAAGAGACGTCAGAAAATAACTTAATAAATGTGATCGATTTAGATTTAAAGCATGCATTAACTTGTTTCAGCTGTTTTTATATATTCAAAATGTTCTTTTATTTTGTCATTATATTTCTCAGTATAGTAGGCTGAGAAATATTACATATCCTAATGTTGTTACTTCTATTATGTTGAACCAAAAACCTTGTCACGCTGGTGTGTTTGCAGTACATTTTCTAGAAAGTGAATTTCATGATTCTGGAGTATAACAGGCTATTAGGACAGACAGATATTCATAAGCTAATTAGCAAGACAGGTATTTAGCTCTCAACCTCACCTTTAAAAAATATAGGTAAAGTTGAGAGCTAAATGTCTGCCTTGCTAGTTCCAAAATAAATCAAATTCAAATCTTTTTCTTTGTCCATCCATCTATCCATCTTCCCCATCTTATCCGGAGTGAGGTCACGGGGGCAGCAGTTGGAGCAGTGAGGCGCAGACCTCCGTCTCCCCTGCCACATGGTCCAGCTTCTCTGGGGGGACCCCGAGGCGTTCCCAGGGTCCTGGGTCTTCCTCGCAGTCTCCTCCCGGATGGACATGCCCGAAATACCTCCTCCGGGGAGGCAGCCGGGAGGCATTCTGGCCAGAAGCCCGAGTAGCCTCATCTGACTTCTCTTTCTACAGTGGCTCTACTCCAAGCTCCTCCTGAATGAACTTCTTACTCTATCTCTAAGGGAGAGTCCGACTACCCTGCAGAAGAAACTAATTTTGGCCACCAGTATCCGCAATCTCATTCTTTCAGTCACTACCCACAGGTCCTGTCCATAGGTCAGGGTGGGATTATAGATCGACCGGTAAATTGAGAGCTTCGCCTTTTGGCTCAACTCCCTCTTCACCATGACAGACCAGCAAGAGTCTGCATCGGCGCAGATGCCTCACCAATCTCCTGCTCCATCCTTCCCTCACTCGTGACCAAGACCCCAAGATACTTGAATCCCTCCACTAGGGGCAGGGCCCGGAATGGGCATCCATTTCTGGTTGAACACCATGGTCTTCACACTAGGCTGCGATCTGCTCTGAAAGCTGGAGAAATAGGCCTGATGGAGCCAACAGAAGAACATTGTCTGCAACAAGCAGAGACTTGAACCTGCTGCACCTAGAAATTCTGTCCATCAAAGTTGTGAAAAGAATTGCTGACAAAGGGCAGCTCTGACGGAGTCCAACTTACAACCGGCAATGCGGACCAAGCTCCGACACCAATTATTCAGGGACCGCACAGCCCGTATGACGGGGTTCGGTACCCCATCCTCCTGGAGCAACCCCCCACTGGATTGCCCACGGGATACGGTCAAATGCCTTCTCCAGGTCCACAAAACACATACAGACTGATTGGGCAAACTCCCATGCGCCCTCAAGGACCCTGCCAAGGGTATAGAGCTGGTCCACTGTTCCACAGCCAGGACGAAAACCATAATGCTCCTCCTGGATCCAAGGTTCAATGACCCGGCGGACCCTCTTCTCCAGCACCATTGAATAGACCTTACCGGGGAGACCGAGGAGTGTGATCCACCTATACATGGAGCACAACCTCCAATGCCCCTTTTTAAAAAGGGGGATCACCACCCTCGTTCGCCAGGTCAGCAGCACTGTCCACCACATCCACGCAGCCCTACTGCATCCAGAGCCTTGAGGAACCCAGGGTGGACCTCATCCACCCCAGGGGCCCTGTTACTGAAGAGCTTTTGCTTCAACTGCTTCAGCAATTTCAGCCCTGGAAATAGGTGTCCGCTCCAGAGTCCCCTTGCTCTGCTTCCTCTTTGGACGCTGCTTCAACGGGGATGAGGAGGTCTCTGAAGTATTCCTGCCACTGATCTCAAGTTTCTTAAGTTGGGGTCAGCAGCGCCCCACTCCCACTGTACACAGTGTTGACAGGGCACTGCTTCTAACAGGGGACTCTACCAGACATTCCCAGCAGACCTCATTACGTTTGGGTCTGCCAGGTCTGGCCGGCATCCTTCCCCACCATCGGAGCCAGCTCTCCACCCGAGTGTCCAGAAAATGCGGCCGCAAGTCTGATGATATGACCACAAGGACGATCAAAGAACTGTGGCCTAAGGTGTGTTGGTGCCAAGTGCACATATGGACACCTTTATGCCTGAACATGGTGTTTGTTATGGACAACACGTGATTAGCATGGAAGTCCAATCACAAAACACTGTTTAGGTTCAGATCAGGGGGGTAAGGATCACGCCCTTCCAAGTCACACTGTCGTTGCCAACATGAGCGTTGAAGTATCCCAGTAGAACAAGGGAGTCCCCGATTGGAGCGCTCTCTCGCAGCCCCTCTAGGGACACCAAGAAAGGTGGGTAAACTGAACTGTTGTTGGGTGCATAGCCACAAACAACAGTCAGAACCTGTCCCCCCACCTGAAGTTAGAGGAGCATACCCACTTGCCCACCAGGTTTAACCCCAACATTCAGATGCCAAGACAGGGCACAATCAATATGCCCGCAACTGCCTCTCACTGGGAGCAACTCCAGAATAAAAAAAAAAAAAAAAAAAAAGAGTCCAGCCCCTCTTGAGAGGCCTGGTTCCACACTGTGCATCAAGGTGAGTCCGACAACATCTAGTCGGAATTTCTCAGCCTCACACACCAGCCCAGAGAGGTGGCACTCCATGTTCCAAGAGCCAGCTTCTACAGCCAAGGATCGGACCGCCAAGGTTCGCTGCACCTGGCTCACACTGCACCCAACTCCCTTGGCCCTTCCTGTGGGTGGTAACCCAGGGGAAGAGGGACCCACTGTTTTCTTTCTGAGAAAAAAAATCAAAATAACCAAATTGCTTTTTGTAGTGGTTACTGTGATCATACTAGGTGGTTTTCAGGACATAACGAACATACAGACACAGACGTAAATACATTTTTAATGATAAAGTCCACTCCGATTAATCCAAAGCACTGTAGGTTAAACAACAAATTTTCAAAACACCAGAGGTGCAGAGGCATCCTAGAAAGAATCTTTGACTGACAAAAGCTGACAATGCTGCTTGGTCCATGTTGACACAAGAGTTTCTTATTTTGATTTAAATATTCAACCAAATTTAAATGGCTACCCTTATTTCCTTAAAAAGCTTCCTCAAAAACAGTTACTCTGGACCGCAGTGAAGGAAAGCTTTGAAAACAAGTTTAACAATACTAACAGTCTTGATTTTCTGGAACAGGACTATATCTGGGACTTGTGACAGAAATTCAATAAAAAGGTGTGTGTGTACACTCACCTGAAAATAAGATAGGTCTTTTTGTCTAAATTGATACTTGAAGTGGACTCTAGCTGCGTCGACTGTTTGTCATCATTGGTCAGCAACCTGTGGAAGCCACAGCGACGAATGCAAGTTTGCTTCAGTGAAGAGAGCCTATCCCACCATCAGGACTGCAGGCTACCTTTTTAATTTTCAGAGAAAAAAATAAATATATATATATATATATATATATAAATGGTATCACTGACAGCTGTCACCACTAAGAATAGTCAAGGTACATTCTGTGAGTTGCTATACTAGGGGATCAATGGGTCTGAGGGGTGTACTTTGACTGAAAAGAAAAAAAGAATTCTCTTTGGTGGCTAATGTGAGCTAAGTTTGGAGAAACTGAAGCAGCACATACTTGCTAATTCTCCAGAATCCCTACTTGTCAAACTCAAAGATGGCATCATCATCATCCCAAACAGGTCATGACATCATCTGGGCGTTGTCCTTTGGCTAACAGAGCTAGGAAATAATCATATGATTGATGTATTGTTGATATACTTTCAAAATAAATATACACATCTTACAACTTTGGGAATAATATCTTTAGAGTTAGAAATTTGTGTTTCTTTTACTTACCATGGCTCAGCAGGTAGTGAACGGTGTATCATGATCAAAATCTTTAGTGATGAAATAAAAGACAGCCCTAAAATTATAATTCAAGAGCTTTTTGATTTGCTGAAATCATCTTCAGCCACTTTTAAGGCAGCCAGTGACATAATCTGTTAAATAACTAGAGTTTGAAACAAAATGCAAATTCAATCCGCAAGTGAAAAACCTACAGGCAAATCTGAATAATACTAACCTATTCTTAGGAGTTACCCCTTTTTTCCTGACCTTCGCTCCTCATAGCACCACAAACATTATGTTGGCATGTTTTTAATATTAAGAAAATAGGCTTTGTTGCATATGGACATGCTGTTCTGGGACCACTATTGAAAAAACTGTGTTAAAGCTAAAAAAATAATGACATAACCATCCTAAAATGCCTCTTTTCTCCTGATGACAAATACAAAATATGTAAATTCTGTTTAATTAAGGTTAATGGACCCTAATCACTGTAAATAGAAACATTTCAAAAGTAAAATACTTCACACTGTCCCTGGATAAAATCAAATCTTACTAAGTGCTGTGCCCATGAAGACAACGAACAAGCTATCTGCCACCTTTAGGCTTCTTTTAAAGACTTTGATACATCAGAGATTAAAGATTTGGAGTGTTTTATGGTTTAATCTTGATTAATTAAAAAATAATTGCAAATTGAGATTTATCTTCAATCAGAGGAGAGCATTCATGCAAAATTTAGCAAGCATGTTACTTCCAGGCATTAGCAATCAGACTGCTAGTTTGTCATTTGTATCTGTGCCTAGGGATATACATATGATAAAGAAGTTTCGTGTATATTTTGAATTTTCTCATTGAATGATTTGGCTGGTTTAGGAAGTAGTTCAAGTGTTGCTGTGGTTTATGAACATATGTAATAGATCCCTGCTAAATTTGTGTGCTAGTGTTGCTGTTGTTGGAGTTCCAGCAGGTTACCAGTGACAAAGAAGAGCTTGTTTTCATGCAGACGGTTAAGGGGAGAGGGCTTTTCCCTATATGGTAACTCAGAGCTGATCTCTCCCAATAAGGTGACTCATAATGTGCCTGAAAATTATGAAAAATGTGACAACTATTTTATTCAAAAATTTTTTTCATTCTAATGTGAAGTGTTTGTTGTCTATGCAGAGGCATTATAGTGCATGTCATGAAAATAATGAGGGTAATAATGTTGGATCCAGCCAAAGGGGGTTTGTTTTTCCATTTCTGGTCTTCAACCACAATAATAATGAGATAATGAGTAGATAATACTGACTCTATAATTCAAATCACAGAGTAAAAACCAACACATGTATTCATTTTTGACCAGGAATAACTTCATTTAAATAAGAGATATTTTTGGACATAGTGAGAGATTATATGAAGGTGGTTGGTGTGAGAGAGGAGAATACAGAGAATAGGGTTAGATGGAGAATATTGATTCGCTGTGGCGACCCCCTGAAGAGTAAAGCAGAGAGGAGGAGAAGATATACCAGTTTCTTAAAAAAATTGATCACAGGCAGCAAAAATAAATCATATTAAGGAAATATGTTTTGTTTGACAAAACATACACATATCAGATTGATTCAATAACAATCAAAGCATAGTTGATTGTGGTCATCACACAGATGTGTGTCTTGTTAGGATTGACAAAGACTGGCAGCCTCTAATGTACTACAATACTGACTTTGTCACTTTGTCGTATATATTATATTAATTTGCTCCCATGATGCAAACGAAAAAAGCTGCTGGGAAATTTTTAAGTCGGAATTATATCAACTTAACTGAAAGCTTTCCAGAGAAATGTAAAAAGAGTTCAGTGCAGCAGAAAATATATCAAAATCTGATATGAACTTTCCAAATGTAGATGATTTCTGACTGTTATTGGTTATCTAAGACGACTTCTTGATTCCTATCGGACAGGAGACTCCAGTCCCAGAGAGGCCGCAGTATCCGTTTGGGTTTTTGTGGAGATACTGCTGGTGGTAATCTTCAGCGTAGTAGAACTCCATGCCTTCAGCTATTTCTGTCGTGATGGAACCGAAACCTTCCTCTGTCAGAACCTGAGGAAAATCAGGATAAACATTAGATACAGACATGTTAGTCGGTTAGTAGGTTGAGTAGTGAAGTGGTGAGACTGAATTGTCTGTAAATGTGAGATGGAGAGATAAGATAAGAACAACTTTATTAATCCCGAAGGAAATTGTTGTGCCAGAGTTACAGATAATATAACAGTAATAAATAATAAAAAGAATAAGGCAGAATTAGAAATAAAAATAAACTATAAACTATAAAGTGTCTCAGTGAAACTATAAAGTATCTTAGTAAACAAGTGATAAAAACTATAAGTGTCTTAGTAACAAGTGAGGTAAGGAGTGCACAATAGTATGATAAAAGGAAAAATTGTAGTGCAGCTGTTATGAAATGAAATATTGCACAGTTCTGAATATAGCACAGTTGGTGTTAACAGTCCAGTCCAGTTTACTGTCCAAGAGTGAAGTTGTTGCACGTGTTTTTGGATGCCATGTGATTGACAGGAGATCAGTTTAGACTAAACCCTGTCCCTGCCAAGTGACAGCTGGGTTTGGCTCTAGTTACCCCACACACAAATCTGCAGAATAAATAACATAAATAATGTATAAATCAAAACTTTTGATATCCTTATGAAATCTAGCAAAACTAAACTTGAAGCTATTTAGTTTCGGATCAAAACAAATAAATTGTGCTTAAAAAAAAAAAAAAATCAAGAAAATGACATGAAAAAGGGTTCTGGACAAATCAAGAGAACATTAAATAAAAAAAAAATAACAGTGTTGAAGCCTGAGTCTGACTTCCTTCCCAAGTCTCTTCACTTCATGCACGGATTTCCTGCTGCATCAGAGAATGTGAGCACTTGAAAAGGAATCACTGAGTCTTTCACTTCCAGGACTTGAGCTTTTTCTTTCTGGTCGTAATTATAATGTAGGACTTGGGGCCGAGATCTGCTGACCAACTGCCGTGGTGACCTCAGTGTATCAGCTCATCAGTCTGTTACACATCTGGACAATCAAAGCTCTGAGATCTTTAATAGTGTCTATGATTCAGGAAAGTTAGACAGGTGTTCCGATGACAGGAAGCAAAAAAGATATGAATAATAATGTATTTTTTGGCGACTTAATAAAGGTAGAATTGAAAAGGCCAGACAGCCTCCTGCCACAGCCATTGGCAACGTCCAGGGGTAAAGAATGTGCATTCTGATACCAACATGATGGAATCGGCCGATAAAAAACAGGTCACTTCACACCGTGAGATAAAAACAAGCTGGGCCTGGAGGGAAAAGCACAAAAGAAACAGAAGTGGTGCAGAATGTTGGGCCGAGCTGTATAGGAACTCCAGCTGATGTTTAATTCAATGTTTTGAACCATCTAACAATAAAAGAAGCATCTTGCAAGGTTGAGAGAGAGCAGGCCCTCCTATGTTTGTGTTGCTGGGATCAGGATTGGAGCAGACGCATTAAATTGTTTAATATTTAATAAGGCAAGCCTTTAATTAACTGATTAAGTGAGCATGTTAAAAGGCGGCGTTGACATCATGTAGTGTGGCTCATCTTAACACAGTAATAAAAGTTAATAAAATAATCAGTTATTTTAATATATTTAAAAGATACTTCCAAGGGGGAAATTTTTTTAAATTCAATGTCAGTGATTATTGTGATTTGATTCGATCATCCATCCATCCATCCATTTTCTTCCGCTTATCCTGCACTCAGTCATTCATTCGGGGAAATTTTCCCAATTAATTTGCATGTTTTTAGAAACTGAAGAACCCGGAGGAATGCAAACAAGGGGAGAACATGCACACAAAGATCCCCTGGTTTTACATATTTACATTACCGTATTTTCACGGCTATAAGGCGCACATGAAAGGATTAGATTTTCTTCAAAATGTGCGGCGCGCCCTATAGTTCAGTGTGCCCTGTGTGCGGAGTAGAGAACACCATGAGAATGTTATATGGGAAAGTGTGGGCGTTGATTGTATATAAAAGAGGTATAAAGAGGTAAAAGGGGTATGTGCGTTATGCAGAACATCGTTGTTTTAACAACCCTGAAAACATGGCCGACAAACACATCCAGCCCAGCCACATCACCAACATGAACGAGGTGCCGCTCACTTTCGACATCCCGGTGAGTCACTGTGGCGAAGAAGGGGACCGGCACGGTAGCGATACGCACAACGGGGTACGAGAAGTCTTCTTGGAAACCACAGTTTCACTAAGAGTTGAAGGCAGCGCCGGGCGAGTTACGCCACAATTTGCGAATGGATTGCAGCTGCTCGGGCTAACGTGTCCGCTGGCACTGTTGTTCCAGCTTTTGCAAAAGCCGGCATCATTTCCGAGGAGCTGCAAGGCACGGAAAGCGACTCTGACAGCGAAGAAAGTGAACGTGGCATGTTTGATGGAGATTTAGCGCAGCTGTTCAAATCAGAAACAGAGGATGAGGACTTTGATGGGTTTGATTGATGATCATTACCGGTAAAAAAAAAAAAAAAAAAAAAAAAAAAAAAAAAAAAAATCGCTCTACCTGCTCTATTTCTAAATACGCGAACTTGTATACTTGAGTGTGTGTTGTTGTTGTAAGGCGGGCGTAGTAGAGGACACCATGAGAACGTTAAAGCGGGAAGTGTGGGCGTGGATTGTATATGAAGCCCGCGCCTTATAATCAGGTGCGCCTTATAATCAGGTGTGCCTTATGTGTGTGTTACAGTAATGGCACACATGACTGAGACTGCGCCTTTTAGCACGGTGCGCCTTATGGTCGTGAAAATACGGTAAATGTCGGAAAATTGTTTCTTGCATCTTAATGTTCTTCTTTATTATATACATTCAAGGACAGGAGTGTGTTTTGGTCCTCTAGAGCAGATCCACAAAACTTCAGGACCACTCTGTGATTTCTTGGTACTCATTTCAAATTTTCTTGCTGAAATTCACGTGTATTTTGGTGTTTTTTTTAATGATTATTAGTGAATTTTACAGATTTTCTGCCACTTTCCTGCTGACTTTCTATTGAATGACAATGAAAGTCTGATTAAATGTACATTTCATCTTTGAGCTTGTGCTTCTTATGCCCACAGCTCCCTCTAGTGGCATTTTGTTACATCTATTTGTAATGGCTGGGATGATAAAAAATTAAATGGCGCAGTTTGAAAAGCGAAGCCCTTTAAATAAAGGTCTGTGGCTCTCACCCAGCTTCCAACAGGCCCAAGAAGAACCCAGAGGAAACCCTGTCACATTTTCCCAATGTATGGAAAATTGAATGACATTAAATGCTCATTACAGACTAAAATATATAGTACACAGTCGGAATTATTCCTTGGTACTGTCAAAACATGGAAGATAATTTTGAATAGGTTTTGTTTTTCAGGCTGTTCTAGTGTAAGGCAGGGACTCTTGAGAAACACTAGAAAAGTTTTTTAGTCTGAAAAAAGAAAAACAAACAAAACCAATCAGACTTAAATGTAATTTCACACATTGTTGCCTCTGATCGTTAGTGAGAGGCAATTGTGAGAAAACCATTTGGACTTTTTTGACATCACAGCAGCCCGAAACTTTGAGAAACCTTTCTGCTTTTATGGCACAAAATAAAGACAAAAAAAAAGTGATGTTGGCAAGCTGAGAATTTTAATTTACAGGCTGCTTCCTGTCCCCTGATTAATTAACAATTCAATTTGGATAAGTGGGCTGGGGGAGCGACACATTGTCATAATACAGGTTGAAAAGACGGAGTTTTAAATACAGTGGTTCACATAAATCTGTGTGTATGTGTGTGTCTGTGTGTGTGTGTGTGTGTGTGGATATGTGGCCTCAGATTCACCCCCTGAGGAGAAATGTACTACTACTTCATGTGCACTGTGAAAACAAAAAAAAGACAGCAAAAATTAGACGCCAGAGCAAGTAAATAAATGGAGTTGAGAGAAAGAAGCAAAGCCACTTAATCCAGAAAAAAACATGTGTTTCATTAACTATTTCATCTTGCTAATTGTAAATTAAAGAATTTATTTCAAGATAAAAAAATACAATATTAAGTCTTTCAGTATTATTCTTTTCAGTATTGGCCAGTCAAACCAATTTTGAAAATACCTTTTTTTTTAGGTAATTTGTTGACACATTTTACGGTCATTTGTAGATTATTTTTTTGGGCTGAGCTGATTTTCAAGATAAGATTATTTTTGTGTCATTTAAAGACACATGGGATATATTTGTTCTATCTCATCTCCTCTTTTCCCCCAATTTCTCATGTTTACTTTCATTTGCAGGTCTTCCTTGAATCCCTTTTAAACCAACCTGTACGTACTTTGTTAGCTATTTTTTTGGTTAAATTTCAAATCACAAAACATGCGAAGCCCTATGTGGCTCCAGAGAAATTTTGAGCAACTTCTGCGTGGTAGTTGTTGCTAAATTTACTGGTAAAAGGAGTGGTTTGGAAAATCAAAATTGAGGCCCATCAAAGGTAGATAATCACAAATAAATGCAATTCCCATTTGCCGTTTACATTTACAAAGGTGAGAGAAAAAGATCCAGCCTTTCAATTTCTACTGTGACATTTAATAAGTAAAGAATCCTCAAAAAACTGCTCATGAATTGAAAATTAAAGCAAAGAATGTAAAAAAAAAAATCAGTCAAAGGAAGTGTGACTTTTCTGCTCAGGGCTTCTGTTAATATTCAAAAAAATATATATATATGTGACAGAAAAAGGGGTAAAACATTTCTTTTTCACAGCCTTTATCATGTGAACTATTCTTTACTGAGTTTGTGATTTGTAGTCAGTTCCAGCTCGCAAGAGGGGGACAGGCGGAATTTAAAAGGTATGAACAGAGGATATAAATTTGCTCCAGTAATATTTGTCAGCAGCCTCCTGGCGGCGATTTGGAGCTGAAAACACCGAGCAAAAACACCGACTGGCAACGAGGCTAAGTGCCTATTGAAATATTCTTAAATGTATTCATTTTTTCCTCGCTTCTTGTTTTACTCTTTTAACAATTTAGTTTCTTCCACTTTACATGCAGCGGTATTGGATCTTTAGGATTTTTTTTTTTCCAAAAATGTGTTTTTATTAATATCCTGATAAAAATTAAGTGGCTGTTACACCTTTGGAGTTATGATTCTCCTCCTGACTGTTTGAATTTGTTTGACTTAAGGTCTATCATACTAAAAATGTTTTAATAGCAGTTGACAACAACTGATAGCATAAAATATACTGCTCAAAAAAATAAAGGGAACACTTGAACAACACAATGTAACTCCAAGTCAATCACACTTGTGTGAAATCATAGTGTCCACTCAGGAAGCAACACAGATTCATTTTGACTTGTTTTAAGGACATTACATCAAAGTTGGATCAGCCTGGAGTTTGTTTTTACACTTTAATTTTGAGCGTGATTCCTAATCCAGACCTCCATGGGTTGATACAATTGATTTCCATTGATCATTTTTGTGTGATTTTGTTGTCAGCACATTCAACTGTGTAAAGAGCAAAGTATTTCATAAGAATATTTCATTCATTTCGATCTAGGATGTGTTTTTTAAGTGTTCCCTTTATTTTTTTGAACAGTGTATATACACACTTCTTCTTCTTCTTCTTTCGACTTTTCCCTTCAGGGGTCGTCACAGCGAATCAACCTTCTCCATCTAACCCTATTCTCTGTATCCCCCTCTCTCACACAGACGACCCATATACGCAAACACACACACACACACATATATATATATATATGTGTGTGTGTTTATTCCAGAGAGACTTGTAATGCCTGTGAGAAAATTTCACAAAATTGGCAGGGAATCGTCTTTCCCCCTAAACCTACTGGCTCCTTGCCTGAAGAACTCCGCCTGCTGGTGTGCGTCAAACGGCTTGGTCTCATCCTCTACATCCTCCCTGCCTCTCGCACCTTTTCACTGTGTGTTTGTTTGGGCTTCTCAGTGCCGCCTTCGCCAGCTGCTGTAAATGCATAATTCACAGCCATTAATTTGCATGTCAGAGAAGTTAGATTGCTCATTCGGAATGCAAATACCTTGATTGCTCTAGTAAAGCAGGGAAACGTGAACAACGCTGATAAGCGCCCGAGAGACGGGAGGGTGGAAGGAGGAGAGGTAAAGAAAGCTGGCGTGTTGGAATCACCCGAGAGGGGATTTCACAGACAAAGATGGGAAAGAGAGAAACTGAAAAGGATGAAAAAGCAGATGTTCTGATGTCTGAGAGTGTCCAAAAAGAAAAAAAAAAAAAAATGTGCCCACAAAGGTGCTTCAGGACAGAGAGACACCAGAACAATGACTACATGCTGCTTTAGCGCTCGTGTTCACACCCACTGAGGGAGCACACATTATTACATAAAGCCAGTTCACAAGTACACACACAGACAAGCACGCACACACACACAGTCACCACTTCCACCTGCCAATTTAGACGCAGTACACACCCTAATGATGGGTAGGAGGCAAGAGAAGAAAAGGGAGGCTCCTTTCATGCTGCAGACTACAGCAAGCCGCCTGCAAGGTAATTTTCTGCAGTATTGTTGTACCTTCTGCACACACACACACACACACACACGGACAATTCCCCAATCACTCACTGTGAGAACAATACAATCAAGCCAGGCAGCGAAGTGAACACAGTCAATAGCCTGACACCAAATTAACCACACAGCTCTCCCTCTTTATCCCCTCCTCACCCTCTGAACTTTTTTTTTTTTTTTTTCAATTATAAACACGCTGTCATTATTTTTAAGTTTTGTGCATTTGAGAGTGTCATTTTGGATGACCATGAAGAAAAAGGATGAAACCCTGAGCATTAGGCTGGATGTGAATAAGAATTCAGGAGGAGTCTGGTAGGCGTATCCTGGGGGGGAAAATAAAAAAAAAAGGTCTCTGCGAGCTGTAATGCATTTTTTATTTTCAGTTTGAATGAAAAGAACAAGAGGATAGAAGTGGAATAGAGAAGCATATCCCATGGCTACATAGACAAAGAGATGTGATCCATCTACAAAGACTTCATCAACTGGAAAGACTCCACCCAAGATTCTTCTTTTTTTAGGAAGCAAAATTGATTGATTAATATTTTATAGGCGGCACTGCACTAATGCAATGCAACATGCATGATAGGGAGAAGAGGAAGAAATGCACACAGGAGGAATATTGAATTATTGACATTGGTCTCATCTAAAATGCTGCAAAAAAAGGCTCAAATTTAACAAAAAAAAAAAAAAAGTGAAATCTTTGCTTAAAACATCAAGAAGAGATATATGCCGAAATTCGGGGAATCGATTCGGTTGGTTTTACTTTGCACGCACGTGTTAGTTTTGCAACTAAAGCGATTTTCGTGGAGGACAGATTTAAGACCCAGATGGTTTGGCATGGAGTCTGCTTGCTATACGCCAACTGCCCGTGCGCACACACACACACACACACACACACACACACACACACACATACAGATGGGAGAGGTAGGGGGAGACAATCTGGTGAGAAAAAAAAAAAAGAGAGACCTAACAGGATTTTGATAGAGAGATGTGTTTGCGGGATGAAGAGCATCAATCTATCTCTTCATCTGTCGACAGAAGGAAGGCATGAATGGACAAAAATTCTGCCCGTCATTGACTTGGAGGGAAGATACAGACGACGGTTGCGACGACAGTACAGATAGATATCGTACAGAGAAAGACAATACTGGATACTTCCTTCAATGACACAGCTAATGGAAGAAAACGGATTGTGGCGAGAATGGAATTATTTTCAGGCTCCATAAATTAACCTCGGCAACAAATTGACACAACATATAATTTTAGATATTCAATGAAGAATATATACCTTGATGGTTTTCTTCATTTTTTTTTTTTTTTAATTTTAATTTTTTTATGGAGACGTGAACAGTCCTGTCAAACATTCCTGATCATTCTGCTTACTCCACGTCGATCTAGTCAAGCAGGTTTTCGCATTTGTCTCACATTTGACAAAAAGTCTTAACCAGCCAGTCAATTTAAGTCTTTTACCACTAATGTGGATTCAATCGGTCAAGTTTTAATGAAACCTACACCATAATTTATGCTTTTGCCTTCTGAGGTCTGCTTGAAATAGAGCGATGAAAAGGCTTTCCTTGTGCGTGTTTTCATGTACATCATATATACTTAAAACTGTGAAAACCACCATTTGGAAAGTGATGCTTTGGAGAACTTTAAATTAGTCTTTGGACTCTTGGAAACAAAATCTCGCCAGAAAAAAAAAGAGGCTTCAAGAGTCAACAGACTTGAATAGTACAAAGTAGAACCCCCATCAGTTTCCATAGCAACAGAGCCTGTTGGCAGGATGATAGTGCAGAAGTCTCAGCCAGAGTGAGTTCGGGGAACTGTTGTTTATGGCGGCATTTACATGCACACAAATATTTTACAACAGTATTCATCTGCCGTGGCTAAAAAAAAACCCTGAGTGCTTGGGTGAGAAAGAGTTGGATGCTGGGATATGGAGTTAGCAAAGCTATTAGATAACAGCAAGCTTGAGATAGGATGTAAAAGGTATTAGTTGGGATGTGTGTACCTTCTGGTACTGATCTTTGGAAGTAGTTGCCTCTTCAAGCTGCTGCTTTGAGTAGGTGTAGATGGCAGAGCGGTACGTCGTCCCAATGTCATTCCCTTGACGCATCCCTGAACACACACACACACACACTCACATTAAGATAGGAACAGCTCTGAGTAAAATGTGATGAGCCTTCAGCTGTTGCTTCTTGAACATGGCGTCATCTGAAAACAACAGCTGATAGCATTTCCAAAAAGACACGGCATGTTTGTCTTGGCTGAGCTGGACTTGCTGACATCTATTCCTTGTGAAGCCTGCCAGCAGCCATGTTTGTTGAGCTTCAGAAATGGTTGTTGTTATGTGGCTGTTTGGTTTTTTTTTTTGTTTGTTTTTTTGAGATAGTTGAGAACAAAATGAAAATTAAAAATATAATATCGGATATATATGGCAGGACACGTATGGACACTTCAGTGGATACACTGGGTGTGAAAGCTGGCAAAAATGTTTAAGCAGCCCAACCTGGAGGGAGTTCAGCTGGAAGTTAAGAATAAGATATTTTTAAAACTCCCCTGATAATAGCTTCTTATGATAGTAAGTGTTCCCCCCTGTGTTGGAGGGGCTGTGGCATAACGGGGGACTCTTCCCACATTTTCTGGGACTGCCCTAAACTGATGACATTCTGGGAAGAGGTAAAAAAAAAAACAAACAAGTGAGATTTTAAAATTAAACAGACCAATTGATCCACAGTAATTTATTATGGGTACAGCATCAACAAGTGATGTAAGGAAAAACCAGGTGTTTTTGCTCAGAGTTCTTCTACTAATTGCACATAAAATGATCACAGTAAACTGGCTCAAACCTGCCCTGGACCAGCGGCGTCAAAGGCTTAAGGATGGAAACCGCATGGAACACATAACAGCAAACCTACGACTTCAGACAGACCTATATCTTGACAATCCATCAAAAAATATTTGGAGAGTTGAGGATATTAGCTCTTTTTGGCTGAGCTAGATGTTTTTTTTTCACTCTTTGTTGTATTTTAATTTTTTTTCCTTTTTTTTTTCTTTTCTTTTCTTTCGCTTAAATAAGTGAATTACTAAATGAATGGTAGAAATAATTATACCTATAAAGAATATTGTATAATATGTATCTTGTCATGAGGTTTTATAAGAATGTTTGTGACTCTGTCAAATAACCTGTTCTCATGAATGTTCAAAAACAGAAGAGTGTTTGTTTTTTTTTTGTTTTGGTTTTTTTGAGGGAAGATACTGGAGGTTCCAGGAAGTGAAAACATTTAAAGACATTTTTAAATTTGCATTCTTAGGGTACGCCTGGTTGTTTTACCTTTAGGAGCTAAAAACTTCCTTCAAAGTACTATATGAAGATTTTTTTGACTGTATATGATAGTATCCTAAGTGATAATCAATACGTCACATGTTGCCACAATAGGATTTTTCAGGATAGGCTTTTTCAGTTCAGGTGAAGAGCCCAGCAGTACAGTAATTTCTGAGTTCCAAATGATCACTGTTTTCTTATCCTTTTCTTTTTCCTGATTCATCCGCTTGAATTACTGCCTTGCTCCAGCATAATGCTCATCAACATTATCAGTTTCATTAATGTTTTTCTAAAAAAAAAAAAAGAGGGAGAAGCCGTTTTCAAGCAAAATATCAACCCTTCACACATTGACCATCAGACGTAATTTAATAATATGGATTGTGACACCAGCAGTACAACAGAGGCATCATAAATGTCAGAAAATGTCTTTAATTGCAGAAAGTATTTAATGGTGGAGGAAGAACCTTTAATGCAGCTTCAGTGGAAATAGAGTCTGAAAAAGTCTGAAAATATCACCAATAATAATTCATCCCTGTCTCAAGTCGAATTTTGGTGCTCGAATTGGTAAATTCATCTTTTTAGCCTTTATTTTTTCACCTTTGTCAATTATGGATGAAAGTAATAAAAAAAAAAAACATATCTGAAAATCTGAAATTAGTTCTGAAATCTGTAAAATGCTTACCCAAAATAAAAATGATGAAAAAAAAAATCTGAATATAAAAAAACGAAACAATTTCCTAAAAATCCAAAGAAGAATTGACAATACAAATAACTAGAAATCAGCAAGAATTTAAGTCACAGGTTGAGGAATTAAAACCTTCTCTGTTACATTTCACTCTCCCTTCAATTTTTTGCATTATATTCATACAGTTTATAGTATGAAGTAAATATCTGAGGTACATAAATTTGACAGAGGAGTTCCTGGACCGTTCAGCATAAGTGATATCTTCCTTATAGAAAATGACACACAGAAAACATAAACTTTCAGGCTGACATTTTAAGACTCTTTCATTTTTTCCTATTGAAAATAAGAGATGGGTTAGTTTTGAAACCTGGCAAGTGAACACAACAAACCATATTTTTCAGCTGCATCAGTTAACAGAATTAAATATCGATAAAATAATCTCCTAATATTTAAGAAGCTGGTAATTAGGTGTCTAGTTAATACTGAGGCAGGGTCATACCTTGAGTCGGGTCGTGGCTCTCCCAAAAAACCTTGAGCAGGTCGACGAAGCTGATCTGCTGAGGGTAGAAGACGAGTCTCACTACCTCAGTGTGACCCGTCATCCCTGGAGAATCAAAACAGCTGTCAGTCATACATGGACAGTATATGTGGTATACTGTCTCATGGATAAAGTAAATGTGATTCTCATTGTGATCAAAAAACAGAATTTCTTTTTTTTTTGCTGAGTGTCTTTCAGAAATGTAGAAAAATTCCCTGCAGTCTTTCAGGAAATTCCTTTCATAATCTTCAGGTGATCTCTTGAAACTAAGGGCAGCATGATTTGTGGGCAGTTTCTTTCTAATACAGTCATGTAATTTTCCTGTGATTGGGAAAAAAAAATCCTGTAGAGGGAAAAAAAAAAAAAAATGATGAAAAACAATTTTTTGAAACAAAACAAAATTATTTTTACCAGGTGATTTCAACTCAGTTTGTGTTGGGCTCAACAAAAAAGCTTGTGTTGTACTTGGGGACTGAAATGTGTTTTTATACAGCCCAAAACGGGGAAGACCATTACAAAAATTTTTTTTTTAATGAAGTTTAAAGCACATCTACCAATGAACAACTCCATCATAGGGAGGATCGCTTCTGGAAAAGCCCCAAAAAACGTCTAGAGCCTTATTTGAATGTTTAAACAGCAGCGTAGTAATGAGCGTGACCCATTATGCTGCACCTAATCTTCTTTCCGTTTCCCATTTCTGCGGCCACTGTTTATCTCCCTCTCTAGTCTTATTACTTTTTTAATATCAAGAGTTATGGATTCCTCCGGTAGATATTGGTGAACAGAGACAAAGCGGCAATATTAAATTAATGCTTCAGCGAGTCAATCTTGCAGGAATAAATTCATCTTGGACGAGAGGGAAGGGAGGAGGAGGCAGGGAGAATATAAAGCAGTGGTCGGCGTCATCCATGTGGGCCAATGTCCGTCTAACTGTACTATTACCTACTTTTCGCCCAAATCTGTCCCTATTTTTCATGACCAAACAACCAAGTATGTTATTTTGCACAGCCCACAAAGCAGCACCTGGCAGATAATGTCAACTGTAAATAATACCGGGACAACATGTGGCGTGTGTAATAATATTATGCAGCAATAAATCATCCGAGCGGCTTGCTGGATAAGGTTGGACAGAAATTTGAGCATGCAATTCTTCAGTGCTGCTGCTCACTGATGAAGGTTGGGTACTAGTTTCCAAAAGATACACATCTTTGAACAGAATAGTTTCACTGAGATTAGCAGTTATTTGTTGTTTGAATATAAAGACTAGATGATAAAAATACACAACATGAAATTGATAAATATTAAGATCAAAATGTCTATTAAATGTTTGAAAACCACACGTAGGACAGATTCAAAAAAAATGAATTCCCCAACATAGGAAAAGGTAGTTTAATTCCAGTGTCTTCTGGGAATTCAATTCCTTTAAACTGTTAAGGGTCTAGTTGATGAAAAGAGACTGTACATAAAATTATTAGAGACTCACAGGATTTTAAGATCAATGCCCATAGAGAGAATCTACATCAAAAATTATTTCATTTAAATGAGATAAGCTAAATGAGCAAAGATGGTCAAAGATGCCATTTTTTTTTTGACATATATTTTACACCGCTGGTCCATGACAGACTTCTTGGTTGTGTTTTGGGACTTGGAACCACATGCCCTCAACGTTTAGGTGAAGAGAGGGGCGGAGCTGTCAACAGATCCCCACCTGGTGGTGAGTTCGCTTGGATGGGAGGGTAGGATGCCAGTCAGGCCTGGAAGACCTGAGCGTGTTATGAAGGCCTCTTGGGAGTGTGAAAGAGTTTCAACTCCCAACTCCTGCAACTATGTTGCAAGGGAGGCGATGATACCCTATACCTGTTGCTAGACAACAAAGGTTGCTAGACACAAAAGGCAAGGGATACCATCAAGCTGCAAAAGAAGTCTCCAGACGCAACTGACAGGTATAGGAAGGCTAAGCAATATTGCGGCTTTGGTGGTAGCCAAGACAAAAACTTGTGAATGGGAGGAGTTTGGTGAGGCCATGGAGAATCTAGCAGAGGGGTGGGCAAACTTTTTGGCTCAGGGGCCGCATTGACTTTTAAAATTTGACAGACTGACTGAGTCACCACAAGATACAATACATATATAAAAAAAAAAAAAGAAAAAAAAAAGATGAATTTGTTAACATTACATATCAGACTCGTCTGACATTTGCTTTGAAAATAAAACCAGCTTGGTTTTGCTGACGTTTGCTTGCATTTCACAAACAAACCGCTTTTTTCCCCTCTTAGCTTCACGTCCAGCTCATTCATGTATGTCAGCATGTCCGCAGTAAAGGCTAAATCACTGGAATATTCTGTTCACAGGAAAAAACATTTGAGCTCACACATTCATTTATCCAATCATCCAATCATTCACATCACGTACGAATTCTGTGCCAATCTTTGGCGGGCCGGATTAAAAAGACCAACGGGCCAGATGTGGCCCGCGGGCCGTAGGCTGCCCAGCCCTGATCTAGCGGATACAAAATCTTTAAAACTAAGGGACAACCCTCATCCAGCAAGGTCGAGCGAGAGTGAGACTGGAACTTGTTTCATTTGGTATGCTGAACCGTGAAAAAGCATGTGCACGAATCAAAACACATTGAGCTGATTGTCTTAACAGTGTCTGTCTGGTACAACATTTCCTCCCCAATCCTTCCTGACTGAGCCTGATTGACAGCAGGTCCCTTATTTTTTTTTTATTTTCACCTGTGCAAACGGTGAAAGAAGTGAACAGCTTCATCACATTTCAGGCTGAAGTGACTAAATATTTATCTACATATGAATATTCATCTCAGCTTGTTGCTGTCTGCTCTTAGGGAGGTAGAATGATGTCAGCAGCACTTCTTTTATCCAGGTGCCATTGCTTCAAACTCCGCCATACACACACACACACACACACACATCTGTCACTTCTGAACAAATAATTGCGACAGAAACACACAGACGCACACACGGGGGTGTGTTGCCACCTGCAGGCTAAAAAAAAATTCACGAGGGCCATGCGATTATTACAGGTCTAGCACTTGTGATAAAAATCTTTTAAATCTGGTATTGTACCACATTTGTTTGACATTTTAATTATATAATATTACCATCTCAATACGATGTTTTGGAACAAGCCACTTAATAAAAAACATAGTTTTGGTAATTCATAAATGGCTTTTTCTGTCTTTAATTGATTGACCTGATTAGTTTTGATAAATGAGAATATTCTATTTGAGCCTGGGAGGAGGGGGAAGCAGTGTCTCCCTGAGCCGGTCCCAAGCCCAGATAAATGCAGAGGTGACAGGAGAAGGTAGAGAATTGGTCGACATGATGCAGGGAAGGAAAGTGGATATACTGTGTTTCCGACCAGGTAGAAAGGTAGCAAGGCTAGAAGCTTAGGAGCAGGCTTAGAGTTGTACTATTATGGTACTGACAAGAAGGGAAATGGGGTAAGAGTCATCTTGAAAGAGGAGTTTGTTAGGAATGTTCTGGAGGTGAAAAGAATGTCAGATAGACTTATGAGTCTGAAATTGGAAACTGAAGGTGTCATGCTCAATGTTGTTTTGGCTATGCCTTGCAGGTGGGGTGTGAGTTTGAGGAGAAGAAGTAGTTCTGGAATGAGTGAGATGAAGTGATGCAGAATATCCTCACAGATGAGAGAGTGGTCATTGGAGCAGACTTCAATGGGCATGTTGGTGCAGGCAATAGAGGGGATGAAGAAGTGATGGGTAGATTTGGTATACAGGATAGGAACGCAGAGGGACAGATGGTGGTAGATTTTGCAAAACGAATGGAAATGGCTGTAGTGAACACTTCTTTCCAGAAAAGATAAGAACATAGGGAAACTTACAAGAGCAGAGGTAGGAGCACCTGGGTAGACTACATCTTATATAGACAAGGTAACCTGAAAGAGATCAGTGACTGCAAAGTAGTTGTAGGTGAGAGTGCAGCCAGACAGCATAGGATGGTGGTTTGTAGGATGACTGGTGACAAGGAAGATCAAGAGGACAAAGGCGGAGCAGAGGACAAAGTGATGGAAGCTGAAAAGGGAGGAGTGTTGCATGGTTTTCAGGGATGAGTTGAGAAAGGGTCAGCTAATGATATCAGGGAGACAGGTAGAAGAGTACTTGGTGTGTCATCTGGAAGGAAAGTAGATAAGGAGACTTGGTGGTGGAATGAGGAAGTGCAGGAGTATTTACTGAGAAAGTGGTTATCAAAGAAGAAGTGGGATACTGAGAGGACTGAAGAGAACAGACAGGAGTACAGGGAGATACGACATAAGGTAAAGATAGAGGTAGCAAAGGCAAAACAAAGGGCATGCGATGACTTGTATGCTCGGTTGGATAGTAAGGAGGGTGAGAATGATCTATACAGGCTGGCGTAACAGAGATAATTATGGAAAGGATGTACAACAGGTCCGGGTGATCAAGGATAGAGAGGGAGATGTGTTGACAGATGCTAGAAGAGTGATGGGAAGAGTATGTTAAAAGAGCTGATGAATGTGGACAATGAAAGAGAGTCAAGGGTAGAAGAGGTGACTATTGTAGACCACAAAGTAGCAGAGATTAGTAAAAGTGAATTGGATGAGGAATGGAAAAGCAGTTGGTCCTGACGATATACCATGGAGGTGT
Organism: Fistularia commersonii; assembly: GCF_037954325.1. Classification (NCBI taxonomy): domain Eukaryota; kingdom Metazoa; phylum Chordata; class Actinopteri; order Syngnathiformes; family Fistulariidae; genus Fistularia; species Fistularia commersonii. The sequence continues at coordinate 2,944,782 of NC_141319.1, read as the reverse complement.
GGAAGTGTCTAGGTGCCACAGGGTGGACTCGGGCAGGGAACCACACCTCAGAGGAGGAATCTGGATCGAAAGCGCTTTATTGCGTTGAAATGGCAGGTAGGGTGTCGCTGGTAAGCCCCTGGCCCCGAGACGGAGTTGCACAGGGCTGGGTCTCACCAGGACGGGTTGCAGGCGGGACGGGCCCCAGGCAGGGTGGCAGGCAAGGACGGGTTGCAGGCAGGACAGGTTGCAGGCAGGACAGGTTGGAGGCAGGGTCAGATGTTACACCGGCTGACTGGGTCCAGTCATAACGAGGTAGGGGTCAGAGGTTACACCGGCCAACTGGGTCCGGTCTTAACGGGGATGGGGTCCGGTCGTGGCAGGGCCCCCGCAGTGGTCTGAGAGCCACAATCCCCCGGCACCAGGCAGAGCGTGCCGCTGCCCTTTATAGGGATCTTGATTAGCGGCATCTGCTGCAGCTGGCGCCGATTACAAATTGGGATCAGGTGTGATACCCTGACACTAGGAGAGGCAGCAGTAGAGTTTCCACTCTATTATTCAACAGGATCTTTGAGAGTGAGAAGATGCCTGAAGAATGGAGATGAACTGTGATGGCGCTTATTTTTAAGAATAAAGGGGATGTGCAGAATTGCGGCAACTTTTAAGGGATAAAGTTGATGAGCCATACAATGAAGTTATGGGAAAGAGTCGTTGAAACTAGACTGGGAGCAGAAGTCAGCATTTGTGAACAGCGGTATGGCTTCATGCCTAGGAAGAGTACTACAGATGCAGTATTTGCTTTAAGAATGGTAACAGAGAAGTACAGTGAAGGCCAGAAAGAGCTGCATTGTATTTTTGTAGACCTAGAAAAAGCATATGACAGGGTGCCAAGAGAGGAGCTCTGGTATGTTGGCTAGCTGTGAGACAGTGGTGTGGTGTGCCGTCGGTATAACCGAGAAGTTCAAGGTGGAGGTGAGACTCCCTCAGGGATCAGCTCTGAGCCCCTTCTTGTTTACAGTAGTGATGGACAGGCTGACAAATGAGGTTAGACAGGAATCTCCAGGGACCATGATCTTTGCAGATGACATTGTGATCTGTAGTGAGAGTAGAAAACAGGTAGAGGAAGATCTAGAAAGGTGGAGGTATGCTCTGGAAAGGAGAGGAATGAAAGTTAGTCGTAGCAAGACAGAATATATGTGTGTGAATGAGAGGAACTCAGGAAGAACGGTGAGGCTACAGTGGGTGGAGATCAAGAAGTTGGAGGATTTCAGGTACTTGGGGTCAACAGTCCAGAGCAATAGAGAGTGTGGAAAAGAGGTTCAAGCAGGTTGGGATGGGTTGAGAAAAGTGTCAGGGGTACCATGTGATAGAAGACTTTCAGGTAGAATGAAAGGAAAGGTGTACAAGACAGTGGTGAGACCAGCAATGCTGTATGGACTAGAAACAGTTCCAATGACAAAAAGACTGGAGGCAGAACTAGACGTTGCAGAGATGAAAATGCTAAGGTTCTCTTTGGGAATGACCAGGATGGATAGGATCGGGAATGAGTCTATCATAGCGATGGCTCATGCTAGATGTTTTGGAGAGAAGGTCAGAGAAGCCAGACTGAGATGGTTCGATCATGTACAAAGGAGGGATAGAGAATATATTGGTAGACGGATGCTGGAATTGGAGCTGCCAGGCAGGAGGTCTTGATGAAGACCAAAGAGAAGCTTTATGGAGGTAGTGAGACACGATATGAAGGTAGTTGGTGTGAGAGAGGAGGATACAGAGAATAGAGTTAGATGGAGAAGGTTGATTTGCTGTGGCGACGCCTGAAGTAAAAATCTGAAAAGGAGAAGAAGAAGACGAAGTTCTGTTCCATTGATTTTCTTTTAATATTATTATGTGAAAAAAGTGTTTCACCTTGGTCAAATCTGAGTATCTTCCAATTTTTTCCCCTTTCTCCCAAGAGAGCCACAGACCTGTTCTTTTTTATTAAGTCCTCTAAATCCAAATAATTTTTGTTTAAATAAAAAATTTCTCTTCAAGAAATTAATGTATGCTTTCGGAACGCACAAAAAAGTAGACATTACCTGAGAATAAGTGACAAAAAAAAACACACCTTTAAATTAATGTCCACATTCATAATTTGAATGATTAATTTGATTTATTATTTCTGCGCAATTAACAATGCACAATGGCAGGAAGTCCAACAATCTCTTTCCTACTCACATCATGGATTAGTGCTCCATCGCTGTCTGGTGGTGGATGACAACATTCCTCTACAAGTACTTTACAGGCCTTTATGTCCTGTTTGTGCCAAAACCTCACTGAATATAAGGGCCTCAGCTAATACAAACCAGTTTGTCTGTCTCTGCAGTCGGCTTAGAAAAAAAACATGTGGATGGCCATTATGGTGTGTTTCCTGAGTATTTTGCAATGGATATTAATTGTGATTAATGTAAAATAATCCACAGTGACACTGCGATTAATTGGATTACAAGTTTTAATTGTTTGGCTGCTCTTCTTTAAATAAATCTAGAATTCTGCTGCTCTTCTCTACTCCTTTAAGACAGTTCAGTTATTCAGTTTTGTTTTCTAATGTACTGTTAGGATATTGCATCATGATTATAATGCACTATGTTTACATGCATTCATTGTATTTACAGTTTATTTCGATTGTAGTCCTTGTGTGACGTGAGGATACTCACGTCAAGAGAGGGACTTGCAAAATCCCCTACCTCAAATTGTAGAATCCCCTACCTCACACCAATATTTCAGCATAAATTGCAAAGACTGTTAAAATGTAACTGCGAGACCTCATCACGTGATGAGGACCCACAGCCCCGTACCCCAGGTGCTCAAATTTCAAGAGTGTGAAGCCAGGGGAAGAAGTCCTTAGAAGGACTTCCTCTGACCTTTTGATCAAGAAGTATGAAATGAGCCTGACCCTTTGGCTCAGGGCAAGAACTTCTTCATCGACACATTCGACCGGACGCGTCTCAGCGGGTGTCTAGAAGAGCCGAACGATCCTCGTGGGGTGACATTCATTCTGGCCCGGGATATCTCGTGAGTGAATTTTCCTGACTTTGAATAAACCATTTTTGCTTAATTTGTTCCTGGCCGTCGTGTTATTTTTCCCTGAATGATAATCTGAACACACCGGGACAACAAAGTCCGGTCCCATGGCGGGAGCCCCAAAAACGGACAATAAATAAATCCCCATCCTTTATTAGATTAAATTAGTGAACTGTTCAAGCCATCTCCAATTCAACTGCACCCTCGATGATTACAAGAGCCTGTCCATGTCCTCAATCTGCCTGGATTGTCCAGACACAAAAGTCGTGCAGCATTGTTTGCGAAACAAACTGCGGTGCTACTCCGGACAAAGATGACAAATTGACCCATGGCATTGTGCGAGCTGTGACAGCGTCTGCTGACAAACACTTCATAACACATCAATCACACCCTCACTTGTGTTCTCGAGCATTTCAAATGTATTCAGCTGTTATTCTGCCCGGATTCGACCAAGATGACGGGAAAGAGTGAGGTAAGGAAAACAGCCCCTTGGATACAAAGTGCTGGATTTAACGGCCGCTGTCTTCTATTTCAAACTCCAGAATAAAAAAAATGTTATTTGTAATGGATTATCTGATAGTCCAGTACATTTAAGTCACTCAATAATTGTTCCATTAACACTGTAAAAGTAATCTAAACTATTATATTTACCGATCCATGCCTAAAACCTGGATGTTTTTTATTTTGAAGTGGTTTAGTTGACTAATATTTGCAGTCTTTGTTTGGGTTGGCTTCTGTGTCAACTCAGATTCTCCAATTCCAACAGGCTTCTTCCCTAAAAAGAAGAAAGGTGCTAGCTTTTTGAGCAAAGATTATATGACACACTCTTAAAAATAACTTTAAAAGAATGATGACATTTTAACATTATCTGGGATATAATCTGACAAAAGATATTTGACATATGGGATACTTGCTATAAATCCACACAGTGTAAACCATGTGGATTCACACAAGGGTTGCTGTCACTGTGCCACAGATCTGATTAAAAACTGATGCGGCGGCCCTTCAATATGTGACATTTAGAGTATCCTCTGTGTGAGGGTGATGAGCCAGCACCTCTGTATCACACACAATCACTGCAACACACACATTTAGGTCTGCAATGACACACACTGATATTGTTACATGTGTCTAAATTCCAAGGTCTCTGCTCTCTGTTCATCTTGGATTAAGTTGATCCGACCCTCCTCGATTCAACTAAATGTCTAAATGATAATAAAACATGATCCTCCATATCTATAACTTTCTGCAGTCAAAACAGGGAGCAGAAAATATCTTGTCAGTGAATAGACCGGTGTTTAACTCATGAAACCACCCTGACGACCATTAGTTTACCACTCTTGTAAAAAAAAAGTCTCCATCAGTGAAGCTGAGGGAAGAAGCAGGCGGCAGCACAGAGCTAATGATGGCTTCACTCAGTAGATGCTGGCTGGAAGAATGGCTGGGCGGTCCTGTCAAAGTAGCGTGTGGGCACAAACACACACACACACACACACACACAATCACACGAGCGCAAGCATAAGCACACACAAACAGTTGCCGCTGAGAGCAGTCAGGCATCAATAGCAGTCCCAGTCTAATGGGGCCCAAGGGAAAGAATTCAGTCTTCTGTTAATGTGTGTCTAGTTTTTTCCACATTCTATTGATTGTCAGTGGATGCACACACTGTCCAGTACCCTAACTGTGTGTGTGTGTGTGTGTGTGTGTGTGTGTGTGTGTGTGTGTTGGTGTATCATTATGTAGAGGTTACCTGTGCAGACTTCCTTATAGGTGGGGTTGGGTGTGTATCCTCCAGAATAGCCCACTTGAGTGGAATAAACCCCCCTCTGTCTCCACATCTTCCTCTCAGCCCCCCAGAAACAGCCCATTCCTTTTAGATGATAGAAAAGCATGTTGGTCTTCTGAGGTGACGTCAGGAGATTGACATACAGTAAGTAGGTATAAAAATGAATTACATCATTGGACATGTGGTGGTTTGGGAAACAAAAACATCCAAAAATTGAAAGAGTGAATTTGTTATTGTATACAAAGTTCACACCTTGCTATTGGAAGTGTTTTTACTGTTACATCAACCCCTCCATTAGACTTCCAGAGCATCATGTACTATTCCACTGGGGGGCACTGGGGGACATGTGATTATTCTCGAAAGGAATTATTTCACTTTTTCCGCACATTTGCTTTTAAAAATGATTCATTTTGTGTTTGAAATTTGCATGCATGTCAAGTAGAAATTCTTAATAAAGATTCAAAAGGGGGCAGGGAGTTGGGATCTGCTGCACATACATGAGGATGACCAGTCTAAGTAGTATCATGTGTACAGAATTGTAATGTCCTCATATGAGGACTCTTTGAGCGAATAACAAATTCTCTAAGGAAAACGTGACAGCACACAAGGTCACAGAGTTAGAAAACCCACAATTATTGGCATGTACAGTATAACAGTTTTGCTAATATTAGCTTGCAGGCTAGTGAATTTTGATTCACTCAATAGACTTTCAGCCATAGGGCTACCCTTTCGTCTGGTTTTAGAGATTGACAACAAACGTCAGGCATCAATAGCAGATACTGACTGGAGTGCCATGTGATATTCAAATACCCAAATACCCAGAGCACATTCCAAACACCCTTTTAGAATCAAACTGCGAGAAGAACAGACCACTTACCAAACATGACCATTTCTGTCCCTTCTGGAAATGGTGGGATGGTTCTGTTGCCGTTTGCGTCATGTTTGGCTGAGAGACACAGAGAGAGGTTAAAGAGTATGATATTATAAAACCACAGAATTAATTAAATCTGACTTTACAAATAATTTCAGCAAAATGAATGTTATTTTAGTCATCTGACAAACTTCAGGCCTCTATTTCTACAACACCCAGTCCTCTGACGCTAACCAGACAATGCTATGATTCAAGCTTGAATTGTTTTCTGCTCCACTGATTGTCATTCTTTATACAAAACTCAATTAATCTGATATTCCTTTTGTACTCTGTCTTGCTGTCAGTTTTTTCAGTCATTTCACCTGAATAGCTGAATAGCCTACCTAAATGTCAGCAATTGGCCTCCTTAATTCACTAAGATTTAATCATCAGCCCCGTGAAAAAAAAAAAAACTATAATAAAACTTATATAGTCAAGAGGCAGCTTTTGAAGATATTGGCCCTGCCACATAGTGGGGTGAGGAGCAATACAGTAAACTCAAGAGTTAATCAAGTGTTATATCTAATAACACGTAATTGAAAGGTGAGTAAAAAGAGAAAACTTTAAAGACAACAGAAAATAAAAGTAGCAAACAGCCAAATGGAGCATCAAAACAAGACAACCACAATGATATGAAGCTATGTTGATATCTTAAAGAATTCAATATGTGTTGGTTATTTTGCTTGAATTATACTGGAACATTATATGTGCTTTTTTTCAAATCTTCCACAGCAAATCTAAAACTTTTATGATCACATAAGGCCATTGATTCATCGCCAGAGTCAACAGACCTGTTCCAGTGTTGGTCTTACATAACATTGCACCATGGAGAACAGCCCATAGTTGTAATATTTCCCCCCTTAGGCGCTGATGCGGTATCCCAATATTTAATTCAATGTAACCCTCCTCTTCCTGTCACTTTAAATTACATTCGCATCATGGCCACTGTCCTGTGAGTCCGCCACAACGAGAATCTCTTCATATTAACAGTGTGATAGGAATAAACAGTGTTTTTACTTCAGTTTCAGCACCAAGGAGCCAACAAAAAAAAAAAAAGTACCACAGTGACACTCAATGCTTAGTGCACACACATACATACACTCACATATACTTGCACGAACACACTCGGTGACCCACTTAAAACTGTGTGCTGAGCGGTTCTGCATAATTTCATAGCAGCTGCATTCACTCCAATCAGCACAGAGCCAAAGGTGCAGGAGGACCCATTTGAGGCCACCAAGCCACCTGGCTGAGCTAACAGGCATGTTAGCATGCCGTGGGCCGTGTGTGTGTGTGTGTGTGTGTGTGTGTGTGTCTACAGGTGGCTTGTTGCAAAATGCCATGTGGGAGGGAGTTGGATTAGGATAAATGGGATGAGGTAGATGAGAAGGAGAATGAACCCCACATCTGGAGATCCACCCCCTCTTCCGAGCGCGCACACAAACACACAGAGACATAGAGTCATGCGTGAAAGCATAATTTTTCGTCAGGGGCAGATGCCTGAAGACAAAAGCAGCCAGATGGATCGTGCGGACCAATCAGCAGCTCTTAGCACATACACAAACATATAGAGACACGCACACACTGACACACACACACACGCACACACACCAATGAATTGAACAGGCAGACTTCATCAGAATTAATTGCAATCATACAGAGCTGCATTTAACAATTACTTTCATTACTAATTTTAATCTACTGATTATTGTTGCAGTTAATGGATTCATCCTGGAAGCGGCAGTGGAAGGTGATGTCATCAGGTGTCTTCTTGATCCTGAACTAACACATCAAAACCTAAAGGGATTCAATTTACAATGTGATTAATTGTGGAAATAGTGTCCAATGCCCACCAGAAGTACCAGACAGCATATATTCAGTGATCCATGTTGGTGTATCTGCAGTTTCCTTATGACCTTACCATGTGAGCTTTAATATTTTTGTTGTTTCCATTTCAAAGTTGGACTGAAAGGGGGAGAAAAGATCATCAATTTTTCCCCACTCCCAGCTATATTTTCTTTTTTGGGACATTTTGTGTACAACAGATACTATTACCTTTAATATGTTCCTTCTTGGACTACAAAGATATCTACATGAATTATCCGGTCAAATTTTCCATCCATTTTTCAAGACTTCTTACAAGGTTGGATGTTATTTTATTGTAATTTTCATCACAGTTTTGAAAATATTTCTGTCTGATTACTTGATACTTTCTGTAATGTCTTGCTCATTTATCTGGAATTTTCACATTTGAAATTTTATTTTTCATTTTTGTTATATTTTATAGAATTTTCTTGTTTTGAATATTTTTTCCAATCTCTCTTATTTTTATTTATTCTATATTTTTCACACCAGACAGTTGTTCGGATTTTTACCAGGTATTATTCTTAAGAAAAAAATAGAAATGCAGCCTCAGGGCAGCACGGGCCAGTGTTTCCCTGTGCCAACCTCGAGGGGGCACAGGCCAGTGTCTCGATGAACTGGTCCCAAGCCTGGACAAATGCAGAGGGTTGCGTCAGGAAGGGCAAACATGCAAACCTGAAAAAGATCAGTGACTGCAAAGTAGTTGTAGGTGAGAGTGTAGCCAGACAGCACAGGATGGTGGTTTGTAGGATGACTCTGGTGACAAGGAAGATGAAGAGGACAAAGGCAGAGCAGAGGACAAAGTGGTGGAAGCTGAGAGGGGAGGAATGTTGTATGGTTTTCAGGGAGGAGTTGAGAAAAGGTCATGGTGGTTAGGGATACCTTCCAGATGATTGGACAACTACAGCTAGTGTTATCAGAGAGACAAGTAGGATGGTATTTGTTGTGTCATCTGGGAGGAAAGTAGATAAGGAGACTTAATGGTGGAACGATTAAGTGCAGGAGTATATAAAGAGAAAGCGGTAAGCAAAGAAGAAGTGGGATACTGAGAGGACTGAAGAGAACAGACTGGAGTACAGGGAGATGTGACATAAGGTAAAGATAGAGGTAGCAAAGGCAAAACGAAGGGCGTGTGATGACTTGTATGCTTGGTTGGATAGTACGGAGGGTGAGAATGATCTATACAGGGTGGCGAAACAGAAAAATAACAATGGAAAGGATGTACAACAGGTCCGGTTGATTAAGGATAGAAAGGGAAATGTGTTGACAGATGCTAGAAGAGTGATGGGAAGATGGAAAGAGTATGTTAAAGAGCTGATGACTGCGGACAATGAAAGAGAGGCAAGGGTAGAAGAGGTGACTTATAGACTACAAAGTAGCAGAAATTAGTAAAAGTGAAGTGAGGAAGGCATTGAAGAGGATGAAGAGTGGAAAAGCAGTTGGTCCTGATGATATACCTGTGGAGGTGTGGAAGTGTCTAGGAGAGGCAGCGGTAGTATTTCTGATCTTGAAGAGTGAGAAGATGCCTGAAGAATGGAGACGAAGTATGATGGAGCCTTTTTTTAAGAATAGGGGGTTGTGTAGAATTGAATGAAGCAGTATGGCTTCATGCCTGGAAGAGGTACAACAAATGCAGTATTTGCGTTGAGAATGCCAATAGAGAAGTACAGAGAAGGCCAGAAGGAGCTGCATCTGGTTTTTGTAGACCTAAAAAAAGCATATGACAGGGTGCCAAGAAAGGAGCTCTTGTATTGTATGAGGAAATCTGGAGTGGCAGAGAAGTATGCTAGGTGCAGGACATGTATGCTAGCTGTGAGACATTGGTACAGTGTGCTGTAGGGGTAACAGAGAAGTTCAAGGTGGAGGTGGGACTCCATCAGTGATCAGCTCTGAGCGCCTTCTTGTTTACAGCGGTGATGGAAAGGCTGACAGAGGAGGTTAGACAGGAATCACCAGGAACCATGATGTTTACCAATAACATTGTGATCTGCGGTGAGAGCCGTAAAGAGGTTGAGGAAAATCTAGAGAGGTGGAGGTATGCTCTGGAAAGGAGAGGAATGAAGGTTAGTTGCAGCAAGACAGATTATATGTGTGTGAATAAGAGGAACTTGGGTGGAACAGTGAGGCTACAGGGAGTGGAGATCAAGAAGTTGGAGGATTTTCAGGTAATTTGGCTCAACAGTCCAGAGCAACAGAGAGTGTGGAAAAAAGGTGAAGAGACGGGTTCAAGCAGGTTGGGATAGGTGGAGAAAGGTGTCAGGGGTACTATGTGATAGAAGACTATTGTCCAGAATGAAAGGAAAGGTGTACAAGATAGCGGTGAGACCAGCGATGATGTATGGACTAGAAACAACCACATTGACGAAAAGACAAGAGGCAGAGCTAGAGGTTGCAGAGATGAAGATGCTAAGGTTCTCTTTGGGAGTGACCAGGATGGATAGGATCAGGAATGAATCTATCAGAGGAACAGCACATGTTAGATGGTTTGGAGAGAAGGTCAGAGAAGCCAGACTGGGATGTTTGGTTCATGCACAGAGGAGGGATAGAGAATATATTGGTAGACGGATGCTGGAATTGGAGCTGCCAGGCAAGAGGTCTCAAGGAAGACCAAAGAGAAGATTTATGGACATAGTGAGAGAGGATATGAAGGTAGTTGGCGTGAGAGAGGAGGATACAGACAATAGGGTTAGATGGAGAAGGTTGATTCGCTGTGGCGACCCCTGGGGTTAAAGCCAAAAGGAGAAGAAGAAGATTCATTAAAAAAATAGAGAGAAGTGACAGATTAGAGAAAAGGTTGATGAAAGGGAGAAAAACATATGCATGATTCAGTTCCAGTTCTCTTATCACATGAATATTGTTTCATGTTTCACACATTTAACCGGTTAAACAGCTTCAGACCGCAAAAAAATACAATTCATTCCTGTGATTTTTTTCCTTTTTTTTTAACCTGCAAAGTTAAAAGCTGCCCTTCAGCACCACCAAGTACAAGCTGTCAGCAGCATCTTGATAGCAGTTCAGATAAGCTGCATCCACCTCCTCCTCCTTCGGCATTATCTTCAAAGTTTGTTAGTAATGGCTACCTTCAAGGACCAGCAAAGGCATGTTCATTACACACATGCCCACACGCACGCACACATGCACATACACGCAGACACACACACACACATACACGCGCGCAAACATATAGAAACACACAGCGGGAGATAAACAATTTAAATGTAAATGTCAGTGGGTAAAGACAATAAATCCAGTCAGAATACTGATGAGTCTAAACAGCTAAGAGGAGCGCAGGTATGTGGGAAGCAGTGGGAAGCAGAATCAAGAAAAACACAGCAGAGCTGCAGAATGTTGAAGGAGATGAGGTTCTCTGTCACAGCTTTCATAAAACACAGACTATACATATTCTGTGACGCTGATGCAGGTTTCTCAGATGACCAGGTTTAATGGTCTCCTTTTGCCTCCATGTTTGTGACACTGCTGCATGAAGAGATTACCGTGCTTAAAAGAGATGAAAAAAGGAACCAGACAGTACAGTATACCTTTGTTTTTCGCGGGGGTTACGTTCAAAAAAGCACCCGTGATAGGCAAAATCCGTGAAGTAGAAACCTTTATTTTTTTTTACAATTATAATACAATTAAATACCCTATTATACACTGCTGCTGTCGTCCTTATGTTTTTCTCTTTCTTCTTTAAGGAACGAAAGGAAGATTCATTGATTCCGTAATGCCGACCTACAGCCTCATAGCTTTTACCTTCCCTTAGCATGTCCAGAAGTTTAACTTTTTCTGCGATAGATAGCATCTTCCGCTGGCTTTTGGGCCCTGCCGCAGGGGCTTTTGTCGGTCCAGAGCGTTTTGTCAACATTATGGGTTTTAGAGAAACTGGAAATTGCAAGAGAATTTGCACGTATGTAATGTAAATTTGGCAAGCTGTTTTACGTACGTGTACATATTAAACTGCAACGTTATTGACGCAAAGGTAGAGAAGAAGCGGAGTGACTTTTTAGCCAATCAGAATGCAGAACACAATGCATGATGCAAATCCGTGAAGTAGTGAAACCGTGAAAAGTAAACCGCGTTATAGCGAGGGATCACTGTATCACTACTATTGCCTGGAGTACCCTGCAGACCTTACGACATCACACTGATGGTGATCTTTTGGATATGAAATTATCACTTCATGACTTATCACTACTCAACTTTTCTCTGGAACTAAGTGGTTGCTAAAATCCTGTTTTCCTTGGCCACCACAGCGACCTTTCATTTACCAAAATGTTTTTATCTCAGACAGTGTTGGAGTTGACATTATGTTTCCAAGGACAATAACTTGTTCACAGACTAAATGCTGCTCTAATAACCAAATTTAAAAAAACTGCTTTCTAGAACTGGAACAATGCACAAACACACAAACAAATTAAAGTGTATCACAGGCGCAGCTCAATCCTCAGTGGTTGTGTGTATTTGAGATTTGGAAGTTTTTCCAGAGGAACATTTTTTGTTGTCATCAATGCATAGCTTCCCATCCAGGTGTGATCAGATAGCATTTGTTCCAGGCTCATCCAAATCAAACACATACAATTGCCTAGTTATAGGTCCAATCCAGAGATGTTGTGATGTGTGTATGGGAGGATCAGGTGACCTGGGCAGCAGTCAAAGGACGTCCTGGATCTTTGCGACACACTGGACAGTCTATTGGGGTGGATTTATTCTGCGGTGCAGAGAGATGCCGTTAAACCTCCTCGCCTTCACCTGAGATGCCAGGCCGCCTCCGAACAGAGCAGCCTCTCTGCACCACACAGGGGGCACTACCACCTTTTGATCACCCAGACATTTATACACAGTGATCCCTCGCTATAACGCGGTTTACTTTTCACGGTTTCGCTATTTCACGGATTTGCATCGAGCATTGTGTTCTGCATTCTGATTGGCTAAAAAGTCACTCCGCTTCTTCTCTACCTTTGCGTCAATAACATTGCAGTTTAATATGTACACGTACGTAAAACAGCTTGCTAAATTTACATTACGTACGTGCAAAGTCTCTTGCAATTTCGAGTTTCTCTAAAACCCGTAATGTTGACAAAACGCTCTGGACCGACAAAAGCACCTGCGGCAGGGCCCAAAAGCCAGCGGAAGATGCTATCTATCGCAGAAAAAGTTAAACTTCTGGACATGCTAAGGGAAGGTAAAAGCTATGCGGCTGTAGGTCGGCATTACGGAATTAATCAATCTTCCGTTCGTTCCTTAAAGAAGGAGGAAAAAAACATAAGGACGACAGCAGCAATGTATAATAGAGTATTTAATTGTATAATAATTGTAAAAAAAACATAAAGGTTTCTACTTGATTGATTTCTATAGTGACAACCGCTGAAAGTTGATATAGTTTTGTTTTTAAGTTGTGTTGTCAGCTCGTCTGAGCAAATGTTAACTAGCACACAATATGATGTGTTTGTCTTTTAACCTTGAAATTTTTTTTTGTTTTCTTAACAGTCACACTTGATCTCAAAGGCAATGTCTCTTTGTCTTTGTGACAAAGCCTCGCTGTGTTCCTCATCAGACTCCCACAGTCTGACTTTAAGAATAAGAATAAGAAAAACTTTAAAGATTAATATTTCCGTCTTATTTAAAGTCCAGGATGGCCTGTAGTTTGGGGCCCTCTGCTCTGAAAGTAAAATCTATCCTCTTTTTAATTCTGAACCTCCACCTCAGGTAAAAAAGAGTGACCAGATGGCAGATCTGAGGACTCAGTGGCAGCAGACCAGGTGACATTTCATAATAATTTCATAATAAACTGTTTGTTCTCTTATCCCAATGCCATAAATGACATAAAAAATTATGTCAAACTGTTTCTAAATACAGCCTGTTTTGTCGAGGATGATGCGGCAGTAGCAGTAACTCAAAGATGAACAGCTACATTTAGGAGATGTTTAAAAAAACACAGATGTCTGTGTTAACATAGCCCAATGTGATGGTTTTTGACGGGGAAAACAACAAAAATATGATGACACCAAAAAATGAATAAATTAAGTAATTAATTAACAGACAAACAAACAAACAAAGTCCTTCACTGATCTCCTCCTGCTTTAACATGGCCAGAAGAGCTGGCTATATACTACTACTACTACTACTACTACTACTACTACTAGGCCTTGGAGGTAAAGATCTTTGCATCTTAATATCTGATTAAGGTGTATTAAAACTCAAACTCAAAGCCCTTTTTCATTTCAAAGCCTCCATCTACAGTTTTGTCTTTAGTATGTCCAGAGCAACATAAGAGTATGTCCGGAGCTGGTAAATAAAGAATAAAAAAAAAAGTGAAATAACATGACCAAGAGGCCAAGACTGGGGAATAAATAAGTTCCCAAACAAAGAAGACAGAAAATGGGTTCTCCTTCAAAAACATTCATTAATATGCCACATTTATCTATTTTGTTGAATCACATATTCAGAGACGTTTTTCTGGAGAGTAAATTATGCTCTGCAGCACTCCTTTGAAATGCCTGTTCTCTTGGTCGCCTTTATCTTTCTGGGAATGATAACAACGCTTCTTGTTGATTAATTGAATTCATATTCATGTGTGAGGTCGACTGTAAGCCTTTGTGTGTGTGTGTGTGTGTGTGTGTGTGTGTGCGTGTGTGAGAGAGAGAGAGAGAGAAGAGAAATACAGGTATCCTTTTATTGCAATACTTCTCAACCTTAGCATGTGAAACTTGAAAAATCCACAAAACCCTTTTCACACAGACATAAGCACAGATAAACGTGCACACACACACACAAACACACACACACACACACTCAAACACACATATTAAGCCCTAAGATAAAACCCTGTGTGATTAGTATCGCCATTAAATCAAGGTAGAACTGTTATTGTTGCTTGTTTTCTATGTCTTTTGTTTTTATTTGGTTTTGAAGTCCAATATCAGATTTCTGTGTTTGAACAGCAGGAGGGTGAGACGCTATTTTGGTGGGCAAATGTTCTTTTATTTGATGGTAAAGAGGTCAGAATCCACTTCAGGACACTTCACATCAAATAGTGAACCACTTCATCGTCATGCGTGCGCATGTGTCTGTGCACAGTGTGTGACTATCATTCTGTATGTGAGTGTGTGTGAGAGAGAGAGAGAGAGAGAGAGGCTTTATGAGGGCTCAGATGTTCGGTAAATGACTGTCAATTTAGAGTGGAGTGTTTAGGTTTGTTTTACTACACTGTTGTTGTTAGTTTGTCTCCGGTGAAACCAAGACACATTCAGAAACTTGCGACGCTCTCTCTTGCGTTCTAGGGTTTTCAGAGTTTAAATGAATCTCCAACTAATGGCCCTAATCACTCGGCACTGATGTTTAGATGAATGCAGGTTGTGACGTAAATGTCAGGATACCGAACACCAACAGCTGGTTATGGAAGTCATACCAGCGTTACTATCAAATTGCTTTTAAGTTTGACAATCCAAAATCGAATATCAGGCCAATCTTTGATGTCCATTGAGACTTCTATCAATAATTAATCATTTATGCTTTATTAATACCCACGGGGAAATTCGTTCTCTGCAATTAACCAATCATGGATGAACCATGAGCGGTAGGCTGCCGTCGACCAGTGCCAGGGGAGCAGTTTGGGGTTCAGTGACTTGCTCAACAACACTGCGACACTTGAGGAGAAACCGGGTATTGGATGTATTTCCAAGTATATTACTGGAAATTAACATTAGCCCGATTTATTAACAAAACAGGTTTCATTTCAAATATTCAAATCTTTGTACTTAAGACCATAAAACACTTTATAGCCTTGACTTTGACACTTTATAGTTCTATTTGTATTTCTTATTCTCCCTCCTTTTTTTTTTTTTTTTTTTTTTTTTCCTGTTTATACAATTTCCTACAATTATTTATTATTGTTATGTTTAGCTTGAAACTCTGGCACAACAATTTCCTTCGGGATAAATAAAGTTGTTCTTATTCTTACTCTTATTTCTGATAAAGAGGGCAGCTTTTTTTCCATCGCAGCTGGCTGTTGAGATGTTTCATAAAACATTTAACACCACATATTCCACTATAACAAAGTGGCTGCTAAACACCACTACATTATTATATGCTGACATGTTTACATGCCATACAAGAAATATCTAAGGAATACATTTATTTTCTAATAACTTCATAATAGCTATGAATACATCATGTCACAAATGAAAATCATCACTGACCATTGTTATAAAGTTAGCCCTTCTGTGGCAATTATGAAGTATATCTATTAAACATACCAGTAAATAAAACTATCTGGTTTATCTGGCTCCACCAAGAAACTGATGCATATCTTTTATTCACTTCCAAATATCAACATCCATTCTGAAGAGTATGTTAAAAAATGTTTCTTGAATTTGCATGGTTGAACTTGAATGGTTGAAGCTGTACTTCTCAGTGTGAAGACAAATTCTCATAACCAACAAGGCAAATTATGCTAACAGAATAAAACATGCTGAAATTACCACTGTCTATTAGAAGAATTGCTTTTGT
The DNA here is from genome assembly GCF_037954325.1 of Fistularia commersonii. NCBI lineage: Eukaryota > Metazoa > Chordata > Actinopteri > Syngnathiformes > Fistulariidae > Fistularia > Fistularia commersonii. The sequence goes on along the minus strand of NC_141319.1, from coordinate 2,928,676 downwards.
ACACCTCATATCTGTTAAAGACGGATCATCTGTGGATTGGGGTGGCAGAAAACTGGATTGACGCTACAAATAGTTTCAACAGTGGCGGGCCGTGCATTTTACACCCAGGCCTTCAGTGGTGCTCCGAATCAATCCACCCCCCAAAAATTAGTTTATGGCTATAAGAAAAAATTATTATGCAGAAATGCAGTATAAAGAGGGGTGCATCGCAGATAGGTAACTCGTGTAATGTTAAAATTCCCCCGCAGGAGCGCATCATGTGATGACAAAGGGATGCCCGACTCCGCACTCGTCCACTCCGGGACGCGGCCTGGCACCCCAAGTGCCCAAATTCCGAGAATGCGTAAAACAAGTCCTTATTAGGAAATAAACCCGACCGTTGAGGCGATGGTATAAAATGACCATTTTAGTGTATTTCCTGACTTTGAATAAACCATTCTTGCTTGATAAGATCCTCACCATTATGACGTTTTTCCCTGAATGAAATCTGACCACACCGAGACAAAGTCCGGTCCCGTGGCAGGAGCCACAAAAATGGACAGAAGCCACAATAAATGCCTTTCTAGCAAACAGCTGCGACACATAAGAAACACCAATAACAACCTTATAAACTTTAAGTATTATTTAGGAAAATAGCAGAAATTCACTCACAAAAATTCTGATCATCTGTAGACAAAATCCATCCTCCTTCCTTTCCTCAAATAGAGTTCTATTATTCTGTTATACAGATTATCCGTGCGCTTCGTCTCCAAGCACTACCAGAAATACAATTTATAGTGTACCTTGGAGCCTGTGAGCCAGGGGTACCGGTTGTAGTTCGTGAATTGAAAATGTCAGACAAATCCTTTTCCTGGTTGTGACAGGTTCGCTAGCTTAGGAGTTGCCCGACATTTCTTTACTATGTCCAGCTTTTCTTCAAAACTCCATCTAGAAAACGGCTTTAACAATATATTAGCAACTAAATCTGTTTCTTCTCCTCCTGCAGCCATTGTGGCTTGACAATACCGATATTAAACAAACACAACTATATTTCTGTTCGCAGCTCGCTAGTAATCTAGTACGCTTCTCCTAGCTCATACACTTGTCCACTCTGACTACATGTAATCAGAGGGTGTGAATACGCTGATATTGCTGTAGCCTGCTAGAAGGCTTTCAAGTCACCAATTCAAAATCTGATTGGTTGAAGCAACAGCGTCATCGACACTTATTATTTGCGAAAAGGGCTAGCAGAACTGATTGTGCAGCCCACCCCCCACACACACACAGGCAGATTCCTTTGACTTTGACCCTGCCTGGCAACAGATTATGGCTGAAATGTGATTGGTTAACATGAAAATGTATGTCTGGAAGCAGCACAACCAGGAGAAAAGCTATGAAAGGAAGTGAACAGACCATTTGGAATTATTTACTAAGTATTCATGGACAAAATACAATTAACGTTTGTGATTCAGATATTTTTTTAGGCCAGCAGAGGAGGCCTTGCAGGCTCTGACGGGCCCACCACTGAGTTTCAATGTGAGTCAACTTAAAAAAATAAAGGGAAAAAAAGCTACCTCTATGTGTCTTCATGTTTCAAGGACATATATCTGCTTACACAATCACATTATAATGACATCTAGGAACAAAAAATACGAAATAAGTAACATAAACCATTCAATTTTAAGGTGTAGGCATGATTTTAAGTGTTTATGTGTATGTGCATGTGTGTGTGTATGTGCTCGTGTGTGTGTGTTTATGCACATGTGTGTAGTCCCTATTTGACTTCTCCAGCTTCCCAAATCCTGCCACAATGATAAGCCTGATCAAAGAACAGTCCTATATCCATAATGACATCTGTGGCACACACACACACATGCATTAGTGCTGCTCTATTTAAATTCCTGTGTGTGTGTGTGTGTGTAGGCAGGCAGAACTGTACTCTGCACTGTTCTATCTTCACATTGTCCATGATGTTTTCAGTGGAGCCACAGAAACAGAGACGAAACTAAAAATAAAGGAATGGATATCTACGTTGGTCTGAAGGAGCTGAAGGTGCTTAAATGGAACAGAAAACTGGACAAATTTTGAAACATTTCAATAAGGATTAACTTGGGAAAGCACCATGAAAAGACTTCTTTATGAAGTTGCCCTACACACACCAAGCTGATTGAAGGCAAAGCACTGCTTCAAAGTCTTCTGTCACTCTTTCTTTGTCTTCTCTCTCTCTTTCTTTCTTTCTTTTCTTCATACAACGACAGATTAAACATTTCTGCGGGACAAGTGGATAATTCAAGGTTTAAATTGGACAAACACAACTATGGTCAAGCCATGACTCAACACTACAAGTGTCTTCCTTATTCTGGGATTCATTTGTTACATCTGTTACACTAATATGTTACTGGGATTGTTTCTATATTCTTATGTTCATGTTGAAGGAGATAACATTTGTTTTAAATGATGGCCTGTCCTCAAAAAACATTGAGAAAAATTAAAAAAGATTGTACTCTAAATTGTTTGCCTTTTAATTAATTTTCTACTTATTCAAGAAAAATGCCAGACAGCAAAAAAAAAAAAAAAAAAAGGGTGACCTGGTAAGAGTTCTCATATTTAGCAGAATGAGAAAGATGGTGTGTGAAATTATAATCATATTTATTTTGTGTGATTTTGCAGGTTCTGCACAAAATTATTGAGACTATTCTGATTCTCAAACATCACAACATGTCCGACGAGCAGCTATGCCAACCATTACTTTTTTAAATAAACATGTTATTTGTAATTATATTAATTAGCTGAAGCTGCAAGGAGGAGGAGCCAGTGTTTTATCCTCTCCTTCATATTGTGAAGTAGGAGGTGAAATTTGTTTTTTCTTTTTATAAATTTCTGTTAACTGTCCTTCATGGGGTCAGGTATAGTTTTTTGAATGAAAAAAAAATAAAAAAATTTGTGAGAACATTACTTACATTACAAAGAATTATGCTGCAGCTGATTGGATCAACACTTTTCCAAACCGTCAATTCAGATTCCAAGCAAAAGCCAAAATGGCATCAACACAGGAAACTTCCGCTCAAACAAGTCAGTTTGATCCATGAAATTAGTTTCTAAAGAAATTTTAAGCACAAATTATTCCACAACGCCGCACATACTCTACAAAACTATAGATTCCAGACAATGAGTCAAACAAATAAAATGTTACTATCACCATGACAATTCATTTTACACCTGAATGGTGTTGGAGGGCCAAACCAACAATAACTTAAACATAATTCTGCTCAATAATCTGCACCATTGTAAAGGGCACTGATTACATATTTTGATTAGCTGCTGGTAATCAGAATAATACGCATATTCTGTAAATATTTATAAAATATATAAAATATGTTGTAGATCAAACAAGAAAATACTAACTTTTGAATAAAAACAAAAACAATCATTACATTAGTGTTCTGACCCTTTTATTTTTAACTTATAAGATAAACTTTAGGATAAGCTGTATTGATCCCCATAGGGAAACTTTCTTTGTCACAAGCATAACAGTTATAATGTCAAGATAGCGACATCCACAAATGAATAGACAGCAGATAATGGACAACATAATGGAATGGTAATGGTGAAAAATACACAACCAGTGCTAAACGACAATATAAATAAGAGTGACAATAGCAATGACAAGAAATGAAATGTACAAATATAGGCAAGATGTGTGCGGGCTGGGACCAACAAGGATTAGAAAAACAGCAGAGTTAAGGCATCGGACCTCGGGCCGGTCAGAGCTGTGTGCCGTCCAGACAGCTGTCACACAGTCTGATGGCCGCGGGCACAAAGGAGCGTCTGAGTCTGAAACGTTCGGTTCTGCACCGAGGTGGGATGAACCGTTGGCTGAAGGAGCTGCCCATCAGCCACAGCTCGTCATGTAGGGGGTGGAAAGGATTGTCCAGGATACCTCCTAGTTTGTCCCTCACCCTCCCCACTGCCACCAACTGAAGATGGTCAAGGTTCAATCTTGTTGAGCCTATTGACCTTACCAGTCTTGGCACTGCCCCACCAGAACACCAAACCGAAGAAGAGTGCGCTGGCTACCATAGACTGGTAGAAGGTCTTTAGGAGCCTACGACAGACACCAAACAACCACAGTCTCCTCAGGAAGAACATCCTGGTCAGGAAGGATCAGAGGAGGATGTTCTTCCTGAGGGGACTGAGGTCATTTGGCATTTGTAGGGGGCTTCATGACCTTCATGACCTTCATAACCTGTAAAACGCCTAAAGCAGGGGTGTCAAACTCATTTTAGCTCAGGGGCGGATCAGTAAAATCATGACATATGAACTACCGTTACGTAGCTATTGTTCAATTCACTCCTCAAACCTGGTATTTTTTGGCTTTGCGAGCCGGATAAAACCTGTTCACGGTCCTAATCCGGCCAACAGGCCTTGAGTTTAACACCCCTGCCCTAAAGGGTTTTGCAGAATGTTAATGACATGCAATTGATCAACTTTATACAAAAACCAAAAAGTGCTTTTGATTTTTTTCCAGTTCATTTTACTTGTTCAGTAAGAGAAATCCAGTCTGACTTGAACAAGTGCATCAAAATTTGGCTGAAAATCTAAAGTGGATGTGCAGAGGAGATCTGAGATGTGGTTAGTAGTAGAGCCTCTGTATCTGGAGATGTTGAACTTCATCACTGAGAATATCTGTTCACATGCGTGATTTTAGAGTCTGCATAGTGCTGCGGTCACATAGTGACCATTCACATTGTAAGCCTTATCCACCGTGATCTGTGTAACACAAACTAAGCAACGCACTTTTCCTTTGACTTCTATACATAAATATTTAGCGGTCAATGTCTTGTGAAAAACAATGCGAAACACACAGCATTCGACATCGGCTTTTCTTTTTTTGCCGTGAGCTGACATTTCAAGGGTTAACTGACAAGCATCCCTGGTCTCAGTTCACACACGTCAAGGATGTACGCATGTGCGTCCTCAAATACAAAAGGGCACTGTTTTCTAAATTATAAAAACACACTTATATAACATGAACAAAGTAAATGTTATTTCATTCATGTTCTGATTGACCTCATGCAGGTCAGACAGGGACGCCCAAAGGGGCGGATGTGGTCCACGGGCCATAAAATGCCCAGGTTGAGAGTGAGGATGGTAGTGGTGAAGTGAAAACTTCCATAAATCCTGTAACCTTGGATAACCTGAAGAGCTTGACGATCCCTCATTTTTGTCACCTATTTTCCCTTCTTGGTAGAATCACAGGCAGGGCCATGCAGGACTGCCCAGCCAGGTGAGGAGTCAGTCAGCCCCGATCCTACAGGGATACCCTGCTCCTCTCTCTGGAGCTCCACACCTGACAATGATAAATGAGACACTGCAGCTAATGCCTAGCAAGAGGAGATTGGAGCGCGTGCCTGCGCGCCGCGACTGCACTGCAATTAAATCTACAAAGTAAGCTCCCCCACCCCCTCTTCTCTCTCTCTGATTTCTTGGGTTCTTCATCTTCCTCCTGCTCCCCTATTCTTACAGTCCTCCCTTAAGAACTCCCTCCCCAACGCATATCTCTGTGCTGGTATGTCTCCATCCCAATTTCCCAACCTCTCACTCAACTGCTGATTGCCATCTTGGTTTTTATTGTTGCCCATCATTACAACCTTCCACATTAGCCATTCTGTTCTGCTACTGGCAGTCTGAGATACAGTTCAATTTCATGGAAACACAGGCATACAAAAAAAAAGAAAGAAAGAAAATGCAGGACAGTGAGGTATTCGGTGAAATCGTGCAAGTACATGAAGCTCGGTTTGCTGAGTGGATAAAGCAAACACGTCAACCTTCAGGGTAAGGAGCTTCATTCCAGGTCAGATGGTCATTGCCTCAAAAGGAAGGAACATGCTTACATGCTTTCTTTTTCTTGAAGAGGAAGTCTGGAACAGTATCATCCACCTTCTACAATGCTGACTTGGGTTGTCAAAGCAAATGATACTTCAGTGCTTCTTCAGTTCTTCTTCTTTCAGCTTTTCCCTTCAGGGGTCGCCACAGCGAATCACCTTTCTCCATCTAACCCTATTCTCTGTATCCTCCTCTCTCACACCAACTACCTTTGTATCCTCTCTCACTACGTCAATAAATCTTCTCTTTGGTCTTCCTTGAGACCTCTTGCCTTGCAGCTCCAATTCCAGCATCCGTTCACCATATATTCTCTATCCCTCCTCTGTACATGACCGAACCATCTCAGTCTGGCTTCTCTGACCTTCTCTCCAAAACATCTAACATGTGCTGTTCCTCTGATAGACTCATTCCTGATCCTATCCATCCTGGTCACTCCCAAAGAGAACCTCAACATCTTCACCTCTGCAACCTCGAGTTCTGCCTGCTGTCTTTTCGTCATTGTAACTGTTTCTGGTCTCACCACTGTCTTGTACACCTTTCCTTTTATTCTGGCCGATATTCTTCTATCACATAGTACCCCTGACACTTTTCTCCACCCATTCCAACCTGCTTGGACTCTCAGTAAATACTCCTGCACTTCCTCATTCCACCACCAAGTCTTGTTATCTACTTTCCTTCCAGATGACACACCAAGTACTCCAAGTACACCAAGTACAGGTACTACACCAAGTACCTGTCTCCCTGAAAGCACTAGCTGTCCATTCATCTGGAAGCTCTCCCTGACCACCCAGACCCTCTCTCAACTCCTCCCTGAAAACCATACAACACTCCTCCCTTTTCAGCTTCCAACACTTTGTCCTCTGCTCTGCCTTTATCCTCTTGATCTTCTTTGTCACCAGAGTCATCCTACAAACCACCACCCTATGCTGTCTGGCTACACTCTCACCTACAACTACTTTGCAGTCACTGATCTCTTTCAGGTTACCTCCTCTGTACAAGATGTAATCTATCTATGTGCTCCTACCTACGCTCTTATAAATTACCCTATGTTCCTGTTCTTTTCGGAAAAAGGTGTTCACTACAGTAATTTCCATCCTTTTTGCAAAATCTACCACCATCTGTCCCTCTGTGTTATATCCTGTATACCAAATCTGCCCATCACTTCTTCATCCCCTCTATTGCCTTCACCAACATGTCCATTGAAGTCTGCACCAATTACCATTGTTTCATTACTGGGAATATTCTGTATCACTTCATCTAACTCATTCCAGAACTTCTCTTTCTCTTCAAATTCACATCCCACTTGCGGGGCATAGCCACTAACAACATTGAGCATCACACCTTCAATTTCCAGTTTCAGACTCATAAGTCTATCTGACATTCTTTTCACCTCCAGAATGTTACTCACAAACTCCTCTTTCAAGGTAACTCCTACTCCATTTCTCTTCTTGTCAGTACCATAATAGTACAACTTAAAGCCTGTTCCTAAGCCTCTAGCCTTACTACCTTTCCACCTGGTCTCTTGGTCACACAGTATATCCACCTTCCTTCTCGCCATCAATTCAACCAACTCTCTACCGCCCTCCTCCTCTTCTGCTTGTTCTTATTCTTCGACCCACAGTAGCCCAATTTCCACTGGTACCTGTAGGTCATCAGTACTAATGGCGGTTGTTGTTAACCCGGTCCTCGACCAATTCAGTATGATATGGTTATGGTTGACATGTTTGGTATTGGCAAAAGTTTTACGCCGGATGCCCTTCGTGACGCAACCCTCTGCATTTATCCGGGCTTGGGACCGGCTCAGGGAGACACTGGTCTGTGCCCCCCCAGGGCAGACTTGGGGAGACACAGGCCAGTGCTTCTTCAGTTGCGGATGTTAAAAATGATCAAATTGATTTATTTATTTGGTGTCAACCGGTACCACTAGTAGTAAAATATTAATTACAGCAAAAGAGGAGAACTTAAGAAAAAACTGACTCTTTGTCAATGGTGTTTCAAGCTGCTATAGCTTGTCCAATGTTTTTCCATCTGACTGAGATCAGTCCTGGTCACCGCTCTTGTGGTAACCAGCCAGCGCACAGAGTAGACTTTTCAACTTTTTTTGGTGTTGTCTACATTTTTAGCTTAATTTTTCATGATTTATTTCATATATATCCCCCTTAACACTTTCCCCATCTCCTCCTCATCTCCGGACATCTCCTTTTCACCTCACCACCCGCTGCAGCAGATATTTTTCTCAGATTGACTAACAATAAGCTGACCATAACAAAGACCTTGTTAGCCGCCCGCAGCCAACACAACCAGCGAAATGAGCTAACCCCGTACCCCCAATTTCCCTTCGGGGACGAATAAAGTTTTTCTGATTCCGATTCTGTGTTTCAGTTTGATCCTGAATATTCCCCTATTGTTTCTTGATCATACCAAGAGTTAATTCTGAGCTTCAGCTCAGAGTCTTAGTCACCTCTTACACCTGTGATTATGTTTCAGAACAAACTGGAGAATCAGATGTAAACATCAGTGGACTATTCCTATGGGCCAACTGTCATAAAAGAAACTTACATTGCAGTTAGATCATCGAATAAAGGATCGTGTCGACTGTGGTATCATACAGCAATACATTGCAGAGGTGTGATGTTGCCAACTGTGAACCATGTGCAAGGGTCCTAGCAACTCCTGGCTTCTTTTAACTGACCCTAGTCTGAGTTTTGGCACACACTCCTGTCACACACACTCTCATGTCCTAAAGTGCTTTTCAGCAATGGATATTTGAGATCAGAAACCTGAGACAACACAATCTACCCTAATAGCTCTTTTAAACAGTTTCACCACTTCACTCATTTATATATCAAATCAAATGATATAAATACTAGACCATACACCAGATACCCCTGATCTTCATCTTCTCATCATTTGAAGTGAACTGCAGAAAAATGTATAATGTGTGTGTCATCTCAATCCTGTTTATTCATGAAAAAAAGGACATTTGACTGGTTATTGGACAAAGAAAAGTGGGTACATGTTCAAAATTCATCCACAAAATCCACATAAATAACAGTCCATATAAATAATGCAAAGCTACAGATGTTTGCAGCTTTAAATGATTATCAGAATTATTAAGCAGAAAGTAGCATAAAACATCAGTTAATCTTAATGAACAGTTACGGTTATATCAAGGGGCTAAGGAAGGACTTTTGTCAACGGACGTCCTCACAAAGATAGGAGTAAAAACTATGTTTGTAAGCCTCCCTGAGAGTTTAACTCGATCAATAACTCTGAGCCATTAGGACCGAGATAGCCAGCGGTGGGTGGGTTTGAGCAGGAAATAGTACTTAATGTGCTTTTGCACTTAAAAGACGTTGGACTGAATAGAAACTTTCAGACATAAAATTAAAAACTCACCTCAAAAAAAAAAAAAAGAGTCATAAAGAAGGGAGCATGTGACTCATTAATGAAGTATGAATCACCAGAAGTTGTCATTTAGGTTTTCACGTCCATCCATCCGACAGCCAAACCCTTCTCTGATGTAAAACCATGATCACCTCCACGGTCACCTGACTTTACTCCGAACCTGGTTTTAAATAGATTGAGCAGCAGAGGCTTGGATTTCTATTCACTAGTCTGTTTCTACCAGGAACATCTTCAGGCCAGAGCTGATTCCTCCCCACTCAAACAGATACAAACCAGTATTCATTTAAATTCATGCAAAACCTCCTAAAATGCAAGCTGTGGCCGTTCAGTGTTTGTGATAAAGGTGATCCTCACTCAAGAGTTATTTCTACACAAGTGTTTTTTCCCTTCGGGTAAAACTGCCAACTGTTCATTTGAATAGCTCTGGCACCCCAGAGAATTTTGGATATGAAATATCTGCAAAGGTGAAAGTAGTAAAGTAGCTGCTCTGATCAACAAACCAAAATAAATAAGGCTAAATGGCACAAGGAGAGAGGACAATCCATCGGTCTGTTTGGGTTTAAAATGTAAACATCTGGTGATTGTCTTCATTTGGTCAAGGGCACGAGAGCAGACTGTGACAGTGGGTCTTTGCCAAGGTTGAACAGATTTTTTAAACTCACAGTAGTATGAAAAAAAAACAAAAAAACAAAACAAACAAAAAAAAAATATTCTGGCATTCTTGAAGGATAAAAAAGTTTATCCTGAATATTATAGCCAGAATATTATATATAAGACTGACCTCATCTGGTAAAAGCAGCCTTTTCCAGGATCTGACCTTTACTTGTTCTTCTGGAAACACTCCCTTCATTGGTACAATTGCTTACGAGCAGTTTTATTCTTCTTATATGTATATACATACACACATATATATGTATATATATGACCTATGTATGAGTAGAACTACAGGGGAGGTGCCTCTTGCTGGATAGCTGTAATTGTGATAATGAGAGCATTTGACCAAATCTAAACCACTGAGGGCATCATCTTTGACTCTTCTTCCATTATTTTTGTATATCGGGACGTCTCGTGTCAGATCACACTTAAGTGTCATGTCATGTTCTAGTCATGCACTTGCCATTTATCTCTTCTGTATGAGCTTCAGGTTCATCTGCCTCCCCATCGATGGCAATCAAATTCTGACAGGTTCAGACAACTGGATCATAACCGTCAAACACTTCTTGCATACTAACGTCTTTCCAGCAGGCTTTATCTGATGTCTCTGTGTATCTTATTAGCTGACACAATATTAACATTCAGACAAGAGTGAAAACATCCCTCCCTCTCTCTCAATTCCTCTCTCTGTCTTTCACCCTCCACTTCTTCAAAATGTCTACCTTTACATTTCCTAATTTGTTAAGTCTCTCCCTACATGGTGCTTCATTTCTGCCTTTCAAGGTTATCAGACCATTGTGTGAACCACAAAGAGCGCCACTGATGGAGTCACACAGAAACACATGCCCAAACACCTTCATCCATTCTTTGGAATCCCTCTATGTTGTCTTGGTAACAGCTGTGACAGAAGGTAGTCGAATGTGTGGTGTTGGCCTGAACCCGTCAAAGACACGCATTTAAACAGAATCTAGTGGAGAGTGGAAGAAAAAAGATCATGTGATTATTTTGTCCATATCTACCAGGGACTTTTACCCATCGAGTCACAGGAACAAAGATGAGTGTAGAGATTGTTTGGTAGATTTGGTGATGAAGCCTGGCTTCCAACGAGTGTTCCAGTTCATCCCAAATGTACAGGAGGAGTTGGGGGGTCAAAGCTCTGCAGGCCATCAGATCCTCCTAAAACCAAAGTTTATTTTTAAATACTTTGAGCCAAATGGACTTACAACTACCACCAGTAAGTTGAACGTACAGCATTAAAAGGGACTGCTTTGGTAATGAGGCATGATCGGGTCCAAAAAATGGATGTGCAACTTTTCTGGATGTTGTGCCAAGATACAGCTCAGGCAAAACTGAAAACGTGCCATTCAATCATTTGGTGAAAAGATTCTTTGATAATTGAGCTGACAAGAGGGACTATAGCTTAACTATACTATGAATAAGGAAATATGTGGCCTTGCACAAAAATGAAAACAATCCAACACACAAATGCATTCATAAATGTAAACAAACCTCTGTGTCTGTTACTTTGTATGCTGGATTGGTGAGATCTGGTGTGATAGATAGAAATGGTATTGCCCAATTTTTACCGACACACTTATTCTCTTACATGGTATACGTCGTCACATTGCCGAACTCAACAGACACCTAGGCCAGGGTTTCTTAACAGGGAATAAGCCCTAAATTCTAGACTATATCAAATTCCAACCAGGACTTGCTGAAACGGCTTTCTCAGACATGGATTAAAATAGTCTCAGACTTGTCCTAGTATTGAGGTTTTCTTCTTTTCCTTTTGGCTTTGGCCAAAGCGAATCTTGAGGTATATAATCTTAAGTTCTTGATGGAAGACAAGTACTAATCTAGGTCTAAATGAGGACTTAAATTCAACCTGACAAGGCGCAACTTTAACTGAATAACATTGACTATAAAACGACCACTGATACAAGAAAGCTTACTTCAGTGAGAGTAACCCACTGAATGAATTTGACAATATAGATTTTTGTCAACGTTTGTGTGAGTGACAAGATAATGAAACTGAAGTATTTTGTTTGCTTCGGACAAAGCTTTCATAGGTCTCAATGGTGTGTTGTAAGTGAATCAGTGGTGTGCAAAATAATGCACAAAGACTGCAAAGCAATACATGAACTGAGAAAGGATTACATCTAATTACTGATGCTGCTGATCAGACCACCTTCAATATACAGTTCTATGAAAAAGGGAAACTCCCTGGAGTCATTGGCGGTGTTGATTGATGTCACAGTTCAACTATATGTCCTTCAACAGGAATTGGAAATGCATTGCAATTGTGGCAAGCGTGAGGTTAACAGGGACCTTGTTACAAAAACCATTGGTGCAATGTTGCTGCCCCATGTCTCCACCCCCCTCCTAAATATGCAACTCAACATGAAGAATTATTATCTTGACTTCATGTTCCTAAATATGGTAATTTACACTATTCACACAAAACTATTCCAACAATTTTAAAAATTGTAGTCCATGTATTCGTTTTTGGAGGTTCCTATTTATTTCCATGAATATGTACTTTGAAATAATTTCCTTAAAAATTGTTTCCTCATTTTAATTAAAGATTTTTGAACACTTTCTTTTTTCTTTCCAGATCTTAGGTCACAGTCCAGTTACACACACACACACACACACACACACACACACACACACACACACACACACACACACACACACACACACACACACACACACACACACACACACACACACACACAGACAAGCTTCTGATGTTTATACTGAAAAATTCCACCCACGGTTTTCAGAGCACCTTCCTCTTTGAACCATCTGAACATTGTTTCTCTGATTTGGCCTCCACCTAATGCTCGATTACCACAGTCTGGACCTAGTTCATCTGGTTTTAAGGATAATTTCAGCGATGAGTTTGAATTAATACTAATATTGGATGAGTGTGGATTAATATGAGCCAGATTATCCTAGTCCTGGTTTTCAGAGATGAAGATGCTAAGGTTCTCTTTGGGAGTGACCAGGATGGATAGGATCAGGAATGAGTCTATCATAGCGACGGCTCATGCTAGATGTTTTGGAGAGAAGGTCAGAGAAGCCAGACTGAGATGGTCCGGTCATGTACAGAGGAGAGAAAGTAGATATAGTGGTAGACGGATGCTGGAATCGGAGCTGCCAAGCAGGAGGTCTTGAGGAAGACCAAAGAGAAGATTTATGGACGTAGTGAGAGAAGATATGAAGGTAGTTGGTGTGAAAGAGGAGGATACAGAGAATATGGTTAGATGGAGAAAGTTGATTTAAACATAAATATGCTGCATGATAGTGAGATTTCATATGAACTCATAAAATGAATCAATACAATGTACGGTTCGTTCGGTTTTATGAAATATGGCACCATCACCATTGTTCGCTGCTACTGTGGAGGCTGGCATAATAAGCCTTGTGAATAGCGTGAAGAGTAGGAATAAAAGGAAAATGCATTTCTAATGTTGCATCGCATTCCTTCATCTTCTGTTCTGCCAGTAACCCTACCTTTCCGACTATAACTCACCTGCAAACAATACTCAGGTGTGACTTATATATCAAAATATATAATTTCACGTTTGTTATTTTCACACTGACAGCTCTGAAAGTGCTCTCTAGGCTTGTGTGCTGCTACTCCCATTACTCCTGTTCCACTGAAAATTTAAAAATTTTAACATCAGCTTATAAAGACAACTGAGAAATACTGAACGCAATTGCCGCCAAAAGGAAAATCATACTCTGCAAATTACAAGGTGCAAGTAGTGAAATATGCAGCTGAAAATGGTAATCAAGCAGCAAGAAGAAAGTTTGGAGTGAACAAGAAACTAGTGAGGGACTGGCGAAAAGCAGAGGATACTGAAAGTGCAATGAAGAAAACAAAAAAAAGCTAACTGCAGGCTAAAAGCTAGATGGTCCCAGCTAGAGGACACACATTTACAAAAGGGTGCTTGAACAACATGCTGCCAGGAGAGGCTTTTGCTGTTTCTTGATGTTTCCGCTTCATGCAACGCAATCGTCTCTCTATCTTAGCACAAACAGCGATGTCCCAAAAACACCCATTCAGAAGAAATGGCACGCTGTCTACCTCCGAGGTTGGCGGAGTTGCTCAGAAGGGACAAAAAAGGATGAAAAATTCACTAGATATAGCGATATGGAGTGAGATCAAGTTTGGTAAACTTTCTATGCTATGTTGTTTATGCTATATTTATCTGAATAACTGTCAATATGTTACATTAACATACCAGAATCCACTTCAGCCTGTTGTTCTCTTTTGTTATTACTTATTATTATTATTACTTACTTATTATTTGTAACAACCCTGGGGTACTGTTAAGAGGACTGTTCAGAGTTCTGTGATCGCCTTCTGGTTGTGAATGTTTTGGGATAAGAGGGAGTGAGGGGCAGGGTGGGAGGAGAGAGTGCTGAGACTAAGAAGACTGCTTAATTATTACTAATTGTTCTAATAAAGATAAGGTTTAACCAGAAAATCGTCATCGTAAGGCACGTTCGCTCGGACATTACAATATAACTTGCCTTTCATGGTGAAATGTCAGTCATTGGTCTCTTTGGGGGGGAAATTTATTTTATTAAGTAAATTTCCCCACAAAAAAATGCAACTTACAGTCCAGTGCAACTTATAGTCCAGAGAATATGGTAAGTTGCTAAATAATTGTTTTTCATTCGGGTACGAAGAACAGATGGTTCCCATCCACCATTTCTACCGCCACGCATGGACATTTCTTGAGTTCCTCTGACGCTGTAGCTCTCAGACAGACAGACAAAGGAGGCAATGCCTTGCCAGGAGTCTCCACTGCAATGGCTTTTCCTTCCGTCTTTGCTTCCTCACTCTTTCTCCGTCTCACAATTGTGGCAATGTTCCCGAGGTGTTTTGGCCACACCTCCGGTCTGTCTGCCACTACAGCTGAACCTTCGCATCTCGATCGTTCTTCTGCTGTGGACCCCTGCACTCCTAATCCCTCTACTACCACGTTCTCCTTCGCCCATTTCCAACGACTTCAGTCCCACCCACGCTGAATATTTAGCACTTTTGTTCAATCAGTCAGAACTGAACCCAAAACTACTTATGTTGAGGCTGTACTGTGCGCCCTGAAACAACCCCCTAAGCCTCTGAACACACAAAAGAGAGACAGAAAGATAGGAAGAAAGATAGACACAAAGTTGTGTATTGAAGTTGTAAACTGAATGTATATACTTGCTAATTATTTTAGTTCAATTTTGTATGTGTGTGTGTGTGTGTGTGTGTGTGTGTGTGTGTTTGAGGTCTTTTCTTCACTGCCAGTCCAGCTCTATTCATCTTGTGCCAAGGACTCACCACCCTCACTTGTAGAGAAGAGGGGGGCAGGTTGGTGCCAACTGCCCTGACTGCCAACTTAAAGCTGCCATCAGTCTGTTTATACACATGGATGTCCGAGTATCTGTCTCTCTCACTGTCAAGCACACATATTTTATGTCAATTTAAAAAAAACAAACAAAAAAGAAAAAACAAGTCATCCCCTTACACTGCTCCACAACCTGAATAGATCCCAAATAAATCATTCGGATTATTTTCATTTGTACTGCAACATGGCACTTTCAATATTTTGATATGCTTTCAGATTTACTATCTGGCATGTTTTAACAAGTACTAATCTGAATTCCAAGTTTGACAGGTAGTACTTTTGAATGTTTGTGATGCAAAATCTCAAGTGGTTTTATTGTCATAATTAACCATTGTGTCGCTTGTCTAAACATTGTGTCAGTTATTGACACTGAACCAATGAGTTTTATTATGCAGGCCAAACACCTTCAATTCTAAAAAAATAGATATATAATAGTACACAGTAGATAAACTGTTATGTGTCAGAAGTGTCAATTCATCCTTTTAACTAGTGCCAAATTGAGAACCTGATTCGTAGATTTTCTCTGTGATGTTGGCTGAGAAAATGTGATGGGTGAGTCTCATTTCAACAAAGCATACAAGTAAAGTTTGAAACCTTGATTTAATATCTCATCCATTTTTTCCATTCATCAGGATTGGAGGAATGTGATTAGTAATAAAATTACAGTTTTACAAGAACCTCTTCCATAAAACCAGCCTATACCAACAAGTTATACTTCTTTATATTTCCTGGTTGTTTTTTTTTTAAAGATAAAGTGATTTAATATATTCATAATGAATATGTACATATATATATGAATATATATGTTCTGTATATAAAGAGAGAAAGATGTGTGTGTATGAATACACACAAAGTGTATTTACAGATGTTTTATGTCATATAATAATCAATCAATTTAATATAAAAAATAAATTAAGAATTTTTATTTTTCTGAAAATCTGCTGACGTAGCATTACGTTGCATTACTATATTTTTCAAAACCAATTACCAATATTATAGTTTTGTGCCTTTGTTCGATCAGTGGGATCAGTTGCAGTGCATACATGTGAATGATAAAGTAAATTACACGTTTGTCTTGGGAAATATGAGATGTTCCATGAAATGTTTTATAAAAGGATCGTTCATTAAATTCCAAGATTTTCCAAATGTCCTTGTATTTCTTTACACCAAAACAAGAAAGACATGATATTTTGGTTGTTCATTGCTGAGAATGCTATCATTTTAATGATCCGGCCCCCCGCGATAAGAAATAAGTTTGACACCCCTGATTTAAGAGAAACCCATGGGCGATTTCAAATGTTTTCACATGTGTTTGTTTTGGGAAGTTTTTTTGTTTGTTTGTTTGTTTGTTTGTTTGTTTGTTTTTAAAAGTCGATTGTGACGTTCCTGGAAGCAGCGCATGCGCGGAAGCATTTCCCAGTGAACACGGCAGCAGCAGGTGCTAATATCGACATTAGTACTTATCCTATAACATTTCCTTTCTGAAAAACTTTGAACTTGTCTCTATTTCTCGATCGACGGAAAGTTAAAGGCGAACAATTTAGCCCAAAACAAATCAGCTAACAACGCACCTAGGACACTGTTTGCCGTGCGGATGATGTGTTTAAATCATACTTTTCCTGCAGAACCTAGCTTACGATGTTCCGTCCCAAAGGTAGCTTTTACTTACCGGTCACTTTCATGCTCTCAGTCCGACCAGGCAGCGCTGTCTCTGGGGTTGGCATCATAGCTTTGGACGCCATATCTCCCATCCTATTTGTAATAAAATCACGCAAAAACAACCGGAGCCTGGAGGAGGAGGAGATCATCGAGCTGGAACGCGTAACCAGCCAGCTACTGCCTGCTGCCAACTGACAGTTATCTTAGCCGCATTAGCCTAGCAGCACAACTCTATTATCTAACGTTGAAATGACGCTTGCGTAATGCTGGGGTGTTTCACAACATAACCTCGCAGCGTCAAAGATGCCGCCTCCAAACACTTTGCAAAACTCCCCTCAGGTATCTTGCTAAATAAACTAAAAAACTAAATACGTCTTTCTCTTTAACTGCGAAGTAGAAAAGTTTTCAACCTATTTTTTCAACCTATTATCACCCATTTTTCGCCATCATCAAATAATTAAGCTAACGTCACATACGCCGAATTTCATTTACAACCTTACTGTTTTTTTCAATAATAGCAATATCTGTGTATTTTGTACTTGTACCTTTACAAAGGACTAAACAAAAAAGTCAAGACTTTTTCAATGGAGTTCAATAGCGGCTAGCTTACAATCACATGGGTTTAGTTTTACAGTACAGTTTGAAAAAAATCCACTCCTTCGAAACTGCCCCAAAAAGTGATTAAACTCGGCTTTTATATACTTCATTACTAATTTAGTTGTGAAAATACTGTTTTTTTTTTTTTAAGAAATCAAATTGTTGTGTTTGAAGGGAGACAAATTATCAACATTGGGGACATTAGAGTTAAAGAGCTGCCAAAAAGAAAACAATGTTTTTTTTTTGTTTTTTTTTTTAGATAATTTGTGAACAATCAAGTAAAATGATTTCAATTAATTAATAGAAAAACTGACCGCAGGTCAGATTAGTTTTGCTGGATCACCACTCACAGCAATGCACTGAAATGATTTAAAAGATATTTCATTTCTGAGGAGAATCACCAACAATGGGGGTGCCAGGGTCCAGAAAAATTAGCTTTTCAGTGAAATGCGCCAAGTAAAAAAATGAATAAAGCACACACGCACACACAAAGATAATTGTTTAAAAATTCTGCGGAATAGTTAAGCAATTTACTGATCCCCAATTCATCTCTTTTTGTCAAGTAATGCCTGAGTCACCTCCCAAACACACAGAAGGCAAATGGGAAAACGGGATATACCAAGAAGCCTACGAAACATGTAGACAAGAGCTTTTTTTCTTTGTCAACAATTCAGATGAGAGACAAGAAAGATTAATATTCATAAAACACCCTCCGAGCTTCAGTTCACTGACTTGGAAAAGTCAACGAGCCTCGTCTGCTTTTAATTTCTTCTAAATGGATGTGGGACACAAATTAATCCGCGTCTTAACAGCTGAATCATTTCCGCCCACCGGCATGTAACCCAAGTGTGACGGAGCAGAAACGCAGAGGCTGTGCTGTACTTTTGATATTCACCTTTTCATATGAAATACAAAGTATGCGTACAAGATTGTGAGGTAACTACAATGTAATTAAATCAGTCGTCAGGTGAAAGAAGTTGGAAAAATGTCCTTTTTTTCCATCTTTCAAATATCAAATAATGAAACTCTAAATATAAAAAGTTTAATCACTCATTTTTTTTCTTTTTATATTCTACTTTTTTTTTTTTTTTAATAAAATGTAGATGCGTGCAATGGGCTCGACCTGCCTTTGAAAAAAGCGATAAAAGGATCAGACAGAATTGACCGAAGATTTTTGGTTGGATATTCTTTTCTAAGGTTCAAGAAATTATGGAAAAAATCTCAATGGAGTCTTAACTACATCTAGTTTCATTCTATGACGTAATTTAAAAACAAACACAAAGACTCAAAGACACAAAGACTTAATCTCAATAATGATGAGAATAATCTGTTTTTTCCCAGTAATGGGATTATTGGTCTGCCTGAGAATGACGTCACTGATTTACTGCAGGATTGGGCTCTGAACAGGTTAACTTTTGCGTGAATGGATGTTTAATTGTTAGGCAAAATAAATATCTGATCAGCCAATCAGATTCCAGAAAACTCCTTTGATTCAGGTTCTAGAGTGGCGATGATCTGATGAAGGTCAAAGTTGGATTTTTCCAAATATTTCAGACCGTGAGCCTCAAATCCACAGCTTTCTCTGATGCTGATGATAATCAAAATATTTATATTAACAGTATTAATCATATCTTAAAATAATAATTAACGTGATGTGCAAAAGACTTTACAGATAAAATGGACCAAACTCAAACTGACAAGGAGAAGCCAGTGGCTTACACCCACACAGTTATTCGACTCAGTCAATTTAATGGAAAGCATTTTGAAAATGCTTTATTTTAAATTTAACAACTTTTTATCATCTTTTGTTATAACTGTTCTATATATGTCCCTGTTTCATCTGATTTTTTTCATATCTTCATTTTTTGCCTGCCTCCAACCGACTTCTGATTTTTTTCATATCTTCATTTTTTGCCTGCCTCCGACCGACTGATGGGCATGAATGATCCCGAACTGCTGCTTGTCTTAAGTTATTTGCCTTTCCGGAAGCAGAGGAAGTGAATAAATGTTGAAAAAATACAATTTTTAATTTGAAGAATAAAACTGAAACATCAGGAATAAACACTTTCATATTTTGTTTATTGGCAGAAAAAGAAAATAAATTCAGGGGGGGAAGTGTCAGATTGGTTATCCTGTCCAGAAGTGTTAAATATAGAGGTCAAATAGGCTTGAAAAATTATTCAGGGTGCAGTGAAATGCGTTGATCAAATTCTAAGATCAAATCCATCGATTTTAACCCCAAACTTTATCCTCACCATCCAAATATAGGTTAGAATAGCTAACCTCTCTTTGTTGTGTTTGGTGCTCAGTACAGAAGGTTAAACTTTGTTCTCAGTTCTTTAATCTCACTCAGAACATTAAAACTTACAATTCTGGCAGACACAGTTGTGATTCCTTTTGTTTTTCATCCATCCCATTCTCATCCCCTTCTATTCTCCAAACGTAATATAAAATTAAACATTTCACGTCCCCTCATATGGCACTGATCTGCATCAGACAAATCCAGCTTCTATTTGCCCACAAAAACAAATGCATGCTCAGAATTCAAATGAAGTGATAAAACAATTTCAATAACTTTTCCCATCGGCATGTGTTTGCCTGTATGTTGGCAACTCTCTCCTCACATTACCTGGAACTCACAGAAAATCTTCCATAAAAAGAAGAAGAGTCAAATAATTTGTGTTTAAAGTTCAAGTTGTGGTTCTTTTATGACATTGGACAAAGATAATTTATTGTGGAAGTGGTGTTTGGAGCAAAAGTCAGTGATTCATCCATTCTTTCATTATATACCGCTTATCCTACACTCATGCTCACACTAACAATGCCAGACGGGTATTTTGGCCCCAGATGACCAAAGTAATAATATCACAACAATGTCACAACAATAGCACTTTCAACTTGCAAAAGACATATTCTATTGCCTGTCTTTATATTGTATAGTTATTTTATTGCCTATCTGTATATTTTATATATATTGTCTAATTTGTACAGTTTTATATTTGTATTGTCCAGGACTACAGATGGAAATTAGCTATGAGATACAATCTGGTACAAACATCTCTGCCTCTGTGCTTAATTTAATTGCACACTGTCCTAATAACTTCTTTTTTTTTTTCCTCAGTTTAGGTGTCTGACCACTTTTTATATGAATTTTGCATCCAAGTCTCTTGCTCTTCATTCATTTTGTGGGAAATTTCTCTCTGATTTAAATGTAACTTCTGTATGCAATACAGTTTATCCTATTTTCTTTTATTTTGAACATGTTCAGTCATTTACAAAATCTACATTTCATTCTCCTGAAATGCTCAAAATGGAGTAAGCAGAAGTATACACTAATGTATACCTACCCCTTCTTCTTCTTCTCTTTTCAGCTTTTCCCTTCAGGTGTCGCCACAGCGAATCAACTTTCTCCTTCTAACCCTATTCTCCACATCCTCCTCTCTCACACCAACTACCTTCATATCTTCTCTCGCTACGTCCATAAATCTTCTCTTTGGTCTTCCTCAAGACTTCCTGCCTGGAAGCTCTAAATCCAGCATCCGTTTACCAATATATTGATTATCCCTCCTCTGTACATGACCCAACCATCTCAGTCTGGCTTCTCTGACCTTCTCTCCAAAACATCTAACACGTGCTGTTCCTCTGATAGACTCATTCCTGATCCTCTCCATCCTGGTCACTCCCAAAGAGAACCTCAACATCTTCATCTCTGCGACCTCTAGTTCTGCCTCCTGTCTTTTGGTCATTGTAACTGTTGATGTATACCTACCCCATTAGGTCTAAATTTTACAAATTTGCTATTACATTTTTGTAGAGTTTCGAAAAAACATTTAGTCACAACATTGTATACAAAAAAAAAGCAAACAGAACCCAATTAACCCTCATATTATGTTAAGGGTCAATTTGACCCATTGGGTCAATGGGTGAAATGGGTCAAATTAACCCTTAACATAATAAGAGGGTTAAAAAAACAAATGCACAAATGCTTACAACAACATTTGTTCCTTGTGACATTTACATAACAATCCTGGATTAAACAGCGACTATCTTCATTCCTATATTTATTTAAAATGTGTTTTTTGTCTACTCTGATTTATTTGTATTTTGCTTTAATGAAGCAATCATTAAAAAATACATTTTTTTTCTTTGTTTGCTTTCTTTTCAATGTAACTGAGTGTTACAGACTTTGTCAGTTATGGTGATGAAGCTCAAGATAAAGAGTTTTAAAACTCTCGCTTGAACATTTAAGGTCCAAAATCCCAAGACTCTTACATGAGTAAAAACAATACACAGGCTGGACATGTAAACAGTGGAAGCCACTCAGCTGTTCAAACTATGTGAAACACATTAGCCGCCGAATGAGAAGTGTGTGGAAGTGAGTTATAAATTAGTAATAAGCACATATTAATGAGCATGGCGTGATAATATTCCTTTGTAAAGCTCTCAGGCGGCTGGATGGTAAAGGGGGAGTAAGGATGAAAGCTGCTGATTATTTCATGGTCTGTGGTCGCGACAGTGTGGGAGACCCCCTCCCCAAACACAGACCTACTAGTTTCCAGTGGTGTGTGTGTGTGTGTGTGTGTGTGTGTGTGTTTTTTGGGGGATGGTTTTGCTCTCAGTTGCATCACTCTCTCTCTCTCAGGCTCTCAGATCCTCTGCTTGTTTAATAAAAGATTCTTCAAACTCAGAAACAAAGGAAAACCATCCAGCTCGTGTGGTGAAACGCTTTGAACCAGCCGTGAATTGGTTAAATAAGCCCCTTCGGGTGAAATGTTTTTAAAAAAATATTTTCAACGGGCGGCACGGTGGTTGCAGTGGTTAGCATGTTCTGCATGTTCTGTGTGGGTTTCTTCCCGGTTTCCTCCATAGTCCAAAAATATACAGGTTAATTGGGAAAAATTGTGTACTCCACCTCTCGCCCGATGATACGCTCCAGTGAGGATATGAAGATGGATGGGTAGATTTTCAAATAACACTTTTTTTTTTTTAAATGGAGCTCAAATTTTCTGAATTCTGTCAGCTGAAGTTTTTATGAACTGCAGCCCTTTTCATCCCTTTTTCCTGCAGTCGGACTTTCACCCCTTAAAGCTTAGAGAAGTTGCGATTAGGCTGCATCACAAGAGGAAATACAGGGACGATAATCCTGGCTCACAGATCTGATTATGACAGCGTAAGTCAAAGCTGACAGGATGTGTCCAGTTGTTTACTGCTGGTCAAATACGACACACATGGAGGTGAAAATCCTCCCATCCCTGCACAACACAGGCTTTCAACCAAAAAGCTGTAACCCCTATGAATACAGGGCTACTAAAATGTAGTTATATAGGGATTACATATAGATGGCGCACTAGGGTGCCTGGAAAATTGTGATCAACAAGGTTCCTCTTCTACTTTTTTTTTTCCCCTCTTCAGCCCCCGCTTTGAATGTGAGTTAATGAGCTCCCTGCTCTTGAGAAAAGATAAAGAATACTTCAAAACTGATTATTTTCCATCCACGTCGTCTTTTAAGTTACCTTTATACCCAAACAGAGGTTGTTGCAAGAAAGCAAGATCGTGACATCGAGTTTAATCGAATTGAGAACTCTGGTGGGTCGAGCATGTTTTCGTCCTTTTCTAAATCCGATTAGCTTACTGACAAGAAGGAGTTCTATAAAATCAGTCGGAGATGATATTGAGAATTGTGTTATGAGTTATTAAAGTTACACTTAGCGTTAATTTTAATGTTTTACCCACCTTGGTATATCCTATATCATCAGGAGAATACAGAGAATAGGGTTAGATGGAGATAGTTGATTCGCTGTGGTGAACCTGAAGGGAAAAACCAAAAGGAGAAGAAGAAGAAGAAGAAGAAGATGATGAAGGTATATCCTATATCATTGAGTTTTTCTAATTAGAGATAGCAAATGCTCGAGTTGCTGGTGCTGCATAATAGCGTGGCCAGCAGAGTCGCCTACTGAACTATGTCTGAGCAATAAAGAGGTACATGACGCTTATTTTGTTTGTTTGTTATTTTGTTTAAGCCAGTTTGCGAGTGGTAATGTTTTTCACAAAGCTCTTTGTTCCTTCAGTTTTAAAAGTATATTTTATCATGTGATTTTTGCAATATTTTCTTTCCACTGAGGAGTAAGTTCATAATTGCAAATGCTTATGATAATATGGGTTGATGTGATGAGTACTTCACCTCATTGTTAAAAAAAGTGGTGTATCTTTAGTTATTGGTTGCACAAAGGTATAAGAATATCATTAAAATGGAATTATTCATTAGTCTGCACTCTGTAGAGTGGTTTCACGGCGAGCGACAGATCCGATCCAAGATGCCGAGCCAAGTCCAGTGAGACCGAGGAGGGTCAAGAAAACGATGCAGCAAACCGTGGGGTTTCCTCAGAGGAACCTGATATCCGATCACTTTGACAACAGATAATAGGCCAAATAAAAGTACTCCCACTGACTCAGTCATTGCATAATACACATTTTTTTTTTGGGGGGGGGGGATACTCTTTGGAATTTGTTTTTGGACTAAGGACTGAGTTATTTTGGTTTTTGCGTTGAAGAGTTCTTCTTTTTCTTGTTCATTAGGTCCATACATTTGTTAACTGTTCAACTCACTTTTAAGAATAAGAATAAGAATAAGAATAAGAATAAGAATAAGAATAAGAATAAGAATAAGAATAAGAATAAGAATAAGAATAAGAATAAGAATAACTTTATTTATCCCGAAGGAAATTGTTATGCCCAGAGTTTCAAGTAAAACGTAACAATAATAAATAATAGTAGGAAGGAGGGAGAATAAGAAATACTTATTCTAATATTTACTGGTCTTTATTACTTTTGTGAGACACCGAAGCCATACCGCTCTTGAGCCTCGGTAGATGTATAGTGCTTACAGGTTTAAGTGTACAAGTGCATAGAAAAAGGAAAGGGACATTGTTTTTATCGGAGCTTATCGTGACTCATCATTCAGTAGCGGGATCATCTGTTCTAACGTTGTAAACATTTATAGTCCTACAGGTATAAAGAATCTGGGGTACAAATTATCTTGGGTCATGGAGACGTCATTTTAAAATTGGAATCAGAGTCCAGAATCTGAATTACCATCAGGAATATATAACTCCTTTAAGTTCTCTGTAAGAAGTTGTTTTGTACTTTGTTGTACAAAAGTACAAAAGTACAAAATTTGTTTTGTACTTTGCACCATGGGTCTGAGAGTAACGCTATTCAGGACTCTGCAGTGGCGTGCGGTGATGTTCGTGGCTGGCGAGGCACTGACGTCATCACACTCAGATTTACAAACATATCAACCCTACAGAGTAGCTTATTCACCATTTTATTGGCAGCAGCTAATGTGTTTTGTTCAAAACATCATATCAGCATTCTTTACATATACAAACTGTAGCATAGAAAAAAGTGCATTTAAAAGATTTTTTTATTATCTCTTACCTTTACTTATAAATGAAATCAATGCGCGGCTCCTTCTGAAGAAAATCATCGGTAACTTGCTTGTAGAAATCGTCCTTGTCTTTCTCCAGTTTTAAAAGTCTGTCCGTCTCAATAGAAATCTCTGCCGTCCTTGATCGGTCCTGTTCCGACTGTATGTTTTTAGTCTTCTCAGTGCGGAGAATGAATGTAACAAGGTTTTCCTTTAGCTTAGCATTGTGGATGCTGATGTTGGGTCTTTGCTGTTCATTCAAAGCCAAGTCTATCCTGGACATCCTGAATATTTTTAGCACAATTTGACTTTGAATGTGAGTGGCGACCGCTCATGTTTGATTAGGCTTCTTTGCAGAGTCTTCATTTCACAATATCCCATTACACTCCAGACATTGTCAGAAGTTGAGAAAAGAATGCAGGAAAAGCAGAAAAGGCGCTTTCGAGTCTTCTGTTTCGTAGTCTGAAGCAAATCTTCGTCGGACTTGCCAACTGTTTAGAGCAGCTTGCTATTGCAAATTCTATTATTCTTTAGCCGAGTAGTAAAAAGGCTCCCTGGGATCAGCGGTGCCCCCTATCGTGAGGCACCGTCACTGCGTGCCTCACTTAGTGTGTCTTCGCTGCCGCTTTACGATCGCTCGGCACGAGAAACACGTTACAGTTGTTGACGAAAAAAATTATACACGTCAGCTAAAGTATGGAAATTTAGTTCATATATTGGTGATTGAAGTGTTTGAAAATTTTAAAAGTGACATCCACAGAGACAGCAATACAGTCTCAGCTGCATAGCATGGCAGCGCAGTTAGCAGATTCATTGTGCAATGGCTGCCGAGTCACCTCACGTCTCTTCTTCATAATAAATGTTTTTTTTTTCAGCAATTTAAAAAAAAAAAAAAACGACTAAAAATGGTGAAGTTAGGTGGAAAATAACTTTATAGTGCAAATATCTGTATAAATATAACCATTTAATTAATCTATTTATTTCTAATTTTTTTTACTTTCCATGATGCCGGGTGAGGTCTGGCCTCACCTGCCTCTACTTGCTGCATATCATTGATACTCTGTGACTTTATCTTCTGACAGGCCTGAAATTCACTAGGAAACACAAAGTATTCTGAAAAATGACCCCATGTTCAGAAATAAAGAACTCTTTTTAAATGAAGAAGAAACAGTTTTGTTCATAGTTCTTCATTGTTCTTCTTCCCTCAGCCGCAGGGAATCTTCAAATCTTTGCACTTAAGACCTTAAAACACTTAATAGCCTTAACCTTGACAATTTATATTTTATTGTATTTCTTATTCTCCCTCCTTCCTACTATTATCTATTACTGTTATGTTTTTGCTTGAAACTCTGGGACAACAATTTCCTTCGGGATAAATAAAGTTGTTCTCATCTCATCTCATCTCATCTCATCTCATCTCATAGGTAAGTTTAACATCAGTTAGACTGATAATATTTCGGACAACAACGGGCACAACAAAAACTTCCTCTTCCTTTCCGCTCATGTTCGTCACTCCTCCTCTTCACTTCCCTGTGGCCGGGGGAAAGAGGTCTCTCGCTGTGGATGCTCTCTGGCCTCCTGCGGCTTCTGGACACCGACAGCCTCCATCACCAGCCTCCTTCTCGGCTGGAGAACACGCCCAGCGGCTGGCTCCGAGGCCCGGGACCGTTGCCAGTCTGATGCTTCTGGAAGGAGATGCAGTGCATGGTTTGGACACCATACTTTTGCCCTAGAGCAGGGGTCGGCAACCCGTAACACTCAAAGAGCCATTTGGACCCGGTTTCCGCGGAAAAGAAAACACTGGGAGCCGCTATTACTTTTTGACGTCTAAAAATAAAGGTACCACTGTATATATTGCTTTTTATTACCTTTACACTTTGTATAAACAAGTGTGTAGTGTGTTGCTTCTGAAATTCACAAAGTATTACGGAGAAAGTTAAATTTTATTTATGTAATGAACTCATTTTGAGCTTTGGGCTTTCAGAGCGTTTAGCGGAGCCTTGACCTGAATTTTAAAAATAAATCGGGAAAAAAATCACTGTGTCAGTAAACAATAAAAAATAAATATTTGCAAAATATCTTCATAAATATCTATTTTACCTGGTTTATGGGACTTCTGCTCCTGAACTTCTGCGCACAGTATTTGCAAATCGGGACTTTACCGGCTGGCGGGTATGCCGGCTTCCGCGAGTGTGACGTTATTTTGAGCGGCGAAAAATAATAAATATAATTTTATTTAACATTTCAAGATCACAATAATCTTCCAACTTAGAACTAAAACTTAAAAAAAAGGAAGTAACACAAATGAAATATACTTCAATTAAATTTTTATAATTAATTTTCCCAAGCCACTCCGAGCCGCAGTGTGAAGATGAAAGAGCCGCGGGTTGCCGACCCCTGACCTAGAGCATATTTTCTGTGTGCACATGTGTGTGTGTGTGCATCTGTTAAAAGAATACACAGTTTATCGGTTTAAAGAGGCATATTATTGACAGTGGAATCAGACGGACGAAGTGGGACCAGATTCACTCGGCAGCCTCCCCCCCTCCTCCGCCCCCCAGAACAGAGGGATGAAAAAGTGGAGCAGGAGACTGAAGCTGAGGATGTAATAACACGGCTTCGCCTGACTCTCTTTCTGTCAGAGGACCTCCTCCTCATCTCTCCTCCCCCTCCACATCTCCTCTCCTCATCCGACTGCACCCAACTTGCAGCTCTCCACATCCTGCCACACACATCCTGGATCCTCCTACCGAAACCACCAACACGCACACACACACACACACAAAAACCCTGGTTCTGGAAGGATCCGACCTTCTCCGGACTATTTCTACTTCTCTGGACGTGAAGTTAACCGAGATAGAGAGAGAGAGAGAGAAGATCCGTGCACATGCACGCACAAAAAAAAGGGACGGCCGCAGCATCCGCAGCATCCACCCCCCCCCTCCTCCTCCCCGCCCCCCTCCTCCGCATCTCCAGCATCCCTATACGGACCTCCGGAGCAGCGCGGTGAGGACGCAGCATCCAAGCCCCGCATCGCCGGACAAGCAGGAGCCGACACACGGATCGCCTTTGGATGCGGTGGTTAAAAGAAAAAAAAAAGGAAAACCAAAGAAAAGAAAAAAAAAAAAAAAGGACCCCCCCCCCCTTCCCCCCCGCAAAAAAAAAACAAAAAAAAAACAGCGCAGTTTACCCCGCAATCCACGCCTAACAGGTACTGTCCCTCCACATTACGACCCTATCACGGTTATTCATTTTACCCCAAAGCCCCCCCATCGTATCCTTGATGTGCGTGTGTGTGTGTGTGCGTGTTTGCGTGCACGAAGCTGTATCCTTTTCCGCTAAATGTGGCGCAGCGACGCCGCCGCCGCCGCTGCTGCGCAACTTGATATTTCGGCATGACAAAGATGCTTTCGGCCGGGATGACAACAACAAAAACATATTTTTCCAGCGGGATTGAATAGATTTTAAAACATAAGGCTTCAATCTCCAATGTAAGGGTGTGGGTATGCGTGCACTCGGTCTCACACGCACACGCCCGACCCCCACAAAGGCTTGCAGGCAGGACCCCCCCCCCCTCCCCCTCTGGCTCTTTAGCCTGTCAGCTATGTGGGTCGTTAGCATCTGAAGGATCTGAAGGAAATCGTGGTGGTTGTATCTTTTTTTTTTCCCCCTTTTTTCATGTTTGTGTGTGTGTTTTTTTTTTGTCGGTGGTGTTGGGGTGTTTGGAGGGGGGGTGGGGGGGTTGGACTGATGTGTGATGAAGAGCTGCATCTTCCTCCCTGCAGCTGCATGTGTCATGAATGCAGGGGTGTAGAAGAAGCTGCTGCAGCCCAATAATGGAGGCTGATGCTTTAATGCACCACAGTGCTACTTAAAGGACCAGATTTTCCCCCTCCTCCTTTTTTTTTTTTTCTTCTTCTTCTTCAATGCAATCGCTTCTTCCTGCTCCTCTTCCACAAAGCTGTTATCACCTCTCAAGCCATTTAGAAAAATCAATTCTGCAGGGGTGCTGAGTGGACAAGGGATTCCAGCAGAACGCAAGGGGTTCGAGCCACCTATCACGGCTGGACGTGGGCTGAAATACGGATAAGGTCGTGAAAATTGTAATTATGGTCTGTATGTAAAGAGAGGGTATATTTCCAGAAGTCGTCATGAAACGGGAATGGATGCACGGATATATGGATGGATGGATGGATGGATAATGAAACGTTCATATTGGGAAAAGTCCAAATCCATCAGACTTGATAATCTGGATTTTTTTTTTTTTTTGGCTATAAATCAGCTTTAACTGACACAAAACGGTAAGTAGATTGGTGTTTCCATTTTTTTTTTCGCCATTTTGAATCAGATCCCTGAAACGCAGATAAAGAATGCATAAGGACATAAACAAATGATATGACAAAAATACTGTATATGTATATACATATATATTCTTCTTGCCAATTTATCGATTATCATACGTGTATATATTTCTACACTTTTTTTTTTTTCAGGAAATGCTTTTTGCTCAGTGCTTCATCAATATATGTATTGTTCGACCTGGATTGGCTCTTTTTTTCTCTAACCAATTGAAACATGACTCCCCAGCACTTCCAGTGTTTTTTTCAAAGCCTCCTAATCTTAAGGATATGCTGTTTGTGGCAGTCGATGTCTATTGTTGAAATTATATTCAAATATTTATTTTTAAATCAACAAATTATTTGTGACAAATTTTTGGTTTTAGTATGTGTACTGTTACCATTTCTCTTAAAGCAATCTCAGATAAACACACATTTACCTGTGCGTGATTTATAATCTGGATTAAAAATGAAAATAATTTTTTTTGCTTTTACTTAAAAGCACTTAAATATCTCGGTCTGATGCTTTCAGAAACTAGTGCGCACACACACACACACACACACACACACACACACACAGTTTACTTGCAGTCACATGTAAATTTTTACTTTTTGTGCCACCTGAAATGTCAACGTTCTGGTCAGAGAACCAGCCTTCTTTGCCAAACGCATTTTTTTTTGGGGGGGGGGGATCCCACTCTTACTTCAGTGGCTTAAAATCCGAGTGGCTGTGGACATACGAGGCGTTGTGGTGTCTCCGTCCTCTGTCTCTGGACCCGAGGAACAAACCTGGACCAGAAAAGCCAAGGTTAAAATCAATCAGTGTCTCTGGTTCTTACGTGAGTCAATATCGCTTCTCTCGTCTGAATCATTTTCTTTACTTCTGCCATTTAACTCTTGAGTGTAGATACTGCTGCTTCTATAAAAAATATGCTTTTCGAGATATTTGCCATTAAAACAGTTTGGGTCCACTGATTCATCCAAATCTACAAATATGGGAAAAATGCAAATATCGGAGCTTTAGCGGCCGATAAATTTGAGGAAAAATCTGACAGACGTCTAATAATATTAATGATAAAATAAATTTTGATTTTTTTTTTTTGTCACATTTTTTTGACGTAAACCTGCTTGGGTTATCGACCTCCATGAATCAGGTTGAATCGGGGTTCTTTCGGTGGAAGCAGCAGTCCATAAGGAATGTGAATGTCCTCTGAGTCTTGATGTCCAGGAGTCATGTGAAGGTTGAGGAGGCCATTGTGGCGGATGAAGAGCGAACCAAGGCCCAGCGAGGTGGAACATATTGAGATGTAATGGAACACGGTCAGAGATGGCGAAGGGGGATGGGGTGGGAGGGTGTGGGGCGGCAAAATGCAAACTGTGCAGAAAAGTAGGACAGAGTGATGCAGTGACACAGAGCATGACGTGGGAGGAGGAGGAGGAGGAGCGAAGCATCATGGGTCGCCTCTCGTCGTGTTCACAGCGGACCTTGATTTAAATGTCCTACAATTAAGGCACGCGGTGAATGCCAAGAGAGCGGCGCCATAGCGACGCGGATACAAAAAAAAAATCCTTCAATTTTTTTTTAATCCCATTTTTTTTTTTTTTTTTTCCCCATATTTTCAGAGGACATCCTCAGTGCGGAGACGGGACAGCCATCTAATCAGAACCAAAAAAAAAAAGTAAACAATTGAAATAATTATTGCGCAAAAAAAAGAGAAAAGTAATTCATTAGATCAAAATTTGGACTGACTGACTGAATGGTTAAAAAAAAAGGTTGTGCGGTTGTTGTTAAAAGGTTTTTTGGCTAAAAAAAAAACGTTGGACCGGAGGTGCCGTTTCAACTCGTCCACCAGGGGCTGCAATCAGTTTCCTTCTTGGTGTCAGGATTTGCATAAGATATTCCAGGTGTTACCTGTACCTCCACCTGCTGCTTGCGCACTGATGCCGTCTCACACAAGTGTGGCCAAGTGGCCAAGAGCCCTGGATACCCAGAGGTGTTTTTATGAGAAACAGTAACGACTGACTATAATCTCCTTCTGGCCTCTGAAATACATATCAGTTTAACTGAATATTGAATAACAAATGATTCACTGAGTGTTGGACGATCGATTGTGACAAATAAATTAGGGAGATTTTGACTGTCCAAATGATAAACTATGCAGTTTTGAACTGCTCTTCGGTTTTGATTCATTCTGGGAACAATTTCCACTGGCACGTTTTGTGTTTTACTCAATGTTAAGTTTTGTGTTTCATTGCAAAAGACATATCAATGGTGTTTTTATGAAAAAAAAAAGCATGCGAGTCTCGCGAGTGTGTGTTTGTTGGAGCAGCTTCGGCTTCCAGTCTGTACATGTGACATACTTTTCAATATTCGCTGACTATCAAAGGTGTAAGTTTGGTTGCAGATCAATTTATAGCAACTCTGCCGGACCTTGAATTTGCGTTGACTTCTGTGCCCCATGTGGCCAAAATGGACAGTGTTTGACCAAAAAAAGCTCTCTAATAACAGAAACTCAACCTGTTAAATCCTGCAGTGATGAGGTCATGCAACGTGTGCCCATTTAGATTAATGGAAGAAGTGGACGGCAGCGCGCACGAGTCCATTCATGCTAATTCTAAATGATGTCCAACACTCTCGCTGGTTACCATGTTATGACACATCCAATAATTTAAAGACTTTGTTGGGAAATTTACCTGAATCAGGTCTAAGAAGGTTTTTAATCCGCTGGATTATCATCCCATTATTTTTAGGCAGCATGAAAAACAGCATGGATTAAATTAACTCGGCTTCACGTTCAGTTACAAATTCCCCAAAACTGCTTTGCTTGTTTTTCATTCTCATTCTTTTAACATTTTCAACATGGTAAAAGAGGGAAAAGAGGTTTCATATTTATTTCCTTTATTGTGTAATTTTTGTACATTCATGTGAAATCAATTCCGGATCAACACAGTAATTAATGTTGTTATTTTGAAGATTTTATCTATTTTATTTCCTCAGATGATTTTGGTTCTCCCATGTTTTGAATCTCTGCTTTTTCTGTTAAATTACACTATAAATTTGTGATATGTTATTATTTGCTGCTTTTTTCTAAGTTCATGATGCAATAAACATTTGAATTCCCCCGAAGGTCATGTTGGTCTGACAGCTATTTATTATATATCTTAAAATTAGTCCTATTAAGACCTCTGTGAAACCTGATGAACCCTCAGTCATCATTTGACTGGTCCTGACCCATCAATGCCCTGTTAAATGTACAATAAATGATTGAAAAATGAATGAAAAAATAAGTAAAGAAAATGTGGCATAAAAGGGAGACAGAGAATAACAAAAGTTACAAGAAAAACTATTAAGGAATTGAAAATATAATCAGAGAAAATTGGGGAGATTTTAGTTATTATTCTTATTCTATCAGTTTACATCGGTACAAAGAGCAATGAGACTATATTTACCTTGCAGATTTTTTCGGTTTGTTTTGCAAATGTCTGTTTTTAAATATGAGACATTAAGCTCCAGCTTCCTGATAATAAATGGCGGGTACGGATCCTACCGACTGTTTTCTTGGCCCCACAGAGCCACTGAATCACCCGGGACTGAAGCTCCTGACTTCTCACTTACTGACTAATGCATTTCCTCCAAACACACATCGATTGCAGGCGCTGAGGCTCTGCTGGGAATCGAGGCTGGACATGATAAATGTTGTACCGTAAACACCTACGAGCTGCAGGTATATTCAACTGACAAAGCAGGAGTTACCGTTCGAAAACATTTCCACTTCAATTCCAGTTGCATCACTGAATAGATTTAATTTCTAATTATATGCATATCTAAACAATCATGGGGGAGGGGACTCATTGGTAATAACAAAGATTATGTAAAATGATTTTGTACTCCCTGATTATAGGTTCACCGCAATTCAAAGTGTTTATTACATACCTACAGCTGTTTCTATCACAAATAATGAACGTTTGACTGGACAAATGGTGCAAACAGTTATTGCTATTAATAAATAAATATTCTTCCCAAAACTTTGTAAACATTTCATTCCAAATGCAGCATGTTTGAGTTTCTCTCTTGGACAAAGAGACTTAAGATCATGAGTAAAAATATAGTGCAGATATTTATATTGAATATGTTTTTCTTTATGTCTGTAATTTCTTTCCGCTTTTTATCTTCAGAAATTTAACAGCCGAAAAGCAGAAATGAAATAATAAAAATCAGTAAAAACATTCCTTGGCTGTCTTGTCTTTTTATGTTTTAATCTAAACTTGTGAATAGTTCACACATAACTTTAATCATAATTAAAATTAATATTGAAATTATGGTGAGACTGCTGAGATTTTAGGCTAGTATTTGACTCAATATTAGTTATTATGTTTCTTATTAAAAATTATATATATATATATATATTTGTTTTTGTGTGTGTGTGTCAGTATAGCTATTATATATCGTAACATACAATATTTATGTGGTATTTATTTCACACTTGTGTTGTTTAACATTAGGTGAAAAATACGCAATTAAAATATCACGTTATCATGTTATAAACCCTGTTAGATCCTCTTTTTCTTCTTTCGGCTTTTTCCTTCAGTGGTTGAATCACCTCCTCCATCCAACCCTATTCTCTGTATCTTCTTCTCCCACACCATCTTACTTCAGGTCCTCTTTCACTACATCCATAAATCTTCTCTTTGGTTTTACTCTAGACCTCCAGCCTGGCAGTTCCAACTCCAGCATCCTTCTACCAATATATTTACCATCTTAGCCTGTTCGATGCTCCGCCTTAAATGACCTCAGACAATAGTTAATGCAGATTTACCAAATTACATACTGTAATATTTTTAATAATCAATATTGCCGTTGTTTTCTTTCCCTTTCAGCTACTTCCTTCAGAGGTCACTAAAGCGAATCATCAAAAATCCTCCTTGGTCTTCCTCTACGCCTACTGCCAGGCAGTTCAAGCTTCTACCAATATATTCTCTTTTACTGTAAATCAATTATGCAAGTCAAAGCTTTATATTTGGTTGGACAGTTCAGACATTTCTCATTCTCTATTTTGTTTGTTCTGACTCTCGTGTCTGACAGTAACATGTCACGACTCTCTGTTCAAACATCTTGTTCTGCAAGTTCTACTCACCATCAGACAGTGAACTCAACTAGAATTTTAGGTTTTAATCCAAAACACTCGTCTTCTAACCCTATATGCGACATATGCTGCCATAATGCCACGGCAGTTGCCATCCATACGATGAGATTCTACTGAGAGCACATCCTGTTCATATGAAAGTTTGAAAAGGGCACTCGAAAAGGGCACTGGACTTCTATTTCAGATTTATTAGAGAAAATACATTCCATATGAAACATACCATGGCATTGCCAGCAACATTGCGCTCTGAAAAACAGCATTTCAAATATTTTTTGCTTTTTTTTTTTTTTTTTTTTTTCCAAAGTTCTTCTAACCATTGACACCACACCCTTCTTCTTTGAGAAAATGAGACAGAAAGCTTTGTTTTTTTTCTCCCCTTTAAATTCAGCGATGCCCTCCTGAGAGAAAGTCCTTCTAATGAGAACAAGAGGACACGGTGGCGGAATGTGTTTCCACGGCAACAGCTCAGGATGACGACCCCCGTCCGAGGACGGATATAAAGAGAGTGAGGACACATAGCAGCAGGAGGCTCGTTTGTGAAGTTTAAATGTTCAGATATGCCAACGACACGCTGCTGTATATTTGAGACATCAGCTGGGCCATTTCAGAGAGATCCAGAAAGTTTCTCAAATCCATCAGCAATGTGACATTGAGCTTCATTTACCTTCTTATTTCAAACTAGTGCAGCACATGTTCGTATATCGCACGGAAAATAGTCTCAGACCATTCATCAGTAATAGCTTACTTTTAATTATGTCCTACAGAATTTCATATGATGTTACTTCCGGTGCTTTGAAATGAACACCAATATTTGAAAATGAAATAGTAATTGAAGG
This sequence comes from Fistularia commersonii, assembly GCF_037954325.1. Lineage (NCBI taxonomy): Eukaryota > Metazoa > Chordata > Actinopteri > Syngnathiformes > Fistulariidae > Fistularia > Fistularia commersonii. The sequence goes on along the minus strand of NC_141319.1, from coordinate 2,893,339 downwards.
TAGTAACTTCATCTTGTGCTATTTTCTTTTTTCTTTTAAAAAGAGTGCATAAGCTTTTAACAAAGTTCCCTATTAGTCTCAAAACTATTTCTGCATTTATACATATAAAAACACTGATTATGGAAAATATATCATCTGATATTGGGTAAACATTAATATTAGTGTAATATCCTCAGATAAATATCTTTTGGTGAGTACAAATTGTTGAAACTAGTTTTTACTTACTCCTTTGCAAATAGGATTAGGTGTTGATGCAAAAGATCTTGGTGGCCCGACTGTGGAACTACAAGTTGGACATTGACCAAAAAAGGCAAATATTTGAATATGAGACTTCTTTCAAAACTACCAACTGAATGATACTACACCTGATACAGCAAAGTGCTGCACCATTACCTTGATATTTTTATATATATTTGGTCAAATCTGTCCACGGGGGAGCATGTGGCTATGTGTTGTGTATTTTCTGTGTCTTATATGATTTGATATATTTTCTATTTCTGCTCGCTGCAATAAATACACAGAGTAAACACAATAAATATATGCTCGAAGCTGGAAGCCACGACTCATTTGCAACCCATGCACTTTATAGCTTTTTCTCACTGGCCTCATCTTCAGCCCAGAAAAAAGGACCCACAACTTTAAAATCCAGACGTGGTGATTGAAGGGTGGTGCAATCCAAGGAGAGCCGAATCATCACCACAGAAGAAGAGAAGAAAGACGGCCGAGGAGGGTCAAACCCTGCAGCAAGGGGTGAGGACATGACGTTCCAGGTGTCAGTGGAACGAGAACCCAGACGCTGGCAGGCCGCCGCACCATTGGCTTATGAACCGCAGGACGTCCTGACACTCCGGGCTGTGAGTCGTCTACAGGGAGACAAAACAAACCAGAACTGCCAAAAAGGTATCCATCCATCCATTATCTACACTTAGGGTTGCGGGGGATGCTGGAGCCGATCCCATGGCGAGAGGCAGAGACACATTTAGAGACAGACAACTGTTCACTCTCTCATTCACACATCTGGGCATCTTTCCCAATTTTAAAATAATGGTGAATTCTGACTAATTTTTCAGAAATTTTCCTTTGACTCACAGCTGAAGTCAGGCTGTTTTTCAAATTTTTTAATCATATCTGAAATGCTTGTGTTTAATATATTCTAAAGATAATGATGCTGCATTGATTTGTCAGCTGATAAAAACCACAGCTTTTTCAACTGCTGATGAAATTAGAGTGGCCCTGTGTATGTATGTGTGTGTGTGTGAAAATGTGTGCAAATGTGTGTCTACATCGCCTGAATCTTCAGTACGACTGATCTGTTAGAATTCATAACTATCAAAAACAACATGGAAAATCCAAAAATGTAAGGGTACAGCGATGAGGTGATGAAGAGGAGGGTCCGTCCGACAAACTCCATTCTCACCTTGGTGGCCATAAGGAACTTGTTCCAGTCGTCTTTGTTGGCCGCTTTCCCCGTTGATGAGAACTCAATCTTATTCCTCAGAACAGGGTAGCCTGGATACAGGAACACACACATGCAGCATGAGCAGTGGACCATCTGTGTGCGTGCGTGTGTGTGTGTGTGTTTGTGTGGCAGGTGAGCCCCAAATTTAAGTCACTTTATAGCTGCATCAAAAAGACCATAGTGGGTCTTTGGCTTCATTTCAGGAAGCGGGAGACAGAATAGCTGCAGTGTCCATGTCCATCTGGGCAGAGAAGGCGGGGCTGCCCCCTGCTGGACTTTCAAGTGGAATTCAGGTTTGAGAGGGAAAGCGCTTCCCATGATGACACAAAAAGCGGGAACATATTCTCCCCACGGGCAACAAGGCGACCCTGAGTGCAGGGTAAGATCCTTTGTAATAGTAACGGGACTAACTATGGAACTATTCGGTCATCATAAATAATATTCATTAATGTTCACATCGAACTAAAGTGTGTGTTTCATCTTCTCGTCAAATACTGACACGAAACCGTAAAGTTGTCATGTTTGAATAGAGAATATTCAACTGAAAAATTATTCAATTTCTGAATAATAGTAAGAAATTGTGTTCATGTACATGTAATGAGTAGGTGATTGTGAATGTGCCTGTGTCGGTCAGTTACCTGTTAACACACATGGCAGTGAGCACTGGCCTGTATTTGCCGACACCAGTGACGCCTCGTACGAGTTTCTTTCGTCTCGAGGAAGAACCTGCTCCAACCGATTGTTCATGGAAACCATCAGCACCCAGTCACGGATCTTTTCTCTCTGGGTATCCTGAACACGTTGACAAAAATGGCACACAAATGGCAAGCATGCGCACAAACTAAATGAAGTGAAAAGTAAATCACCTGTGGTGTTTGAAGGTATGTATGTGTGTGTGTGTGTGTGTGTGTGTGTCTTACCGTGATGCACAGTTTGGCAGGAACTGGCACTTCAAAAGGAATGTCAGTATCTAGGAAGTCAGAGTGATCCAGGGCATCCAAGCTGCCCTCATCCACAGCCTGCAGACAGACAGACAGACAGAGACACACACACACACACACACACACACACACACAGTCTTATGCCATTTGTGAATGAAATATTGTCTTAATCCTGCAAATTGACCTACATCACAAAGATCCAGAAAGTGGTTGAGGAAGATGAAGGCCATGTTCTCCCAGCCGACTTCCTGCCGGAGCAAAAACAATAAAAATATTGAATTATTGTTCAATTCTATATTTGAAGCTAATTGATTAAACTTTTAATAGTGAAAGCAATAAGTCTGTTGTGTTGCTTTTTAAGACATTTTGAAAATATTTTTCCTCAACAAATTTCTAGTGATTTCTTAATGAGTTTCTTTTTTAATTTTCAGTCAGAAATTGGTTAAACTTGCGAAAAAAATTCTGCCCCAGCTATGAGAAACCAAACCAACAGAGAAACAGTCTGTGGCAGGTCTTCCTCTGTTGAGTTCACAGAGGACGAAGAACATACTCCCGTCTGCCTCGTAAACTGACCTTGCAGTCCAGGCCAGCTTCATAGAAAGCTTTGTCTGCGGGTACCAGCTCAGTGTGACGCAGCAGAGAAACCGATAGCTTGGCAACAACGCTCATCTAAACACAAACAGCAGACAGATAGTGGCAGCAGACAGTTTTGTCTTAAGGCATTAGTAACCCTAACCCTAAGCATTAATAATAATATAATAACAATAATAATAATACTAACTATTATTAGTATCAAAATGATTATCATGACGACTTTTTTCATACAGCAACTCTTATGCATAAAGTGCAGATTAGTTCTTCGCATTACAATAATAAATAATATAATACGATAATAAGATATAGGTATAAAAATGTATGAAAAATATGACGACAAAGACATGTAGACATATAAAAGTTTGAAAAGCATGGTTATAAACTGTGCCCTGCGAATGACTGGCAACCAGTCCAGGGTGTACTCCGTCTCTGACAGCCAGGATAGGCTCTAGCATCCCCAGTGACCCTGAGTACAGGATAAGCGACAGATGATGGATGGATGGATTGTTATAAACTGTGTTCTTGAGAAACAGAAGTTGTGTGCCTTATTCAGGGTGGGTGTCTGCTGCCCATATGTGAGGACTACAAAGTGAGTTCCATCACCAAACCAAATTACATTATTCAATCACTTTTTAAAGAATTTCATTAAGAACATTTTGCTGTCTGTAAGGAAGACAGGGTTCATTTTGATCGGTTAACATTGCAGCACCTTGCAAAACATTATCTAAAGATAGTAAATAGCAGGAATAAAAAATGTTTCCACTGCATTTGTTCTGCACAATTTGAAACAGACAAAACCTCTTGGTGTTCAACAGTGAAGAGAAATACTGTTGGCTTCAGATCGTGTGTGCGTGTGTGTGTGTGTGTTTTGCCTTTACCAGCTGCTCAACGCCCCGCGCGGCCGACCTGGTAGTGTAGTAGTGAGCTATCAGCAGCATCTGCTCGAAATCTTGTTGAGCCGGAGAGTTGCTCTCTGCCGACTTTGACAAGTTCTCACACTGAGAATGGGTAAAGGCACAGAACCGGGCTTCAGGACAATATGATTTTTTTGTCAATATGATTACTAACACGTACTAGTAGGGTTTTTTTTAGCAAATTTTCAGTAACTTCACTTACTAGCTCTCAAATACTTTTGTGTGTTCTCAGAGTGTTTTTCTGTTTTCAAGCTACCTTTAGAAAACTATGTAGCTTTGGCTCTTTGCAATTTTTTTCAAACATATATAGTTTCTTGCTTGTGTTCAGGTCACATACTATACTTTTTCAACATTTTTTCAGTCAGTGGATCTTTGACACTGGCCAGTGATTCATGAACTACATGTAGATCAGTCTAAACTAAAAAAATCAAAACAAAAACTAAGACGCTAATGAGCCCTATCATGTTTTGGGTACTTCAATGAAAGTGACTTGACATTATGATCCAATTCTCTGCTCACCACAAAGGAGTAATACTAATTGAACGGCCAAACAGAGCAGCAAGATGGAAAATGCACCCCTTGATGACCCAAGCCGTTGCTCCTTTACCAGCTGCAGTAGGAAGTTGCGGAGGTCGGCCCACATCCGGTAAGACTCTGATCCCTCTGTGTTGGGAATGTTAATCACGTCCAAGAAGAGCCGCTTGTAGATGTTGAAGTTCTATAAAAGTAAAATGTGAAAGAGTTGTTGGTAGAACCTTCCAATTGTATTCTGGTGGAGAACTTGAGAAGGTAAACCACCTCCATTGAGACGGTCAAATTCTAAAGACTTTTTTGTGCTTTAGCAGAGTGTCTGGGGATACAGCCTCTATTGCTTGGGCTGCTCCCTTGAAGGGTCACCTCAGTGAATCTGTCTCCATCGAACTCTCTTTCCTCTTAACTATCTTTTCTCAAACCAACTAACCTCTTGTCCTCTTTCATTACATCCATAAATCTCGACTTTGGTCTTCCTCTCGGCCTACTGCCTGGCTATTCCAACCTCATTATCCTTCTATGAAAATATTGATATAAACAGATTCTACAATGTTATCTATGGTCGTAAGTTGTGATAAAAAGAGGCCGACAGTCATTTGATTGCAACTCTCACCATCGGATGGCTCGGTCATTTACAACATTCCTTTAACAATGCAGGAAGAATATCATTTATTTTCTAAAACATTTCTCATCTTAAAACAAACTGATTATGTTTTAATAATTTGCGCTTTTTTTTTAATCTTAGGTTGTCATATATTTTCTTTTCATTCATTTGTTTAAGTTTAGTTTTTAAGTTTTTAAGTAGAAGGATAATTACCAGTCAGTGAGGTCTGACAAAGCAGACTGTAAGTGCTGGTAACTCTGACCTCACCACCTCAACACACTGCTCTCAGACAGCAGTATTTTTAATGTGTTTTTTCCTGGTTTAATGTTTAAAGGGCAACTGAGGTGTTTTTCAGCAGAAAGGCTGAGGTGCAGTGAAACCTGCTGAGTTCAAGGCTTCACAAAAGCAGATGGCAGCAGAACAGCAAATGAATAATTATGAAAGAGACCACGAATTTGTCCACTGAGTGATATCAGTGAGGGGAAGTGTGAGTGTGTGTGCGCATGTGCACACCTGAGGGTTGGGTGGCGCTCCATGCTGAATGTAAAGCTGCAGAGCCTTCAGAGGGTCTTCCTCCTTGATGAGGTGTGTTGCATATAAAGCGACATACTTATGGAGGATCTTGAAGCTCTAGAAAAACACATTGTATTACAAAAATGGAAGGGATTATTTTTTAGTCCGCTGGAGTACATCACGTTGGCTTATTTAGATTAAGAAAACAGATAAATGTGAAGATGAATTTGTGAATGTCAGTCAATTCTGTGGAAATTATCTAAAGACACTTAAGAAATGACCCCCTATAACAATATATAAGAACCAGTCTTAAATCTAATCTGTCTGACTAAAATTCAGCAGAAAGTGTCTTGAAAAAAGCTAAAAATTAAATAAATACAAACAAGAAAATATGAATAAAAATCAACAGATTCATATCAGGGTTGTGTATATTTGTGACTTTCCCCCTCCAAACCAGAGATCATGAGCCAACCTTCACAACCATGTCAGTCAGCAACATTTCTTTAAAAAAAAGTATGAAACAAAGAGTGTAGCATGCCTGGACCCTGGTATGGTTTGTGCTCCGGAAAAGGAACCAACAAAAAGAGAAATGATCATAAAAGCCAAATGCTTTTGGATTCAAGATTCAAAGTGTTTATTGTCATGTTTACAGTGTGGACTCTTGTGAAATTGGCACATCGAAGGCTCTTTTCTTACCTGCTTGGACGCCGTTTCCAGGCATTTGTCCCACTGTCCTCTCTCAGCGTACATGTCCAGAGCTGCCATGACGTCCACACCCACCAACTACACAGTTTCACATTTACAGTACATATAATTTGTGTCTATGTGTAGTAAATGCTTGTTTTTTTTTCAACTGTAGAAACATCTAATCAAAACGGATAGGAAAATTGAAAAAATGTTAAGCAAAAACCATTTCTGTTTAAATGATTACAGTCATTGTTAATCGGTATATTAGCAAGTCTTTTGTCATTTGAATTACATTTAAAAATAATGTTATGGTATAGTCCTCATATCAAAAGGAATAGTTTTGTTACCGAATTGTGTTTTATTCTGAGTGTGTTTCATGCCATCATCTGTACATACAGAGTCCACTTTGCCCTGGTTCTTCAAGTGCTCCTTGTATTTCTGGTCCACGTAGCTTCCAAACCTTCAGGAGAGGAAGAACAAATGAAGGAGTAATTTGATGTGTGCCATAGTCATCAGTAAATATATGACGCCATGGATACTGAACAACAACCACATTAGGGGCAAAAGAAAAATGTCTCCCTTCTTATAGCTTCTATATTGAAGATCACGGGAGCAGTTTGAATAGTACGAACAGAAGTATTTGAAAGCAGCAGTTAGGCTTTACGCAAAGGCAGAAGTCAACAGATTCAGTATTTGCTTAGAGGATGTTGATTGACAAGTATAGAAGGAGCTGCATTGTGCCTTTGTCACTGTAGAAAGAGCATAGGACTGGGGTGACAAGATAAGATCAGTTGTATATTATGTGTGTGTGTGTGTGTGTGTGTGTGTGCATGTGTTTCAAACCTGGGTTCCAGTTCTTTGGCCACTTGCTTGGCTTTGCTCCACTCTTCGCCTTCGATAAAGACATCAATGGCTTCTTTAATCAGGTCCATGTTTAAGTAAAGCTCGGCTGCCTTGAACACACACACACACACGCACGCACACACACACACACACACACACACACACACACACACACACACACACACACACACATACTCTAAGTTAAAACACTTGTACAGTAGGTATAACAGTATTTTTTGTTTTTCTAAGGTAAGTAATCTGAGAAACAATATAAACATGCCAAATATACTTAAAATGATGTTGGTCTCTAAAATGTTGCTTGTTAAGTGGTTTCCTGCTAATGTCATGAGATTTTTGGCAAGGAAGTGGGACAAATAATTATTCAACATGACGGCGTGGTATTAGCAGCATAATTCATTTCCTGATATTAAGTAAGCGCATGCTAGACAATATCGATTTGTGTAACTTCCCTATTGGTGTGACAGTAGGTCACAAAGACTAGATCAACTACTTCCAAGTCACTAGAGATTTTTCTATTTGTTTGCAATTGTGTCGGGGGTTTGCGTGCTCCTACAGCGTTATATTTCCTCAGCTGGGTGAGACGAGGTCCAACCACCTGGATCACCTCCACTGCTCGCTCTGTGCTGAGGAACTTGATGGACAGCTCTGCTGCCTGAATGGCAGTACAACAGAAAGAAAAGGATAAGTCACACATCCGTCACTTTTTCCCTTATATTTAATGTTTCAAGACGTTTAAAACCCAGAAAATCAAGACTTTTACACTTGTAACTGTCATTTCCTGGCTCAACCTTAGTCAACCTCAGTTACGATGGTTACATATCACATTTGAAGGCCCTAAGAGAAAACCAAACTCAACGGACATAATAGAAGCAAATAATTCAGGATAAATTGAATCCCGATAATGCTGACCTGGCAGAAGACAAAAGGCAGGAGTCTCTGAAACAAACTGTTGATAAAGTTTCAAAGTATGGGAACAGAGACTGATATATTTTCATGTTTGTTGACAGAGAGTCAGATCTGCTGTCATTTTATACACTGGGTTTTCTCTGCACCATCAATCTCTCTTTCCAATTGAATCCACACCAGCCCACTCTCTGCTGTCCTTTCCACAGTATCCTTGACCTTGAAGGGACCAGTGAGGTTTCACTATTCATTTTGTCTCCTTTGTGAAAAAAAAAACACATTAACAGATACAGCAGGTGTATTTAGGTCTGTGATTCCATGTGCTGTATAATTTATACTATATCCAGGGATTATTATTCTCTATTGACTCTTTAAGTCTTATACAACAATTTTGAGCTAATTGCTACCTATATCACCTCTCGTTGCCACGGTCATGATCCACTAGCTAAGTCACAGCTGCTCCCTCACCCGTCAATGATGTTTTTTTTAGCCTGGTAATTTTTAGCAGGTATTTAAACCAATAAACTACAGACTAACCTTAAACCTTACTCCTACATACAACTCTGATAGTTTAATGCTGCATTACATGACTAATGTCACTATTAATACAGAATGTTTTGTGTAGCTGATCTGACCGTGCGTTGCTGTTAAGCCTATATTACTGACCACAATCATTTCTCGTATTCAGCTGTGTGATAGCTAGAACAAACAACGTCAAAATAACTTGGGTCACCTTCCAGGATGCTGCCGAAACGCCAAATGAACCTTTTTTTTTTTGTTTTGAACCTTCATCTCAAACATAAATAAATTCAATTCACGACTCCTGGAAGCAGGGTTTATTGCAGTATTTCATCCCTGAAGTACATAAATTCAGAGAGATTGGACCCCGAACTTTGTCCAGATAGTGACTGTCATATATAAGGTAAGGGTCACATCAATAACAATAATTGATTTGATCCCATGTTTTTTAAATTTCTTATTTATTTTTTGTGACCCACTCACTACTTTAAAGATGTTTTTCAGTTTGTTTGTTCTTTCATGTTAGTTTATATGCGTTGTTTACTTTCACTAATCTTTCTTATGTGTCTGTCTTAGTCTCAACTGCTGCAGCTGCAGGTCTGAATGAAACTTCATGAAGAACACGACATTTAACAGTTTCCTGGAGCACAACATGTACTTCTCCAGATGCATAATGTCTCTTGCTGGTCTATAGCCACAGTCACACAGTCTCCAAGAAAAGTTTAACAGAAAAAGTAATTTCAAGGTCTTTAAAGATCTGCAGATAACAATCTGTCGTTTCAACATCCAAGCATTAACAGGTTTTCAAAGAAATTATAGTCCGCTTTCACATCTGGGGAGGAGCAGGCATCCATCTGTACTTTCTGTCTCAGCTCAACATCCCGCACCCTGATCAGTGAGAAACTGAAATCAAATGTGCAAATTCAAGTTCCCTGCAGAAAGGAAACTTATTGATTTTCTTGACCTTGTCTTAACTCGTCCTGCGACACCACTGCAACTTTCCATTTCCCATTCCCCTTTCACATTGCCCATAAACTTTCTCCCACTCTCCAACTGATGCAACATACAAACCCCACGAGGGAAACAAAAAACATGTTTTGCTTTAAGGTTTTGTGATGTTTTATGCGTGCAGTGCTACTCTGGCAGTCATGCAGATTCCAAGAGAACCTGAGGTCAGTAATTCAATGTGTTTGATGTGCAACTTCAGCTCTCATAAGGAGCTGAGCCATCAATATTTGTGACACTGTGACCTAATTTCTTCGCCGACTCCATCAGGAGGAAGTTGCCTGCCATCACATACAGCATACATGTAGTCATTCATTACTTACAATGTAGAATAAGAGGCTTCCGGTGAGATGAAATCATAAGATAAATCAGGTAAAATTCAAATCTATTATATCTATTCACTAACTTTTATTGCCTGATATTGTTGCATGTTTTTCCATTGCTCTACATGCCACCCTGACATCTGCACTGTCCCAATTGCTGCTGTAGCACTTGAATTTCTCCAATATCAGTAAAGACGTATCTTATCTTTATGCCAAGGTGCATGAAATCCATAACTTTTGTGGGTGTTGCATGAATAACACTTAAGTCTTATGTCAAGACAAAGCTATGACACCAACAACAAACAAAACATTGACCTAACATCTGTAGGCCAAAAATGTTGAAAATGCATGTTTAAAGACTGATTTGGGACTTGGAAAAATCTAGACAAGAAAAAAAGAGACATGAAACTCTCTTTGCCAGATGTACAGATCAGGTCAATTTTGAATTGTCATTAAAAAAAAAAAAAATCGTGCCTCCCATGAAACAAAACGTGAGACTAAAATAAACTGAAATTAGTTGTCAATAAAGTTAACTGTCTTTATTTGCTTTAAAAATGTGTACAATGGAGCAAAAAAGCATTTAGTCAGCCACCAATTGTGCAAGTTCTCCCACTTAAAAATTTTGAAAAGCCTGTAATTTTCATCATAGGTACCGTTCTACTATGAGAGATAGAATGAAAAGAATCCAGAAAATCACATTGTCTGATTTTTAAAGAATTTGCAAATTATGGTGGAAAATAAGTATTTGGTCACCTACAAACAAGCAAGATTTCTGGCTCACATTGACTTGTAACTTCTTTTGTAAAAGGTGCCTTAGTCCTCCACACATTACCTGTTTTAATTACACCTGTTTGAACAGGTTGTCAGAATAAAAGACACCTGTCCACAACCTCAAACAGTCGTACTCCAAACTCCACTATGGTTAAGACCAAAGAGCTGTCAAAGGACCCCAGAAACAAAATTGTAGACCTGCACCAGGCTGGGAAGACTGAATGTGCAATAGGTAAGCAGCTTGGTGTGAAGAAATCAACTGTGGGAGCAATTATTAGAAAATGGAAGACATGCAAGAGCACTGAAAATCTCCCTCAAACTGGGGCTGAAGTTTGCTAGAGAGCATTTGGATGATCCAGAAGAGGATTGGGAGAATGTCCTATGTCCAGATGAAACCAAAATAGGACTTTTTGGTAAAAACACAACTTCCTGTGTTTGAAGGAGAAGGAATGCTGAGATGCATACTATAACACCATATCTACTGTGAAGCATGGCAGTGGAAACATCATGCTTTGGGCCTGTTTTTCTGCAAAGATACCAGAGACTGATTTTTGTAAAGTAAAGAATGAATGGGCCCATGTATGGTGAGATTTTGAGTAAAAACCTCCTTCCATCAGCAAGGGCACTGATGAAGAAACGTGGCTGGGTATTTCAGCATGACAATGATCCAAAACACATCGTCTGGGCAATGGAGGAGTGGCTCCGTAAGAAGCATTTCAAGGTCTTGGAGTGGCTTAGCCAGTCTCTAGATCTCAACCCCATAGAAAATCTTTGAAGGGAGTTGAAAATTTGTGTTGCCCAGCAACAGCCCCAAAACATCACTACTCTAAAGGAGATCTGCATGGAGGAATGGGCCAAAATACCAGCAAGTGTGTGAAAACCTTAAGACTTGCAGAAAATGTTTGACCCCTATCATTGCCGACCAAGGGTATATAACAAAGTATTGAGATGAGCTTCTGTTCTTGACCAAATACTTATTTTCCACTATCATTTGCAAATAAATTCTTTAAAAATCAAACAATGTGATTTATTGGATTTTTTTTTGCATTCCGTCTCTCATAGTTGAAGTGTACCTATGATGAAAATTACAGGCCTATCTCATCTTTTTGAGTGGGACAACTTGCACAATTGGTGGTTGACTAAATAGTTTTTTGCCCCACTGTATAACAGACTCATACCTTCATCCAGCATTTCTCCACCAGGGCTGTGTTAGAGTTGTCCTTCACCTTTAGGTAGCACTCAACTGATCGTGAGTATTCACCTGACTGCTCCCACTCCCTGGCCTGTTCCAGCAGACCCTCCACGCCACTGAGAGAGAGAGACACACACACACACACACACACACTTAATATGAATTTTGGCCACTAGTTAAAGTAGATAGAGAAGAATTTAGTCTGAATTTACAGTTTCAGACCAATTTTCTCAGAGCTGATCAGCCTTAGGAGTGCTGCAGAGTTAAAAAGAGGTAAATATTGGTTCCAGTCAGGATGAGCCCGTGCAAAATGTTTGCCCAACTGGAACCTTGTTTGTATTCAGTGTAAATCACCTAATATTTCCACTTCACATTCGTACAGGGATAACAATTCAGTAGTTCACACTGCTTAATCACCAGGCAGGCTTATTTTTCCACTTCATTCCCACTGAGATGCAAATTCGAGCAATTTGAGCAAGAGTTGCATTCTTGTATATTAGCAAACAACAATTTCATCACACTGTATCTTCCAGAGAGGGGAAGCCATGCACTTTAGCTGGTGTCTGAATTCTAAAATATGCAGGAATAATTCAGTATTTTCTGGCCTATTGGAAAAAAAAACTCTTCTCTCATTCGTTTCCCCTAGTAACATTTGTTATTCCCACAAGTCATTAGGGAAGGAGAAGAGACGGCAGGAAAAGTGCGGTGTGCAGCTGGCGAGCCAGCTAACGAGCTGTTCCTTGTTGGGAGTTTGAGTTTGGGGTAACACAAAAGCTGCGTATTAATAAAGCATCAAACTCAAAGTGCTTTGTGCATTGATAGTACTGAGGGACTGAGGGCAACTGTGTGAGATCTTCACAATGCAGTTTTTTTCCTTCTTGTTTTTTTTTTTTTGTCCCCAAGATAACATAACTAGTCAACAAAATCTTATACCAACTCCCAAAGTGTTGCCCCACAGACACTTGCGATTGTCAGGCTGACAGCACTTCTGCAAAAGTGCTGCTTTTGCTCCTGTAACTTGCAGCGATCTGGCTTCAGCAAGGACACGCAGTATTTTCTTTTACAGTAAAATTTGGAGACTAAGAATATAGTTCAGTGGCACTAAAAGAATCATCGTCCCAGGGCTTAAGGAACTTCAGGGACTAATACAACAAAGGAACATATGAAACCTCTTCTCTGACATTTGTAATTTTACTGGCTTACTGGGGGGTTTGTAATTTTATTGGCTTGATCCAATTATTAAAGTGAAACCCTGTTGCTTATTCAGACACAAGTGTCCTTGAAATAAATCCCCATTATGGTTTTTACTGAGACATGACCTGAATGGTGCAGAGTACAGACACCAAAGTCGGAGAGCAATGATATCAGATGTTTATTTGTATTCTTGTAGCCTTGCTGACAGTTTGTTAGGCCTTCTTCTCCCGTCAGAGCCTCAGTGAAAGAGCCGCTAACCCTCAACTGGATGGCACATCAGGGAAAATGTGTCACTAAAGACTCAAATAGGACCAAAATAGTCACTCGTATCATGCGCATCTGAATCACCCGCACAAAATAACAAGACCACCAGAGCGATGGCCTCAGCATTGCTCTTTCTACACGGCACAACACCGCAGTGGTTAGCACTTTGGCCTCAGAGCACGAAGGACCCGGTTTATTCTGACAAGGGTTCTCCGGTTTCCTCCCACAGTCCAAAAACATGCAGCAGGTTGATTGGAAAACAATTGAAAAAATTGTGCTGAATGAGTGAGTGAATGGTTGTTTGCCCTGCGACTGACTGGCGACCAGTCCAGGGTGTACCCCGCCTCTCGCCCAAAGACAGCTAAGATAGACTCCAGCATCCCCTGTTACCCTGAGTAAAGGATAAGCATTAGAAGATGGATGGATTGAGGAAACAATTAGTGCTTGATCTTATCTCAAGTCAGCTGTAACTCAGTCCTCTAAGGTTGACCTCATGCTGAAGTTTAGTTTCTTTTTTTGTCTTTCTTTTGCAGAGCGAAAACTACATGCCCAACCAGGAGCTGGAGTGAAGTCAAAACTGTGCAGATGAAGCCACAGGCTAAAAATATCAACCATAATTTCCTGCTGGTTTCCTGGGTGTTTCATGTTTGAAGCATCTGTCTCCCAGTAGGTGCTTTAAAGTTTTACAGACATTGCTCTCCTGGTGAAGACTACAGGAGCCTGAACAGCCATTTATTCTTATTATCAATCCTTATTTCCTTCATAGTGGAGCATTTTCTCTCATTTGTCTTTATCTCCCACAATGATTTTGTCCTTCTGAAAATTATATATGAAAGCAATAAAATAGCAAATAACAATCCCTGCAGCGTCGGTGAAGAACGGAAAAGCTTTGGTTGCAGCTGGAAACTGAGAAAAAGATAATACGGTTTTGAACTGACAACAACATCTGGGACCTGCTTGTCTCCAGATTCATCAGAGATACTGTAACTCGGCATTCTAGGTCCGACGCGCTGTGAACACCAGTGGCACCATCAAGGCTCGAACCTTCCTCTAGGCTAAAAATGCCAGGAGCAGATGTCGAGTCCCAGTTATGACTGTCCACAGTCCAGAAGGCAGATTCGCGGTAAAGATGCTTCAAAAGGAACGTTCAAGAAGATGAGGTTCACAGATTCAGCACTAGGAAATGTATCTTCATTTTTTTTCCCCCCGCTTTTCTTGGCACTGCAAGGTCAGGAGTTCCAAAAAAATCATATTCATTAATCTTAAAGGAACTATTACACAAAGGAAAACTATCAGGGCTACTCTCAACTATAAGGTGTTTTAAGATGTTTTACAATTGTAAGTGGCTAATGTGGTTTGCTTTGGGTTTTAGAGTTACACAAGAAAAATCTTGTAAATAATTTGAAATTGGTGTGCTTTCTAAGCCACAAAATAGTTTTTCTAATTAAATACTGACATGTGTATAAAAAATAAATGAGGATAACGTACACAGGTTAAAAATTAGGTCGGTGTATGTTGAGTATTTTGTGGTGATTTTCTCACCGGGTTCCCTTCTTGTTGGCCTCCCTCTCATACTCCTCTTGCAGCACGGAGAGCTTGCTGGGAATATATTCCTTACAGATGCGCATGGCGTCACTCCACATGTCAGCTTCCTGCAAAGGAGACACAATGGTGATGAATGAGCAACTGCGAGGTATTGAATTGTTCTGTCCAGAAATAAACGTTTATGCGTGCATGATGGTTTGGCTTGTTAGGTAACCTTGAAATATTTGACGGCTATATCAGGTCTCTGGGCTCGGAGCAGGAAGGCTTCAGCCTTCTGGTAATCTTTCTGTTCAAAGCAAAACTTGGCCTGGCCCACCAGAACCTCACAAACGCTCTCCGGATCGTGGCTCTCAGCAACTCGCTGCGCGTCAGCCCAGTCTTTGTTGTGCACATACCTGGAACAGGTGACACACACACAAGCCCAGAAAAATAGCACATAACGATCAGCTTTGTTGGAGTAGTTGACAGGCTGGTTCAGTTTTCCTGAAGGTGTTACACAGACACATTAGCCCGTTGATGTCAGCTCAGTGTTGGCAAGACAAGATGATAGCAGACACCGACTTCACAAGGCATGGTCAGCTTAAAAGACAGCGCTTGCTTGCACCATCCTATGTAAGATAGGATGCTTGGGCATTTGACAGCAGAAAAAAAGGGTGCTTCAACTGAGAGTATATTGATATTGATATTCAATTTCTTCTACAGTATTTTCCGCACTATAAGGCACATATAACAGCCTTTAGTCTTCTCAAAAACGACAGTGCGCCTTTATAATCTGGTGCGCCTTACATATTGATTAGCCGCAACAGGTCTCGCAACTACGGAAAGCGTGCAAAGCGTGCATTTTCATTTCCATTTGTGTGTGTGTGTGTGTGTGTGTGTGTGTGTGTGTGTGTGTGTGTAAAGACCCCAAAATGGCTCCTTTCAAGAGATGTGCTCACGACACAGAGTTTAAACTCAAGGCTATCAGTCACGCAGTAGAACACGGGAATAGAGCGGCAGCGAGACAATTCAACATCAACGCATCAATGATGCGGAAGTGGAGGAAGCAACAAGATGACTAGCGCCAAGTAAAGATGACTAAACAGTGATTCCGAGGAAACAAAGCGAGATAGCCAGTTAGAGGTCAAACTTGAACAGTGGGTTGCTGAATCGAGAGCAGCAAGTAGAAGCGTCTCTACAGTCACTATGCAAATGAAGACTACAGCGTTAGCTAGCGACATGAACATCAATGAATTTAGAGGCAGTCATTCTTGGTGTTTTCGTTTTATGAAAAGCTTTGAACTGTGACAAATGGAGTTGGAAAAACACAAACACAAGGCAGCGCAAATACCGGTAAGAGCTACCGGTATTTACGGTACCGTATTGTGAATGCACTAACCTGTTTTGGGAGTGAATGGAGTTGTCAGGACGTTGGTTTGTATTCTATAAATAAAGTTTGACTGACTGACTTATCTGACTGTTATGTTGACATTCCCTTTAGCGCAGCCTCATCTAGCAGATGCATAACGCAACCCCAGCCACTACAGTAGGTTCTATTCAATGCGCCTTATAATGTGGTGTGCCTTATATATGAAAAAAGTTTTAAAATAGGCCATTCATTGCAGGTGCGCCTTATAATCCGGTGCGCCTTAAAGTACAGAAAATACAGTACAAGTGAAATACTTCTCATTTTTACCTCAGTTCTAATTGGGTTTCTGTTTAAAAAACAGCTACAACCCTGCCTCAGTTTCCACTTATTGTCTAATGCAAACATCTGAACTGTCTGAATTGTTGTGGAAAAAGTAGAGGCTTTTGATCACAACCAAATGTTTTGTTTGACTGCTGATCACCATGGAGACACTTGGTCTGAGGCACCTTTTACAAACGAAGGTTAACCCTTACTCATGCTTGCTCGTTGGCAGTATTAAGTTAAACATTTTAACATGCTGAATAAACTCACATCAACACAGCTTCTTTGGGCTTCCCTGCTTTGATGAATTCAACCTCAGCCTCAGCAAACTTACCCTGTGAGGAGAAAACATGTCTGTGTGGATGACTATCTTCACATGGAACACAATATTGATCATTGTCAAAGTTTGCATAATCTTTGAGGATCCAGATTTAACTGCTTGAGTCCCCTGCGCCGTTGGAAATTATAAAAACTGGATTAGACATCAGATTCACCTCATCTTCCAGGTAAATGGCATGTTTGAGGTGGATCTCCGGGATCTTCTCCTTGTTTGAAAGACGAGCCAAATCAAAAGCAAAGTCAAATGAGCTGCAGAGGAGATAAAAAGTCAAGATAAAACCATCTTAATGACACTTCTTGTGGATTACCATGAATGCAATAGCTTCAAACCAGAAAGCAACACCGCACAACATCAGAGAGAAACATCAGATCATTATCATCTTGTCTAATATTTGCTCATGTGAGGTCAGGACTATAAAGGAAACGATGCCACTAACAAACTAATTGCAGCAGATTCGATGGCGTATTCCAGCAGGCCGAATTTGTTGAGTAACTTGACAGCTGCCTCTCCGCCCAGACTCCGGGCCCAGAGGTAAGCCACCTGCTTCTGGGCATTTGCACCTCCATGGCTCTTGGCAACCTAACAAATAAACAAACGAACAAACAAACACACACACATGACTTGATATTGTGCTGTTGTGAGGGATCTCAAGTGGATTATCAGGTCGTCTTCTGTCCAGGGAATTCGTCAGCCTTCATCCAACAGTATTCTCTGTATCCTCTTCTCTCACACAAACTACCTTCATGTCCTCTTTCAGTACATCTGCAGATCTCCTTTTCCATCTTCCTCTAAGCCTCCTGCCTGGCATTTCCGACCTTAGCATCCTTCTATAATATTCAGTACCTGCTCTGTACATGTCCAAATCATCTTAGACTGGCCTGTCTGACTTAATTTACAAAATAATTCTTATTTTCTCCACACTCTCCTTAGCTCTGTACTGTTGACCCGCCATACACAATCATCTCTTACTGTACTACCTGCAAGCCTCCCTTTTCTACTTGGGTTCCTCATATTCACATACATCCTGCCTGCTGTTCTAGAACATACTTCCATCACCCTAGATTTTCCTCTATCTGTTGCCTGCTCTCACAGCAGATCATAATGTAATTTTGTGACAAGACAGTTTGGCTACAGTGTAAGACTAGTGGACTTGCTTAGACTAGTAAGCCTCACAGATTAGCAAGCTAGTCCACTAGTCTTTCATTGTCTTTTCATTTAGTATTTTTTTTCTCTTGCTACTACAGGAAATGTTAGATTTTTCTTTGAAGGACATTATTTTTTGGCTGTTGTTTGCCTATAGAAAAATCCTTTCACATCAATTTACTCTAGGAAAGTTGGGCATTGAGCTGTAAGAAATAAATGCAACTGATTTCTTTATCGTATCATTTATTCAATGATTTCTTTTGTATGCAATTTCTAATAGGCTTTGTTAGTCCCTGGATCTTATCTTATCTCAGATAAGAGAGATATCTGCAACAAGATAATTTCAATATTTTTTCAAAAAACATTTCCACTAGCCCGGCCCTCAACTTGTACCAGTTTTTTAAATTTTGGCCCCCAGTGTATTTGAGTTTGACACCCCTGTCATAGAGTATTACAGTTCGCTTTTCGGCACCCTATGCTATGCAAGGTCTACGAAGTCACAGTCCCGCTGACCTTCCCTGGACTCCATTAATATTCTGAAAGCAAATATTACATCTGTATTTCTTCTCTCTCTGCCTACAAACATGACTACCTCCTCTCCTTTTTTGAACCACAGTAGGGTGGATTGTAAAGTATTAGATATAATATTATATAGGAAGTCTTGCCAAATCTTGTCTTGGCAATTGGACTTGAATTTCTTCACTTGAAGTTTGAAGTGAAGAAATTTAATACTTACATTTAATACTTCAAGTGAAGAAATTCAAGCCCAGTTGCCAAGACAAAAAGATTTCAACAAGAATTCACCATGACTTGGATGATTCAGAACCTCCACAGACATTAGATACAAAGCTTTCATCACACAGTACATACTCTGTGTGCTTCCTCCCACATGTCGCCGACTCGGTACATGTTGACGGCAGCCTTCCATTCTCCAGCCTCCATGAAATGATACTCTGCCTCTGAGAACTTGGACTCTGCCTCCAGCTCCTGTGACAAGCACGCCACCCGTCAGTAACACTCTGGGGTCAGCATTCGACAATCATTAGCTCAGCTCTACCTTGGCGAGGTGGATGTGCGTCTCTGTCAGCAGGTCAGGATGATATTTGGCCACCAGACGTATGACATCCTCAAACATGTGGTTCTTCTTGTACATGGTGATGGCGAGATCCGGTTGCTTCACTGTGGCAAAAAGCCTGCAGGGACACAAAGACTCAAAGAGTGATTTCAGTCAAAGATGTAATTATGTCCTATCTGGAGTTAATGATCAAGTCCTGAAAACAAAGTACTGTATATCATAACATCAGTCCACAGTGTAAAAATCTGTTTAGTTTTTCTAATTTTCTCTACTTTGGTATGGATATCGAGTATCAGGGCCGTTCCTGGTCACGGTAAATAAATCAAAACATATGTCCAAACACCTCATCAAGGAGGCATCCCCACCCCCGATTGCCGTGCTCCTAACCCTATCTCTAAGGGACAGCCCGAACATACTGCTGAGAAAACTAATTTCAGTCGCCTGCATCAGTGACCTTGTTTTTTTGGTCATGACTATAGGTAAGGGTAGGAACATAGATTAACCGGTAAATTGAGAGCATCAGTGTTTGTCTCAGAACAGACCGGTGCAGAGTCTGCATTACTAACGCCACATTGATCCACTGTTCTGTCCTTCCCTCACTCGTGAACAAGACCTTGAGATACCTGAACTTCTCCACTTGGGGCAGGACATCCCCTCTTACCCGCAGTGGCCACCCGTTTCTGACTGAAACCATGGTCTCTGATTTTAAGATGTTGATCCTCATCTCGACCGCTCCACATTTGGCTGTGAATTATTACACTGAGAGCTAGAGATCACGGTCTGATTAAGCCAAAAAGCAGAGACCGAATCCTGAGGTCACCAAACTGGATCCCCTCAACACCGGACTTCGCCTAGAAATTCTGTCCAGAAATGTTATGATCAGCAGTCGGTGATAAAGGACATCCCTGATGGAGTCCAACCCTTACCAGTAAGGAGTCAACATTGCTGTACTACAATCGGAAATATGGACCACGTTCTGGCATCGATCATACAAGGACGGAACAACCTGTATTATAGGATTCAGTACCCTGTACCTGGAACATCCCACAGGATTCCCTGCAGACCATGGTCTAATGCCTTCTCAAGGTCCACAAAACACATTGAAACTGGTTGGGTAAACTCCCATGCGCCCTCAAGGACCCTCCCATGGGTGTAGTGCTGGTCCACTGTTCCATGGCCAGGACAAAAACCACATTGCTCCACCTGGATCTGAGGTTCAACAACCTGTCGGACCCACCGCTCCAGCACTTCTGAGTAGACTTTTCCAGAGAGGCAGAGGAAGATGCAATTCTTTTGTGAAATACTTACCTCCCTACATCTAATAGTTTTTTCAATAGCCATTTTCTTCTTCATTTTTTTCTCTAATTTCTGGTCACATTTCTGAAGCTCTCAATATCTTATATTTTTCCCCCTCATAGACCTATGAATTTCTAGTTTTTTCCCCACTCTCTCTCCCTGCTTTATTTTTCAGCTCATATCGTTCTTACACTTTTGCAATTAAAATCTGTCACGTCAATTCGCCTCTGGTAGGCTGTTGACGCCATGAATTACCATGAAAGGCGGATTTACCTTTCAGCCTCCTTGAACTTAGCTTCTCTCTCCAGCTCCTGGGCCCTACTGACGTACAGAGCTGTCACCTCCTCCTCTGTCATGCACTCCACCGCCAGCTGAATACAAAGCATAACCAATCAGCTCCATAACCCTCCTACCATAGCTGCCATCAGGGAAGCAAAAATAGCGCCTATTTGATTCTCAAACTTCTTTTTGCAGCGCAGTTAAAAATAAAGAGATGTGCTGTAAAACTGTTCTAGAAAATTGGCGATTCCACAAAATGCAGCGGGCTGTCAAACTACAGTGCATCAAAGTAGGAGGCTGCTCGAGTCGCTGCTTGTGAAAGCAGAAAAAGAAGAAGTTGTTTGAAAGGCGCTGTATGAGTCACTGACCTGAGTTGCTTGCGTTTGATTTTTAAACAACCATTTTGCTCTTAAACAACATCAATAAATTATCCTGCACTCCTGCACTCCTTGCACTTTGATTTTAAGTTTTCTTAAAAAAGATGTTACTTGACGCAACCTTTTCTTATTTCAAGATTTTTGGGAGGCTGAATCCATACATTTATTGCCAATCTTAGCCTTGTTTTTTGAGATTAAATGAATTCAAGGCCTTTAAGGTTTGTCACGTATCTGCAGGAACTCAGAATTTCTTCGACTGGAAATGAGACAAATATATTTGGCAAGACATTGGTTTGTGCGACGAAATGCTGGTTTGATCCCGCTCTCTTTCCCCACTTAAAAGATGAACGGCTTCATTCTGTTCCCAACTACAAAGAGGCAACTGCTTGACACCCACGTGTGGAGATTTGCAGTGATCCAACTGCCAGGTAACAAAAGGCTTAGGGAACTTTTTCAAAGTCATTTGGGGGGGAGTTTTGTCAACTGAGGCGCTTTGCTCATCAGACCGGAGGGAGCCGCAGAGGAGTATCTGTGTGGCAATGTGCCGTGAGCTGCATCAGTGCCGGAGGAATGGTCAGTGGCTTCAAAAAAGGGAGTAGTCAGATGACTTATGGAAAACATAGAAAATATTGTATCTTTTTAAATTAGCCTCCTTTAGTCATTATTGTGTTCACCGGGACTGTAGGTACTACATTGAAACACACACAAAATATTTTTGTTTTGCTTGTTTCTGAGTAATATTGTTTGGTGACAATTCTTTAAGTTATTATTTCGGTGAATTATTTACTTATAGCTATTGTTCTGTTCCATGTATTCATCCAATTGGCTTCCAAGGTCACAATAGTATTCCACATGTTAAATTAGCAAATCATTACAGAAATATGAACTGATCAGAAATAGACAACTTTGACACAATAAGCAGACATATATTCTGACATTTTAAGATTCAAACTAAATAACCCAGAAGTAGCAGCATCAGGTTGCTGATTTTTATAAATGATAAAATTCTGCCAAGAGGAACCAGCGGGGTGCTGGTATTTATGTCCACACTGACCTTGTGAGCATCCTCCCAGCGTCCAGCGCTAGTATACATGTCTATGGCGTCCTTAATGTGGCCTCCTTTCACAAACAGTTGCTCTGCCACCTGCAGGACATCAAACCCTCAAGCACACTGTGGACTCTCAGAAGAACACGAGGCAGAATCTGAACATCACAAAGTGACTTCTTAACTAAAAGTGTTTTGATATGAGTGGAGCTTCGTTACCATGCGTGTTAATGGGAGAATTTGAACGTGATAAGGAACAAGCGCATTTTAATGAATTTGTGCAACAAGTGCATAGGTTTCCGTCCTGATTAAAAACTGTCACATCAAGTTCCTCGTGACGGTTTTAAGCTTTTATTGTGCTGAAACTTTCATGCAACTTCCACAATTCAGAGAGAGCAAAGAGCTTGTTATCTTGATTACTTTTTTTGTGAATATGCCTGTGGAGCAAACAGACTGAAATAGGCAGCTATTTTGGGAAGCTGGCAGTCTGTTAGGAGGCTGTTTGGCTCAGCTGAGCTCCTCAGAACAAGTGGAAAGGGTTGCCTCTGTCATCTATGTGCTCCCGTTTCTTGCCTCTTTGTGTTTATGCCTGAATTCCGTCATTCTCCCCGCCCAGTTCTGCACTCTTGCCTTTGCTGGTTCGTGGGGAACAAAAAAAGTGAAGCTTATTGCTGCAACCGGTCCAATCTGTCGATACTGCAAAGGCGTCCTCGACTGAACCCGTGTAGCTCTCTGCTTAAGTTAAGTTATAAACTACAGAAGTGACTGAGGAAGCAGACACCCAAAATTGATCACCACATCAGTCAGAGGCCACACATTAGCTTTTTAACTTTTTTTTTTTGCCTGGGGGGAGAGGTTGTTTGAATGGACTATTATTTTGAAAAAGTCTGCTTTTGTCCTTGGAAGCCATGCATGCCCATGCCATCATACTGCCTCCACCATGTTTTACAGAAGATGTGATGTTCTTTGGATCATAAGCTGCTCCAATTCTTCACCTAACTTTCTTCTTCCCATCTTTCTGGCACAGGTTGATCTTAGTCTCATCTGTCAAAAGAATGCTGTTCCAGAACTGGGCTGGCTTCTTCAGGTGTTTTTTGGCAAAGTTAATTATGGACTTTCTATTTTTGAAGCTGATTAATGGTTTGTACCTTGTGGTGAATCCTTTGTATTTACTCTCATATGTTCTTCTCCTTATGGTAGACTTAGTTACTGATACACCTACTTTGTGGGGTGTGTTTGTCACTTGAGTGGATGTTGTGAAGGGGTTTTTCTTCACTGATCATCAACCACTGTTGTCTTCTGTGGACCAAGCTTTTTTGAGCTCCCAAGCTCCAAAGGACACTCTTTTTTTCTCAGAATGTACCAAACTATTGATTTGGCCACTCCTAACATTTCTACTATGTCTCTGATGGATTTCTTCATTTTCACCCTCAGGATGGTCTGTTTCATTAAGCGCTCCTTTGACTGCATGTTGTGTGTTCACAGCAATAGCTTCTTAATGGAAACGTCATTAAGCCGGTATCAACACCAGACCTTTTAACTGCTTATATGATGACAGCTTACAGAGGGAAGAGCCCATGAAGCCTTCACAACCCCAGCAACTACAGTAGTTTCTATTCTATGCGCCTTATAATGCGGTGCGCCTTATGTATGAAGACAGTTTTAAAAGAGGCCATTCATTGAAGGTGTGGCTTATAATCCGATGTGCCTTATAGTGCGGAAAATACGGTAATTCATTAATTGTCCATACCGATTAACCTGCCTCAGTGTTCCGCAGGCATGGGGACAATTTGCTAACTCTATTGGAATTGAACAAGGGACATCCTTGCTGTGAAGTGCTAGCAAAATTGTATTCAAAATTTTTAGTAATGTTTGCATTTACAGTTAGTTTAGATTTTCTTGACAAATTTCTTGATGTTTTTACAC
The DNA here is from genome assembly GCF_037954325.1 of Fistularia commersonii. Classification (NCBI taxonomy): domain Eukaryota; kingdom Metazoa; phylum Chordata; class Actinopteri; order Syngnathiformes; family Fistulariidae; genus Fistularia; species Fistularia commersonii. Next base: position 2,869,366 of record NC_141319.1, on the reverse strand, counting down.
TCTCTCTTAGATCATTTCATATTGATTTTTATGGCTTTTTATCATTTTTCTACAAATTTTTGGACAATTTTTGACACCTGTTAAATAATCCTAGGTATGTCTCGGGTTTTTTATTTAAATTAAATGAGTGAAAAGGGAATTTTGATAATAAAATAGTAAAATAGCAAAATTATAATATGATGTGAATTATATTTATAGTCATGGTGATCAATGGCTGTGGTACAGAGATTACATGTTCATGCTTATCCGTTTACATATCCACAGCCAGTGGCTCCTCCCTCACCACGTAGTCTTGCGTGGACGCATAGTGTTGAGCAATCTTCATGTAGTACTTCCCTGCTGATGAGCCCTCCTGCAGCTCCAGGATGTGCACAGCTTTTTTCCACTGGCGAGCAGCAACTGCGGCCTCGATAGCCTTTATAGAGCAGCTACAAGCAGACGAAAGAGCAGGAGTATGATATTGTACCTTTTATCCAAGGGCATGCAACCCTGTGCAGCAAGCGGCTGCGGATTTCTAAAGACAATCCCAATATTTGATGTTTATTACATGCTTAGTAAAAGTTCTGGCATGAAAATGTCAGAAAAGTAACTTGGCTTCACCTCCACCCATCACCGTCGGTGACAACATCTCACAAAAAGGAAAAGCAAAGACTTAAAATATTCATGGGGGTGTGGGCTGTGTATGATACACAGCCTGCCGCCTGCTGGAATCATACATGATTGACACACTTTTTTTCTGAACAGGCACATTCAAGTTTTTATATGAATTAGTTGCATCTCCTCTATGTGTCACAGAGTTGGTGGTGACTTAAGATGAGTGGATCGTCTCTCTTGGATATGGGCTTGTTTGTGAATCATGTGCCCCCCTTCCCTCCCCTCCCCTCCCCTCCCCTCCATCTGACCTATATTTTTTCCGTATCCCCCTCTTAGCATTACATCTACCCTCCATTACTTGGCTTACCCTGCTTCAATGAAGTGGTTGATGGCAGCATCCATCTGTTTCTGCTGGACCAAATAGTCTCCCCAGGCTTCCTCAAGTTTCACCACCTCAGCAGGAAAAGCAAGGCGAGCCAGTTCCACGGCTACAGGATACAGGTAGAGGAATGTTTTCATGAACAATGCCTGTTTTGTGCCTGCACCTTACAATGGACACCTTTTCTGGCTCATTTGTTGAATATTTTCATGTCATATTTCCATGACTCGTCACTGACTTTTGGATTATTTCCAGCTACTTAAAAGGAAAATGATTCATGCATGTGGCAAATTGTGGTAAACTGGCAAATTAATTCATGGAAAATGGAATCAATTTGTCACTAAGTCATTATTCAAATATAATTCAGACATCAAGAACAAAAACAAATAAATAAATAAGAAATATGAAAATCAAAAGTTGAATTACGAAAATATTAATTTAAAGCTACCGTGTATTACAAAAGCTCAGCTTATTGATGCTTCCTTGTGTACACGATGGCTCCAACTGTGAGATAAAATGAAAGCTTACACTGTGACACTGAACCTGCATTGGCCTGGGACTTACCTTTCCTGAAGGCTCCTCCTTTGCAGAAACACTCCAGGGCTCTTTGGTTGTTCCTGACCTTCTCATAAAGATCTCCTGCCTGAAAGCAACAGACAGATGAAGACATTAAACCCCTGAAATGACCAGAGCAGGCTGCAAATTTCTTACTTCAGTCTATGTACTCTTTCATACATGAGCACGTTTACTACCGATATTTGTTCTTAGGTTGGTAAAATCCAGGTCTGTATCCCAACCTCCATGACAAATGACCACCTGATGGACAATTTCCTTGAAGTCAGTCCATTTCTACGATGAGCACCTGAATCAGTGCTGTGTCTAGGTCAAGCTTCATAAGCTGAAGCTAAACTATTTACCAAATGTCAGACAGCCCATGTTTACCACCCATGTACTTAATAAAAACTCAATACGTATTCCGGTCACTGTCTTCTAGTTAAAGATGAGTCGTTCAACGCAAGCCTTGACATAAAATATTCACAGCCGTATTTGTGTACTCTGCATGAGTTCACACATGGTGAACAAGGGGGAGTGCAGTCGAGACGAAGAGACACACAGAAGCATACATATCAGCTTTGCACAACCCCAAACTACATGAATGCCTAAACCAAATCAAGACTGTTGACTCTCTCCCACCTGTTGGACCAAAAGATGGCAGATGGGTCTCAGACAAACAGCTACAAATCCAGATACAGGTACACAAAAGGCCCACAAATGGGAGTTAGACAGAGTAAAAAGTAAAAATCTAAATTATAGTGTTTTTACCCTCTATACGCCTCTCCCTCTAAAGGCATGTGTCGGAAGGAGGGAGGTAGACGAGGGATGGAGAGGGATCAGATAAAGACGGGGGATGGAGAGGGATCAGATAAAGACGGGGGATGGAGTAAAAGGAGGAACGGGGAAAGAGAGAGAGATGGGGGAGAAAGAGACAGGTGATTGGAAATGACAATGACACTCACTCGCTCATAAAATTCTCCCTTGATTAGGCTGCTGGCGATTCGGTTGACAGTGTCGCTGCTACTGGTGATGTCAGGCCGGCCAATAGCAAGATTGGCGGCTTTGGCCGGCAGCCCTGCCTTGAGGTACAGGTTAATGGCACCCTGGAAGTCACCGTGGCTCTCCTTCACCTCACCGGCCTTCTCATGCTGATCTGTCTCAGTCAACCACTGGTAAAAGTTTTGACACAGCCTCTCCAGTTCTGGGTGGCCCTGTGGGTAAGTGAATAAAGTTGTTTTTTTTTAGCTGAAACTTACGAATAGTTGACATTCTTAATCCAACCCTGAAGACACCTTTCGCAATAATATCTAACACATGAACTACCAGGGATAAAACTTAACCCTCCTATCTAGTAAAGGTATTTTTGACATTTAACAGTATGTTCTCTGTGATATTGTTCAAGCAAAGACTTTACAAATAGTTCTGGTCCTTGTGTACGTAACTTTAAGACGTCCTGTCACAGAGTTAGTGCCCAAACAACGAGAAGCATAACACATTCTCATTTTTGCAGAGTTAATGAGCTTCCCTAACAGATGTGAAATAAATGTTCCACTTCAACCTCATGTCTGTCTGCGTGACCTTTCTGTTTATCTGTCTATCTATCCATCTGTCCTTTAGTCTGTCTCTACCTTGGCTTCAGCCACAGCGATGCAGTCATCCCACATGTGGAGCTCCTGGTACATCTCTATAGCTTCATCCACAGCGTTCTGTGCAAACACAACAAAAGTGTACTGCATGAATGTCTAACATGCAGCGAATGTAGTATGAAGTAAAATGAATGGAAGCTCAGGTTTCCATGCAGTTTGCATTAGTTCAGGGGTCTCAGGGACCCCACAGGCGCTGCAGCCAGATGGGCTGGACAAATTTATTCTACACAAATTGAATTAAACAAATTTCACAGAATGATCAAGAAAATTAGAGGAAGAAAAATATAGAGAAAACTGCCTGAAAATAGACCGAAAATCACATTTATAGGGAAACGAAGATAAGCATGAAGATATAATTTTACAAAACAGAAACTGAAACATAGTTGTGTTTTTGTGTAACATCTTGAGCATTTCATGTGCATTAAAAAAGGGAAATAAAATAACCCATATCTCCTCTACATGAGGGTCCAAACCAGCCGTCAACACAAACCTGCTCCACATAGTGCATCTCAGCCAGTTTAAAGTTCTTGTCCAGCATGGCCATGTTAGCTTCCACTTGATAAAACGTGGTTCCATCTCCGCCCTGGTCAAAAGAGACATCACACATGGCCGACTGCTTAAAAAGCACATATAATCAAACAAATGTTTCCTGCTCCCAGAGGATGGAGGTGGGATGGGCTGGTTTAGGGGTTTCCCACTTCCATAGCGACCTCTACAAATCTTGTTGGAAAACACTGAATAATTCAGGTTCACTTAATCAATAATATGTGCAGTGAGTGTTGAACAGTTGAATTTCAAAACTTATGGTTTAAGGCACAAGGCGCCGGAGTCTTCGGGATGTTCTCAATCATTCAAATTAGTTACACGGTCAATAATCAGGGTGTAAAGTCTCGCTTCTGATCATGCGATGGGGAGAAGGAGACCATTAGGCTTTAAATTAATCATAGGTGAGTTTTGTAGGTGTGCTGTTATTTTCACCTATTAAAGAGCTTTTTTCTCCCTGACTTTAACACCTCTGAGAGTGAGAAATTACTTGCTTCAAATTTCGTCTCTCTGGAAGAATTCTATTTTCCCTCATTTTAATATTTGCTCACAAAATGTTATTCTGCTCCTGGAGGAATATTAATAACAATAAAAACCTGGATCATGAAAACTTGTATTAAAACAACAAGTAAACTGACAAAAAGTCAATCAATCAATCCTTTACTCTTTTTTCAAGGAACATTGAGTTGGACATTGATGTTGCTTCATAATGAAACCATAATTAAATATCTCTGATGATACCAGCACTTTAAAAAGATTGAGATAAACTTCTGTTTAGCTCTTGGCAATATGAGCATTCTCTAAGAAGTTTAGTTGTTAACAATATTAGTATTTTCTAAAATAAATTCTTAACTTTAAAACCACAACATTGTACAGGCAGTTCACTTGTGTTATGACAGGAATGAATTGTGCGTCTTTTAGGACTGTTTCAATAATGTGTTTTGGATCTCGTTGTTTGGAGGACCAAAACCCACCGTTTCTTTGGAAACTCTATCAGCAATCTCGTTGGTTCGGTGAAGGAAACGTAGAGTGGAAACATCCCCCAAAGCAGCGAAAGCCCTAGAATAAAAAAGAAGCAATAAGAGCAGAGAAATAAAGAAACACAAAGACAGAGAGAAAACAATAACACAGAATATTTGTATTTAATGCCACAGAGGAAGGAAAAGAAGAGGCAGGCTGGCCGAAGGTCTAAGAAAGTCTTGGCGGAAAGAGCACAGAGAAATTACAGCTTTTGTCTAATTAGCCTTTCTACAGTATGCAGTGAGAAGTGATGAGATAAAAAGGTACATCTCAGTGTTTGGCCTCTTTATTAGCCACTCTGGCTGAAAAGTTGCTCCAGATTAATGAACAAGTCATTGAAGAGTTGGGGAAAAAAAAACCACTTCTGAGCGACTCTCACTCCCCTCCCTCCCTCATTAACATCAGCCGCTCCAGACGAAAACAATTTCTTTCCCTGATGTCACAATTTATGCAAATCAGGCCGTAGAGCGGGTCGTGAATTATTAAAGAGAATTCAAATGTGGAAAAGTTTCCCAAAATACCGAGGAAGAAAAAGATGCAGAGAGAGAGTGCAAATGCTTGAAAATTGAAAGAAAAAAAATAAGAGCAGTTGGTGATTAATGAAGTTAAAGGATAAGGTCAGGCAGGGATGTGGCCATCTGCTGCATGTGCGTTTGTATGTGTGTGAGTTTGCAGTGAGTTTACATTCCAGGTGACGAAGGTGACTTTAATATCTTCATTCTGTTACAAAAACTGGCAAAAAAAGAATTATTCTACAGGCCTTAGGTTTGAAGGTCGTTTTTGTGTGTGTGTAGGTGTGTGGGTTCGTGTGTGCACGTTTGAGTGACCTCTCTGCAATGTGAAGCTGGCGTGCCTCTAGAGCCAACTTGCTGAGCGTCTTCCACATGGCTTCAGTCTCTGCTGTCATTTCCAGAGTTTCTAGGAAGGCAGTGGCTCTGTAAAGAAATAAACACACACACACACACACACACACACACACACACACACACACACGCGCACACACACGCAAATTACATTCTAGCCTTTAAGTAACTTTCCTCCCCAATCAATAAATCCCAAGTCATACAAAACAATAGATAAGGCGGCATGGCGCAGTAGTTAGTGCTTCAGCCTCAGGACACGAAGGACCCTGGTTCGGGTCCAAGCAGGAGACCTCTCAGTGAGGAGTTTCTGTGTGGAGTCTCCCTGTGTATATTGACTTTTCTGAGATGAAAAGCTTCCTCTGCAGTTGTTTCTCTTTTAGATGAAGTCACTGACAGCTGCTCGGCAGCAGCCAACAGGATGGAGTCTCAGTTAATTACAGCTGCCTGCAGTGAAACTTGGCTTACTTTCGCCGCCAGATTGGGAAACAGGAAACGCATTGGGCTGTGGCTCTGAAACAAGGGCAGTCAGTTTTCTTGAAGTATCTGGTAAAGGAGGATGAATCTTCTAGGGTCTTGAAATCATACAAGTCACTGAGGGGGCTAGAACCCCAGCTGTCCTGAGAGTGGCAAGGAAACCCTTCAAAGGGAGCAGGAGGAAGCTGCCTGACAAAAGGACATCTGGCCCAATGTGACCCAGGAGAGGAGGCGCCCGGAATGGGTGGATGGATGTTCAAGTCATCTACCTCCTACACAAGAAGCATGTTGACAGTGTTGCTCACCTGTCGTAGTCGCCGTCGTCCACAGCCGTCCCAAACTCAATCAGACCTTCGTCCAATGTGTATGACACCGTGCTCACACCCTCCGTCACAATCACGTTTGTTTTCCCCTCTGCTCTCTCCAGGTCCACAATGTCTCCCTGAAAATCAGAGATCAGCACTCAGTGACTGGTTTGGGAGATGAATTTAACTGGTAGCTCATGTAATAACAGGTCAAAGATATAAGTTTGAATTTTCTCCCCCCCCCAAAAAAATTGAAAGACTCAAAAATATTCTCTTGAATATCTGAGTGACAAAGAAGTCACAAAAACACCTTTATTATATGAACAATTAGTTATAAATTAAAATAATATTTGAGAAAATGATTTTAGGAAAAAAAAATTAACCTTTATGACAGTAACAAATTAGCAAGAAATTCAGGAAACTCAGGAAACTTGAAAAACAACATTTTTTTGTTACTGTGTTTTTTTTTTTCAGAACAGAATGATGACTGAGTCTGTTAAATTTCCTGCCCTGGAAGAATATTTTGAGTGTGAGTGTATATGTTGGCAGTCAATCAGTACTTGATGGCGAAGCCTCACCTTGATTGAGAACATGGTAACACTCTCCGGACTGTCAATGCTGTACCAGACACAGAGGTTCCCCCTATTTTGGGCTATGACAACATCACTGCCAGGAACCCACTGGACGTAGGGGCAGAAGCTCAGCACCGTGGTCTTTACTGCACCCTCAATGTCGTACAGGTGAAGCTGGGGAGGGCATATTTGCAGAGTGATCATCTTTGGAACCGAACATTCCTGGTTCAATTTCTGGCTCCTCCTATGTCGAAGCATTGTTGAGCAAGACACTGAACCTCTAACTGCTCCCTGAGCGCTGATCGACAGCAGCCTACTGCTCATGCTTCATCCATGATGGGTTAATTGCAGAGAACGAATTTCACCACGGGTATAATAAAGGGTAAATTATTATCATTATTATTATTGTTTTTATCATCAGTTCTTTCTATCTGTTCTATAAGAAATGCAGGAAGAAATCAACGCTGTTTGAGAATGTTTTCATGTGTCAAATATCTTTCAAAAAACAAAAGTGGAGACATAAACCTGTCAATTAATGTTAGGCAACTGGCAAAACAACAGCAATTTGAGTATTATATCATTATAGAGTGAAATCATTGTGTTGAAACAAATATGTTTGTGGAGGTCATCCAGGTCATGGTGAATTCTTGTCAAAATCTTCTTGTTGTGGCAAGTGGACTTGAATTTCTTCACTTAAAGATGTTTCACCCCTCATCCAAGAGGCTTATTCAGTTCAGAACTAATGACCTGTGAGGAGTTTCTGAATATAACTACCAGGGTTTGGGGCGGGTCTAGATTATGGTGGCATGAAAAGTAAAAAGTAATCGGGAGAAACTAGGTCTAAAGGGTTTGTTATGCTAATTGGGGTTTCGTTCACTGGGGACAAAAAAAAGCATGTTTTGTGGTAACATCTGGATTGGAATGTGAGAAGGTATAGGTATAGCAACAAATATATTAGTTAGCCAGTAAAACAACATGAACACCTCCTTTAAGAGAAGACAGAATCTATGTAAGATAAAAAAAGGGTTAGATTCCACAAGCTTTGCCAGATTTTTTGGAGGGTTGTGTTTCAAGCCCCAGGGTTTGACCATTAGCCCGTGTCACAACCTGGGGCGATGACAGACAGCAGCTTCCTGTCACTCTCGTTCTCAATCTTAAATGTCTAGAAAAGCTCCAAAATACTCACTGCTGCAACTACATGCTATTCTCTTTCATTTTAGAATTTAAAAAAAAGAGGAAAATAATGAGGCTAGTAGATGCGGTGAAATATCTATGATCACCAAAGTGGAACAGTGCTTTAATAATTTGCTTTGCAATTGAAGCTGCTTAGCCGAAGTGTTGTGTTAGCATGCTAACTAGCAGCAATTGCCAGGTGTAGATGAGGAAAGATTGGGCATACTTGGTCACATTTTTTTGTTAATGTATGTCTGGATTTTTAATAAAACACAATAATTATATGTACCGGTACAAAATCCAGTTCTTCTTCACTAGATAGTAAACATCTTGCAAAAGGTTGATGATATCTTGACCCTCAGCAGCTGCAATGGTGCCAGTTCATCCCTCAGTCACACCAACATCAATACATCAAGTAAAGGAATTCTCTGAGAAATAGGGCATGATTTTCAAAAACCACAGCAATTGAACCAAACCCAGAGAATTTCAGCCCATTTTCAAGAAAATAAAGACCTCGCTCTTTGGGTTAGAGCAGTCCTTGGAGCCAAACATTCCCTATTCGAAATCCCCCACTCCTCCTAGCCTGTAAAAGTGTTGTTGAGCATGACACTGAACCCCTAACTGCTCCCCTGGCACTAGCAAGTAACTGCCTGCTGCTCATGGTTCATCCATGATGGGTTAAATGCAATGATCAAAATTCGCTTATGTTGTGCTGTATGTGTAACTGCATGAAAAATTGCATGCAACGAATGAAGGCCTTCTGACTCAACCAATCTTTTTGGCACTGATTCATGTTGCCTCCCCTCTTTGGATAAATGCTTGTATTTTATTAATTTTCTAGTGTTGACACTGTTAACCTCTGCCAAACCATTAGATGTAGAACATTAAGCCATTAATATTTTGAGGGCAAAATCCGAACATTTAAGAAAATCCTCCTTGAACGCCTCAGCTTAAAAAAGATGAGCTTCAAAAAATCCTTAACATTATACAATTGTAATTAGAAATTATATAAACCCAGATAATGTGGCTACAACTTCAAATAATCACAATTCTTCAACTAGCTACTTTATTGGTCCATGGACCCCCAACTACAGCCCTCCCCCTCAGCCAATAACTCAAGTCCTCAGAGATTTCCTTCTCACCCGTAGTTTCTTGTCCCTGAACAACAGCTTGCGTCCGGTTTCATTGAGCTCCAGCCAGTCGATCTTGGACTCGTGGCTGATGGTACCCAGGTTGTAGCCTCCAACCAGGTCCACTGATGGGGACACACACAACGTTCAAGTGTTTAATATGATCATACATTTCTGCACAAGGTGAGGTATTTTGGAGGATTTTTAAGGCTGTCAATGGTGACCATCTGTACACACGGCTCTTCCATCCTTCATGCAACTGAGATTGATCCTGAAAGCTGACCTTTGCAGCCGAATTGTAACAGAACAAGTCAAAAACAAGACAATGCCCTGAGACCTTGAAGGAATAGTTAGATGTATCTGGCTAATGTCTTTCCAAAGATAAGATAACTTAATTAGCATTAGCTGTTTTTCCACTACAAAATAACAGGTGTGGTGGGATCAAGATGATGTGAGTCTACTGACATCAGGTCCTCCTGATGGAAAATATATGTGACTCTGATGATGCAAACAAAACAAAAATCAGGAAACACCATCATGTTTCAGGAAAAAACGAAACTTCAGATAGAGGCCATTTGCCAATCTATACGACCAAAGACTGATGATTAACATTAACAATTTATTATTGCAGAGTCACTGATTTTCACTCAAACAAATTAAAAGCCTGACTTAACAACAATTTAAAGTATATTTGGGATGAATGAGTTCAACTGAGGAAAGGCACTGATATATTCTTTTAATAATGCATGGGAGTAGAGCCACATATAAAGATTACTTTCATTACAAATTCATTAAATTCTCTATTAATCATTCAATCTGGACAGTGTCAAAAACATGGCAATAAAAAGGCCTGTCAAAGTTTCAAAATGCGCCATATCTAAATTTCTTTTTTCCTCCTCCCCTTAAAAAGGGAAATAAATATCAATAGTGTGTCATAGGTTAACACTTGGTTAATTTTCTGTGAAAGAACTAATCAATGCTTGACTATCTTTTAGAGCTTTAAACAGGATATTAAGTTACTGCCAAACCAACAGCCCTGTTTTCGATTCTATTTGTACAATAAAATCCACTTGCAATGTATTGCAACTTGACATTTTAGGTTCTTTTTTCAATTGATTGGAATTGTTTTGTTTTTGAAGCCCTTTTTTAATTTGTCAACATAATGCTGTCCTAAACGAATTGTTTAATGTGCTAAAATTCAATTTAAATAACCAGTCAAATAGAAAGTAAAGCAATTAAATGATAGTAAATATTCATTATTATTTCTTAGAAATCGTTTCCGTAATTTCATCATAAAATACCAGAGATACTAAAATTTACAGACGGACACGTAAACTTTGACCTCTAATCAAGCTGTTTATTTAGGGTAAAAAGTCATGTGATGATTACACACACTCACTCTCACACTCTTACCAATGGAGATGGTCTTGATGTCAATCAGGTAGGCCATCTTTTTGTTTTCTTCAATTCCTCTCTGCTTCCTCTCATTTATGCGCACACTGGACATATACAAGGCCTTATATTAGCAGTAGGACAGCTCATATTATAAACACACTCAGTTCAAAATACCCTGTCGGTTAGCCCTGTTTGCACTCAGCTGTCATCCCTGAAATCCCAGGATGCTCTTGTTCAGGGAGCTCCTGGCATCTCAGAGAATCTTAGAGCATGTCAAAGTATCTTGGGAGAAGCTGTTGGCCATGATCCAGTCACCACTCAACATTTCTGACAGGTCAGAAACAGGGGTGTGATCCATCCAACAGGACAATCACTGCCCCTGCCTCGGAAACAACTGCTCAGCTCAATACTCCCACCTACTGGGTACCGAACGTGCAGGGAGACAAAATTCAAAATCTTTTAACAACAATGTTGAAGGATTAAGTTACATAATATTTTTGGTATTGAAGGATTTCCTAGACTCAAAAGGGTTTGCCCCCCCCCCCCAAGGATTCACTAACTTTTCATACCTCAAAAATTAAAGTTCTGACTCAAAATGAAGTCGTCTTCTTCTCCTTTTGGCTTTTCCCTTCAGGAATTGCCACAGTGAGTCAACCTCCTCCATCTCACCCTATTCTCTGTATCCTCCTCGCTCACACCAACAACCTCATCTGTAGTACTCTTTCTAGACATGAAGCCATACTGCTGTTCACAAATGCTGACTTCTGCTCTCAGTCTTGTTTCCACTACTCTTTCCCATAACTTCATTGTATGGCTCATCAACTTTATCCCTCCATAGTAGCCGCAATTCTGCATATCCCCCTTATTCTTAAAAATAGGCACCATCACAGTTCATCTCCATTCTTCAGGCATCTTCTAAGATCTCTAAGATCCTGTTGAATAATCTTGTCACAAACTCTACCGCTGCCTCTGCTAGACACTTCCACACCTCCACGGGTATATCATCAGGACCAACTGCTTTTCCACTCTTCATCCTATCCAATGCCTTCCTCACTTCACTTTTACCAATTTGTGCTACTTTGTGGTCAACAATAGTCATCTCATCTACCCTTGCCTCTCTTTCATTTTCCACTTTCATCAGCTCTTCAAAGTACTCTTTGCATCTTCCAATTACTCTTCTGGCATCTGTTAATACAATTCCCTCAATATTCTTTACAACCCAGACCTGTCGTACATCCTTTCCATCTTTAGCTCTCTCTTTCGCCAACCTGTACAAATCATTCTCTCCCTCCTTACTGTCCAACCGAGCATACAAGTCATCGTACGGCCTTTGCTTTGCCTTTGCTACCTCAATCTTTAACTTATGCTGAATCTCCCTATACTCTTGTCTGTTCTCTTCAGTCCTCTCAGTGTGCCACTTCTTCTTTGCTAGCCGCTTTCTCTGTATATACTCCTGTACTTCCTCATTCCACCACCAAGTCTCCTTATCTATGTCCCTTCCAGATCAGGGGTCGGCAACCTGCGGCTACGGAGCCGCATGCAGCTCTTTCATCCTTACACTGCGCCTCAGAGTGGTTTGGGAAAATGAATTATAAGTATTTAACTGACATAAATCAGTCCAAATGAATTTCCAACTTTCTTCCAAGCAGCATTTTTTTGATTAACAAAAAAATATTGAGAACATTTCTTTGTAATAAATGTATCATCAGACAGAATGATTCATTTTTTTTAACCACCTTGTCTCTTTATTTTCATCGTTTTTTTGGTGGGGTTTCACCATTTTTTGTGTATGTGTATATACTTTTCCATGTCTTTTGAGTATTAAATAAAATGTTTTCTTTCTTATATAAAATTCTGACCTTCTCTTAAGACTCAAAGCAAAGAGACCCCTTTTTATTACTTTTCATTTAACCCTCTTATTATGTTAAGGGTCAATTTGACCCATTTCACCCATTGACCCAATGGGTCAAATTGACCCTTAACATAATAAGAGGGTTAAATTTCTGTAATGGTCAGATTCAGTTTTTTTGATGAATTCACATAAATGCAAAAGTATTTTATTTGTATTTGTCTGTCCCACCCATCATGAACTTAATCAGACATAATGTTGCACAAGAAAACTTGTGACTTCCACTTAATAACACTATTCAGTAGACATCCTTCCTTCCTCCCCTCACCACTTAGCACTCATAGGAACGAAATCCAAAAGCTCTTTCCCCAGGTCACTCAACATGGGGACCCCTTCAATGTGAGTTAATTTAGATAATTATTCATGGTGTGATAGGAATGTGGGGCCTGCTGTGGACGCACCTGATGAGATGGGGGTTCATGAACTCTGTCCTAACAGACCCCAGTACCTCGTTGCTGCTGTACTCCACCAGGGTCAATTCTCCAGCATTGAAGATCATGCACGCCTGAAAATCCACAACGCATGACCATACTGTACATCAGAAGGATCCTTACGTTGGCAGAGAAAGCTCTTTTCTCCCAAATCTCTACAGTTCCTTGGCAACGATGTGAAAAGATTGACGTGCTTTTCATGGCACTTACTGTTTCATTTTCAAAAAAGAACTTCTCATGCCCTCCAGAGCCAGGCCATGGCACCTGAAAGAGAGGATGCAGAATAAGCACTTTGATTCAAAACCCAATAGTTCGCCTCGATTTCTGGTAAATGCGAAATACTGGGGCTGATCATTGTGTGTAGATCTCAGGCCGCAAGCAGGACAAGGTGAGTCCAGTGTCTTTTATTCAGTTCAAAGCAGGGAAAGGATGAAAGATCTCAGGGGAAGTACTGCGACAATCGAAAGCTCAAATGAGGTCAGTGTCCTATCAAGAGTTACCAGTCCTTGGTTTTTTGTTGCTCTGGCAACCACATGATTCTATTTATTTAGCCCCCATTTCTAGAGGCAGGCTGGGAAAAGACACACAGCAGAGACAATTTAAATGGAAGGAAAACAAATCTTGATAAATAGGTCCATGGACAAGCTCAGTGTCTTTTAATAAGGCCATTGTCTTCTGCGGTTTGCACCACACTGTTCTTCTAATATATTCATTCAACTATTTCAATAGCGAAGTTACACACAGTACAAGTCTACCAACCCTCGATATTGTAATCCCAGGCAACGAACAGCAGTTGGTTAAAGGACTGTGGAGGTTGTCAGTCATCCAGGTTATGGTGAATTCCTGTCAGAATTTTCTTGTCATGGCAACTGGACTTGAATTTCTTCACTTGAAGACACTTCACCGTTTCAGGCTTCTTCTTGTTCAGGACTGACAAAGTGTCACGGAGCGGGGGGGCGGACTCAGGCAGGGAACCACACCTCAGAGCAGGAATCTGGGTTGAAAGCGCTTTATTTGGATTGAACGGCAGGTAGGGTGTCGCTGGTAAGCCCCTGGTCCCAAGACAGAGTTGCACAGGGCTGGGTCTCACCAGGACGGGTTCCAGGCGGGGTGACGGCAGGAAGGACTGGGTCTCACCAGGACGGGGTCAAGGCAGGATCTCGGGCTGGGTCAAGGCTGGATCAGATGTTACACCGGCCGGCTGGGTCCGGCCATAACGGGGTAGGGGTCCGGTCCTGGCAGGGGTCTGGGACATCCACAATCCTCCGGCGCCAGGCAGAGTGTGCCGCTGCCCTTTATAGGGATCTTGATTAGCAGCAGCTGGCGCCAATTGCGAATTAATCCCAGTCAGGGTCTCCTCTCGGCTGCCGAGAGGAGACTCTGACACAAAGCCTCTCGGATGAGGGGTGAAACATCTCCAAGAGAGTTATCCGAGAGGCTTCTTCAGCTCTAAATGGAAGAAGCTTCTCGGATGAGGAGAGAAACATGAAATGTCTTCAAGTGAAGAAATTCAAGTCCAGCTGCTACGACAAGAAGATTTTGACAGGAATTGGTAAAAGGACGTTTCACCACTGCAGCCATGGTAGGCACATTCGCATCGTTTGGTATTCATTTCACTATGTCAATGCAGAGGTTACAACCAGCACAAGTCCACCAACCCATGAGTTTTTAATAACCAGGGCACGAACGTCAGTTGGTTAAGGACGTTCCACCACCGCAGGCATGAAAAGCACTGGGTCAAAGAACCTGAACTGTTACTATAGGCTCAGCTCAGCCCAGTCCCTATAGAAAAACCCATTTGACTTTCTTGATAGAAGTAATTCGGGTAATATTGGCCATATCACATCATGGCAGTTGGAATGAGAACAGAAGGCTCACTCCAAGTCTGAGGTCACCTGCTGCCCCAGTGACAGAGTGGAGGCTTTTTGGGAGTGGTAGTCTTTAGACTGAAGCGGCTGAAATGGTGGAAGGAGTCAACCGAAGAGGCTCGGGTATCAGGGAAGGAGCCTCCTGTCGGAGGATGCAGGAGGCTGGCCGTCCCAGAGCCAAAGGAGGGATGGTGTTTCTCATCAGAGCCAGGAATAGCCCGACCACCAGTCAGTCCCATGAGGACCAGGCAACCTGCTGCCACTGAGTCCCCATCAAGGGTAGGTGGATAGTTATGCTTTGATTTTTAGTCCTTACAAAAACCTACTCTCACACATCTTTTCAGGCTGGTGAATTAATTCTACTCAATGATTCGCGTGGGGGTCTCTGATATACAGCCCCCAGTCTGCCTCCACCAGGCCCACCAGGAGTTGTAAAAATAACGATTTTAAAACAAAAAGCAAAACTTATAAAACTTGAAGAGGTTAAAAACATTATCAGTGTTTTGCGGGATATTTTTTTCTGCTTGTGAAATTAAAGTTTGTACCATGGTAGTGATAAGGGTCATGGAAGGGAAATAAGAGTAGGAAATATCTTTCTGAAACCAGAAATTGAAGGTGTAATGTTCTTTGTTAAGTAGTCGTTATGTCCCACAGGTGTGATGTGAGTTAGAGATGGAGAAATCCTAGAGTGAGTTTGATGAGGTGATGCAGAATATCCACAGAGGGGAAAGAATGGTAATTGTTGCAGATTTCAGTGGACATATTGGTGTAGGCAACATAGGTGATGAAGAAGAGGTTGGCAGGTTTCATGTCCAAGGCAGGAACACAGAGGGACTAATGGTAGTACAGTTTGCAACTTTCTTTCTACCTGTGAAGGTATGGAAGTTTCAAGTAGAGGTGGCTGTACAGTTTTTGAGACGATCATTTAACAGGATCTAAGAGAGGGAGAGGATCCCACCTGGAATGGAAGCTAAGTCTGCTGATGCTGATTAAAGAAGAAGGGAGATGTATAGAATTGTAAATGTGTAGAATTTCCTATAGAGGAAAAAAAAAGTTGATGAACCTTACAATTAAGTAATGGGAAAGAGTAATGGAATGGGCAGAGTTGAGCATTTTTGAGCAGTGGTATGGTTTTATTTAAAGAATGAGTACTACAAATGTAATAATTGCTTTAAGAATGCTGGTAGAGAGGTACATAGAAAGTCAGAGGGAGCTGCAAAGTGCCTTTGTAGATCTAGAAAAAGCATATGACAGGAAGCCGAGAGAGGAACTGTGACACTGTGTGAGGAAGTCCAGAGTAGAGTAGTCTTAGAGTAGCAGATACGTATGGTAATGGTGCAGGACATGGTGCAAGACATCAGGACAGCTGATGGAAAGCGGTGAGATGTGCCGTAGGTGTAACAGAGAAGTTCAAGATGGAGGTGAAACTACATCAGGGGTCAGCTCTGACCCCTTTCTCTTTTCGCAATGGAGATGGACAGGCTGACAGATGAGGTTCGACAGGAATCACCATGGACTATGATGTTGGTAGATAACATTGTGATCTGTAGTGAAAACATGGAGGAAAATCTAGACATGGAGCTATGCCCTGGAAGAGAGAGGAATGAAGGTTGACTCCAGCAGACCGAAAACGTGTGTGAATAAGAAGGACCAAACTACAACAGTGAGGCTACTAGGAGTAGAGATAAAGAAGGTAGAGGACTTTAAGTACCTATGTTTAACAGTAAAGAACAATGGAGACCGTTGAAAGGAGGTGAAGAAATGTGGGACAGTTGCATAAAAGTGTCAGGTGTGATGTGCGATAAATGAGCATCAGCAAGAATTAAAGGAACAGTGTAGAAGATCTTTCTATTGAAACTTGAATGTAGCAGTGGTTCTTCTATGAGATGATCAACAGTGACCTTTCCCCCCTCCGAGCCCCCCATTTTAGACCATATTCCCTCCGATGGAACTCCTACCTCACTAAGTTTGTTGGTTAGCATGTCTCCAAGCAGCAGAGTATCGGAGGTATGGGCCACCAGGTAACGATCCTTGCCGAGGATTTTTACCTCCTCAATCTCGTAACCGTAGTACGATTTCAGGACTACCCGTGTCCCTGTAGACAGACTCCTCACTATCACCTGAAAGTGGAAGGACCCGGGACCATTGTCAATGCACACAATACAGTCAGTTTATTAAATGTTAATTTGTTAAATGTTTTATTAAATGCATTTTTGTTCCTGTTTGAAAAACAAACCTGAAAAAGTAGATGAACTCTGTTTCCACAAATTTATAAAGGAGAGAGGTGTTTCTTCTCCATATTTGCAGCTCAAGTCAGGTGGTGTGTAAGACTGTTAAGAAGTGTCCTCAGCCTGTCTCATGATTTGCTAGATGTAAAGACAGAAGCATGCGGTGTGCGCCTACCTGGCTTAGTCCCACATAGGTCAGCTCAAACTTGTTCTTATAGATGCTCCTTCTGAGGCAGCAGTCAAACAGCTCCACTCCCCCACACAACGTGCCCTGCCACACATATGCACACACTATCAACAACTTCTGTTTTTATCTGTGAAGCAATGTATTTCCATTACCGGTATCTACTTAGATTTACCATTTAAGCATTCCAATGCAATAAAAAAAAATTAAAAGTCACTCCATGAAATTTAAACATATAATTTAAGTTCCATTAAAAATATTATCATGCAATGCATGATTTAAATCAAGTTTTCCAAAATTAAAAATATTCTTCGAGTCCAATGCGTGTGATCGAACTATGAGATTTCCACATAGTATTGTGAAATTAAGGCCGCATTCTCATAACTACAGGAACATTAGTCTAAAAGCCGTTATCACGAGGATACTGTTTGTTTAATTTCCAACATGCACTGACACTGGTTGGTTTTAAAGTAATAAAGGAGTAATTACAGCACATAGGCGGGAGCCATCTTTCTTCCAGGCCAGGCTGGTGATGGTGTACAGGTGAAGAATCTCTTTGGGCCTGGCTTCATCCCAGACACCTCTTCTAGGCGCCCAGTTAAACACCCGTAGCCTGCATGACAAGTCACATCCTGAATACCAACTGACTGAGCTATTCCACCTCCTGTGATGCCAGGTTCTTTCCTGACGACATGGCATTGTGGGTTCACAATGTTTACCGGTACATTTTATTTCTACTTCCCTTTGACTTGTTCTCATATTCAGACTTATTGCAGCAGCTGCCGATGATAGAAATGGAACTAAAAGCAATTTGAGTATATTGGATCTCAATTAAGTTAGTCTCTGTATGAGGGCTTACTCAGGGAAAATATAAACTACTCAATATTTTGTTGAAACAATTATAAAGTAACGTGAAGCAACATTCCCTTCTGGTATTTACTATTTCTCAAAAAAAAAGAAAAAAAACTAAATACGAGAGTCCTAATTTTTCAATTTTCCAAACTTATTTCTTTATCTTCTTTTCCTTTAAGGTACCCCCTAGAGCAGGGGTCGGCAACCCGAAACACCCAAAGAGCCATTTGGACCCGGTTTCCTCGGAAAAGAAAACCCTGGGAGGCGCAATTACTTTTTGAAGTCTAAAATAAAAAAAAAAGGTACCACGGTATATGTTGCTTTTTATTACCTTTACACTTTGTATAAATAAGTGTGTTGTGTGTTGCTTCAGAAATTCACAAAGTATTACAGAGAAAATTAAATCTTATTTATGGAATGAACACATTTTGAGCTTTGGGCTTTCAGAGCATTTAGCGGAGCCTTGACCTGAATTTTAAAACTAGATCGGGAAAAAATCACTGTGTCAGTAAACAATAAAAAATAAATATTTGCAAAATATCTTCATAAATATCTATTTTACCTGGTATATGGGACTTCTGCTCCTGAACTTCTGCGCACAGCATCTGCAAATCGGGACTTTACCGGCTGGCGGGTATACCGGCTTCCGCGAGTGTGACGTTATTTTGAGCGGCGAAAAATAATAAATATGATTTTATTTAATATTTCAAGATCACAATAATCTTCCAACTCAGAACTAAAAACTAAAAAAGGGAATTAACACAAATGGAATATACTTCAATCAAATATTTATATTTATTTTCCCAAGCCACTCGGAGCCGCAGTGTCAAGATGAAAGAGCCGCATGCGGCTCCGGAGCAGCTGGTTGCCGACCCCTGACCTAGAGGATTCACCACAGTGAATCAACCTCCTCCATCTAACTCCAATCAACTTCATGTCCTCTTTGCCTACATCCATGAATCTTCTCTTTGCTGGCTGGAACTACACTCTGATCATCAGAACTCTGGCTAAGAGCTAAAAACACGAACCTGTCATAGCTGCCAAATACGGCCGACTGACCGCTGGGACTGGTCGCCGCCACCGTGAACTCTTTCTCCGCTGGGTCAATGCTGTAGTCAAAGTTCTGCAGGACGTGGCCCTCTCTAGTGTATGCCACTAGCCTCTTGTCACAGCCCCCAACCATGATGCTGTTGGCCCCCCAGGCAAGGGCGTAGGGTGGGCAAGGGTGGATTAACAGCTTCCCCTGTGACACAAAGAACAGTGTTTACAGCTAATGGGACCCTTACAGAAGAAAATTGGCTGATCATTTCATCTTGGGAATGATGGTGTTCTGTGTTTATTGAATTTAAAGAGGAGGAGAGTTGGTTTGTTCTGATAGTTTTGGGATATAATCTCTGGTATCTAGATGAGATAAAAGAGGTCTATCACTCGAGGTTTCAGTGTGTCTCAGCATTATTTTGATATTAAATGGAGAAAAAAAATGAAATGTATTTTGAAAGAAAAAGGTCTCATTAGAAGGCTCGTGGTTCTATAGAAAAAAATATTGTAGCCTTTAATTCACAAATGTTTTTCAAAAAGAATAAAAAACAATTGACACCCACCTCATTTCTACAGACGCTAGTGAAGTAGGTCATTATGTGACAATTGAATATGGTAAAAATATAATTGTATCCTGATCTATAAGGTCATTATTTGAAAAAGATGTAAAAAAATAAAGATAAATTTGTTAAGACCTGTTTCTTTGAGATGATGGTGGATGATAATGATTAAAATTCAAGTCAATTCTTCATTGCCAGCTAATTAATATTAAGTTAATCAGACAACTGGAAGGCTACTATTTCAAAACAATAAATGCAAAGCTATTAAAAACTGCTAAATTGTTCAGTTGAATTAAAAAAACATCACAACATTCTGACTTGTTAATAAATAACATCATTAAAACATTGGCTCTCAAACACATCTGCAGAGATAATGTGCTAATTCTAAGCAATAATTTCAAAAGAAATACAAAATATACAAATGGCACAAAGCAGAGCAGATTCGCTAAAACGTCACACAAAATCTTAAAATATCAACAAGTGTGTTGTCATTACCTGAGACTCGCCCGAACCGTCATCGAAGAAGTAACGAACCACCGTCCCGTCAGCGTGACCCGACAGGATGCCTTTTCCAGACAAACTGTAAAAAAACAAAAGGAAGGCGAGACAGAATGGGTCCCTGAAGGAAGAAACGAAGAAGTGGATGTTCCGCTCTTAGCTACTTGTTGGCTTTTAGTTGGGTGTGAAATATTTACTTGGATGCAAGTGACACGACCAGAGATCCTGTGTCATAAATGGTGGATGACTTGTTCGTATGAGTGTTGGCAAGTCGGACCTGCAGGGACACAAAGACAGGGTGTGTCAGATTCTCCAGAATAAAGGCACTTGAAATATAATGGAAAACAGATATTGATGGTGACAGCAACATTACAAGCCAATTTATGCCATGCCTTTTTTATAAATAATTTTGAAGACACATTTTTGAAGACTTACAGGAAATGTCTAACTGATTTCCATTAATTTCTCACAGATATTACTGAATTGCTTGCTGATTTTAAGATACGCTTTTTTGATCACTTTCAGAGATGACTGTGAATTGACGTTTCTTATGACCAGCTAATATTTCATAATTGAAAGAGCTACCCAGATATTAAAAATTCTGGTTAGCAGCCAGTGATATGTGTCCGGGTGTACAGTAAACAGCAAAGCGGTGACCACTCAGGTTTGTAAAGGTGTAAATAAAGCTAAAGGTCTGTGATGGGTCGCTTTTGCCATCTTACCTTTCCGTCCACTAATCCAAAAACAATTGCATTCTCTGTCGGCCAGAGCAGACGCATCACAGCGCTCTGAAACACAGATACAGCTTTTATTAAATCTGAATAACATTTGTATCTAAGCTTAAGAACCTAAGATCGTAACAAATTTGAGTTTTCCTTTTTGTCTCCACAACTAGATAAAAAGCAACAATATAATAAAAAGCAAGACAAAGCAAAGTACATAACAAAAGAATATTGATGAAAATAAATACAACTATATTGATTTTATAGATTTTTCTATGTATATCAAATGAGTGGAAATTTTTAGATCCATTAAAGCAGGAGGAACAGGGCTATAAAATATTCATTGACACAAATAATGAAAAATAAATTGTGTTGTTTTTAATGTGTTTTTGACAATGTCACACATAGTTTAACTCTTTCAGAGGGTGAGAGCAGCTCTGTTTGTACTCACTGTCTGAACAAATTTGTTGCAAATGGCTTTCTTGTCACCCCTAAGAAAACAAGTGAAAACTTAAAGACACATCTAGGGCTGCTTTGGAAGTGTGTTAACAGTAAAATGTTGTACAGCACCTACCAGTTCTCTCCAATTCTATAGACAAAGATGATGTTGTCAGACTGGCCAATGGCGATCTTGGTGGAGTCTGGAGAAAACGCCAGATCAGTGACGACATAGCTCTGTTTTCCATACTGGCAAAACAAAAAATTATTAATTTATATATATCTATAAAAAATAAATATATGAATATATATCCAGGATCCTGATCTTGTTACTCCTCCTCCAGCCCCCAAGGGTCAGCCAAAAGTTCACCAGCTGCAGGGTCATCTGCCAGGGACCACCATTCGTCAGTGTTTCACTCCTTTAACCCTGGAATGTCTCCTGGTGGCGGGGCAGTGACAGGGACGTCTCCCTTTCACTCCCTGCAGCTGGTGGGTGTTACACCCTGCGGCTTTTGTTGGAGTTAGATGTTCTTTCCTCAGCACCTGTCCTTCTTCCTCAACCAGAGCCAAAAGCTGCTTTTCTCTGTCTCCTCTGCCAGCTCTTTAACGGTTTACTACAGCTAGCCTCCGGTCTCTCCTGCATCCCTCAGTGGGCATGTTTGACAGCCCCACAAAACCTCAGCATCCCATCTCAACAGGGTAAATGGTGGTCTTCCAGCCAGCCTTCAGACATTCAGCAGCCAGCTCGGCGTATTTGGCCTTCTTGTGCTCTAGGGCAGCCTCAATCCCTTCCTCATGTGGAATTGTGAGTTTTATGAGGTATGCCAACCTTGCACTGGTCAGCATACAGATTTAGTAGTGATCTCTGTGGGGAACTGAAGTTGCAAGTCGAGGTCAACCCTCCCTTTTCCACTCGTGGTCAGGGGAAAAGGGCTGTGGTGTTTCTTAGCCTGGCATATCTTTGCTCCCCGCCATCTGTGACAGAGCTGATGTTATTCTCTGCTGCTTGTGACTTTATGTTATCTTGTCGAAACCTCTTCAGCAGCTCTTTCTAATGACTTGGTCATGGCGACATCTGTAGTGCCCCTGAGAGTGCGCAATCTTACAGCCTGACAGTATGAGCTGGAGGCTTGCAGCCTTCCTCGCTCCCAAACCACTGGTGGAGGTTACGTGGACAGTGAAGTGTGTTGCAGGTTAGTAACCTAACCCCTGCCTGTGGAATTTTCCACGGGTCTGACTTATTGATGTTCCGGCTGACAACTAATTCCCACCCTAGTTGTCCATCTTCTCTTGTCGGCCCTGCGGCACAGCCTTGATCTTGTCGTGCTCTTCCTTAATCCTCCTCTCGTTGCGGTTGGGTTGGCTTTGGACCAGAGCCGAGGTGCCTCTCCCCATGCCAGCCCTGCACTTCCTGCCTGGACGCTGTCAACAATTCCTTGATGTTACAGCCTTCCAAAAGCCCGTTTGACATTGGCTTGGGCTTCTCACTTCTGGCCTATAGGGACCTAGGCGTTTGTGTTCTTTACGGACTATAAGTGGAGTTCGAGAACCAGCCTGGTCTTCTCTTGCATATAGCCCTCACAGATGAAAGCAGTTGCAGTGTGTTCTTCCTGAAGAGGCTCGTTTCATGGTGGCCCCAACCACTTTCGGATGAATGAGTTCACTTTTCTGTCTTTCTGTTCTTGCAGTGGATGAGGAGATCTGACTTATTTTCAGTGGCTTCATTATCCTCCTATAGAGGGTGAACAGGTAGCACCAGACCTTGTAATTCCCTAGGAATTGGCTTTTAGTCCTTGCCAGGCCAGCTGCTTCATGACAGTTCTTCCCATCTATCTGTCAGACAGCTCGGTGGTAAACTGCCTTCGCAGGCTTTTGATGGGTGTTGTAGTTGTTTCTGATCCCTCCTGCTGAGTGACAGGATATGTAACTTGGTGGACTTGATCTTCATTCTTGTCCAAGCCATCAACTCATCCATCCTTTTTAGTAATCAGGCTGTACATGGCGCTGTCTGGAGGAAGCTGGTGATGTTGTCCATGTAGCATCTCAATGGGGGTAGCCTCTGACAAGATGGTAGTTTGATCCCTCCAACCATTTGTCTTGCTCCAATGAGGATTACCTCAAAGTCTGCCACAAACAAGATTGGCGAAATGGCACATCCCATTGGGATACCTACCTGTAGCTACTGCCACCATGTGGTGAAGTCTTGGAGGGCAAAACGCACCTGCAGGTTGTTAAAGTAGAACATAATCAGGTTCCTCATGCAAGGGGACATGTGGACGACCTCCATAGTGGAGTTGATCAGCTGGTTTGGGAATGATTCATACACATTGGTGAGGCCCAACCAGATGACATGCAGGTCAGTCTTCTCCCGGCTGGCACTCTGGATCTGGTTCCATATCATTGTGGAGTGCTCTATGCACCCTAGGAAGCCTAGGACTCCTGCTTTCTGGCAACTGGTGTCAATATAGCAGATAGATGGTCATCCATTGGGCCAACGCAGAGAAGAAGATCGTCCCTTCCATGTTTCGCAGAGCAATGTTTCTGAAGTGGCTGATGTCTTTGGAATTCACATCCTTGGGGATGAAGACCGCTAACACACATTGGCATTCTGACGGAATAAAGGGTTTCTTCCAGGCAGTTCTCATCAGGTAACATAGCGGCTCTAGCACCCTGGGGCAGTTCTTGTACAGCTTGCAGGGGACTTCATTGGGGCCAAGGGTGAAAGTGGAACTTGTCTTCTTAACAATTTGCCTGACTTTGCTGAGCTTCAGGGACATGGTGTTGAATTCAGCTATCAGGGTATTAGCCCGACACACATACCCTGGTGTTCTTAAGGGGATGGTGCTTTGCAGGTCACTGTACTGCCTTTTGACATGCTGTTCTATCTGCTCCCTAATGGCTCCAGCAGCTATCTTGCATTCTTAAAACGGCCTTTGAAGAAGCTGGTTTGCTCCTTTTACTTCTATTGGCTGTGCTTGGGGATGCATTCAGCTCTGTGAAGCCTGGCTAGTCTTTGCCTGACCACCTCCCTTAGTACTTTCAGATATTCTCTCTCTGACTGCGTTGCCTTGCTCTAGTGTTGTGGAAATTTCTTTCCTTTTGGGGGCTTCTTTAAGAAAGTCAGTGAATGACAAAGACAGGTTATAATGTTCTTTGGATATTATTTGAGGCCTCAGAGGTACAAGTCTCACAGAGTTCATAGTAATCTAAAGGAGTGTGCCAAGACCGAACTCTAGGGTGTGTTATTTTTATACCTTAGCAGGATCGTTGGGTTACCCTTGAGGATGGACCCCTATGTAACATTCATGTGTTCCCCACGGAACCAACGTGGCAAGCTTCTAGACAATTGGCTAGTTAGGAACCAAGAGATTGAGAAATAAACAGCTGCATCAAAAGGAAGGGCAGTTGGGAGGCAAGTAGATAACAGGTCCAGTCTCCATCAAGGTTATAAAGCCCTGTAAGAAGATAACAGGCTCCATCTCCATCAGGTTAATGAAGCCTCATTAAATTCTCCATATATGGAGACTACGAGTATATGCAAAATCTTCCATTGCACTCGTTGTTGTGATCTCCTTTTCCTTCCTTCCCTTTTCTCTTGGGTAGTCCTCTGTTTGGGGATATTTTCACCAAACCTATCTTACAGATGTGATCTATGCTATCCCCAAACATGTTAAGCTCAAATTTAACACCTCCAGGCAATACTTCCTCCAGTGCCAGTGTTCTAACCCGACCTTGATTCCCCCTGGCGGATTTGCAGCACCTTAAACATGGTTACTTTTTCCCATCTGCATTCACACTTGCAGAGGATCTTCTTGTTTACTGGGGATCTGGTGTTCTCCTTGTCCATTTCTGTTGCCGTTGTTACCATGTGGTCCGTCCTATTAGTTCCATCTTTCATCTGGCCTCTCAGAGGGCTTATGTTCTTCACAGTTACTTTGGGTGTCACTCTTCCGAGGGGGTGATGGGCTGGGTAGTTAACCCACCACCAGTGCAGTCTTGCTTCCACCAGTGTTTCCTGGGTATCCTCCAGTCTTCCCTGGGTGCCAATTGCTGTGTTCACAGCAGTCACCGGGTTACCAGAACTTCAGTAAATGTACAAGTAGGTGGAGCTTCCTGTCGCACCTCCTCCAATGCCTAAGGGTCAGCCACAGGGTCACCAGCTGCGGGGTCATCTGCCGGGGACCACCACTCATCAACATTTCACTCCTTTAAACGTGAAAGGAGTGACCTGGTCTCCTGGTGGCAAGACGTCTCCCTGTCACTCCCTGCAGCTGGTGGGTGTTACCCCTTGTAGCTTTTATCATGTTTTATCAAACCCCTTTTCTACAACTTTTGAATTTATATTACAGGAAAAGAATGTCAGATAGACTAAAGAGCCTGAAACTGGCAATTGAAGGTGTGATACTCAATGTTGTTAGTGGCTATGCCCCGCAGGTGGGATATGAGTTTTAAGAGAAGGAGAAGTTCTGGAATGAGTTAGATGAAGTGATGCAGAATAGCCCCAGAAAGGAGAGCGTGGTAATTGGTGCAGACTTCAATGGACATGTTGGTGAAGGCAACAGAGGGGATGAAGAAATGATGGGCAGATTTGGTGTACAGATTTGGTTTCCCATGTTTTACTGCGTGACTGATCGCCTTGAGTTTAAACTTTGCGTCATAAGCATGTCTCTTGAAGGGTGCCATTTTGGGGTCTTTATACACACACCTTTACCGTTTTTACCGCTGCTACTTCAGCAACGCGCACACACACACACACACAAATGGGAATGAAAACGAATGCTTCGTACAGTCATATATCCCAGCATGCATCGCGCCCTTCTTCTTCTACGGGACAGAATGGAGTCGGCAGCTGCTTCCCATAGTTGCTAGACCTCATGCTGTTCAATAGTGATCCATATATAAGGCACACCGCATTATAAGGCGCATTGTCAGTTTATGAGAAGATTAAAGGCTTTTAGGTGAGCCTTATAGTGCGGAAAATATGGTAGTTTGACCTCTATTGCCCCTCTAAAAATATTATAAAACAAAGGAAATCTGCACCATGGTACAATCCAGACACCCACAAACTGAAATGGAAAACCCAAAACTTAGAAGGGAAATGGCACTCCTCCAAAAGAGTCGTGTGTAGCCTGGCAAGAGAGCCTCAGGACATAAAGGAATGCCCTTAGCAATGCCCGGTCAAGTTATTTGGCACTGATAAGGAGAATTAAAACAATTCCAGGTTTCACTTTAGTATTACAAACAGGCTTACAGAAAGTCAGTTCCTTTGATCCATGCATACCATTTAATCTTAACAGAAACAACTTTATGAGCATTTTTAATGATAAAATTCTACATATATGAGAGAAAATTAGACTTCCTTTAAATGTGAAGCATCATGAGACAAATCTGTTGAGATTTATCACTAAATATATATACAAAGTTTGACTTGACTTGATCCATCCGTGTTATCCTATCTCCTGCCAGACAAACCATGTTCTCCTCCTACCTTGGGGTCGATGGGTTTGGTGGAGAACTTGTCCCTCCTCTCTCCCACCTCGTCGTACAAGAGCACAACCCTATCCACCGTACATAC
Organism: Fistularia commersonii; assembly: GCF_037954325.1. Classification (NCBI taxonomy): domain Eukaryota; kingdom Metazoa; phylum Chordata; class Actinopteri; order Syngnathiformes; family Fistulariidae; genus Fistularia; species Fistularia commersonii. Next base: position 2,842,414 of record NC_141319.1, on the reverse strand, counting down.
GGCAAACTTGGTATTATTAGGCGCCCAGGCCATGCACGTCACCTTGGCCGCCACCTCCTGCCAGACACACACAACACAGACATGTGGGTTTGTTGCCCAGCAGAATCTCTTCCTTCCTGTAATTGGCCCTAATAGTTCCCTCGGTTTAGAGCTAAGCTTGAATTTAGATTTAGGGTGAACTAAGTTTGCTAACCAAACTAAGAAAACCTGATCCTACATTGGCATGATGTTTAAGGAAGAAAAACCTTTTCCTTTTTAATTTATTTGGGGTTATTTTCTCATAATGCTTACCGGGTCTTGCTAATCTTTTAGGCATTGTTTTGGGTTGTTTATTGCCAATGTTGAAGTCTTGTTCAATTCAATAATTCCTTGATGATTTTTTTAAGGAATTTATGAGCTTAATTTATGCAGTATACTGCGGACACGTCATTAATTTTCTCTCCAATAGTCAGATAATTTCTGATTTCTAGCTAGTCCCAAAGGAATTTTCACTAAATTTTTTAGGGATTCCTTTCTGTGGTATTTTTCTGTTAGAAAGAAAAAATATATACATATATTAGCTCAAAAGTTGAATTTGCTTCGGATGGAGGCAAAGGGCGGTCCAGGTAAGGTAAACCGCTTTTAACACAACACCGGTCCGTTAAGGTTGCACCTCCGCCGGGGACCGACCAAACCTCCATATTTTCCGTTACGTTGTCCATACTCCACACTTTCCGTCACATTGTCATTTCAGGATTTAATTTACCGCGGGTGACTTGAACAATGTAATTATTCAAAATCATATATACGAATTTATACCCAGAATATCCATCTTCAGCAAAGGATATCCAGTATGCTGCGTCTTGGTACCAGTTTCTCCCTATGCCTCGAATCCATTACATATGCTACCAAGCAATTAATCGTGAATAAAACGTTAAAGTCGATTCACCACAGCATTAATGGCTTTCATTAACTTGTGAAAACGTAACGACGGCAAGAGTCGGAGTGCTTTTATTTCCTGCGAAAGAAACCGTCCAGAGTCACTTTTTACACTGATATGTCTCTGCTAGCATCAGCTACCTCGGGCTAATGTGTCTCTCTACTTACCTGGGCGGTTAAAAGTGTCTTTAGATGCTTTAGTTGCATTTTTCGGCTGTCGGTTGGAAGCTCCTGTGTTGAGGAAGGCTTTAAGCACAATTACTATGAGAAATATTTAATTTAATGTCATTTTGTCGACCGGGTTCGTGCTAGCGACGAGCAGCTAGCAGCCGTGACATCATTGTAGTAAACATAAATGTGATCTCCTTAGTTACCGCGAAGGCGGGCATTTCATGGTGCGTTCAAGTCTGTCGGAAATTTAGCTACAATGTTGTAGGGAAGAACGTCCCAAAAGAAAGAATCCGCAAAGAAAGAATCAGAGGTAGATTTAGGATCAAAATCCGTATTTTCCGGTGTCAGCACCTGTGCTTTTTTCACTAATATTTCCACGAAATGTGTATGCATCAACCATTTACTTAGTAGATGGCTACATTGACAAAAAAAATCTACTGCCATATGTACTTGAAAGGTTATTACGTTTTGACGCATCGATACTGTCACGACATCATAATAAGCAACTTTTATCCCTCAACAGGTTCCTTGTAAAGACGGTGTTTTTTAAAAGAAGAAGCTGGTGTGGTAACATCATGGCCATCCCAGCGGGCTCCAGGTGTTGCTGAGAAGTTGCAGCGACCCAGCAACAATTCGAGCCACCTCTTAAATGCCGTGACGTAAACGGAAGGAAAAGATGAGTCTTTCGTCAAGTGTCTGAGATTGACCGGATATACCTTGTTCCGGCTGCACATAAAGCCCATTTTTGTTTTTTTCTTGGAGACAAATTGTGTCGGATTGGGATGTTTGGGCAGAGCTTCTCAGCATACATTTCGTTTGTTTGATTATAATGCTAACAATAATAATAATACCAATAATCATCATCAGAATCATGATATCATTATCAGATAATTGGTATTATTATTGTCCATCTTCTTCTCCTTTCGGCAAATCAACCTTCTCCATCTAACCCTATTCTCAGTATCCTTCTGTCTCACACCAGCTTCCTTCATATCCTCTCTCACTCCGTCCATAAATCTTATTATTGTTATTATTATTATTATCAATACCAGTGCTATTAATATAATTGTTATTTTCATTGTTGTTGTTGCTATTTTTCTTCTTCTTTTTCCAGCAAAATGAAAGCTGAGATAGGCTTCAGCACCCCCACACCTCTGATTCCTGACTGCAGGTGGTATAGATAAATGTGTCATCATTGTGGCCATGCCAGTCATAATATACATTGCAACTGCACAGATCTTTTCAAAATATGTGATTTTTATTTTTAGATTATCATTGTGGGAATAATAAAGTACTGTCTTGTCTGATTTGATCTTATCTTATCTTATCTTATCTTATCTTATCTTATCTTATCTTATCTTATCTTATCTTGAAAAACAAAAATCTGTATTATCATTATTGATGTTATTGATATAAGGAGGGCAATGTATCCTCAGGGCGGCACTGGCCGGTGTCTCCCCAAGCCGGCCTCAAGGGGGCACGGTCCCTTAGCTGGTCCCAAGCCTGGATAAATGCAGAGGGTTGCGTCAGGAAGGGCATCCAGCGTAAAACTTTTGCCAAAACCGAACATGCGAATCAACCATAATAACCAGATCATTCTGAATCGGTTGAGGCCCGGGTTAACAACGACCACCATTGGTATCAATGACCTACAAGGTACCAGTGGACATTGGGTTACTGTAGGTAAAAGAAGGAGAGGAGGAAGGCGTGTTTGGCCACAGAGCGAGAAAAGGAAAGACAAGAGTCAGGGACTGAGAGTCGGGACTGTGGATTTGGGGACTATGACAGGAAAAGGTAGAGAGTTGGGCAACATGATGCAGGGAAGGAATGTGGATATACTGTGTGTCCAGGAGACCAGGTGAAAAGGTAGTAAGGCTAGAAGCTTAGAAGCAGGCTTCAAGTTGTGCTATCATGGTACTGACAAGAAGAGACATGGAGCAGGAGTTATCTTGAAGTAGGAGTTTGTTAATAATGTTCTGGAGATGAAAAGAATGTAAGATAGAATTGTGGGTTTGAAAATGGAAATTGAAGGTGTGATGCTCACTGTTGTTAGTGGCTAGTGGGATGCGAATTTGAGGAGAAGGAGACGATCTGGAATGAGTTGGATGAAGTGATGCAGAATATCCCCAGAGATGAGAGAGAAGTAATTGGTGGAGACTTCAGTGGGCATGTTGGTGCTGGAAATAGAGGGGATGAAGAAGTAAGGGGAAGATTTTGTATACAGGATAGGAATGCAGAGGGACAGATGGTAGTAGATTTTGCAAAAAGGATGGAAATGGATGTAGTGAAAACTTTTTTCGTGAAAAACCGGGTACATAGGGTAACTTATAAGAGCGGAGGTAGGAGCACGCAGGTAGACTACATCTTGTATAGACGAGGTAACCTGAAAGAGATCAGTGACTGCAAAGTAGTTGTAGGTGAGAGTGTAGCCAGACAGCATAGGATGCTGGTTTGTAGGATAACTCTGGTGACAGAGAAGATCAAGAGGACAAAGGCAGAGCAGAGGACAAAGTGGTAGAAGCTGAAAAAGGAGGAGTGTTGTACGATTTTCAGGGGGGAGTTGAGAAAGGCTCTGGGTGGTCAGGGTGAGCTTCCAGGTGATTGGACAACAACAGCTAGTGCTATCAGGGAGACAGGTAGGAGAGTACTTGGTGTGTCATCTGGAAGGGAAGTAGATAAGGTGGTGAAATGAGGAGGTATATACAGAGAAAGCGGTTAGCAAAGAAGAAGTGGGATACTGAGAGGACTGAAGAGATACGACATAAGGTAAAGATAGAGGTAGGAAAGGCAAAACGAAGGGCGTACGATGACTTCTTTGCTCAATTGGATAGTAAGGAGGGTGAAAATGATCTATACAGGTTGGCGTAACAGAGAGATAATGATGGAAAGGATGTACAACAGGTCCGGGTAATTAAGGATAGAGAGGGAAATGTATTGACAGATGCTAGAAGAGTGATGGGAAGATGGAAAGAGTCCTTTGAAGAGGTGATGAATGTTGAAAATGAAAGATAGTCAAGGGTGGAAGAGGTGACTATTGTAGACCACAAAGTAGCAGAGATTAGTAAAAGTGAAGTGAGGAAGGCATTGAAGAGGATGAAGAGTTGAAAAGCAGTTGGTCCTGATGATATACCAGTGGAGGTGTGGAGGTGTCTCGGAGAGACAGCGGTAGAATTTCTGATCTTAGAGAGTGAGAAGATGCCTGAAGAATGGAGATGAACTGTGATGGTGCCTATTTTTGAGAATAAAGGGGATGTGCAGAATTGCAGCAACAATAGACAGATAAAGTTGATGAGCCATACAATGAAGTTATGGGAAAGAGAAGTGGAAAGTAAATTGAGAGCGGAAGCCAGCATTTGTGAACAGCAGTATGGCTTCATGTCTAGCAAGAGTACTACAGATGCAGTATTTGCTTTGAGAATGTTAATAGAGAAGTACAGAGAAGGGCAAGAGGGAGCTGCATTGTGTTTTTGTAGACCTAGAAAAGAAATATGACAGGGTGCCAAGAGAGGAGCTCTGGTATTGTATGTGGAAGTCTGGTGATGGACAGGCTGACAGATGAGGTTAGACAGGAATCTCCATGGACCATGATGTTTGTAGATGACAATGTGATCCGTAGTGAGAGCAGAGAACAGGTAGAGGAAAATCTAGAGAGGTGGAGGTATGCTCTGGAAAGGAGAGGAATGAAGGTTAGTTGCAGCAAGACAGATTATGTGTGTGTGAATGAGAGAAACTCAGGTGCAACGATAAGGCTTGGTAGTGGAGATTTGGAAGTTGGAGGATTTCAGGTACATGGGGTCAAGAGTCCAGAATAGCGGAGATTGTGGAAAAGAGGTGAAGAAACGGGTTCAAGCAGGTTGGAATGGATGGAGAAAAGAGTTGGGGGTACTATGTGATAGAAGATTATCAGGCAGAATGAAAGGAAGGTGTACAAGACAATGGTGAGACCAGCAATGATGTATGGACTAGAAACTGTTACAATGACGAAAAGACAGGAGGCAGAACTAGAGATTGCAGAGATGAAGATGCTATGGTTCTCTTTGGGAGTGACCAGGATGGATAGGATCAGGAATGAGTCTATCAGAGGAACAGCACATGTTAGATGTTTTGGAGAGAAGGTCAGAGAAGCCAGACTGAGATGGTTCAGTCATGTCAGGCGAGGGGTAGTTGAATATATTGGTAGAGAGATGCTGGAGTCGGAGATGCCAGGCAGGATGTCTCGGGGGAGACCAAAGAGAAGATTCATGGACGTAGTGAGAGAAGATATGACGGTGTTTGGTGTGAGAGAGGAGGATACAGAGAATAGGGTTAGTTGAAGAAAGTCGATTTGCTGTGGCGACCCCTGAAGGCAAAAACCGAAAGAATAAGAAGATTGATATAAAGAGGGCGATTGGAATCGACGTTGGTATTCATTCAAACGGTAGTCTGCCACGAACGCTGAGTAGTAATTTCATATTATGAGTGCCTGACGTTTTTTTGTTTTTTTTTCTTCATGCTTTTATTTTGAGAATGTCAAGCGGAAGTCGCATATTCAGCGCGGAGAAAACCAGCGGCCTGCAGTCCGGGGTTTGACTTCCACACTGCTGGCGGAGCGTGTGGAACATCTTTCCCCTGCGGTCCCGTCCGAACTGCACCCCAAATTATCCCCCTAAACCCCGCTTTTTGCTTTTTTTGCTGCCTCCCTTTGGATCCCAAACTCACCAATAAGCTTCCAGGCTTCCTTCCAGAACCGCTATACCTGCTTCTTACACAAGTTTTTTTTGGAAACAGGTCGCTTGATCAAGCACATTTTCACCCGCATTTGCTCTCTGCCAGGCGCGGCGTGCGACTCACGTGGAGCCTCCTGACGCGCCGGGGAAGGTAAAAGTTAGCGGCGCGAAGTAGAAAAAAAACATCCAAAATGTCAAAGATGGCATCCGTGATTCTGGAGGACGGGACGAGATTCACCGGCCGCCTTTTCGGTGCAAATGCATCGGTTTCCGGAGAAGTTGGTGAGTCCGGACATGTCAATTAATATAAATTGCGTCTTAGCTAATTTAGCAAACCTTGTTAGCACACCTACTTTTCCGTGTTATTTCTTCCGCTATATGTTGAACTTTTGAGTAATATTTGTCAATGTTTCTTTTTAAGAAATCAAAATACACAATGAGTTTTATGTCAACTGTGAAGGAGATGGTGCTATTTAATGTGTTAAAAATCGTCATGACTGTATAGAAGTGAAGACCTGTAAGAAAAAAATTGAAAATGAAATCTGCAAAAAGCTTCAAATCAGTCATAAACAAGTTTTAAAACGAGCAAATAACTGCATAGAAGTCAGGGAAGAATTTAAAGTCAGATTTTATTCATATAGCACCAAATCACAACAGAGTTGTCCAATGATGTGTTAATTTCTAGAGCAGATCTGAACCATTTACTGAAACCCAACGTTGCGCCGTGAGCCAGCACTGCACGACAGTGCCGAGGAAAAACTGCCTTTTACAGGGCAGGAACCTTGGATCCATCTGAGGTCAAAGTGGGCGGCCTTCTGTCTCGACAGGTTGGGGAAAAGAGAAGGACGAAGATAGAGAGCAAGAGTGTGATAGACAGATGTGGTATGAGGGTTGGAAGGGATGGGCATAAAGGATTTCATACTAATAACAAAAGCATTGCACACCTTTACATGTTTCTAGCGACATGATATGATGGCCGCAATGGATTATCCATCCATTATCTCCCACTTTTCCTGCACTTTGCTGTCATTGGCAAGAAGCGGGGTACACGCCATACCGGTCACTTATCTGTCACAGGGCCACATTTAGAGACGGACGATCAATCACCCTCCTATTCACACATTTGGCCATTTTTCCAATTAACCTGCATAATTTGGGCTGTGGGATAGAGCAGTGTTTCCCAACCGCTGTGCCGCGGCACATTAGTGTGCCGTGAGAGATCATCAGGTGTGCCGTGGAAAAATGCCCACTTTCACCCGATTGGTCCGAAAATTATTTATCCAACGCAAATAATGTGTCTTCCTATGTCTATGTGGGCAGAGTTCTCTCAAATAATACCATTTTCAGACATATTGATGACATGTCTTCAGTCATTGAAATAAGTGTTCTGGAAAAGTTGCACATCAGTGGGAAATTTGCATTGCAACTTGACGAATCTAAAGATATTAGATATATTAGATTTCACACGAAGTAAATTCTAATGTAAAATATGTGCCGTGGCTCAAAAAAGGTTGGGAAACACTGGGATAGAGAACCTGCAGACTTGGGAAGAACATACCAACTCCACACAGAAAGGCCTTATGTTGGACATGAGCCAGGGTCCTAAGTGCTGTGAGGCAACGGCACTAACCACTGCACTACCATGGTGAAATAAGAATACAGTGATCCCTCGCTATAACGCGGTTTACTTTTCACGGTTTCGCAACATGGATTTTCCTCGTGCATTGTGTTCTGCATTCTGATTGGCTAAAAAGTCACTCCGCGTCTTCTCTACCTGTGCGTCAATAACGTTGCAGTTTAATATGTACACATACGTGAAACAGCTTGCCACATTTACATTACGTACGTGCAAAGTCTCTTGCAATTTCAAGTTTCTCTAAAACCCATAATGTTGACAAAACGCTCTGGACCGACAAAAGCACCTGCGGCAGGGCCCAAAAGGCAGCGGAAGATGCTATCTGTCGCAGATAAAGTTAAACTTCTGGACATGCTAAGGGAAGGTAAAAGCTATGCGGCTGTAGGTCGGCATTACGGAATTAATGAATCTTCCGTTCGTTCCATAAAGAAGGAAGAAAAAAAACATAAGGACGACAGCAGCAATAAGTTTTGATAAGGATGCAAAAAGGGTTGCAACTGTCCGCAACAAGACCATGGTCTTGACCATCAGGACCATCTGTTATTGTTATGTTTTGCTTGAAACTCTGGCACAACAATTTCCTTCGGGATAAATAAAGTTGTTCTTATCCTATCTTATCTAAAGGTTGGAGTCTGCATTAGCTCTGTGGATCAATGACTGCAGGAAAAAAAACATTACGTTGGATACAAACGTTATCTACACAAAAGCTAGAATACTGTATCAAAACTTTGCTGACAGTGACAGGGAAGAGGAGGATGTTAATTGTATAATAATTGTAAAAAAAAAAAAAAAAAGGTTTCTACTTCACGGATTTTGCCTATCACGTGTTCTTTTTGGAACGTAACCCTTGCGAAAAACAAGGGTATACTTTAATACGAAATAATGTTGGGCCTGTGGCGGGACTCCTGCCGTAGATCAAACCACCACCCTTGGGAAACTGCGACATGAGAGAGTCCAGAGAAGATATGTGCTCAGTCAAGTTATGAATCAACCCTTAAAAATCTGAAATCACAAGTCAATAAAATTTGGTGATCTTTCTCAGTGTTCCAGACTGGCATGGTGGGCTACCCTGAAGCTCTGACAGACCCGTCCTACCACTGCCAGCTACTCACACTCACCTATCCGCTGGTTGGCAACTATGGTGTGCCGGAGGAAGAGGAGGGGGAATTCGGCCTGAGCAAAGTAAGAGGCTATCACATTTCGCTTTGTGTTAGGGATCACGCACAAATGTCTGCACATAACAAAACAAGCATCTTTTTTGAGATGCCCAGTGATGTTTTAAGTGACCTTGGTGATGAAGAACTGCATCAAACATTCTATAGGGCTGAATGGGTGGCAGCAGCTATACACAGATCATACATATAAGTCTAGATCCAAAAAGGTATGGAATTACTTTTTGGAACATTTGGAGTTATCCTGGCAACCTCCTCATGGCATACTCAAAAAATTAAATAAAATTTCCACACAGATTAGCAGCTAGCTTCAACTTTTGTGCAGGAATTTAGAGTTGTTTTCATCGGGAGCATCGCAGTAACTTGTCACACTTAGTGTTATTATATGTATCACAATCCCAAACCAGAAGGAGTAGGAGGATTTGTTTGCAGTTTGAAAAGATTTGGAAGCAAAACATTCAATCCAGGAAGTAGAAGAGTAACTCAAATATGCAGTTTAACAAATGCTTTCCACAGGAAGTCAATTTTGCCTTAATAAAGATCCCTATCATTGTCCCGTAACAGTCTTCGGTTACAGATGTTATTTACCAGAAAACAGTGTTCTGTGCAAAGGACTGAAAAGCAAAGTGAGCTCCAAAATTTCCGCTTTGCGTCACAAAGGTCAGCAGTCGGACACGGAGAGAACCTGAATCAGACGCTCTCGAAAGAAGTCTGCAGAATAACTGAGCATCGGCCCGTTGGGAGGGAGAATCAGCGGAGACACACATTTTTGTTGAAGTTGCTGCTTCAAATGTCCCTATTTAATTAAAGTTTACGTCATTTTATTATTTTAATTTTTTATGGTGGGCGGCATGGTGTTGCAGCTGTTAGCCCTTCCTCATCACAGCAAGAAGGTCCCTGCTTCACTTCCAACAGCAGACTTTGCATGTTCTACCTGGTTCTGATTGGGTTTCTGCCTATGGTCCAAAAACAGCCAGTAGGTCAAATAACGTTGAAATAATGATTTTTTTTTTTTTTTTTTTTGTATTTTCCACCTTGCTGTTTCAGTAATTGAGCACCGCGCTCATCTTAATGTCCACTGCACATTAGCAAAATCCAAGCCTTAAGTTATAACCGTCTTATAAACCAGCTAGCATCACAGCAATGTTTTTGTGTGTGTCTGCCAGTGGTTCGAGTCGTCCAAGATCCACGCTGCAGCCCTTATTATTGGGGAGCTGGCCAGTAATCCAAGTCATTGGAGCTCTGTCAAGTCACTGGATCAATGGCTCCAGGAGCAGGGAGTTCCTGGGATACAAGGTCAGAACATTAACAAGGACTTATCACATCTGTGTTGGTTTATTATCAAACTTGTCAGAGGTTATATTGGTAACAATATTCATTGACATATAAATACAGACTTTGTGTCTTCATTGATTCCTTTGTCTTTTTATTTTTGGTTTCCTTGTCCTCATGCTATTTAGGCAAACACTCAGTGGAGTGTGTTTTTTTTTTTTTGAATCCTGCAACTTTAACTCCATTAAAAATCTTCCACCAAGCCCCCGAGACCAAATGCTATCCAAATTAAAGTGATATGATTCAACTAATAATGAGAAAAGGTCCGGATTATTAGTTTTGTTTTGATGTTTTAAGGTATCGACACTCGTCGTCTGACCAAGAAGATCCGAGAAAAGGGCACCATGCTGGGGAAACTGGTGGTGGAGGGAACTCCAGAGGACAGTATTCCGTTCGATAATCCTGACCAGAGGAACCTGGTACAGGAAGTATCCATGAAGGTGAACCGTGAAATTAACGCTTTATCGTCCTTACTAAAGTGCAGCTGGTTTTTGTTTATGTATTTATTTTTGGGGTTAAAATTTGAATAAAGTGTTGGTTAAATTCTGTTTTCTGATGTGCCTGCTGGGTTTCCAGGAGTCCCGGGTCTTCAACCCCAGTGGCTCCTTGAGGATTACAGTGTTGGACTGCGGTGTCAAATACAATCAAATCCGTTGCCTCGCCGAGCGCGGCGCCCGAGTCACCATCGTTCCCTGGGACCAGCCGCTGGATAGCAACGGTTAGTGTGCCCGAATTTCATTTTGGAAAGACGTATACCATCCCGTCATTTAGTTAGCCTGCTCCGACTTGCAGAAAAACTCTTTATCTCAGCACTTAAACATGGGTTAAAGTTTAAAACAATAGGAGGGATGATGGAAATGAGAGATTTCGTTGAATATTCCAGGCAAATGTAAGTTTAATAATTGGTTAAGATGCTCTAATAAGAGTGTAATGGTACACCCTCTTGTCCGTTAGGGCAAGGTTGGTGCAGAAACACTGAAGGACGAGGGGGCGTTATTTTCCGTGGTTATCGTCATTTAAGCAGGATCTATTGTTTTTCAGATTTTGATGGTTTGTTCGTCAGTAACGGCCCCGGGAACCCGCAGTTTTGTCAGGTCACCATTGATAACTTGAGGAAGGTCGTCTGCGTCGATTGGCCCAAACCAGTTTTCGGGATCTGCCTCGGACACCAGCTGCTGTCCTTGGTCATCGGAGCCAAGACCTACAAGATGAAGTCAGTGCTGATGTCTTGCCGTTTGACTTGAACACACTATTCCAGAGTGACACTGCAACACACCTACTCATCTGTAATTTCATTGAAACACACACACTAACACACACGCAGTCGCATGATAATAGTTTTCCTTAAATTCCAATAATGAATTACCGTGTCACTGTTTTTGACCCCAACTCTGCGGCTGACATCAGAATCAGAAAAAACTATTTGTCCCTGACGGGCAATTGGGGAACGTTTTCATTTTTGCTTTATTTACATTTGACGCATCTTCTATTTCGATATTTTTTTTTATATGAGTTTCAGTTGATTTTAGCCGTAACATTCGAAGGTGACTTTTTATTTTGTTTGATTTGTTTATTGTAAGCGGGAAATTTGTGTTATGGTTACCACTTATGGTTCCGCCGACAGCATTCACTTCACTCCCACCTGCCGTTTGAACATTCAGAACCCGCTGCAATCGCAAGAAGCACTTTTAGTGCAAGAAAAAAATACGCAGCTATGAGAGATGGATGGTCATGTGATCTCTAAGGTGTGAAAGCAGAATAACATTCGGTCCCACCTTGAAACAAAATGACTTAAGATAGTTCTTCTGAAAATGAGCATGAAAAAGTCATTTTAGATTAAAATTATTGACATTTTTTTAGATTGCATTTCAACTTTTAAAATGGTGTTTAAAAATGTGAGATTCAAACCTGTCCTAAGTTGGTGCCACTGATAGTGATGAAATAATAATAGTAATAATCCCATATTTCTATCGCGGTCAACAGAGGTGAAGAACATGTTACCATGCTTAATGTTTGACACAGATTCCAGCCTTGAAAAACAGAGAGAGGGACAAGCGTGTCCTCACTGACCTCAGAGCAGCATCCCGTTACTGTACACACACACACACACACACGCCTGCACACACACACGCTCTCAGTTGTGATGATAAAGGTGTCTGCTGAGCTGTGCTGTTCGACCGAGTGCTGTGTCATGAATAAGACTAAACAAACAAAGCGACTCACAGGGCAAGGTGCTCTGCTCCTCACTGCCATTCACCTCCTCTCTGTGCTCCCTTCCGATCCTCACTACCTCACACTGTCACACTGCCCCTTGTTTCTGCCCTTCACTGCCCTACATTCCTCCCTGCTGCTCCACATTGCCTGCTCTGCGCCTGCTGTCTGAGGAGTCTCTTATCCCCGAGACAGTTATCAGGCTAGTATGAAGGTCAGGCTGGCAGTATGTCAGTGAACGTTCCCACGCGGAACTGGAATCTGGTTGAGTGCCAGCCAGCGAGTCAGGACTCACGGGTCCGTTTAGGACCCAAAGGTTCACCGGGTTCTCTGTTTGTTAGCCTTCAGTACCAACTGAGTGCCAACAAACAGGGATGGAGAGAACACCCCACCCCCAAACACGCACTCATTTATCTCTAATTTACATGTATTGTTCTATATTTGCTATTTACGTGATATTGTTGGTCATGTTTTTTTTTTTTTTTTTTTTGGTTTGTTTTTGTGTTTCATTCCAGATTTCAATAACCACTAGTTTACCTCAGGAGTTTTGAAGGTGACTTTTTTGAAAACAATTAAAAACAAAAAAAATGACTTTTTAAATTTACAGAAAAGTCACTGGCATAATTGTTTTGCCAAAAAAAAAATCTGCATGATATTTTATTTTGGGAGACTGCCATGCCTGGATGAAGACAGGAAAGTATTAGTCGATTGTTAATGGATATATGATTTGTTTCAGAGAAAAGCCGATTGTCCCTTGAGTTTTGAAGGTGACTTTTTTGAAAACAATTAAAAACAAAATAATAATGACTTTTTAAATTTACTGAAAAGTCACTGACATAATTGTTTTGCCAAAAAAAAAAAAAATCTGCATGATATTTTATTTTGGGAGACTGCCATGCCTGGACGAAGACAGGAAAGTATTTGTCAATTGTTAATGGATATATGATTTGTTTCAGAGAAAAGCTGATTGTCCCTTGATTCAACAACAGTATTTTGGTTTATTTTCTCCCTCGTTTTCTCCTTGTTTTTTTATTGTCTAAAAACTCTTTCATTGAAAATCATCACACTGCAGAAAGGGCCAAGAACATTCATTATCATTACAGCTCATCTGTGTGTTTAGAGTAGTTGGGGTAGGTACTCAGGTCATTTGAGCTTTATTTGGGGGGGGGGGGGGGGGGGGGGGTCAGCTCTGTGCAATCCTGTACAATCTGAAACAGATGTAAATTATTGACAGGTACGGAAACCGTGGCCACAATCAACCCTGCATCCACCACGGGACGGAGCGCTGCTTCATCACCAGCCAGAACCACGGCTTTGCTGTGGACCCTGACACCCTGCCCCAGGACTGGGACATCCTCTTCACCAATGCCAATGACCACACCAACGAGGGTATCGTGCACAGGACCCGGCCCCTCTTCAGGTAAATCGCCGTCCGCTTACACAGCGTGCATGCCGGCATACACGCCCGTCTGAATGAATCAGATTGTTTTTTTCAGTGTGCAGTTCCACCCCGAGCACATGGCTGGACCCACAGACCTGGTCGGCCTCTTTGACGTCTTCCTTGACACGGTGCGAGACCACAAGGACAGCAGGGACGGCAAAACAGGTTTTTCTTTCACATTTAGGTGACTTTAGGTATGACATAACTTGCATGTAGGAATGTTTGGCTTTTTTTTTTTTTTTTTTTTTTTGCTTTGTTTTTTTTTTAATTTGTGTGCGTGCGTTTGTGTGCTCGTCTCAAAGCTGAATGACTTTTGTTCACTTTATTATGCTTTTTTTTTTTTTTTTTTTTTTTTGTAGTGAAGCAGCGTCTGAGTGACTACCTGACCTTCCCTGGATCCCCAAAACCCCAGGAGGTTCAGCGACCCAGGAAGGTTCTGATCCTTGGGTCTGGAGGTCTGTCCATTGGACAGGCTGGGGAATTCGACTACTCTGGTTCACAGGTCAGTTACCAAACCCAGCTGGATGTTGATTATTTTGCTAAAATGTGCACACGCACCTTGGAAGTTAATGCGCACCGTTGACCCACTTCCTGTTTCTGGTGGTAAAGTTTTAGATCACTAGATTGTTACTGAATGCCTGCAGTGTTTTGAAGTATAGAATTGTTATCTTTGTACAGGAGTGTTATGAATAGTGGGTTTGCAAAATCAAGGTAGATATGATAATACCTGTTTCACATTTGAATCATTTGGTGATCATTCAAATTTTCCTGTTGAACAATAAGACTTCTGTAATTGGCTTCAAATGATGAGATACTCCGTAAATGACAATAATCAAATAAGCAAGTTCAAGTGCTGGCCCATATTATGGTTTCCTGTTGATGCAAGAGTCGTGGTTGTCAGGTTATTTAAAAAGTGCTCATTTGTACAAGTCACGGTGAGTACCATCTACTCTAGTTTCCATGTTCAGAAGGAAATTATCAGGTGACACATCAGAACAGCTGAGAAACCTTTACAACCAAGGTCAAAGGAATTGTTCCAACCAATTTTGCATTCAGAGGTGCTGCTCCTCATGGTCATGTGAAATCTCCTCGGTTGCTCTATCTGTTTCGTCAGATCAGACACCCGAGCCACAGTTCCTGCGTTGTTCTGCCTCATGGTTTCTCGGTTTCCAACATGCTGAGTTTTGTATGTTCGAAGAAACATACATCCTCAGTGGGGAACCCAGGGTCACCTGGTGTTTCAGGTCTCAGATCTTCAGACACCTTCACCTGGGTGACCCAGCCAGAGGTGATTTGTTCTCAGGTTGTGACCAAGAAGCACACAACACCATGGATCCCTCCTCTTTATCCACAGCCGCCTGAAAGCCTTCTGATGTTTTCGGTGGCTTTCTTCTCCTGCAAGCTCTTAATTCTAAGGAGCTTCTGAGCTCAGTGCAGGGACTTCCCTGGAAATCCCCTGCTACTCATCTCAATGGGTTCGCAGCGGGCTTTCCATCCTTTCCATCCCCTGCAGGATTAGTGCATATTCTTCTGCTTGTGGGCCTCCTTGATCCATTATTCCCAAGGGACTGTGAGCTCGAAGAGCCTGGAAGAGTTAGATGTTAAGACTATCTGGCCTAAGTACAGATGTGGCGCTGTGCTCTTGGAACTTCAGTTGTCTCCCACTCGCATTTGCCAATCACAGCAGCATAAGATTCGTTCTAAAAAAACTTGTTGCTGGACACAACAAGCATAGGGGAATTTCAGTCAGGCTCCAGTTGTACAGGTTGGTTGGACTAGGGAGAAAGTCATACCACAGTTGGATCTGGACTTTGAGTCATAATGGTTCTGGCTTCCACATTTCTGACCAGATGATCTTATGAGCTGCTGCAAGGTTTCAGGTGATCCATGCTCATTGCTAAGACATTGCCACAATCTTGCTATGACACTCCTCCTCACTCACAGTCTACCCCTTCAGTATCAAGATACTGTGCGTTATCCCACTGCTCAACCACTTTGTCCCTCTACCATACAACCCTGATAAGTGTTCAGAGCCTCTGCAGGGGTCTCGGGGAGTGTAAGTACACTGGCACAGCGCTAGTCTGTGGCACAATCATGACCTCAGAGTAGGTTCTCTGATGTTGAACAGTGTGGAGGGCTCTGGTGGTGGAATGAGCTCTCTGCAGGAAGTCAGGTCTTCCTCCTCCTTGCTGTCTGTTTCGGTGGCCTGAGATATCTGAACATCCTGAGCCAATGAGTGAACCACTACATTTTTGACCAAATAATCACCTGGTGAACCTGAACAGGTTTGCAATGAAGGCAGAGCACCTACAGGCCCTCTAGCTGCCTCCTCTCCTGTGGTATTCCCGATTTACGGCGAGAAATGAGTTTCTGCCGCAGCTTGCTCCGGAGCTCACCGGTACCGCTGCTTTAGACCGAAGACCCTTCCTGAGTTGAGAGAAAACCAGAAGGGTGGATCCTGACGTCACCTGTGGATATGGTCCATATGACTCATCACACCTTTTTGATTTCATTGCAATTTATGAGATTTTCAAAAACTTTTTTAAACAGATCCGTATGTGGCCCTATTAGCCAGCTGCTGAAACAGACCAACTAGCCTACATTGTCTGAGGCTGAGTTACTCTGTAAGTATTTTGTGCAAGTGTGTGTTGCAGTTGCTGAAGTACTTGCATGGGAGTACCTGAATAATATATGCTTGGCAATGTTCTGGTACTGTGACCTGAAAGTGCTTCAGTGAAATAAAAATACCTTCTTGCGGACTGCGCAACTACTTTGTTGGTCTATCGTCCTATCTTGTTTGTGTCCATGAGTTGTGCATGTGTTAACTGTGTTGACAATTTTAATCAAACTAATCATCCAAATTAATAAATCTCTATCAATACATTTTTTTTTTTTCTTGTGTGCAAGCAGGTGTGTCCGGCTGCTGCTATTCACTGGTTTACACGTCATAATTTTAGTTTATAATTTTATATTTGTTGGATTACAATACAAGCACAGTTCCTGAAAGTGATGATAATGGACTTACACCTTCTTCTTACCCACATCGGGCTCCATCCAGGGCTGTCTGTGTTTGGTCTGTCCCAATAGAAATGTGAAATAGGACTGTGTGCCCCAGGGCTCAGTTCTGGAGCCCCTTCATTTTAATATTTACATGCTTATAACAATAACAATAATATTCATTGTTACCCAGGTGATACCAAGCTCTATATCTTCTCCTAAGTCTCTTCAACTTTTTTCCATTTCTGAATGCCTCATCGAGATCAAATCATGACTTTCCGCAAACTCAACAACAAAACTCAAGTTCTTCTTGTTGGTACAGCCGCCACCGTTCACATATTCTGTAATTTTTTTATCAAGATCAAGAACTCCCATTCTTCCCTCCACTCAGTCTTGGTGTCATTTTTGATAGTACATTGTCTTTCCACTCCCATATTAATATCACCCAGTCTGCCTATTTCTATCTAACAATATGAGGAGATACTTCAGCCATTTCCATAGTCACCTCCTGGATAGATACTTGCAACAGTTTTCTTTTCAATCCTCTCAACAAGTCATCAGCTCCAGTGGTTGCTTATCAAATCTATGACTAACTTTAAGGGGTGTTTTTGTTAGTGAAATGAGCAGATGAAAATAATCGAGAGTTTCCTTTTTGCTTTTCCAGGCCATTAAGGCTCTGAAGGAGGAAAACATCCAGACGGTGCTGATAAACCCCAACATCGCTACCGTTCAGACTTCCACAGGCCTGGCGGACAAAGTCTACTTCCTGCCCATCACGGCAGAGTACGTCACTCAGGTATGGATTGACGAGGAAAAAAAATTGATAAGTTGATGTAATAGTGTTATAGAATGTAGCTATAGAAATGACTACCGAAAACTGGGGAAAAAAATGTCATTAAAAAAATTAGTTTGTGGTTGCAAGAAAATTTCAGAAATACTCCAGTATCTAGGAAACGTGTATGTATTTACCTTCAACCTAAAAGTGATGAACAGTAAAGTTAGTTGTCAAATAAGTGTAAATAATTGAAATTTAATTATTTTAATATGGAAGTGATCCGGATATATATATATATATATATCCAAAATCAATGAGAATTAATTAAAATTGACAAAAAAAAGGTCTTTCTTTTATTCACCTTGGATGTAGGTTATAAAGAACGAGCGTCCAGATGGCGTGCTCTTGACCTTCGGTGGCCAGACGGCCTTGAACTGCGGCGTGGAGCTGACCAAGTTGGGCGTCCTGGACAAGTACGATGTGAAAGTCCTGGGCACGCCAGTGGCCTCCATCGAGATGACAGAGGACCGCAAGATCTTCGTGGAGAAAATGGAGGAGATCAACGAGCACGTGGCCCCCAGCGAGGCAGCGCTCTCTGTGGAGCAGGTGGGGAGATGCCAGCCAGTGTGTTTATAAAAAAAAAAAAAAAAGATACGAAATGAACAGGTTGAACTTTTCAGATACTGGAATAAATCTTAATTATCTCAGTAAGAGTCTCTGGTTTGTTTAGATTTAAAAAAGATGAATATCCATTATCCCTGCTCATTGAATGCAAAGATTTCCTAGTTTCTTGGGCTTTCTATGACAGGAAGTTCAATGTCTTTCAATTGTGGTTTAAGATGTCAGCTGATAAATGTGTTTTTCTATGTTGTGACATTTGATGAAAATAAGACCACAGCGAATCGACTTCCTCCATCTAACCCAGCGGTCGGGAACCTACGGCTTGTTAGCCGTATATGGCTCTTCTGTCTGGCTATCAGATAGGTAGTTTATTCGCATCAACTCTCATAACGGAAAAAATGGCAAAAAGAAAAAAAAGGCAATGATTACCGTGCACTCCGGGACTCTGGGCTGCGTGGACAGAGGAATTTACATTTGGATCTGCCTTATGGCTTTTATGGCTCTCCCAGTCAAAAAAAGTTCCTGACCCCTGATCTAACCCTATTCTCTGTATCCTCCTCTCTCACACCAGTTAACGTCATATTCTCAGTACGTCCATGAATCTTCTCTTCGGTCTTCCTCAAGACCTCTTGCCTGGCAGCTCCAATTCCAGCATCCATCTACCAATATATTCACTATCCTTCCTCCATACATGACCGAACCATCTCAGTCTGGCTTCTCTGACCTTCTCTCCAAAACATCTAACATGTGTTGTTCCTCTGATAGACTCATTCCTGATCCTATCCATCCTGGTCACTCCCAAAGAGAACCTTAGCATCTTCATCTGTGCAACCTCTAGTTCTGCCTCCTGTCTTTTCATCATCGTTAACAGTTTCTAGTCCATACAGCATCGCTGGTGTCATCACTGTCTTGTACACCTTTCCTTTCACTCTGGCTGAAAGTCTTCTATCACATAGTACCCCTGACACTTTTCTCCACCCATTCCAACCTGCTTGAACCAGTCTCTTTACCTCTTTTCCACACTCTCCGTTGTTTTGGACTTCAGGTGCTTGGGGTCACCAATTACCTGAAATCCTCCAACTTCTTGATCTCCACTCCCTGTAGCCTCACCATTCCACTTGAGTACCTCTCATTCACACACATACTTTGTCTTGCTGCGACAATTCTTTCCTTTCCAGCGCAAACCTTCAATTCTCTTGATTTTCCTCAGCCTGTTCTGTGCTCTCACTACAGATCACAATGTCATCTGTAAACCTCATGATCCATGGAGATTCCTGTCTAACCTCATCTGTCGGCCTGTCCATCACCATTGCGAACAAGAAGGGATTCAGAGCTGATCCCTGCTGGAGTCCCACCTCCACCTTGAACTTCTCTGTTACCCCTACAGCACACTGCACCACTGTCTCACAGCTATTATTCAAGTCCACTCCTTATTTCTTCATACAATACCAGAGCTCCTCTCTCGGCACCCTGGCATATGCTTTTTCTAGGTCTACAAAAACACAATGCAGCTCCTTCTGACCTTCTCATTACTTCATTTCCCTCTCTATCCTTAATCACCTGGACCTGTTGTACATCCTTTCCATCTTTATCTCTCTGTTTCGCCAACCTGATCATTCTCTCCTTCTTGTCCAACCGACCATACAAGTCATCGTACCCCCTTTGTTTGCCTTTGCTACCTCTATCTGTACCTTATGTTGTATCTCATTGTGTTGTACCAAGTACTGTCCCACCTGTCTTCCTGATAACACTAGCTGTTGTTGTCCAATCATGTGGAGGCTCACCCTGACCACCCTGACCACCCAGACCCTTTCTCAACTCCTCCTTGGAAACTATACAACACGCCTCCCTTTTCAGCTTCCACCACTTTGCCCTCTGCTCTGCGTTGGTCCTCTTGATCTTCTCTGTCACCAGAGTTATCCTACAAACCACCATCCTATGCCGTCTGGCTACACTCTCACCTACAACTACTTTGCAGTCACTAATCTCTTTCAGGTTACCTCGTCTATACTAGATGTAGTCTACCTGCGTGCTCCTACCTCCGCTCTTATAAGTTACCCTGTGTTCCTGTCTATTCCGGAAAAAAATGTTCACTACAGCAATTTCCATCCTTTTTGCAAAATTTACCACCATCTGCCCCTCTGAGTTCCTATCCTGTATACCAAATCTGCCCATCACTTCTTCATCCCGCCTATTACCTGCACCAACATGCCCATTGAAGTCTTCTCCAATTACCACTCTCTCATCTCTGGGGATATTCTGCATCACTTCATCTAACTCATTCCAGAACTTCTCCTTCTCCTCAAACTCACATCCCACCTGCGGGGCATAGCCACTAAATAACAGGAGCATCACACCTTCAATTTCCAGTTTCAGACTCGTCGGCTCTCATTCAGACAGCATAATCTATACTTGTAATGAATTATATCGATCTCATCAAGACTGAGATTACAACACAGAGTCTACTGATTTCTTCCTATTTTCTAGAAGTTTCTGAAGTTATTTATTTGTGAAACCCCCAGGCGGTGGCAGCCGCAGAGCGCCTGGGCTACCCAGTCATGGTGCGCTCAGCGTTCGCCCTGGGCGGTTTGGGCTCCGGCTTCGCCAACAACCGCGAAGAGCTGACCTTGCTGGTGACGTCGGCCTTCGCCCACACCTCCCAGGTGCTCGTGGACAAATCTCTGAAGGGCTGGAAGGAGATCGAGTACGAGGTGGTCCGAGACGCCTACGACAACTGTGTCACCGTGAGTTCTTATCAGTCCCTACTGGATGTGTCCTGATAAACTGCCAGTCTCCCATGTTTTACTTTAATTTTTCATTTGCTTCTTTGGAAATGTAATCAAAAACATTGAGCATGATACTTTGTACTGTTATTCAAATATACATCTTTGGAACGGATGAGTGTCTTGACAGTTATCACTGAGATTATATTAAAGCTGACCCAGTCTCAGTGAGGACGGAGATGTAATGTGTGTGTGTTTGTGTGTGTGTTTGTGTTTGTGTGTGTGTGTGTGGGTGGGTGCATTCTGCACACTCATGCTCAGGTCTGTAACATGGAGAACATCGACCCCCTGGGCATTCACACTGGGGAGTCCATTGTTGTCGCTCCCAGTCAGACGCTCAATGACCGCGAGTACAACATGCTCAGAAACACCGCCATTAAGGTCATCCGGCACCTCGGCATCGTGGGAGAGTGCAACATCCAGTACGCCCTCAACCCGGAGTCCGAGCAGGTGAACACACACAAAAACACAAAAAAGGGCGTCTGTTGCCGACGGCAAAAAAATACTCTTACTGTGTAGTAACTTGTGTACTTTTTCCAGTACTACATCATCGAGGTGAACGCCCGTCTGTCTCGCAGCTCAGCTCTGGCCAGTAAGGCCACTGGTTATCCTCTGGCCTACGTGGCAGCTAAATTGGGACTGGGAATCCCGCTGCCGCAGCTCAAGTATGTTTGACGTTTAGCTACATTACATTACATTGCATTAGGCAGACGCTTTTATCCAAAGCGACTTACAATAGAGGACATAGGGACTGCAAATACACGATGCACAGGAAATATACAGAACAGTAAGCTACATTCAACTCCGCATAAAAAAAGGCTGATACTAAAATGGTCTCTAGATTAGAACCTCACATGGAATCAGTCTGGAGAAACACCAGAGAATGGAGGTTTTGTCCAAGAGTCCTTCCATTTAGGTCCGAAATGTAATTCATTCTTGTTGCTCTGCTGATTCATTCCTGAAATCTTACTCATGCATGATGATTTAAGACCGATAAAATCCAAAATAAGAAAGCAAGAACAAACAAACATGTTTCTTATTTGAAGGAACCATTTTTGTGAGAATGTATGTAACAACACCCCACATTAACACATCAGCAAGAAGTGTAACAGTTAATCTAGTGATGGCATTAATGTTCCGTTATCAGAGTATAGCTGGTAAATAAATTTGTCCGATTTTTTTGTTTTTGTTTTTGTGTCTTACAATAGTATTATTAAAATCTGCATTCAATCCAGACAGTTGTCATGTGTTTTTTAACTTCCATTTTTTTCTTTCTGTTGAAAATATGGACAGACTGTGAATTGTTTTCTTGTTTTATTTTCTCTTCAGGAATTCTGTCACCAACTCTACCACAGCCAATTTTGAGCCCAGTCTGGATTACTGTGTCGTGAAGGTTCCCCGCTGGGATCTCAGCAAATTCCTCCGGGTTTCCACAAAGATCGGCAGCTCCATGAAGAGCGTCGGTAAGAGGCCTGGGTGACGAGTGAAGAAAGTCAGATGAAAAAAAAAAAAAATTTGGAGGTGACCTGATCTGGCAGTTTTCTTGCCTGAATAGAAGTTAATGAAAGACAGTGGAAACAAGATCCCTCCACTTTTGCTGTTTAACCCTCAGTTTGAATTTTTCTCCCTTAGGTGAGGTGATGGCAATAGGCCGCAGCTTCGAGGAGGCCTTCCAGAAAGCGCTGAGGATGGTGGACGAGAACTGCGTGGGCTTTGACCACACAATCAAACCCCTGTCTGACCAGGTGCGGTTGAGATTCAGAAATCTAAACGCTTCGTATCATCTTAGTTCAGGCACACACGCACTTCTGTGTGAGGAGAAGCTTTGTGCTAAGAAACGCATCCATAGGAATTTAAAGTGCTGCATTGACTGTTTTTTTTTTCAGTTTTGTTTTGTGTTTGTTTTATTTTTCTGTCACGAACTGTATTTTTCGGACTATAAGTCGCAGTTTTTTTTTTCATAGTTTTGCCGGAGGGTGCGACTTATACTCTGGAGCGACTAATGTGTGAAATTATTGAGCTCTCTTGCGCTGATGTGTGTCTGTGATGGTCACACACACACACACCAACCAATCAAAATTCAGCGGGGGCGGGTCATGGCAGAAGTGCATTGTGAAAAAAAGATGCTACCAGCGACCTCTGTACCTATGAAAATTGATCATTTCAACAGTTGCGGTAACTTATAAAAACATCTGAGAAGGGCTGAACAAAAATGGCACCAAAAAGAAAATCATATTCTGCAGGTTACAAGCCGGAAGAAGCGAAATATGCAGGCGAAAACGGCGATCGAGCAGCAGAGAGAAAGTTTGGAAGTTAGTGAGAAACTTGTAAGGGACTGGCAAAAAGCGGAGGTACTCTTACTGAAATGATGAAAACTAAAAAAAGCTAATCGCGAGCTAAAAGCTAGCTGGCCACGGCTAGAGGAACGAGTTCACACTTGGGTGCTTGAACAACGTGCTGCCGGGAGAGGCTTGTCAACAGTACAGTTGCTTCTGCCAAGGAAATTAATAGAAATGAGTTTACAGGAGGACCTTCCTGGTGTTACCACTTCATGCAATGCAATCGCCTCTCTGTCAGAGCAAGGACGCCATCCTGTCGGGATCCAAAAAGGCTGGAATAATTTGAACTGCAAGTGACGATGACTCTGACGTAAGATACGTACCGGTAGATGAGGAAGCGGCCCATTGTCTACCTTCGGGGTTGGCGGAGTTGTTCAGTGAAACCGAAGAAGATTTAGTGATTAAGAGTGACACAGATGTTTGGTTGTAGCATGTGCTATATCCTATCGTTATTTGAATGACTCTTACCGTAATATGTTACGTTAGCATAGCCTACCAGTAACGTTCTCAGTTCGTTGTTTATGCGTTATATAGGCTATACTAGGCTACACTTATTCAGCCTGTTGTTTTCTATTCTATTTTTATTTTAAATTGCCTTTCAAGATGAAATGTCTATTCTTGGTGTTGGATTTTATCAAATAAATTTCCCCCCCAAAAAATGCGACTTATACTCCAGTGCGACTTATCTATGTCTTTTTCGTTCTTTATTATGCATTTTTGGCTGGTACGAAAAATACGTTACTTCCTTTTGGTGGATGTTTCGAGTTTTCACTGTGGTTGTTTTTGCTTACACTGACCAAAAGATGGCGCTTGTTAAACACTAAGTGAGAAAGCTGTTTTGACAGGAAGATGATTCCTTATAGTCACAGTCCTCAACATTAAGAAAAGTTCGTCTTTAAAACTCCATAATGAAATTGAAATGCCCACACACATATATATATATATATATATATATATGTGTGTATGTGTGTATAGAAATGTGAATGTATATGCGTGTGTCTATCTATCTATCTATCTATCTAGCTATCTAGCTATCTAGCTAGTATGTATATTTCAGATAATATTTAAGAATCATAAAGAATTTTTATTTTCTCTTAAGTGTTGAAATCCATTTCTCCTGTTGTTTCTTTTTCTCCAGGAGCTCCAGATGCCAACTGACAAGCGTATCTTTGTCCTGGCGGCGGCGCTGCGAGCAGGCTACACCGTGGACCCGCTGTACCAGCTGACCAAGATCGACCGCTGGTTCCTGCACAAGATGAAGAACATCGCTGACCACGAGCGGCTGTTGGAGACGTACAACCAGGTGAGAGGCGGCGGCGGGGGCGACCAGCCATGAGCCGCCAACTGGATCGTTGTTCTTTAACCAGTCCAGCAAGTCGCTGGATTTTTACAGCCTGGAATAACTCCTCTAAACAAATATTGTTTCGTCTGATCGCCTTTGGTTTTCCCGATTCCCCCCCCGGCCAGGATGAGAGCGCCATGCCTCCCGAGGTGATGAGGAAGGCCAAGCAACTGGGCTTCTCAGACAAACAGATTGCTCTGGCTGTTCAGAGGTAGGTGGGAAGTTGTAGAAATGACCCAAAAATGACAGGAAATTATCGGTCACCTACAAGCAAATGAACAGGAAAATGTTTTCATCTGGTAAACGGACACTATATTAGACCGTCAGCTCAGAGACTTCCCAGGTGTTTGCGACAATAACGTCTTCTGTTTTTGTTTTAATAACAACTGGGAGGTTAAAAAACAGACAACTTCATCGAGACAAACGTCAGGTTTGTTTTGGATTTCCGGCTTTTCTAACTCTTCCGTTCTAATGTCCGTCAGCACTGAGCTGGCGGTGAGGAAGCTGCGCCACGATTGGTCCATCCTGCCGGTGGTCAAGCAGATCGACACCGTGGCGGCGGAGTGGCCCGCCTTCACCAACTACCTGTACCTGACATACCACGGCACAGAGCATGACCTCGGCTTCAGTGACCCGCATGTCATGGTGATCGGCTCCGGCGTTTACCGCATCGGCAGCAGCGTGGAGTTCGACTGGTGTGCCGTCGGCTGCATCACTGAGCTCAGGAAGGTACTGGTCACATGACAAAGATAATCCTTTTAAGATGTCCATTGATGATGTAGTATAAGATAATCAAAAAGACTTTCGCTCGGGAGCCATATTGAAGGGCAAAAAGTTAAAAAAAAACAACTACCTAAAGAAAGACAGTCATACCGGCAAATGTGAACAAAGCAGTCGTCCTCGTATCACGCTGCATGACATTGTATTCGTCCGCTAGTTCCTGCACGAAATTTGTATTTTAATGTTACAAATGCTGTATTTTGGAATGATGGACCCAAGACGTCCTAACCAAATTTATGGGAGGTGCTGACGTAACCCCAAAACACTGTAGGTCAAGGAAGTGCGAATTGTGATTTCATGTTGTCTCGTCAACCAGATGGGTATCAAGACCATCATGGTAAACTACAACCCTGAGACGGTCAGCACGGACTACGACATGTGTGACCGCCTCTACTTCGACGAGATCTCCTTCGAGGTGACTCTTCGATTGATTCTCTTTATGATCGAATAGCGGCTGGATACCCGATGTCACTGATTGGACCTTGTGCCTTAAGGTGGTGATGGACATCTATGAGATGGAGAACCCGGAGGGGGTGATCCTGTCTATGGGCGGCCAGCTGCCCAACAACATTGCCATGTCGCTGCACCGCCAGCAGTGTCACATCCTGGGAACGTCGCCAGAGTTCATTGACTGCGCAGAGAACCGCTTCAAGTTCTCCAGGATGCTGGACACGATTGGGATCAGCCAGCCGCAGTGGAAGGAGCTCTCCGACACAGAGGTACCGGGTTAACTGGATCAGGTACTCTCACACTTCTGAATGAGACCGCCAGGAGTTTTGTTTTTGAACAACAAACTAACCTTCAGTCATTAAAAAACTATCGGTCTACTGGCTGGGTTTCTCTTCCAAAGGAACTCCTGTAGTGTCAAAATATCAAGGGATCCTGTTACTCTACATTCTTGTTGGATCCAGGAAAATATGCTCAACCCTCAAACTTTTGTCTGTCTTACAGCAGGATTAAAGAAACTGACTGATATCTGTGTTTTTACTGTCTTACGCCTGCAGTCGGCAGTGAAGTTCTGTGAGACGGTGGGTTACCCCTGCTTGGTACGACCATCGTACGTCCTGAGCGGCGCTGCTATGAACGTGGCCTACAGCGACAGCGATCTAGAGAAATACCTGAGCAACGCTGTGGCCGTTTCCAAGGAACACCCCGTGGTCATTTCCAAGTTCATCCAGGAGGCAAAGGTCGGCAGACCTTAATCTCTTCAGGCTTAACTTCTCAATAATATAGTAACATTCATTACTCTCTGGTGTGTAGTCCCAAAAAATTAGGAAACGTGATTTATGTTTTATAGTAGGTGAAAAAGGCCAGAAAGGCTCCTTCTTCAGTTTGACGGCATCCCTCACCACTGGGGTCCACCAGTGGGTTCAAGGGTTTCCACCCTGGCAGGCGCTGACCGCCTTACTGTCTGCCGCCATGACAATGGAATCATGAAACATGGCCCATTTGGACTCAGTGTCCCCCGCCTCCCTCAAGACAGGGTTGAAGTTCTGCCGAAGGTACGAGTTGAAACTCCCTCCGACGGGGGACTCTGCCAGAAGTTCCCAGCAGACCTTCACGTTCCGTTTGGGTCTGCCAGGTCCGACCGGCATCCTCCCCCACCATCGGAGCCAGGGCACCACCAGGTGGTGATCAGTTGATAGTTTCGCCCCTTTTTTCAGCCGAATGTCAAGGACATGCGGCCGCAAGTCCGTTGATACGACCACAAGGTCAATCAAAGAACTGAGGCCTCAGGCGCGTTGGTGCCAAGTGCATATGGACACCTTTACGCCTGAACCTGGTGTTTGTTACAGACAATCCATGACGAGCACAGAAGTCCAAAAACCAAACACCGCTCGGGTTCAGATCGGGGAAGCTGTTCCTACCAATCACACCCTTCCAAGTCGCACTGTCGTTGCCCACATGAGCGTAGAAGTCTCCGAGCTTTACGAGGGAGTCCCTGGGACCCCAAGAAGGGTGGGTAAACCGAACTGTTGGTTGCCTTGCCACAAACTATCAGAACCCGCCCCCCCCCACCTGAAGGTAGAGGGAGGCTATCCTCTCGCCCACCGGGTTGAACCCCTACGGGCAGGCGCCGAGACGGGGGGCAACTCCAGAAAAAAAATGAATCTAGCACCTCTTGAGAACCCTGGTTTCAGATCCCAAGCTGTGCGTCAAGTTGTGTCCGACTATACAGTATCCAGGAGGAATCTCTCAGCCTCACACACCAGTTCAGGCTCCTTCCCCATCAGAGAGGTTACATTACATGTTCTAAGAGCCAAAAATTAGGCAATAATCCAATAATAGAATTATAAACTTTTGTAAAAGTGTCCAGTTTTCTGCTCATTTCCTTTGCTTATACTTGGAAAAGAATGAAAGCGAAATCTAATGAGGTTTCTTGTTATTGTGTGTGTGTGTGTGTGTAATATATTTGGCAGGAGATTGACGTGGACGCCGTGGCGTGTGATGGTGTAGTTATGGCATTTGCCGTGTCAGAGCACGTGGAAAACGCTGGCGTTCACTCAGGTGACGCCACCCTGGTGACGCCGCCTCAGGATCTGAATCAGAAGACCATCGAGAGGATCAAAATGATCGTCCACGCCATTGGCCAGGAGCTTCAGGTCACCGGACCCTTCAACTTGCAGCTCATCGCCAAGGTGAGCAGATACTGACGATTTCCTGGCTCCGGGGCCAAGAGCAATTAAGACCAGGACTAAATCTTTTTAAATATTTTGTTTATTCAACAATTTCAATTACCAGGAGAGAAGTTCAAAGCTGTCAAATCAGAATTCTTCTTCTTCGTCGTCTTTTGGCTTTTCCCTTCAGGGGTTGCCACAGCGAACCAACTTTCTCCATCTAACCCTATTTTCTGTAACCTCCTCTCTCACACCAACTACCTTCATATCCTCTCTCACTACATCCATAAATCTTCTCTTTGGTCTTCCTCGAGACCTCTTGCCTGGCAGCTCGAATTCAAGCATCCTTCTACCAATATATTCACTCTCCCTCCTCTGTACATGACCCAACCATCTCAGTCCGGCTTCTCTGACCTTCTCTCCAAAACATCTAAAATGTGCCGGTCCTCTGATAGACTCATTCCTGATCCTATCCATCCTGGTCACTCCCAAAGAGAACCTCAACATCTTCATCTGTGCAACCTTTAGTTCTGCCTTCTGTCTTTTCGTCATTGAAACAGTTTCTAGTCCATACAGCATCGCTGGTCTCACCACTGTCTTGTACACCTTTCCTTTCATTCTGGCCGATAGTCTTCTATCACATAGTACCCCTGACACTTTTCTCCACCCATTGAACCCGTCTCTTCATCTCTTTTCCACACTCTCCGTTGCTCTGGACTGTTGACCCCAAGTACCTGGAATTGTCCAACTTCCTGATCTCAACTCCCTGCAGCCTCACCGTTCCACCCAAGTTCTTCTCATTCACACACATATATTCTGTCTTGCTGCGACCAACATTCATTCCTCTCCTTTCCAGAGCATACCTCCACCCTCAATCTAGATTTTCCTCTGCCTGTTGTCTGCAATCACTACAGATCAAAATGTCATCTGCAAACATCATGGTCCATGGAGTATCCTGTCTAACCCCATCTGTCAGCCAGTCCATCACCATTGCGAACTAGAAGGGGCTCAGAGCTGACCACTGATGGAGTCCCACCTCCACCATGAACTTCTCTGTTACCCCTACAGCACACCGTACCCCTGTCTCACAGCTAGCATACATGTCCTGCACCAGTTTAACATACTTCTCTGCCTCTCCAGATTTCCTCATACAATACCAGAGCTCTTCTCTTGGTATCGGATCGTCAGCTGTCGGATCGATATAGCGATACATATCGATTTTTTTTACACCGCTAGTCTGATGCCCTTCTTTAGTCAGTAAAGTTTTGTCCTCTGCCTCATTGCTGGACCTAAAGGGATGAGAGCAAGCATGCAGCATGTGGCGTACCTGACTGTTCAGCCAAGGCTCCTGGTTGGGGAACTCGCTGACTCGTATGGCGGGCACGATGTTGTCGACATAACTGTACGTTGACAGAAGAGTCCTCCTGAGTGGCTGCGATTCAACACGTCCCTGTCAGTTGTTGCAAAACAATCCAGCAGAATGCCCTCTGAATCTGGGGACCAGAGTTTGATTTCTCTGGTTACGGCATTCGTCTGTTTCGGTCTCTATCTCTATGCGGGGCACTCGCTAACTGACACTAACTTCTCTGCAGGACGACCAGCTGAAGGTGATTGAGTGCAACGTCCGTGTCTCACGCTCGTTCCCCTTTGTATCAAAAACACTGGGCGTTGACCTGGTCGCCCTGGCGACCCAGGTCATCATGGGAGACAAAGTGGAACCTGTGGGGCTGATGACCGGAAAGGGGATCGTGGGTGTGAAGGTGAACAGGCTGGACCCGTACCACTGACTGTGTGTGTGAGCATTTCTTGATCTAACACATCTCTCGGGCCTTAGGTGCCTCAGTTCTCCTTTTCTCGGCTAGCCGGCGCCGATGTGGTGCTCGGGGTCGAGATGACCAGCACCGGTGAAGTGGCCTGCTTCGGGGAGAACAGGTACGAGGCCTACTTGAAAGCCATGCTGTCCACCGGGTTCAAGATCCCCAAGAAGAACATCCTGCTGTCCATCGGCAGCTACAAGGTACCCTGTCCAGGCATCACCCAACAGATGACGGCCGCTTGAACGTTGAAGATATGAAAAACATGGAGAAAGGATTTCATGTGTCAAGCAAAAATATTTTTTGTGTAAATCTTTCATTGATGTCAGAAAGTTGGAAAAAAAAAAAACGGTTGACATTTTCAGAACAAGAGTGAGCTGCTGCCCACTGTCCAGTCACTGGAGTCACTGGGTTACGACCTGTACGCTAGTCTGGGCACAGCTGACTTCTATACCGAACATGGAGTAAAGGTGAGGGACAGAATCCAGACACTAGCTATGCTCATCTCGTGATCCGCTTTCACGGCTCTCTTGAAAACTCCAGCCATATCCATCTTCACATCGGTAGACATCTGAGAAAATACACTGAGCTGTCGAAGAATAATCCAAACCGGTTCCATCGCGGTTCCGCTGACCTCCAGGTGACGGCCGTGGATTGGCCCTTCGAGGAGGAGGACAGCGAGTGTTCCACCAAGGAGAAGCAGCGTAGCATCATGAACTACCTGGAGGAGAACCACTTCGACCTAGTCATCAACCTCTCCATGAGGAACAGCGGCGGCCGCAGGCTCTCCTCCTTCGTCACAAAGGGCTACAGGACCAGGCGCATGGCCATCGACTACTCCGTGCCCCTCATCATCGACATAAAGTGCACCAAGCTCTTCGTTCAGGTCAACCATGTCTTGGTGGTTGGATATTCATTTCTAGAGTCTTGTTTGTCCATCCACATGATTCCTCTTTAGACACAAAGGTCACAAATTCAAGAGTCCCTGTTCAGTGGGGATTACATTACATTACATTACATTACTTTACATTGCATTTGGCAGACGCTTTTATCCGAAGCGACTTACAATAGAGGACATAGGGACTGCAAATACACTCGCAAATACAAGATGCACAGGTAATATACAGAACAGTAAGCTTGGGTTAGTGAGGGGTTTTTTTTTTTTTTTTTTTGATAGAGACACACACACACACACACACACTGCATAGCCTAACTTGCTGCCAACCTGATCTGGGGCAGCTCAAGCATCAGCGCAGTAAAAAGTCCTGAAAGAGAAAAGATTTTACCTGTTTCTTGAAGGTTGAGAGAGATGATGCTAGTCTTGTTGCTTCCGGAAGTTTGTTCCACCGCTGAGGTAGTAGAACGGAGAACAGTTTTGCCTGAGATCGCTTAGAGCGAGCAAAAGGTACTGCTAGTAGGTTTGTATTAGAGGAACGCAGCTCTCTGCCGGGAACATAAGGTCTTATTATTTCGGTCAGATATGCTGGACCTGTTCCCGAGGTGGTTTTGAATGCCAGGGTCAGGGCCTTGTGCCTGATCCTGGCAGCTACTGGTAGCCAGTGCAACTGGATGAACAGAGGTGTAACATGAGCCCTTTTGGGTTGAGTGAAATGTGCTCTTTGACCGATTTCCAGATACTTTATACCTCAACTTGCAACAAGGAGCATCAACTTGTGTGTGATTCTCTGCAGGCTCTTCGGCAGGTGGGCCGAAGTCCTCCTGTGAAAACTCATATCGACAGCATGGCATCTGAGACGCTGGTCCGTCTGCCAGGTGGGTCTCTGACGCCAAAAGCTGGTGTTTTTTTTTCTCTCATCCAACTTTTTTCTTTTCAAATGTGCTAGCCTTTTTCGATTAATACTGTTTGTGCATCATCCTCAAAATTTTGAATTCGATAAATGTTTCTGAAAGGCTGCAAGAGTCATTTTACAGCACCATTCCTGGATTCTCCCATCGAAGAATATTCATAATATACAAGTATCTTTTTATTAAAAACACAGTTGTTCCAGTTTGCGATAACAAGCATTTATCTTTTTTTTTTTTTTTTTTTTTTTTTGTCACCCAGGTTTGATTGACGTCCATGTCCACCTGCGGGAGCCTGGGGCCACTCACAAGGAGGACTTCTCCTCAGGCACGGCAGCAGCTCTGGCCGGAGGTATCACCATGGTGTGTGCGATGCCCAACACCGCGCCTGCCATCACCGACTCCAGCTCTCTGTCGCTGGTCCAGAAGGTAACTCCACCTCTACATTAGACTGGTTGCAATTTAGACATTTCTGATCTGAATAGATGCCGGTGGATGCAGGAAGTGACTCTCCGTCACTGTTTTTTACCATGAAATAAAAGCTGATGTTTTGTTTGACATCCACCAGCTGGCCAAGGCAGGCTGCCGCTGTGACTACGGCCTGTATTTGGGCGCAGCCTCAGACAATGCGGCCATCCTCCACTCTTTGGCCAACCAGGCAGTCGGGCTGAAGATGTACCTGAACGACACATACTCCACCCTCAAGATGGACAACGTCTCCCTTTGGATGGAAGTAGGCTGAAACCTAGAGCCCCTCGATAAATCGACACTCATTGAACTCTAGAATTTAATCTTCGGACAAATCTCTAAAAAAAAAATGTTTCTAATGCTGCTCCTGGGTCAGCAAAGAAAACTTCAAATTCCTTTTTCCTTGTCATAATTTTAATCAGACCAGACCATCAGGCAGCTCTGGATAGGGCGAAATTATACAAAAACCAGAAAATGTCTCTGTTATTGTTCAAGCAAAAGTTGTTGGTTGTTGCTAGTACTTGGTTTTAAGAATAAGAACAATTTTATTTATCTCGAAGGAAATTGTTGCGCCAGAGTTTCATGTAAAACATAACAATAATAAACAATAGGAGGAAATTGTATAAACAGTCAAAAAAAAGGAGGGAGACTAAGAAATACAAATAAAACAAATAAAGTGGCAAAGTCAAGGCTATAAAGTGTCTTAAGGTCTTAAAAAGTACAAAGATTTGAATATTCCCTGCAACTGAAGGTCCTCCTTCCTATTTTAGAAAATAAATAAATTAAAAATGCATAAACTCTTCTTGTGAGTTAAAACGATAACAAAATTTAAAACATTTAGAGTAAAAATTGCTGACTATGGAAAAAAAAAAAAGGTTTTATTCACAGTTTCTTGTTTTATATTTTTAGATTCAAGCAGCTGAAACTCTTAGTAGTTGTAAAGGCCATCTCCAAATAATATGCTGTACAAATTGTCTTCAAATTAGCATTTTCAGTCTCGTTCTTAAAATGTTGGTAATGTCAGAGAATTAAACAAGTGTTCTTGTACCTGCAGCAGTTGTAAACCCCAAAACGCCACCCTCTGCTTTCTCTCTGCAGCACTTTGAGAAATGGCCAAAGCTCATGCCCATCGTGGCTCATGCCGAGAAGCAGACTGTGGCGGCCATCCTGATGGTGGCCCAGCTCTACCAGCGACCTGTCCACATCTGCCACGTGGCCAAAAAAGAGGAGGTACCACCTCTTTTTCCAGCTGGCAAAATAAGAAAGGAAACCAGTTGAGCTCTCTGAAGTGCAGCCAGATTCTTTTCAAATTCAAAGTTTGACTCCTTGTTTTCACATGAGTTCTAAAGGGTGATTCGAAGCGCAGAATTTTTTTTTATTTTTTTTTTTTTTTTTTTTTCAGAGTGGTTTTTGGTTAAATTCTACATGTGGGAACAATTTAAAGATTTAAATTTTTGATTTGAAATTTAAACTGATTATTCTCATACTTTAGTTTTGTTGTTTAGTTTTATTAGCTTTTATTTATTAGCTCAACCAGCGACCTGTCCACATCTGCCACGTGGCCAAAAAAGAGGAGGTACCACCTCTTTTCCAGCTGGCAAAATAAGAAAGGAAACCAGTTGAGCTCTCTGAAGTGCAGCCAGATTCTTTTCAAATTCAAAGTTTGACTCCTTGTTTTCACATGAGTTCTAAAAGGTGATTCGAAGCGCAGAATTTTTTTTAATTTTTTTTTTTTTTTTTTTTTTTTTTTTTTGCAGAGTGGTTTTTGGTTAAATTCTACATGTGGGAACAATTTAAAGATTTAAATTTTCAATTTGAAATTTAAACTGATCATTCACATACTTTAGTTTTGTTGTTTAGTTTTATTACCTTTTATTTCTGTTTTTTTTTTGGGGGGGGGGGGAATATGTAATTAATGTTTAAACATCCTACCCTGTTGCCTTTAGATCCTGATCATCCGTGCTGCAAAGCAAAAGGGCATCCAGGTGACGTGCGAAGTGGCCCCACATCACCTCTTCCTGTGCGAAGAGCAATTGGAGGAGATCGGCGAGGGCCGGGCCCAAGTCCGGCCCATGCTGGGGACCCGCGAGGACATGGAGGCGCTGTGGGAAAACCTGGACATCATCGACTGCTTCGCCACAGACCACGGTCTGTGAGCGCTGGTTCGGGTTCTTTCTGAAATCTGTGTCTCGCCAAAAAGTTCAAGGTCCGTTTTTTTAAAACCCCAGTCATGTGTGAATAACTGGATTTAGGATCAAAAAAACAAATTCTTCCTTGTTAGTCCCCCTTCAAGGAGCCCTGTTTGTGGTTGTATGCCAGCAGGGTGACAACCCTGACTGGGGCAGATTCACTATATGGTGTCACTGTGCTAGTTTTGTCTGGGGTTCAGTAATGTAGGAATTTTTTAACACTCCATAATCAACACCAAGTATCCTTTAATCCAACCTCTGCCGCTTTTCCTGTGTTGAGTTGCGGGGCAACAGCCTCAGCAGAGAGACCCATTATGAGTTGGAGATCACCATGGGATGAGGCTAACGGAACTACATCATCTGCAAAAAGCAGAGGCCCAGTACTGAGACCAGCACTCCATACTTCTTGAGCAGCCACTCAGAGAACTCCAGGAGTTACATGGTCAAAGGCCTTCTCCAAGTCTACAAAGCACATGTAGACTGGTTGAGGGAATTACCATGTGCCCTCCAGGACCCTGCTGAAGTTGTATAGCCGATCCACTGTTCCACAAAAAGTGCCAAAAAAACAATATCCAACTGACCCTCCTCTCCAAGACCCCTAAATAGACCTCACCAGGGTGGCTAAAGAATGTGATCTCCTTGTCGTTGGAATACCCCCTCCGGTCCCACTTTTTAAACCATCACCCCAGGCTGCAAATGTAGACACACTGTTCCCAGTGTGCATGTGATGTCGCAGAGATGTGTCAATCCGGAAAGCTACACAACATCCAGACCCTTGAGGAACTCAGGGCGGTGCTCATTCACCCCTGGGGAGCTTATTGACCACCTTGGCAACTTCAGCCCCAGAGATTGAAGAGCTACTCCCTGAGTCCCCAGACTCTGCTTCCTTATCAGAAGGCATGGCAGTGGGATTGAGAAGTTCTTCGAAGTATTACCCTTCACCGACCTGCGACCTCTCAAGTCGAGGTCAGCAGCACACCATCCTCGCAATTGATGGTGCCCTGCTTCCCATCCTGAGCACCGTGTGCAAAAAAGGCCCAATACTTGTACTTCTTCAGCTGGATGGTATCCCCAGCCACCAGTGTCCACCAACGCAGCAAAAAGACCTTCAGTTTAATGAGACTCTTTCTAATTCTATTTTAGAAAATCCATCATGTACCATTTTTATAATACTTTTATTTGTATTATATGTTTACGTACTTTCGTTGATAAGTTCCTTATAGACACTTAAAAATTCCACCCAAGTTGTGATGCCGATCAACATGATACAACAAAGCGAATGAAGAAGAGAAACTCAACAAAAACACTAACGTAATAGTAAAACTATTTTCAGCTCCGCATTCGATTGAGGAGAAGAACAGCACCCACCCCCCTCCAGGGTACCCGGGGCTGGAGACCATGCTGCCTCTCCTGCTCACCGCAGTCAGCAACGGGCGCCTAACCCTCGACGACATTATCCGGCGCCTCCACGACAACCCACGCAGGATCTTCAACCTGCCTCTTCAGGAAAACACCTATGTGGAGGTAAAATCACACGCAACAGGACATGGATGCAGCAGCTGTGGAAGTCATCTCTGCACACGGTGTGACAGGAGAGTCACCGACGGCGTGTCTGCAGGTGGACCTGGAACAGGAGTGGGTGATTCCTCAGGCCATGCAGTTCACCAAGTCCAAGTGGACCCCTTTCCAAGGTCTGAAGGTGAAGGGGAAGGTGCGGCGCGTGGTCCTGCGAGGAGAGGTGGCCTACATCGATGGACAGGTGTGTGTGTGTGTGTGTGACACAATAACATGTCTGCTTTGCTGAAGATGCGTGGAAAGTTGGCTCCGTGCAGCAAGAAAATACTTTAGTCTTCATGATCTGCTCAGTTATGCACCTGTATTACTATGCACGGTACTGAGGGACAAGTAAATTTGTCAAAATGTATGATTGCATGTATTTCAGACAATCCAAAGGGGGGGGGGGGCTCAGCTGGTACCTGTTTTGCAGCACATAAGAATGGTTCTGTTGGGATATTTCTGAGCGGTAGAAAACCTATGGAACAGATCTGCAGTGAAACAGATGGAGCCCAAAATCCAGTGAGGTTCTTCCCGCATCTGTAATTCTCAGGTTTTGGTGCCCCCGGGCTACGGTGAAGACGTGAAGACGTGGCAGAGTGCTTCCATCCTGACACCTGAGAGCCCAATGGTATTCAAGACAAAAGGACGACAGTTTCAGTCCATTATTTCGGACAGACGTTCAATTTGTACTTGACATTTCTGTCTTTGCTTCCTGTTCCATAGACCCCCGAGCGTCCTCGTCCCACCCCACCCCGCGAAGGCCTGGTGAGAACTCGCGCCCCCAGCCCCAGACGCGCAGCGTTGCCCCCACGCATCCACCGCTCCTCCGACCCCGGCCTCCCCCCAGGTGTGGCCCATCCCAAAATACATCAGCGCATCAAATAACCTCGGTCGTCGGGCTAGTTTTTAAGATTAATTAGGTTTTTCATTGAGGGAAATGCCTCAGTCAGACACGCCATGAAGCGGTTGAACCGAACAAATAATTTTCACACAAATGCAATTTTGTCTGCAGGATTTGTTTAATTTTCTTTGGTATGTTTAATTTTTGATTCTGCCATTTTGGTTGTATTTATTTATTTGTTTGATTTGATTTCTTCCGGAGGTTAAGAGAAATCTTTTGGTTCAGAGTAATTTTTTTTTTCCCCCCAATACTGAGTTTCTTTCTCATTTAGAGCATTGCCTTTTTGTAATGATTGTCAAAATTATAAAGTGAATTCATAAGGAAAATTTAAGATAATGAAAAATAATTACTAGACTGTATAAAGAATTCTGAGCAGCAAAAATACCCTATGTCTGTTCAGTACAACTATTTTTTAATTTTTTTTTCTGTGATTTAATGGTTTAAAACAATTATGGGTCAAATGTGACTTGTTTGGAAACAATCTTTCCAGATAGGAATGATCCAAAATCGCATGTTCTGATTTGTAATTTTATTTATTTATTTTTTTTAAACCTCTCCCATATTTATCTGTAATATTTCCCTTCTGCAGAGATGGCCACACTTCCCCCGTCTGGTACTGGGGATGGTTATAGCCACCCCCCTCCTCTGTCCAGGCTGCTGTCCCCTCAGTCCTTCCCAGGCCAGGTTCCTTCTGGACAGGCTTCCCATTTTCAGATGTCCCCCCTGCTGCACCCCCTGGTGGGCCAGCACATCCTGACAGTGGGGCAGTTCAGCAAAGAGCAAGTAACTACCTGAGGGATGCCAGAAATCTCTAATATGTTGGTCAATTTTGTGATTAACCTTCATCGGAAACAGACATATTTTAATTCCACACATCCAGTATCTCCAAATTAATCACAGTTGACTTTTCAATAATGTTCAATTTTCAACCTCAACTGAAACTAAACTAAAAATGTGAATATTCTTTTTATATTTGCATGAATAAAATATAGGAATAAGAAGACTGTTTAATTTTAAAAAAATATATATTAATTTAACCTTATAGAATTCATATGACAAGTACCTGTTCATAAAATGACAGGAAGCACACGATGGAATGTGTGAATGGTTCTGCCAAAAAGGGTGATTGAAATCACATCAAATAGAAATCAAATGAGCTATTCCCTAGAGATGTTGTATTTATTAATATATTAGAATTAATTTCCCCTGACTTGAAAGCTCAAACCGTAGAATTGCATTTTTTGGTGATTTCAGATCTCTCATCTCTTCAATGTCGCGCATACGTTACGTTTGTTGGTCCAGAAGGAGCGGAGCCTGGACATCCTAAAGGTGAGCCTGAAAAACAAAACTCCCCGGCCACCGACCCACAAAGTGTGTCAATGTTAATCTCCAGCAACCCCGTTCCATCCAGGGTAAAGTCATGGCGTCCATGTTCTATGAGGTCAGCACTCGCACAAGCAGCTCCTTCGCTGCGGCCATGCAGCGTCTTGGCGGTTCTGTCATCCACTTCAGTGAGTCCACCTCATCCACCCAAAAGGGAGAGTCTTTGGCTGACTCTGTCCAAACCATGAGCTGCTACGCCGATGTGTTGGTGCTGCGCCATCCGACACCCGGAGCTGTAGAGGTAGGGAGATCAGCAAAGAATATTCCAAACTCCCACGTCAAAATCCTCAAACCCGGGTTCGACAGGTCATAGGTCTTTGAATTTGGTGGAAGAGCTAGACCAGGGGTCGGCAACCCGCGGCTCCGAGTGGCTTGGGAAATTAAATGATAAATATTTAATTGAACTGTATTTCATTTGTGTTAATTCCTTTTTTTAACTTTTAGTTCTAAGTCGGAAGATTATTGTGATCTTGACATATTAAATAAAATTATATTTATTATTTGTCGCGCACAAAATAACGTCACACTCGCGGAAGCCGGTATACCCGCCAGCCGGTAAAGTCCCGATTTGCAGGTGCTGTGCGCAGAAGTTCAGGAGCAGAAGTCCCATAAACTAGGTAAAATAAATATTTATGAAGGTATTTTGCAAATACTTATTTTTTATTGTTTACTGACAGAGTGATTTTTTTTTCCCGATTTATTTTTAAAATTCAGGTCAAGGCTGCGCTACACGCTCTGAAAGCTCAAAATGAGTTCATTACATAAATAAAATTTAATTTTCTCTGCAATACTTTGTGAATTTCAGAAGCAACACACTACACACTTGTTTATACAAAGTGTAAAGGTGATAAAAAGCAATATATACAGCGGTACCTTTATTTTAGACGTCAAAAAGTAATTGCGGCTCCCAGAGTTTTCTTTTCCGAGGCAACCGGGTCCAAATGGCTCTTTGGGTGTCACGGGTTGCCGACCCCTGAGCTAGACTAAAAGTAGGTTAATCTCCAGTTCAACTGGATAAATGTTATCTTATTGAATATTCTCCTTAGTTTCAAGTTAATTTTTTTCTAATCACATATCCTACATGGCTCAAGCTGCAGGTTTGCCAGCGTTCTTTGTACAATGAAAACCCAGCAGCCCATCAGTCCGCTAATGTTTTTTTTTTTTGACCTCTGTCCCTCCATCGTGGACAACTTCAACATCAACTTCCCTCCTCTGCAGACGTTCAACTTCATCTGTTTCCTGTGTTCCCACAGACGGCGTCCCGTCACTGCCGTAAGCCCGTCATCAATGCAGGAGACGGCGTGGGTGAGCATCCCACCCAGGCCCTGCTGGATGTCTTCACCATCCGAGAGGAGCTGGGAACAGTCAATGGCATGACGGTAAGGAGGAGAAGCCATGCTAGCTGAATTTCACAGACTTTAATTTTGTTTTGTTTTTTTTTTTTAAATCCTCCATGGTTTAAAAATTGTTTCCTTTCAAGATAACCATGGTGGGGGATCTGAAACATGGTCGCACCGTTCATTCCCTCGCCAAACTGCTGACCCAGTATCGCATCACGCTGCGATACGTGGCCCCCAAGAACCTGCACATGCCTGCTGAAATCCTCAACTACGTGGCCTCTAAAGGCATCAAACAGGTCCGCGGTTAAACCCAAGCTTCAACAAGACGTCTGAAGCGTCGTTGCTGTCGCTCACTGTCGGCGTCGACATGTTTGCAGGAGGAGTTCGAGAGCATCGAAGAGGCTCTGCCGGAGACGGATGTCCTCTACATGACCAGGATCCAGAAAGAGAGGTTCGCCTCTGAGGATGAGTATAAGGCTGTAAGTGACCCCTTACTTTAAAACTTCAAATCAGAACCGACTTAAAACAGAATATGCGCTGAAATTTTCAAACAAACAAGGAAATGAAGTGGTTTTTTTTCCCCTCCCCTGCTGTAGATGATTGATCACAGCAGAATAGCAATGGAGGGCGATATGAGTGAGTTTAATCTTGTGTGTTTTGTCCCCCACACACCCCTCACGCTCAGTGTTTCGGCCAGTTCATCCTTACCCCTCACATCATGACCGGGGCCAAGAAGAAAATGGTGGTGATGCATCCGCTACCCAGAGTAAATGAGATCAGGTGGGAGGCATATCATTAAAAACATTTCATATCCACACAAATTTATTCCCATGTGTTTTCTCATAACAGGTAATATATTTCTTTTTTATTTATTTACACTTTAGTCTGTCTTCCCCATTGAAGCTTAATTAACAAAGCAACCCGCTATATAAGGAATAACCTCTCGGATTGAGGATAGAAATTTATTTTTTTTATTTTCATAATACAGTTATAGAAATATAAAGACTTGCAATCTTGCATATTACAATTATCCCATGACTGCAATATTTCTTTGAATCAACCAAATTGATAGGACTGTTAATTAGCTGAAGTTGATTGTTTTCTTCCATTAATGCGTATTTCTCAGTATGGAGGTGGATACCGACCCGAGAGCAGCTTACTTCCGTCAGGCTGAGAACGGCATGTATATCCGCATGGCGCTGCTGGCCACAGTGTTGGGCAGATAAATGCCACTGACGCACAGCCGACTAAGACGACCATGTCCTCCCCAAGCTGCAGACGAGCGTTTCGCAATAAAACAAGTACGACCATTGACAAAAAAATGCTGCTCATGTTTATTTCTCTTCCGGTACATTCCACTACTATCTTTCCTCATCTGTAGAAACACTACACCACTTTCATGGGCTCGACTGGCAGTACCTAAGTGGATTGGTCCAGATTGTACCAAAGTTTTGAGGCAAGGTGATTTGCAAAACCCTCTAAATTATAAGGGACTATTTTTTTTTTTCTTTTTTTCATTATGGAGCGTTTCATCAAAAAATATTCTCTCCAGAAATTTTCATGACACATTCTCTCAATTCTGTTTTTGTTAATTGAATTTTTTTTTTTTTTTTGTTAAGATCTGATAGGTTTTCCTTTACAAATTTGTTATTGCTATTTGGACAAGTAGAAAGAGACAATGGTGGGAAATGCCCATTTTTAAAATGTCATTCATTCAGGAATAACAGGCTTGTTTGTTTTTTTCCCTTAAATATAGATATCATTAATTTAGAAAACCTGATGAGGATTATTTTTTTCTATAGTAAATCCAATTACCAATAGTATCGATAATCATGTCTATGTTTACATTTAAAGGGACCATTCTGGATCTTTAAAGGGAGAAAGGGGGGGCAAAACAGTAATGCCACTAGGATTTCTTTGCCTTTTGATTCTGATCAACAACTGTGCCAGCTAATTATTAAATATAAAACCATTTTTTCTCTTTGTCCCCTGTCCACCTGAAAAGTGTAGCATTAACTAAGATTACAAATATAAATTATAGTGTATGTTCTGTTTATTTACCTAGAGGTGTATCTCACAGTGACGTGATTGTTAGACTCCCATGTCTGTAGATGGTAAATGGTTTTGTACAATGTGAAGAAATAATAAAGTGACCCTTTTGCAATTGAATTTGTGTTTCATGTCCTGATTGAAGTGGCTTTTCTTTTTCTAATAAAATTGTTCAGAGGTTTAAATTTTACAAATATTTACAAAATTTATGAATTACTGAAAGTCAACAACTTATCTCAATCATAATTTTGTTTTCTATCATGGCCGATTGGAACAATCTTATTATTCCATTTTCTGCACCTGTAATGTGCCCCTTTAATTATATATGAATTGGACTGATGAAAGAGTGCAAAAAATAGAACCAAAATTAGCAAATATTTGAAAAGGCAAAATCTGCAACAGATTGGAAATGATTTTTTTTCTCTTGCTTTTCAGACTATGAAATTAATTGAAATGGAAATGAAACTATTCCTCATTTTGCCAAGAAGCCACTTGAAGTGATTAGTGCTACAAAATGTGTATTAGCTTTTAATGTTTATTTTGAAAGAAAAAAATAACTATCTTGGGCCCAGGTGTCACATTTTCCTCAAGGCCTTTTTACAGCGATGAAATACACCCCGTATTTGTGACACACACCTCTGGAAGGCTATTGTGTCTGACTTTCAAATCCCTGTTCATTTCTCTCTTGACAATAAAACCCTAATAAAGGAGATATTGAGAAACAATATCCCAAAAAGTGTCTAAGCAGCAAAGAAAAAAATAAAATCCATTAATCACAGTGCCAATTAGATTGGGAGGGTGATTATTCAAGTATGTTTAATCTTGACAGGATTGGATTAAGGGTTAGGAAACTATGGATTTCATTCTTTACCACCACTTTCAGTGTAAACTCTTGAGGTCCACTTTATGCCATTTACAGGACTAATTTCTGACCTCAGATGAATGTCAAATGTTTGAATTCACGTCAGGCAGTAAGCAAGTTACTTGCAACCTTAAAGCGATTGATTATGTATTGATTATTGCAGCATATTTTTATCACTGTCCAATTCAAATGTACAACGATGTTGTATTCATATACTGTCAGTAAACCTTCCTCTTGTGTTAGGGTCGCCACCGACCCGTTTTAGTTTTTAAATGCATAAAATAATCACTTAAATTTTTTTTATTGCATCAAGGCTTCATGACTTTGTCAGGAACCTTGATTTCAACAAAATTCAACAAAACCTTTTTTTTTCCCCACTGCATTATAAAATGCACTAGTTGAAATTATGGCCTTTGTAGTGTCAGGGTCGGTTTCGACCTGGTTATGAAAATAAGGTTATAAAGCAATAATTAGAGCCAAATTTTAAATCATAAATGCGTTGTCAGCCAACACAATGACAGCCACCTCCTCCCCCAATAATGTGAGCTTCTGGGGATGCTCATTTGTCCAGGATTGCTGCAAATAAAAACAAAACAAACAAAGATGAGCATGTCCAGACACATCAGGTCACTTGACTCATTTGACTTGCAGAGGGCACATCTCCAATTTGCAGCATACAAAAATGAAAAGAAGATTTACGTTGAGCGAAGCTGGAGATTACATTTTTGGAGAAAATGAGGGAGAAGTCACAGATCAGCACAGTGATGCAGAGGAGCAAGTTTCTACGATTTTGATTATTTTATGTTGTTTACAGAGGGGTCATTTTACACTTCATTTAATGTTTTTCATTGTGGATCTCTTCACGAATTAGCTTATCTGCTTTGGTGGAGATAAACTAAGGATGTTTCATTCATGATCCCTTTTTTAATATTTTTTTAATCATTTTTTAATCACCTTAAACATGCATTTTACTAATTGATTTATGCGGTTAAATGACTGAGCTCAAACGTGGGTCTTTGAAAGCAGCTATCTGTCCCGTAGGAGGGAATTAGCCAATAGGAGCGCTCGTCCTCTGGCTGCGAGACACCCGGACCGGAGTGCGACCCCGGCGGCCAAGACAGGGCTAATATTCCCGTGATACAGAGCCTTTACATGGGAGTTAAGACACCAACCCGGATGCCTCTATGATCCAGCCAGAGTTACAGCGAGATATACAGTGGTCAGTTTGCACAAGGTAAGGTTTTATTTTTACGTTTTTAGGAGGCTAGCGTGAGATTAG
This sequence comes from Fistularia commersonii, assembly GCF_037954325.1. Taxonomy (NCBI): domain Eukaryota; kingdom Metazoa; phylum Chordata; class Actinopteri; order Syngnathiformes; family Fistulariidae; genus Fistularia; species Fistularia commersonii. Next base: position 2,798,927 of record NC_141319.1, on the reverse strand, counting down.
CTCATCGTGGATAGCGCCCCTCCGCACTCCAACCAAACTCCATTTATAAATCTGCAAAAATAATTTCGGCTTCCTTTTTTGGTTACACCCATATAACCTGACATTATTATGCACCGGTTTTATGAATATCATGAACATCTAACCAAACGGGATGCATTCTCTATTTCGTCAGTCGTCAAGAACATATCATTCAACGAAATTCATAACAAGAACGGTTTCATGGCAGGGTGCCGGCTGTGTTTGTCAGCGATTACTACTGGGGCTTAATTATCTTTGTGATAAGAGGTATCAGGATGTGCCGAAGTTATACATCAATATGTTAATTTCATTAACTAAAACATTTGTAAATTTGTTTTAATTTCTCTTGCGGTTAGGAGTATCTCCACGCTATAACTTCGCCTTATGTGGGCTGCGTCTAGCTAGCTGTTAGCTTAAAATGACGGAATACTGTTGTTGTTTTTTTATTTAATTCAAATAACCGCTATTTGAATCGTTATGCAAGAAAATAATGTCGGTGGTGAAATAACATGTATGTGTTGTTTAAGTGTTGGTTAGCCATTAGCTAACGGCGAAACTACCGCCCAGTCCAGGACCGGTGTCGGTTCTACGAATAAGCTATATAGCGGCAGTCACGATAAGTTAACATCCAAGGCGATCATTTGAAAACTTTGACAAACATTGATTTTGTAAATGAAACCGCTCATGAATAACCCTGCCAACATTCATTTCTGAATAAGGGATTCTGTCAAGTAGAAAGTTGTCGGACATCTACGTGCAGTGAGATTAACGATTGCAAAGGATTAAAGTTTGGGCTCTACAAGGGCAAGCAAGCGACAATCACGCGGTTTGGACCGGACCGGATCCCACTTTTCAAACGAATACAAATGGGGGTTTTCGATGTAATCCCTGTAAAACGAAGTTCCAAAAGGTCACAGTGAGCCGAATAAAATAGCATTAACAGTGATCTGTTATGATTCCTTATTTTCCCATCATCTCAGCCTCCGGGGGTCAGTGGGCGGCAACCGTCGCTTTCAGGTTATAGTGATTAAATCAAATTATAGGTTGAGTCATGACTTCACTGTGCAGCTCAGAAAGTTGAATTTGATTCTGATACCGCCGTCAGTAAGTGCATATCAAGCAGCTTTTGAAACCTTTAGGGTGTTTTTTTTTCTGCCCTAAATATAACCCGTTGGGTGACAGTTCAGGTCCTTGTAGCTGGAGGTGCAATTCAGGCCCTTCTTCCACTGACTGAGCCCAGAGAGCAGTGCATCCATGCTTCTCCTTTGAAAAAATCCACCTGCATTTCCACTCTCTAATTTCCATCAGCTCCTCTTCTGATGTGAACTTGAGGTCAGTGTTTCAGTGATTTCAAAAATTGTGGTTTTCCTCAGTATGTTCGTTTCTGCTTCAGTATTATCTTTTCAACTAACAATGTCATCCATTCTGGGACACCTGGACACAGAAAAATTGTGAATGTAGAGATTGAAATCTTCCTGCATGAACAAGATTGGGGCTGATTCTTACAAAATTACAATTTCTGGGTTGACATGGCTGTACACAAGATGACTCAAACAACTTTTTAAGTGAGAGATTTCTGAATGGAGTTTAGATTTAATCAGGGTTTACTGCAAAGAGCCTAGGAGCCTAGTAGTTTATTGGAGCTGTCTTGTGTCTGTGCTCATAAAATACAATGTCATTACTCCTTGACTAGCTTATTATTTGGGGTTCCTGTAACCAGACCTAGGCAGCTGAGGCTGAGTTACCGCTTCCTGACAAACAGTTGGTTTACTTGCAAAAGTAAATGTGTTTCTGTGCTGTACAGTCTCTGGTGTCTTGGCAACTTGTTAGACCTGGTCATGTCCATGTTTGTTCTCCTTCACTTTTAACATAGATTACTGTATTAAGGACCTGCTGTGTTCATGAGAAATAGTACCATCAAACTAATGTCCCTGCAAGATGACCAGCCAAAAATATGTATATCTGACCTGCCAGATCATCTGGTTTGATTTGGGATAAAACCAGGTCCAACTTTTTAAAGAATTAAACCTACTGAAAAAGAGGTGCTTCTGATGCTTCTCAGTTATTTTCTGTCCCCTGCTTAGCAGTTCAATTTCCAGATATGGACCTCAAGATAAACAATCCTCATTTCAGCTGTGGACAAGGATAGACTTTAACAATAACAATGATGGATGTCGAATTGAAAAGTCTATCTGGTGTCATGTTTTATTCATTCTTTCACCTGTATGAATAATCTGTTTGTACAATAAGGACTAATATCCCATGTTCGAAGCTTTTGAATTTCTATTGCATACATACACTTATGAGACCGATGCTGACGGTTGTAAACATGATGGGATGTATAAATCCACTCTCACACAGTTCTCTTCTTACAGTCTCATAAATCATTATTTTGTTGGTCTCCTCCTCACAACTATATTTAACACAACATAGGGTCGCATGGCTGAGTTTCTGACTGACACTATACACTATCCTGCTATTTTTATCAATTCAAGCACCAGGTGACAGGTTTGAGAATATTTTGTCCTCAAATACTTTTTTTTCAAGTTTCCGCACACGAGAGGGGGCATCAAGAAATGGTTCAACAAATACCACTAAAAGTCATTATTATGGTGCATTGCTGTTGGTTTGGAAATGTCACATGACCATCTGTACATCTTTTTTTGTTTAGTCTCTCGGAATGAAGCTGTGGTAATAGTTAATAGATATGACCATCTCATTGTTTGGACCAGACCGAAGTAGTATCAAAGCATATTTATGTGTTAGTCAGGATTCTCTCTTGAAGGCACAAGCTCTTTTTTAGACTTCATAGCACTGACCAGCAGGGATTCTTAATGATATATGAGGACCTGACCTTTTTAATTGAGAGGGACTGGGACATTTGTGATTTGAGCACTTAACATAAAATTGTCTGCAAAAAAACCAAAAAAAAGTTAAGTCACAAGTTGAACGTCTGGAGTGAAAAAGACATGTTTGATTTTTGTAGGAATTCTGATTGTTTGTCTTGATGATAGTCAGATTCATTGTTCTTCATGTTTCTGCAAGAGACATGAACTTGTGTTTGTGAGGTTATCACAGTTGCTTTGTCGCTGAGGTTCACATTTGATTGAGCAAGCTGGAAAGTAAATAAAGACCTGCTTATTTTCTCAGTGTTTTCACGAGTAGCAAGTTATTGCATGAATCTCTGCACACTTCAGGATTAGATTCCAGGTCACTTAGCCTCAATTAGATCAGAAAATCTGTGCAACCCCATTTTTTTATTTCTATACATGTCTCTTCCTATCTCTCCGTAATTTTTGATCCGTTAAATATCCAAAATACAACATCTTCTAAGTTAAAGCCAGACATTTCAAGATCAAAAGACAGTGAAATATTATCTTGTCTAGATATTTAAACTGATATTGGATTTTAATATCCAATACCCTTTTCTCTGTGACTTAAGTGAAACGATTTTCCAACATTTTCAGGTCGAGCTGGTTATTTCAGTTCGTGAACATTTCCTGTGGAAATAAGTTTACTATCACTGATGATGTGTCCAAGAAACTGCATCACAAGATGTATCTTATAACTGCATCAGTCTGGCTAAGCCAGTGACGTCTAGCAAGAGACTGGTTGACGACCATGAACAGAGTGGTGACAGCGTGAAGAGAAAGCGGACAGCGCGGAAAGACGGCAACTAGGGCAGGAAGAGCCAGGAACCCGCCCTGCATCTTCCGTGAGGAAGAACCCCGACTCAGCAACAAAACATCCTAAAGGAACACAGGGGAGCCCGAGAGGGGGGGAGAATGAGCACCCCAACTGGACAGACAACAGGCAAACGTACAATCGACAGCGAATACTGTTACATGCATAGGCGGTAAGAGTTGCAAAAACCCGCGGGGTCTGAAGATCCATCAGACCCAAGATGGGATGCTTGGCAAAAGTGCAATGTGAGCAGCGCACAAGGAACTGCCTCAGCGAGCGGCAGGAGGTGCCAGGAGGCGACGAGCCCCACAGTCTCCTCCAACTACGTACTCCGGAGGACCTTGGTGAGGCGCAGGAGGACACGGGCCAGGAGTCACCCCACAGTGCCCAGAACCTCCACGCTCAGGAACCCCAAACGCCAGACATCCCACAACAACAAAAACAGGTCAAGTGGCTTCCAGCCAGCAAAACAAGTGAGTGTCAGAAGTTCGATGACGATCTGGATGGTATTCTGGAAGCCACAATGAAAGGAGGGGCTGACAGGAAACTCCAGAAAATGGCCACCATGGTCATCAGCCTCGCCACTGAAAGGTTTGCTACAGAGGGGAGACTCTAAGAATCACAGGGCATAGAGATCTCACAGCTGCATCGGGAACTCAGGGACTTGAAGAAGCAGTTCTTGGGTGCAAGTGAGGACCAGAGACCTGGGCTGGCGGAAATTCGGGGCGTCCTGAGGAAAAATGTGCTCACCCTCAGAAGAGCAGAGTGGCATAGGAGGCAGGCTAAGGAAAGAGCTAAAAGGCGCGCAGCCTTCCTTGCAAACCCCTTTGGGTTCATCAAACAGCTGCTAGGTCAGAAGTGCAGTTGCCATCTAACCTGCACAAAAGAGGAGGTAGATGTCTACCTTCATGAAACATACAGCGACGCAGTGAGGGAGGAGGACCTAGGAGAATGCAGAGAGCTGATCAAGCCACCTGAACCAGCTTGTGAGTTTAACACCAAAGCCCCCACCTGGAAAGAAATTCAGATTGTGGTCAAGACTGCAAGGAACAACTCAGCACCTGGACCCAATGGAGTCCCATACCTGCTTTACAAGAGGTGCCCCAAGCTCCTTCAGCGCCTGGGGAAAATCATAAGGGTGATCTGGAGGAGGGGGGAGGTTGCCCATCAATGGAGATCTGCAGAAGGGGTGTGGATCCCAAAGGAAGAGAAGCCTACCACCATCGGACAGTTTCGAACTATCTCCCTGCTCAATGTCAAGGGAAAGATACTTTTCAGTATTCTTTCCCGTCGACTGTCCGACTATCTTCTCCAGAATCAATACATCGACCCTTCTGTGCAAAAGGGTGGGATCCCAGGAGTACCAGGATGCCTGGAACACAGCGGAGTAGTGACACAGCTGATAAGGGAGGCTCGAGAGGGGAAAGGTAACCTATCTGTGCTTTGGCTTGACCTAGCTAATGCATATGGCTCCATACCCCATAAGCTGGTGGAAGTGGCATTGGAACAGCACCACGTCCCATGTAACATCAAGGCCTTAATCATGGACGACTATAACAGCTTTCACCTGAGATTTTCCTCTGGAACAGTCACATCATAGCGGCACCGGCTAGAGAAAGGGATAATCACTGGATGTACCATTTCAGTGATACTCTTTGCCTTGGCTATGAACATGTTAGTCAAGTCTGCCGAGCCAGAGTGCAGAGGGTCCACAACCAAGTCCGGGATCCGTCAGCTCCCCCATCAGAGCATTTATGGACGACCTGATGGTAAGAACTGCGTCAGTTCCAGGATGCAGATGGATCCTCCGAGGCTTGGAAAAAGCTCACCACCTTGGCACGCATGCACTTCAAGCCGGAGAAATCCAGGTCTCTAGTCCTGAAGGGTGACCGACCGTTCCTGCTTCTCCTTAGGAGGCTCCCAGATCCCGTCAGTCACGGACAATCCTGTGAAAAGCTTTGGCAAGATCTTTGACTGCTCCCTGAAGGATACAGCCTGTATCAGGGCTACCAACAATCAGCTGGAAGGCTGGCTGACATCAGTGGACAAATCAGGTCTCCCGGGGAAGTTTAAGGCATGGATGTACCAGCACGGTATTCTGCCCAGGATATTGTGGTCCTTGTTTTTCTGTAAATATCCTATATCCATCGTGGAAGGGTTTGAGTGGAGGGTCAGCAGCCACCTCCGACGCTGGTTGGGGCTTCCCCGGAGTCTCAGCGGCATTGCCCTCTATGGCAATAAAAGCCTTACTGAGGAGTTCATGGTCACCAGGGCAAGGGAGGTTCAATATTTGCATTGTGATCTATAGTGAAAACAGGAAGCAGGTGTAGGAAAATCCCCAGTGGTGAAGGCATGTCCCCAGAAAAGGAGAGAAAGAAGAAGATCAAGTGTTTTGTTTTTTTTTTTGTTGTGGTTTCTTAAATGTACTATTTAAATTTGTTTCCCTGATTTTGTCCAAAAGCAGTGGCATATTTTTTCTGCACTGGTCTGTTCAGCTGCTACTGACTTACACATACCTCATCCTGGTTCTTTTTCCATCCAATTTCAGACCCAAAATGTTTTCCAAGTTGGCTGCTCAGCCAGCCTCCTAAGGTTTGGAACACTTAGAACATCTCCTCATTTACTTGATTTCTCCACTCACTTGATCCAGCTTACATTTAACTTTGGTTTCAAATTATTGCACTATGGAGAACTATGTTTTATATCACAATTTGTTTTTTTCATCAGTTACTCCAAAAATCCTAAAATCCTTTCAATGTTACCAACTTCAGTGTTGAGGACTCATGATTATGAATGATTAATTCAACAGTGTGTTGGTATGGACCTCCAGTACGCTGCTGTTGTCAGTTCAGCTTTATGTCATTATTGGCCTTTTCTCATTTCGATCTTTTGTCTCTCAGATGACATCCTCTCAGCGAAAATATCCCGATGAATAGCATCTAAATATAGATTAATGCGGCCCTTCATAAAACCCGCAGCACAAAGAACTCAATGTCAATAGACAAAAGACTCTCTCTTCCTGCCTATTGAGTTTAAAAGACTCGCTGCTTCAGTAGAGATGTTCTGGTCCAATGAAGGAAAACAAGCAGCGCTGTGGGTGTGATACATCCCTATTTACCTTTTGAAGACTTGCATTGTAGAGTCTGCAGCTCAACAGCCGCAGTTGAACACTTAACCTAATTGACCCAGTTGATCGATGGCTGTGGTCCAGACGTGCCTCGTGAGCTACGTTAATTTCCAGAGAAATATCATCAATTCCTGAAAAATGACTGAGCGTCGTTGTAAGAGAAGTATTTATTTACATCAGACTTTTAGACCATCTGGGCCCACGGCGTTTCCACTGCTGACTAAATAAGGGCCTTCTGGTTCCGTCCCTCTGATGGGAATGGCTTATTCCCATTTAGATAAACTCAATTGATGGTTTAGGAAAGTTCATGTAAAACAAGCTGCCATGGTGTCTGTGCGGGCCTTGATTTGAGGAGAACATTATATTTATTTATGACCTGGTAATGAACCGTTCATTGAATGGACTTGTCAAATAGGATGAAATCATTAGATTTGGTCTTTGTTGGGAATTTTCCTTCAAATTCTTGTTGTGCAAAATCTAATTTGGGTAGACAGAAATGTCTTTCCTTTTCTCCTACTAGCGGTAATGGAAATTCCTGTTCTGGGGGAGAATTTGTTTTTTTCATTTTTCGAGATTAAGCAGATGAATTAGAATTGTCGACTCAACCCCACTCTTTTTTTTTTTTTTTTCTTTTTAGCAAATTGATTTTGGATTCTCTCAATGATCCTTGGCTCCAGTCATAGCTCGCTGCCTCTCAGCAGCTCTCTGGGATAACAATTTCAAAACGAATCTACAACTTGAGTCTAGCATTTTCATCCTACTTTACGATAAATATGATCTGTAGACCGTAAAGTAAATGACAAAAAAATAGCGTCTGTGTGACACCCATCTGTCACAATACAGACGCTTGTCGGCACTTTGAAAGCTTAATTTTTCTTGTATCAACACACAGCTAATCGGATGAGAGACAAAGAGTGGCCCATCCTTCTATTACCAGATGAATATTCGCTGGCTGAGGGGTTCATTCAGCGTTACGATGAAATGAAAATCAAAAAATAACACATACCATACCCCCAGGGGCATCTGAAACAATTTTGAGACAGAAGATTTTTGTCTTTCTTTCTGGAAATAACATTGTTTGTTTTTGTGGTAAACAATATGTCTGCCTCTAAATGTTTTTGTCTGTCCCTTCTCCATGTCTCAGAGCAGGTGTGTGTGTGTGTGTGTGTGTGTGCGTGCGTGTTGTTGCTGCACAGTTCTAAAAAAAAAAAATTCTCAATTTAAAATGTTCAGATTCAAATTGCATCTGTGGTATGTTGGGGTTTTTTTTCCCTCCGTCTTGTAAGATCTGTAAGAAACACAGTTTTGTCCTTTTTCAGTCTGGAACATGTCCTGCTATGGCCTCAATATTAAACATTTGCGATTTCTTGGAATTTGATAATTGTGGCGGACCAGGTTTCTGTTTGGATTCGATTTGTTGTGATGCCCCGGTGTGTGAAGCTGCTCCTCCTCTGCAGCTGCGTTTGCCTCCTCAGCGCCGATTAATCGTTGCCCACTCATTTGTCAAAAAGGGGCGATTTGAATCAAATCCCTCTATTGCTGAAAAGCTCAAATATTTAATGTTATTGGACATTGATTCACAGCACAGACGTACGTTCTAACTTCTTTCACCGGAATATTAACGGAGCTCACTTTCAATACTCTGAATTCACTGTTTTAACAATAAGAGGACATTCATTTGAAAGCAAATGAGAGCAGCACACATGCAGCTGTCTGTCTCGTGAGTTCTCACATGGAGAACGGGAGGATTCTCAACAACTGTAGTCACGCCTTCTAAGGCTAAAAATGGAATGAGCATCACATTCTGAAAATTCCTCCAAGGAAATACTTTTGATATTTGCTGTTAGTGAGAATATTAACTCTGTACATATCAGGCTATTAATAATATCACGTCTCATCGAATCAAATCATTCATCTCTGGCAGCAGGACAGTAACTTGACTATCAAGGGAAAGGGAGAGAAAAAGCCGAATGGATTCTGGAGTTGAACTTTTTTAGGACTTTCAATTTTTCCCGTCATGTTCACACGACTGCCATGATTGACATTCAGCCTGATGCTGAAAAGTATGCTTCATTGTCAAGCAACAGTTTAGTGCTGCGCTGAAAATAAACTTGAAGATCTAATTCTGAAATTATTTTCATTCAGTTAGGTAACAGTACCTTGACATTATTTTAAAATGACTTTTAAAAATGTTTTCTTTACCTTTTGGCTTTCCCCTTCAGGGGTTGCCACAGAGAACCAACCCTCTCTATTAAGCCCTATTCTATGTATTCTCTTCTAAATAACTTAATGTCCTTTTTGATTATGTCCATTAATCTTCTCTTTGGTCTTCCTCAGAACCCTCTCAGTCTGCCTTCCCTTACGTTATTGCCAAAACATCTTGACATCCGCTGTCCCTCTGATAGACTCATTCCTGATCCTATCCAAGCTCGTCACTCCCAAAGAGAACCTAAACATCTTCATCTCCTCCACCTCTGCTTCCTGTCTTTTCTTCATTGCCACTGTCTCCAAACCATACAGCATTGCTGGTTTCACAGATGTCTTGTTCACATTTCCTTTCATTCTGGCTGATATTCTTTTACCGCGTAGCAACCCTGACACTTTTATCCACCATTCCAGCCTGATTGAACCTGTTTCTTCACCTCTTTTCCACACTCTCCATTGCTCTGGACTGTTGAACCTAAGTTCTTAAAATCCTTCCACCTTCTTTATCTCCACCCCCTGTTGCCTCACTGTTTTGGTCCTTCTCATTCACTCACACATACCTTGTCTTGTTGTGACTAACCGTCATTCCTCTGCTTTCCAGAGCATACCTGCACCTGTTCCCTGCTCTCTCAAAATGTCATCTGCAGACACCATGGTCCATGGAGATTCTTCTCTACCCTCATCTATCATCCTGCCCATCTCAAAGTTTAACTTGCCTCACTAACCGCCTCACTTCTGTCTCACAGCTTATACATGTCCTGCACCAGTCTTAACATATTTCTCTGCCATCCCAGAGTTCCTCATACAATTCTGTTGTTTTTTTTGTGTCCCTGTTGTTTGCTTATTCTAGATCTACAAAGGGACAATGCAGCTTCCTCTCTACTTCTCTCCCAGCATTCCTAAAGCAAATGCAGTATGAAACCATACCATGGCTGACATCTGCTCTATCTAGTTTCCACAACTGTTTTCTATAACTTCACCGTATGGCTTATCAACTTTATCTCCCTATAGTTACAGTGATTCTGCACATCACCCTTATTCCTAAACATGGGCACCATCACATGTCTCCTTTCCTTTAGGCATCTTCTCATTCTCCAAAGTCTTGTTGAATAATATTGATGATGATCTACCTCCACAGGTATATCATCAGGACCAACAGCTTCAGACTGAAGCATCCTTCAGAATGATCGCCAAATCAATCCAATCCCCCCTAAACTCTTGGCCCTGGAGTAGTATTTTATTCACAGATGTTAGGGTGGTAAAACAGGCCCTCTTCGTGTTATGATGAATTCACCCGTTGACTTTATGCTTTATTGCGAGACTGCCTGTGGCTAAGTCCCCCCCCCCCCCCCCCCCCCGAGGTGACGGAGCAGTGTGAGGTCATCAGGAAGCCTGGAAGCGCGAAGCGCCAGTTCATGGCCGCTCAAAATACCTCGCATTAGGTTCAGGAAAGAAAGAAAACAGTGTGTATGTGACGATCATGCTTCAGACCATGTCATGTTCTCTCCCCCCCCCCCCCCCCCCCTGCTATTTTGTCAAAAAGGGCAGATTATTGTGTAATCCTAGAGCTGAGCAAACAAAACTAAGCTGTGTAGTTCTCAGCTGGAATAACAAAAGCCTGTATTCACTCAACCAGGTATTAGTCAGGACCACTGTGTGGGCGCAGACAATCACAGCTATGGTGTTAGGGTTTAATCCTGGACGTGTGTGATATATTTATTTGTTTCTTTTTTTTTATTTGTACATGTGTATATTTGACATTTGTTCTATGAGAGTTTTGATCTGTGTGAACCAGTGTCTAATCCCGATGCCCCCCCCCAACCCCAAATGTACCCCACTGTCTCTGCTGCTGCTGTTAAAAAGTGGTTCGCAGTGTGAAAAATATATTCTGCCTGGCGCTCATGTGTCACACGCTAGGTACGTGTTTGTCTATACACCAGAGCAGTATGGCTATGTTTGTATTTATGTGTTTTGTGTGTTTGTTTTTCTACGTGTCATTGTAACCGGGTGTGCTAGTGCAAGTTTTTGTGTGCGTGCGTGCGTGTGCACGTGCGGCACATGCGTTGTATACCATGGTTATCTATCCAGACTCTGATCAGGCCGTTGGCCCTCTCTGACATTGACTTGGACAGTTAATCTGTGAGATCAGCAAAATGTAATCTTCTTTAGTCAACGACCCGGACAGTATTATGTATGGCTGAGTAGGAGCCATAGTGCGTGCGTGTGCATGTGTGTAGAACCCTCATAATATACATACCTTTACTTATTCAAAGTATTAACTATATTTTCCTTCTTGTTAACCCTCAAAACCTCAAGCTGTTTGTTTTTAGATTGTTGTTCTTGTAAAGTTTATTCACCGTGAGATTGCGTGGCTGAAATGCAGAGTCAGCACAAACTTTGTGTTATTTCTATAAAAAGATCTTTGAGTTCTCTGATAAATGACAGTCAGAATATCATAATTCCTACTACATTAAGAAACAAAAGTTGTCAATTTCCTCTGTAGTTTATTTCACATTATTGGGATTTTTGCCATATCATTTGCTCCCAAGTAACCATATCCTCTACATTCTCTTTCCAGAGATATTCAGATATGCCCTTTAGGGTTCATCGTAGTGCATGATGAGGCCCAATCTAACCCTTCTCTGTGCATCCGAGACTCTCACACCAATTAGCTTCTTGCCATCTTTCACTGTCTTGTCCCCAAGTCCTAAAAATTCCTCTAGAATATTTTTTCGAGTTGCAAACCGGCAGAATTAAATATCAGCATCTTTCTTACAAAGAAAGATCTTGGCTCTTCAAGGGTGGATGTACCTGTAAAGACTCTATTGCTGACTGCATACCTCAGCTGACCCGCACGCACACACACACACACACACACACACACACACACACACACATACACAGGATCCGTAGATCAAAATTGATTTTAATATGGGGAGTGAAGAGTGGAGGATGATCCTCACACACGCCTGCTGATCAGAAAGGGGCAGCTGGAAAGTTAACTTTACTGGATTTGTGAATTCTGAAGAGCGGTCAAAAATGTGATGATTTTTTTAAGGGTTGATTTTATTTCCATCTTTTTCTAAAAGAGGTGAGCCATGGCTGAACCGAACTCCTCCCGCCCCCAGAGGAAGATGTCCACCGCTGGGGAGAGTCTCTACAAGGTGCTTGGGCTGGAGAAAGGAGCCTCAGCTGAGGACATTAAGAAGGCCTATAGGTGAGCACACACACAATCAGCTCTTAATTGAAGCTTTCTTTTTTTTTTTTTTTTTAACACTAATAGCAATATATTCAATCAGGAAAGTGGACAAGATTCTGTGATTTTAGCATAAATTTTTGCTGCTAAAATCCCACATTTGTAATTCAAAAGAGATCTGACATGCAGTCAGAGCCGTAATCAACCTCCTGCTGAATTTATAGTGGTGACGCTAGTTAAAATCGTTCCAATGTTGACCAATTATGTGATTCTCTTTTAGTGCTATGTAAATACTTTTTTTATGTAAATGGAATATCGTGTTTATGCAAAATATGATTTCTGTTTTAAAGACCAGATATGATTGATTTTCACCAATGTTTGAGCCGCAGATAAGTTTTGTGATTCTGCATTTAATTTTCATATCATGATCATTTTTGTAACAACCAGCTGCACCAGAGGCAAAAATTGAGATCAGAATGACCCTTTTAAATGAAAGAAAGACTTTAAAGTAAATGCAGGTTTATAATTTAACAACACCGTGATTTTTAAGAAACTAAACCAAATTAGTCAAAGTGAAAGGATGGTCTTAAAACAATCAACACTATCGGAAGATATTGAAACCCCTCAATTCATCGACTTCCAAACAAATTGTCAGCTGTCACAATTCACTCAAATGTTTTTGTGGACATTCTGACATTGTCGGAATCTTCAATTAATTATAGAGACACATTGAAAATGTAGATATGTCATCTTTGGTGGATATGATATGACTCGGTCAGCTTGCTTTGTATTGATATCTATCTGTGTCTAAAAGGCCTTTTTATCATTTTGTTTGCATTCATTCTTTGTAACATTGAGATGATTTTTTTGTTTCCCCTTCAAATTGCTTCAGCTGAGCAAGTGCTTCTTCCTTCTGACCCATCAGAAAACTAGCTCTTAAGTACCACCCCGACAAGAGCCCAGATAACCCAGAGGCAGCAGAGAAGTTCAAGGAGATCAACAACGCCAACTCCATTTTGAACGATGAGAACAAGAGGAAGATCTACGACGAGTACGGCTCCATGGGCCTTTACGTGTCCGAGCAGTTCGGAGAGGAGAGTGTCAAATATTACTTCCTCATGTCCAAGTGGTGGTTTAAGGTGCGCTGCGTTCGTATCGGCGTGCAAACGTTAGTTTTGTGCGGTCGGAAAGCAAAGTGGGTTCAATTGTTCCTCTGGCCTGCAGACTCTGGTGCTGTGTTGCACGCTGTTCAGCTGCTGCTGCTGCTGCTGTTGCTGCTTCTTCTGCTGCGGGAAGTGCAAACCGCCAGAGGATGACGAGAACTACCAGTACGTTGATCCCGAAGACCTGGAGGCCCAAATCAAAGCAGAGCAGGATGCAGGTAAGAGGAAGCTCAAGAGGGAATGACTGACGCAGGGCCGTGCTTCTTTTGTTTTCATAAAAAATTGAAGTTTCTTTTGTGCACTTAACTAGAATAGAAGAGAATAAAATGTGTCTTTGATTTTCCCACGATCTCAGTAAGTTTGTGGGTAAAAGGGAAAAACAGAGTTCAAACAAACACATCCAGAAAAAAAATCCCTAAATGTCTTTTTAGTTTAATTTATTGTGCTAATGTTCCACTCAGTCTCCAGGTGGGAACCTTAGGAAACTAATGTTGGTGTTTCTTTAAAGTGAAATACTACGCTTTTGCAATACTCGGAGTATAGTTTTCAACCTATTAAATCAGACAATGATCAAATGAGGTCTGACAGAAACGGGTTTTGTGACTGATGCTCACACTGGAGTGGCAATTTGCCTTTTGTTACTGAGGATTGTGCTCAAAAATGAAGTTGGAATGGTATGGACACAGCTGCTTTATGAGACAAATCACTTTAATATCCAATATGTAAACATTAGCCAGAATACTAAGATAGGGATGGTCACTAAGATTCTAGCTATAATATTCTTTTGAGTCTTTGGCCTTTTCCACCACATCAAGCATGTGCGATAAAACAAAATAAAATTTTAGACCACAAAGCCCGGTGATGCACACACGTCCCTGACCTTTTTTTTTTTTGTTATTTTATTTTCTCATAAATAAATGGATGAGGGACTAGTTAAAGTGAGGCATTCAATTACCTCACCACTGGACTTACTCCTGTCTCATGCCGCAGCGCTTGTGTTTTCGTGCTCCAACTCAACAGGTAACACAGTCATAATAGGTCAACCAACATCTAACACGGGTCCAGAAACCCCGGAGGGCAAATGTCACCCCATTCCCTTCCCCATGCCAATGCCTGCACCTGAGCCCCAGACGCTGGCATCAGCCAGCCCGGCAGGGGAGGAAAACCCCGGGGAGACCTTGCCAGAGTCAAAATGACTCGTAAGAGCCGCCGTGTTCTTGTTCTTGTTCGTGTGTCCAAATCACCTTTACCCTTCACGAGCCTGTCCACTGCTTTGTCATCTGACTCACGGCCGCTCTCGACTGCCCTAATCCTGTCGCACAACCGGTCATCTTCTCGTCCCTGCATGTTCCTTCACGCTGCCTGTTGTTTTTGCTCTTTTAAGTAAAATAGACACCTCAGTTTCATCCTCATTGAAAGGAACCTAACTTTTATGGTGTGATTTCCTAAATCATTATTCTTTCATGTTGGGGTGAAATTACACTGCTTGTTTGCTTTATATTTTTACCCCAAATTAATTATAAATCTGCATGTTATCATGTTTTGAATATGATAAAATGTCAGAACTGTACATTTCAATGTTGACAGTGAATTGAAAGGGCAGATGCTCTTCATCTTGGAAGTTTTATTCCTCTCCCGGAGTCAAGAGTTTACAGCAAAAACATTTTTGGGGGTAAAATCCTCATAAAATTATCACAAATTCTACTCCTTTTAACAAGGTGTCTTGAGTTGTCGCTGTTCTGACCTAAAAATGTCAGAGAAACATTCATCAGGAGAATATCTGTTTTTTTAACTGTGCTTTTGACACAGAAACATGAAAAGTGGAAGGAAGTGACAAAGCAAATACATCCTCCTCTGTTCCATGTTGTTTGTTCACTGATTTGCGGTAATTATGATAAAAATGTAAGAATATGGCATTTTATTCCTTTGCAATTGTTCACAGTTTATTTATCTTTCCAGAAGTTTTTTTTTTTTTTTTTTGTTTTGTTTTTCCAGTCCTGCCTCCCCCCCCAATGTGTCCCTGCTGCAATTCGAGGAATTTAAGCATGCAGGAGGGAGTACTCTTAAGTGGGGTGTTTGCAGTTTAACACACTTAAGATATGCTTAAACTAGGACTATTTTCTCTCCCACAGGAAAATGACAGCATGGATGAGAACCACCTCCAGGAAGCAGGTACGAAACTTATTTTTCTGTCGTAGCGGAATACTTACTCACAATTTACTGACTAAAAATTCTTGAAAAGTGCCGTCGAATATCCTGATCCATAGATAAAAACAAATCAGAAAAAAACATGTATGAAAACTACCAGGAAACGACCACAGAGTTATAAAAAATTGAATTTTTTATAAAATAACCGTAAAATCCAATTTGACCCGATTGTCCTGGAAATTTGATCTTGGCAGGGAATTTCCTGTTATTCTGCAGGATTCCCGCAGCAGTCATTAAACACCGCTTCTCCTCACCAGGCGGTCCAGCTACCCTCACTATCAGGCCACGTTTCACTGCTGCCAGCGACGCAGTGACCCTGCAGCCACCAGCCAGCTTCCCCCCCTCACCTCACATCTGCCTGACCTGCCCCCTGGATCAAGCCTGCCAGGTGGGCACCTGAGCGCTTCTTCCATGGACCTCCAGTCACTGAGCCGTTTCCATGCCAATAAATCCACCGTGTTTATCCGTCGCCGTACTTAAAAAAAAGCCAAACCAGGGTAACCTGGACCATGTGTCGCAGACCCCGGATATGAGCTCCTACTGGTTCGCTCATTTACACGACTGGGCTTCTTACCCACCCGGTCCGGTCGTGTCGCTACAAACATCAAGTACAAGGTGATGGCCAAGAGACAGGACGCTCTTGATCCGCTATCCAGACCGGATAAATGTTAGCCCTCCCCCTCCCGTTCTCTTCGAAGTAAATTCCTCGACGACCCAGTCTTGTTTTGCAGATGCAGCGGGTCCCCCCTGCTAATTAATTCAAGAACATACCTAACTTGAACAAAGCGATAAAGCAGAAGTGACTGCGTGACTGATGATAAAATGTCTGAGCCAAAAGCAGGAGTCGAATATACAACAAGAGGAGATCTGGGAACCCCCCGTATGTTTTGTTCTGTGCCGATGCATGTTCTGTCCCATCCAGCACTGGAGACCAGACTCCAGCCATCGTGGGCTAATAATCTGCCCGAAGAGACGCTCCGATTCTGCTTCCAGTCACTGTTCAAACTCTTGAACTTGCTCTTCTGTCATTTGTGCTAAAAAAAAAAAAAAAAAAAAAAAGCAAACACGAAAAGATAAAATCCTCCCTCAGACGTAATTACTCCACTAACAAGGACGATGACCGAGGTCAGAACTTCAGGATCCAAATCGAATCTTGGCCAATGATCTTGACCTTTTTGTCTAAATTCAGTTGAGTTGTTACACTTTGATTTTGCTTGGCAAGTGTTTTTGACCAAAGTTGTTGTCGGTTTTGATTATCCTGAAGTCCCTGTTTGTTGCCATTTATATGATTGGTCTTCAGTTTGGCGGTAAATATTCTGTTTTTCCTTAGAATGGAGCTGTATCAACTGACTCTGCTTGGTCATGTGCAAGGGGGCCGGTTCAAACGGACTGAGATAATTGACTTTACTTGGAACCACTATCTTTTTTCCACTGTCAAGTCTGTCCATTTTCAACAATCATTTGTCTAGGAGGTGGAACCCAACCCAATCTCACTCGGAACCAGCATCAATATTGAGAGACAGCGGATCAGTCATAATGGAAGAACCAGCTGGGATTAAACCATGCTAAATCAATAATTTGTAAAAACTACCTGACCTCAATCTAACGTCAGTAAGACACGTTACATTTCCGTTGGAAATAAAGGATTGATGCAATGTCCTATCCAGAAACTCAAAAGATATTTAAATGTCCTGTTCCCTTGACATATTTAAGATATATTTTGTTTAGTTAAAAACCCAAAAACCGTCCCTCAGCCTCACCCCTGAGGATGTAAAATCATTAATGTTCTGACATTAACATCAGTGAAAATCTTTTTTACACATTACTTAGTAAAGTTTGCCAGACTACCATCAAGGTATAGATGGCATAATTTTTTGAATATACATATAAATATATATATGCACAGATATATATATCTGTGTGTATATATACTTTTTAAATATATAACACAGAAAGTCAGCCAGCTCTTGCTGAATAGCCTGGAAACAGAAACTTATACTTATATAAGACATTTACACCAAATTTGATTAACGAACTATTAAAAATTCAAAATTGCAAACAAATCAACTGGTTGAATGAAACTTTACGTTCTCCTTTATTTTTTTTGTTTCTCCCGATTTCTAGCATCTGATCCCGGAAAAGCAGCTCAAAATCCTATTGATTTGGGAAATTTCACAGAGATTGAAGATGGTAGTTTTCCACCTCATCATTAAACCGTTGTCTAGTCACAACATTCCCTGAAGGGTCCGGGGAGGAAAATTCCATCAGAAGTGTTGTTTATATCCTTCTTTTTTCAGCTGAAGGTTAAAAATATTTCCAGGAAATTTGGGGGGGGGGGGGGGTCTTCTCTGCTTCAGTTTGTTAAGACTTGGGTATTCGCCCGCATCCAAAGCCATCAGTCACGGCTTGCGTGCACACACACACACACACACACACTCTTGGTGTGTAAACCTGCAGCAGGTTCTCTCCAGGCTGACGAGCATCCTGACTGGATGGAGTGCGGTCAGCTACAGTGAAAACATTTTTTAGTTGTTTTTTTAATCTTTTGTAGGAATTTTAACTGGAAAAAAACATAGAAACTGTACAGCATTTGATCAACTGAACTCATCGATGGTGTGACATATTTGACTGACTTAATCTGTTTAAAAAAAAAAAAAAAAAAGTTCAAAATCCCAGTGTTATTTAATGGTACATCATGTAATTGGGCACGTGACCAAGTTTGATTAGATATATTTAAGAATCAAATGTTTTGTATTATCGATCAATTCAGTCCTTCTGTTTTAACTTATTATTTCTATGTATTTATTTATTTTATTATTATTATTATTTTTGTTTTTATTTTTAGATTGTCCAGACAACTCATTCATACTCATTCATTCTGGAAACACATGCTTAAGGACCCAAACTGACCTCATTATTTGAGATAAAACTCCAAGTCCTGTCTTTGGAAAACTGGATCAACAGGCTTCATCAGTTTCGCCTCCATCATAGAATGAAGAGAAGGTGACATTGTGCTACAAATGATTGTGATTTGGATGATTTTTTTAAGTAGAAATTTCAAAGCTATTTAGTTCATTTTCTTGATAAGCAAAGGGGCCTAAGTTTGTCTCAAGAGAGTTTGTCGGACTTGGAGCTGCTAAGCAGAACACAACGTGCAGGAAGCCTCGTCCTCATGTGAGTCATTTTTAGTTTTATTAAACAAGCTTTTTCAAATTTGAGATAGTTTCAGCTTACATCTCCATGTAATTTCAAATGATGATGATTCTTTTATTTTGGGTATTGCAAATTCTTTATAAAGCACTTCAGTATCAACAGAGAACTGAAAGAATACAGGTTTTTTTTTTAAACACTGTAAAAACAAGCAAAAAAAAAAACGTAAATCCACAAGTTACCTGACATTTGTTATTAATTAACATGTTTTTATGATTGTGTTCATAAAAACAGCAGTGTAATTTTTTTTGGTTTCTTAATTTATGTCAAATATAGACTGATTTATATTTAATTTTATGAAAAAGAGAGGTTTGATTTGGGACCTTTGTTCGTCTGGGTACTGAAATGCTAACATGCCAGCACTGTCACCATGTTTCTGTATGTTGCATATGTTAGCACAGAGCTAAAGTTGGTCCCGGGGTCCAATTGGTCGACAGTCACAAATCCAGCAAAATATGCTGTGTTTATTCTGAGTGACATTAAGACAAAAGACAAATATAAAAAGTGGTTAAAACTTTTCAATTGGCAAATGCGAGTTTTGTTTTTGGATTGTCACTCTGTAGGGGATCTGTAAAAGAATTCATCTCAAATTCAATCAAATAAAAGGGGGATTTTATAACTTCTTGTTGGCATTTCTTTCTGGTTAAAAATGAATGTTTCACAAGTATTTTCTGAGTTTGAAAGACCAAAATCTGGAGTATAATTGAATGAATCTTATTATTTTTTACCTCATCATGTTAATGACACTTTTATATCGTCATAAGAAAACCTTCCTCTGCCTTTTTATTTATATGCATTAAGATGTTAGCAGTGGAAAACATGGCCAAAAATGGTGACCATTCCATATTTACTTTCATAAATACTATTCATAGGTAACATTTGGTCGTGTTTTATCATTTTTTAGATTGTTAAAATAACATAAAGGAACATCTTGTTGAGTCAGGATGTCTTCTCTACAAGAACTTGTTCCTCAATCAATAATTTTATCAATTGATTAACTAATAGACATTTTTATTTTACTCAATTATAATTTCCACTCAACCAACACACAGCTTTGAGGGGTTGCAGGAGCCAATACCATCTGTCACTGGGCAAGAGGTTTTTTTTTTTTTTACTTATTTATTTTTTTATTTTACAAAAATCAAGTGATAAACTTTTGCTGAAGTTTTTCAGATTTCTTGTTTTTTGGAATAATTTAGCAGAAATGTACTGGATCTGGAACTTAAGCGTGACATTGATGTTACTGAGTGAATACACTGGGAAATATTCATCTTTTAATTCACTGAACTGTGTATATTACATACCTGTCTAACCTTGAAGGTGTGTTTGAATATAACAATTGTCCCTGTATGTTGACATCATTTTTCTCAAAATTATATCATGCTAAAAGATGGTGCTTCTTATTTACACTGTATTAGGTCAAAAAAAGCCCAAATAGCAAAAACAAATGAAAATACAACCTCAGGGTGGCACTGGCCAGTTTCCCCCTGAGCCGCTCCCAAGCCCGGATGAATGCAGAGGGTTGCGCCAGGAAAACTTTTGCCAAAACCAAACGTGCGAATAGACCGATGGACAGGCCGACAGTTGAGGTTAGACAGGACTCCATGGACCAGGATGTTTGCAGATGACATTGTGATCTGTAGTGAGAGCAGAAAACAGGTAGAGGAAAATCTAGAGAGGTGGAGGTATGTGCTGGAAAGGAGTGGAATGAAAGTTAGTCGCAGCAAGACAGAATATATGTGTGTGAATGAGAGGAACTCGGGTGGAGCGGTGAGGCTACAGGGAGTGGAGATCAGGAAATTGGAGGATTTCAGGTACTTGGGGTCAACAGTCCAGAGCATAGGAGAGTGTGGAAAAGAGGTGAAGAGACAGATTCAAGCAGGCTGGAATGGGTGGAGAAAAGTGTCAGGGATGCTATGTGATAGAAGACTATCGGCCAGAATGAGAGGAAAGGTGTACAAGACAGCGGTGAGACCAGAAACAGTTACAATGACGAAAAGACAGGAGGCAGAACTAGAGGTTGCAGAGGTGAAGATGTTGAGGTTCTCTTTGGGAGTGACCAGGATGGATAGGATCAGGAATGAGTCTATCAGAGGAACAGCACATGTTAGATGTTTTGGAGAGAAGGTCAGAGAAGCCAGACTTAGATGGTTCGGTCATGTATAGAGGAGGGATAGAGAATATATTGGTAGACGGATGCCGGGATTGGAGCTGCCAGGCAAGAGGTCTCGAGGAAGACCAAAGTGAAGATTTATGGACGTAGTGAGAGAGGATATGAAGGTAGTTGGCGTGAGAGAGGAGGATACAGAGAATAGGGTTAGATGGAGAAAGTTGATTTGCTGTGGCGACCCCTGAAGGGAAAAGCCAAAAGAAGAAGAAGAAGCAAAAACAGATGAAAAACGTGCACCAAACACGCATTTTGGGTCTAAAGAGGTTGAACAAACCTCTTCTTCCATCACTCTGATGGAAGAACCAGTATGCCCTCATGTGGTAAAAATCGGCACCCAGCTATGAAGTGTCTGATTTTTGTTGCATTAGTTGCAACATAGTGGACTTTATTCATCTGTATTTTGGGTCATTAAATTGAAGTTACCGTCCAAAGTGATTTGATCT
This sequence comes from Fistularia commersonii, assembly GCF_037954325.1. NCBI lineage: Eukaryota > Metazoa > Chordata > Actinopteri > Syngnathiformes > Fistulariidae > Fistularia > Fistularia commersonii. The sequence goes on along the minus strand of NC_141319.1, from coordinate 2,777,503 downwards.
GAGGTCACATGATGCTTTGGTTGCCAGTGGGGGTGGGGGGGGTGGGGGGGCTCAGCATTGGTAAATTTGTCTCTTCTGCCCGCAGACCTATAAATAGCCTGTTAATCCCATTAGTGGCTCAGTCCACTTAGCTGCCGCCATTCTGTTGATAAGCAAATACCTCTCGCTTGTTTGGCCGCTTGGAGCCGACCTCGCCACTATCTACCCACTCAGTGGCAGGCTGACAACAGTCAAAGGGTGAGGAAAGTGGCCGGGGTCAGTGGAAGGTTTGCCGGAACAGAGAGATCGGCACACAATCTAAAGTCAAACTTGCCTGTAAAATGTCAACTAATTATTCAATTAAAATGTAGTACAATGTGAGTATTGAGGCCCAAAAGGCTCGTGATAAAAAAAAAACAAAAACAAAAATGTGATAATTAAATTGGAAATTTCAAATGTTCATGTGTTTTCAAATGTGCCCGTATTAAAATCGGAAAATGAAAGTAAAAGTAAGCCCGGGTTAACAATGGCTGCCACTGGTGCTGATAAGCTACAGGTTGCCGGTGGAAAGTGGGCAACCGTGGGCCAAAAAAAAAAAAAAGAGAAGAGAGATAGAAGAGAAAAGGTGACTGAGAGAAGGGACTTTGAATATTGGGATTGGTATGGATTATTGATAGTACAACTTAAAACCTGCACCTAAGGTGACATTTCCACCTGGTGTCCTGAACACACAGTTCTTATCAGACCAGAGTCATATCCACCCTATTTCTCTATCACATTATTGACAGGAAATTGAGTTGGAGTTATTTCGAAGGAGTTTGTTAGGAATTTTCAAGAGGTGCAGAGATTGTTAAAAAAGACCCATGAGTCTGAAGCTGGAAATTGATGCTACGGTTGCTTGGTCGAAAAGTAAAGAGGGAGAAAATGACTTAAATAGGGCGGCAAGTCAGATTGAGACGGGAAGGATGTGCAGCAAGTTCAGGTGATCAGGTATAGATCGAGAAATGTATTGATAGGTGCCAGAAAAGTGATGCGAAGAGGGAAAGAGTACTTTGGGAATTTGATGAATGGGGACAAAGAGCAAAGGGTAGAAGAGTTGACTAGGATGGACGATGAAGTAGCAGACATTAGTAAACGTGAAGTGAGAAGGGTATTGAAGAGGATGAAGAGAGGAAAGGCAGTCGGCACTGGTGATGAGCCTGTGGAGGTGTGGTAGTGTGTGGGAGAGCCAGCACGGGAGTCAATGAGCCGATCGATGAAAATACAGGAAACAGCCGTGGAACCTACACTAAGAGCAGAAGTCGGTGTTTGTAAACAACAGTGTGGTTTCATGCCTAGAAAGAGAACTACAGATGCAGTGTTTTCTTTTAAGAATGCTGGTAGGGAAGTGCATCGAAGGTCAGAGTCTTCTGCTGAACAATGGAGAGTGTGGAAAAGAGGTAAAGAAATGGGTTAAAGCAGGTTGGAAAGGGTGGAGAAAAGTGTCAGGGGTAATGTTTGATAAAAGAATATCGTCCAGAATGAAAGGAAATGTGTACAAGACAGTTGTGAGACCTGTGATGCTGTATGGTTTTGCGGCAAGGAAGAAAGGTTGCAGAGATGAAGATGTTGAAGAGTGACGAAAATGGGAGTGACAAAGATGTTTAGGATCAGGAATGAGTCCATAAGAGCAACAACCCAAGTTAGATGTTTTGGAGAGAAGGTTTAGGGAAGTCAGAACGAGACGGTTCAGTCATGTAGAGGAGGAGGAGGAGTGAATGTATCGGTAGATGGATGTTGGGATTGGAGCTGCTCGGCGAGAGGTCAAGAGGAATATTTATGGATTTAGTAAAAGAGGACGTGTCGATGTGGGAGAGGAGGATACAAGAGAATAGCGTTAGTTGGAGGAGGTTGATTTGTGATCCCTGAGTGGAAAATCCAAAAGGAATAGAACAAAGATAATGCATCCACATTGCCATCACACTTTCCTCCACTGATGTCTCCGCAGCGCTGAGCTGGATCAACCCCTGCAAGGCTGCTGGTCCTGACGGCATCTGCTCAGAACATGTGCGGAGCAGCTAGCTGGGATTTTAACAGTCATCTTCAACCAAGAAGCTGACATGCTCCAAAGCCTCGACAATCGTGCCGGCGCTGAAACGCTCCAATCTGACGCCCAGTAGCACCGACATCCATCGTTTTGAAATGCTTCGAGCGGCTGGTCCTGACACGTCTGAAGGGCTTCCTCCTACCCACACTGGACCAACGCCAGTTTGCCTACCGCAGCAACAGGAGTATCGATGATGCAGTTTCCACAGTGCCACACTCTGTGCCCACACATATGAATAATCACAACACCTATGTGTGATTGCAGTTTGCTGGCTTCAAGCACAGCTTTCATCACTGTCGCCCCCTCCAAGGTAATCACAAAACTCAGCGACCTGAGCATCAACACCTCCCTCTGTCACTGGATTATGGACTGTCTGACCAACACACCACTGTATGTTAGGTCGGGCCTGTTTAGCCGCATTTTGTAATAACGGTGCATTTTGTAATAAACGTCCAAAATGTAATAACTTTTTCATTTCATTTTGTAATAAAGCCGCATTTTGTAATAAACTGCCCCAACGCATTTTGTAATAAATTTTGCCGCATTATGTAATAAGTTATTACATTTTGAGAAGATTATTACAAAATGCACTTGCAACTTTTTTATTTTCTAGGAAATGTAATAAGATGGTGCATTATGTAATAACAATTCTAAAGCATAGGTTTGTTAATTGCTTTGTTAACTGCTGCTTTTTTATTTCTGTCCAGGGGTCGGCAACCCGTAACACCCGAAGAGCCATTTGGACCCGGTTTCCTCGGAAAAGAAAACACTGGGAGCCGCAATTACTTTTTGACGTCTAAAATAAAGGTACCACTGTATATATTGCTTTTCATTACCTTTACACTTTGTATAAACAAATGTGTAGTGTGTTGCTTCTGAAATTCACAAAGTATTACAGAGAAAATTAAATTCTATTTATGGAATGAACTTATTTTTAGCTTTGGGCTTTCAGAGCGTGTAGCGGAGCCTTGATCTGAATTTTAAAAATAAATCGGGAAAAAAATCACTGTGTCAGTAAACAATAAAAAATAAATATTTGCAAAATATCTTCATAAATATTTATTTTACCTGGTTTATGGGACTTCTGCTCCTGAACTATTGCGCACAGCATCTGCAAATCCGGACTTTACCGGCTGTCGAGTATACCGTCCTAAATATAATTTTATTTGATATTTCAAGATCACAATAATCTTCCAACTTAGAACTAAAAGTTAAAAAAAGGAATTAACACAAATGAAATATACTTCAATTAAATATTTATAATTTATTTTCCCAAGCCGCTCGGAGCCGCAGTGTAAAGATGAAAGAGCCGTGGGTTGCCGCTCCCTGACCTATGCAATGTGCAATGACAATAGTCTAATCTAGCCTAGTCAAAAAAAAAAAGAACATATCTATGATGGTAGCCCCTTTAAAAAGGGCAAAACAAAAATAACCTTGAATCCCACAAAAATGGCAGTTATCGCCTTAAAATTGACAAATATTGTTCATATACATATATATATATATATATATATAAGGTGTGCTAAATAGAACCTGTACTCCATGTTTTTAAGTTCGTATTTTCAGACTTTCTGAGTATATTTTCTCTATTTTTCTTTGTTTTGCTTGTTTTTTTTTTTTTTGCAAGGGGGGGGCATGTACAGATGGGCCTCTTCTTCCTCTTCTGGGCCGATGACTCACTCCAACACTCCGCCGTTTATATTTAGCCTCTTCCATCTTCAACCGGGAAGCAAACATTAAAATGGAATAACATTAAGGAAAAGATTGAAGCTGCTTTGGGTTCCAGAAATCCCCATCTGGTTTGCATTCCTTTTGTTGTTGATCCAACAGTTTGAGGACTGATCACGTCAACCAACCGGTGTCTTCCATCCACCTTTGCTATCGTAAAACCAACTACGCCTTTATTAAGCAGCCTTCAAAGTATAAACTCATCAACAGGACAATTTTTCAGAATTTCTCGGTTTATTTTTGCTTCTTTTCCGAGAAATGTGTGGTAATTTCCGGAGCGGAGAGGGATGACCTGAGTGCGCACGAGTTTCATGAAAGTCAAGACGGTAGTTTTTGTGTCACTCGTGAGTCGTCGGTCAGAAACATTACAGCGTCTCCGAGCTCTGAAGAGACGGGGAGATAAATCGAGCTGTTTACAGGCTACCGAATTTCAGAACCTTCAACCTGTCAGCAGCCCCCCCTACTCCCCTCTAATCTACCCAACCCCCTCGTCTGATATATTACCCCCTCAATATATCAGGCTTCATAAAAACAAGCATCTGAAACGTGCCTTGCTGGGTTTAGACAGTAATTTAATCCAGAACAAACTGATGCGCTAAAAATACCCGGAGGTCATCGGTCCAGTTGGGACTGATGCAATGGGGTCTGGGAGGGTCTTTGCTGGCCGGGACAGTCCGAGGGGGTGAAGACATGGACAAGCTGGCGAGATAGATTGAAGCGAGGCGAGAGAGGAAACATACCGAAGGTTTGGATTATTTTGATCTGAAGGACAGAATAAGAGTGGATTATTTCACCAGATCTAGAAGCAGAAATATCCCTCCGCTGGCTCTTTGTTATTTCTGACTCTTCCTCGCCGGAGGGGATGAACCTTGCTTATGGCTGCAAGCCCCCGGCCGCGGGCGGTAGCGGTGCGACTATGGAGAACCTGGAGAAGCAGCTGATCTGCCCGGTCTGCCTGGAGATGTTCTCCAAGCCCGTGGTCATCCTGCCCTGCCAGCACAACCTGTGCCGCAAGTGTGCCGGGGACGTCTTCCAGGTGAGCTCCTGGGGGCCGCTGGTACTCAGGGGTCAGGAAGGAGTTCAGCACGGAGACACAGCTGGCATTCCAAGACTTGAAGACATTTTAGATTTATTCCATGTAATTTTAGGCTCCTTCCGGAAAGATCATCAAACAAATACATATGTAAACATAAAGTGAAATCAGGAAATGCTTCATTAACCCTCATATTATGTTAAGGGTCAATTTGACCCATTGGGTCAATGGGTGAAATGGGTCAAATTGACCCTTAACATATATGAGGGTTAAACAACACAAAGTTTCCAAGGCAATATTTAAAAAAAAAAAATATCAGGAGATATTTGATCAAACAAGATGTCTTTACACAAGATAACTTTAAAACGTTTAAAAAAAAAGATGAAATTCATTTCACAAAACAAGGAAACTTAAGAAAACGGACAAATAGAAAGAACAGACTAAAAATTGAAAAATAAGTAAATGGCAATTCTCATAAACGTATCCGTATTGTGCTTCTTTGTTTTGTGGTTTTTGGGGTCCAGTCGGCGAACCCCTTCTGGTCCCGTCTCGAGTCCCGCAGCTCCACCAGCGGCAGCCGCTTCCGTTGCCCATCCTGCCGCCATGAGGTTGTTCTGGACCGTCACGGCGTGTATGGGCTGCAGAGGAACCTGCTGGTGGAAAATATAATCGACATCTACAAGCGGCAGGTGTCTTCCAGGTACAACGCCGCGAGCTAAACTGTTAGCGCTACTGTTATTGTTATGTCTGATCCTCCTAAACTTCGTACTTCTCGAACACACCCCAGAAGGCCTCGAGCACTGAGCTCTGATCTGTGGGGGAATGTTGGGTTTCTGCAAATCATTTTAATGAGTGTAAAAGGAAAAGGGGGCAACTCTGTTGTGATTTGACGCTGGATAGATAAAATATGACTTGTCTGCACGGTACTTGGGGTACAGCAGGCACCATTCAGTCTGCAGTGTATGGTATGGAGTTGTCAGTACAATGCACAAAATGTGATGACACACACCACAGTGCAAAGTGCAAGTTGCTGGGAACAGTGCACGGTACTCACTACATGGTGTGCAGGAAACACTTCACAGTACAGAGAACATGGTTCACTGGAGAGTGAGTGTAGTAGTGAGTCACAGCCGTTAGAGTGCAGTGTGACACTCCTTCACTCCACTCAGCTCCAGAACGCTTCATTTCTTATTTGGTTTATTCGTTTATCGTTGGCGTTGAAATTGAAATAAATCACAACGAACTGCCATGAAATAAGATGATAACGTTTCGAATATCCAGTAGTTTGATTAAATCTGCAGCTCCTATTAATAAAACAATAATCTATGTATCTATCTAACTATTTTTGAGGGAGAAAAGACGTTTACTTTTACCTACCTTTACATTTATTTAGCAAGACTTTTAAAATAATATACTCTATGTTTGGCCATTTTAATCAAATCACAGTTTGTCATTCTTCATGGTATTATTATCATCATCCAAAATTTGCATTTGAGTTGAGTTTTGGTTTGTGTGTGTGTGTGTGTGTGTGTGTGTGTGTGTATCTCAATCCCCCCCTAACCCTGATATTATTTCTGTCACACCAGCTCTGGGACGGAAGCTGAATTAGTCACAGAGGAGACAAACACTATGTTTCTGATCGAGGTTTAAGAACTTTCTCCTTGTTGTCTTGTGAAAATTCTCAAGTTTGAATCATCGGATCATCATCCGTCGACTCGCCGCGTTTCTTCATCCATTGTTTACCTCTCTTTCACCTTTCTCAGTTTTTGTATTTGGGTCTGATGCTCTGACCTTGTAATTAGGTTTCGTTATAAGATAATGACGAGGTCTTAAAAGTTGCTTTTTAGGACCATTATGTAATAGCTGATATATTTAGCGATTAATGAGAAGACTATTAAGGATTTCTGAGCCTTTGTCATGTTCATGCGCCTTCCCAGATCTGCAACGAACAAACACATTGCAATAGGTACTTAATAGTGTATGGCATGACCAAATATCAACAACACCAAATACAGAAGCAACAGCAATATAAACAACAGCATGATCATAAAAATAACAGCAACAATAAATCATCATTATAATCATTGTTGTTGTTGTTAGTGATGGTAGTGTCAGTACTGGTATATTTTACCGAGGTGGTAGGAGGTAGTGGTAGATTATATGTTTGAACAAGTTTTGGAAATGAATAACAATAATATTTGCAGACCAATAACTATCATTTCAAAATATGTATTTAATAAAATAATGTCACATGTTTTAATATGTCGTAAAATGAATAATAAACCATTCTTGCTTGATAAGATCCTCACCATTATGACGTTTTTCCCTGAATGAAATCTGAACACACCAAGACAAAGTCCGGTCATGGGCAGGAGCCACAAAAGGAGACAAATCCTTTTCCTTGTTGTGTAAGGTTCGCTAGCTTAGGAGTTGCCCGACATTTCTTTACTATGTCCAGCTTTTCTTCAAAACTCCATCTAGAAAACGGCTTTAACAATATATTAGCAACTAAATCCGTTTCTTCTCCTCCTGCAGCCATTGTGGCTTGACAATACCGATATTAAACAAACACAACTATATTTCTGTTCGCAGCTCGCTAGTACGCTTCTCCTCGCTAATACACTTGTCCTCTCTCTGACTATGCAATCAGAGGATGTGAATGGCTGGCATTGCTGTAGCCTGCTAGAAGGCTTTCATGTCACCAACTCAAAATCTGATTGGTTGAAGCAACAGCGTCAACAACACTTGTTATTTGCGTAAAGGGCTTGCAGAACTAAATTGTGCAGCCCCACCCCCACCCCCACACACACACACTCCTGGAAGCAGCACTACCAGGAGAAAATCTATCAAAGAAAGAGAACAGACCATTTGGAATTATTTAATAAGTATTCATGGACAAAATATAATTAACGTTTGTGATTCAGATATTTTTCTAGGCCAGCAGAGAAGGCCTTGCCGGCCCTGACAGCCCACCACTGGCTTTTCATCTACTCACACCAAAATTATTATTACTATTATGATTAAAATTACAATGATAATGGTGAGCATTGCTTCTACAACTACTAGTACCACTCCTTCTCCTTTCATCTTTTTCCTTCAGGGTTCGCTTCAGCGAATCAACTTTCTCCATCTAACCCTAACCCTAAGTCCCTAATATCAGTCCCAGACTCTTTCCTTTCCTCTTCTCTCTCTGCTTCCGAACACGCTTTCCTCCTCTTCTTCTTTGACCTACAGTTGCCCAGTTTCCATTGGTTCCCTGTAGGTCATTGGTACCAATGGTTGTTTATTGTTTTTGATTCGGACCTCGACCAATACAGTATGATCTGGTTATTATGATTGATGCATGTTTGGTTTTGGCAAAAACTTTTACACCGGATGCCCTTCCTGATGCAACCCACTGCACTGGCCCGTGCCCCCCTGAGGCTGCATTACAACTTCTATTACCATTACTTCGTATTAATGAATAATCAATGGACGCAGTTAAATTAATATTGATTATACAACAGCAGCCAATCAGTGGACTGGTGAACAGCAGCTACAATACTTCTATTACTTCTATTAGTACTACAACTAGAATTGAAGAATAACATATTCCTTTAAAGTCCCACAGTGGGGGAATTTCACATTTCAATTATTTTTATAACTTTTTGTTGTTGTTGTTGTTGTTATTATGTCATTGTTATACAACCAAATACTCATATGGCTGTCAAAATGTATGTGCCTCAGGTCTGACGATACCAAGCAGGACCGTCAGCAGCAGCAGGTGACTTGCGATCTCCACGAGGACGAGAAGATCAACATCTACTGCTTGTCCTGTCAGACGCCGACCTGCTCCATGTGCAAAGTATTTGGAGAACACAAGGACTGCGAGGTGGCACCGCTCAGCAGCGTCTACGTTCGGCACAAGGTCAAGAAAATACTAGTGATACTAGTTGTCAGAATACTCAGAAAATAGTCAGAATAGTCAGAAAATATCTGAAAATCCACTAATCTGCTATGAACTGCCCAGACACACCTTTCAGAAATTAAGGAATTGCAAGATATTATCTCAAATATCAGTGTTACAAAGTGTTAAAAAGAAATGTCAGCAATTTTAGAAATTTAACAAGCAAATTAGCAATTAGCAAAGAATCAGTAAGATTTCCTTCTATGTGATCAATTGAAAATTATAAATCAAAATCTGCAAAAAACAATCGGAAATATTACATTACATTACATTGCATTAGGCAGACGCTTTTATCCAAAGCGACTTACAATAGAGGACATAGGGACTGCAAATACACTTGCAAATGCACGATGCACAGGAAATATACAAAACAGTAAGCTTGGGTTAGTGAGTTTTTTTTTGTTTTTTTTTTGACAAAGACATACACAAACGTACACACACACTGCATAGCCTAACTTGCTGCCTAATCTGATCTGGGGCATCAGCACAGTAAAAAGTCCTGAAAGAGAACAGTTTTTAACTGTTTCTTGAAGGTTGAGATAGATGATGCTAGTCTTGTTGCTTCTGGAAGTTTGTTCCACCACTGAGGTAAAAAATAAGAATTGGCAAGCGATAATTCCTCCACAACATGGTCCATGGAGATTACCGTGTAGCCCAGGGGTGGGCAAACTTTTTGGCTCAGGGGCCGCATTGACTTTTAAGATTTGACAGACAGGCCGGGTCACTGCAAGATACGATACATGTATATATATTAAAAAAAAAAAAAACGGATTTGTGAATAGTACATATCAGACTCATCTGACATTTGCTTTGAAAATAAAACCAGCTTGGTTTTGAAGGCTCTAACAAATTTGCTTGCATTTCATGCACAAACCGTTTTTTTTCCCTGGTAGTTTCACGTCCAGCTCATTCATGTGTCAGTATGTCCACAGTAAAGGCTAAATCCGTGCCAATGTGTCAGTCAGCTCAGGAAAATTCTCAAGTGTTCTCAAGTAGCTCCAAAAATGAAATATTCTCCTGTTTGAGCTCCAACATTCATTGATCCAATCATTCAATCATGTACCAATCTTTGGCGGGCCGGATTAAAAAGACCAACGGGCCGGATGTGGCCCGCGGGCTGTACTTTGCCCACCTCTGGTGTAGCCTCATCTGTCAGCCTGTCCATCACCACTGCAAGCCAGAGGAGGCTCAGACCTGACCCTCGATGGAATCCCACCTCCACTTTAAACTT